>NW_028233370.1:0-673150 GCF_057557595.1 Rhyacophila brunnea | reverse complement strand
AAGGATACATTTTTCGACATTAACATGCGTAAAAAGATAAATAAATTATTTTTATTTACAGTCGGGTTTCTTTTATCTAACTATATCGTTTGAGACGGAGTCAGCCATTTATAATTACAAAACTTATCGACACATATTTTGACACATCAGACTGATATATCTATATCAACTGCTCTTTCTCTCAAATGAGAACAGCTAAGGTAAAATTCTAACAATATGATATCAATATGTTTTTATATATAAACCTAGATATTTTTTCCAGTCTTTTTTATGTTTATAATCCCACATGTCTAATTTATTTTATAAAATTACGTACTCTTACCTTTCTAAAACGTTCGGTTTTTCCCCAAGTCATAAAATATGATTATTTGATATTGAAAATTCGTTGTGGAATAAAAGTTGTTCATAGAAAGAAATTACGTTGTTAATTGAGTTGTAAAATCTTTTTATACCGTCTAAAATTAGAATCTTTGCATGCAATTTTTCTGCTTTAAAATAAATCTGATATATCATTTGTAAGACTTAGTATTTTTTTCGTTCGTCTTTACCGATAAGAGTAAAAATTCTTGATTATTCAATTTATATATTTCTTGTTTTTCTTCTGAGAAAGAAATTAATATTTACCATATAGTGATGCAGCCCAATTTCAAGCCTATTCATATTGAACGCTCTGATTTAATATATAATTATAAATATGGTAAAGCATAATTATATTACAATATTCTGTAATTTAGAGAATAAAAACAAAATATTGTATCTTATTAAAGAAAATCATCCAGTGCTATATTTATACCTATTATCCTTAAAAGCTATAATAACTGCCAACACACCACCTTAATATATTTTTTGCGTATAAATACATAGATTTGAATTTTATATACAATACAAAAATGCTAAATCTAAATTCAATATATCATAATGATATTATTTTTTATAAAATTTAAAGTTATTTTTTGCGTGAGAAAAAAAATATGATTACTCCATATAAAATAATAAATCTAGTATATCATAATATTTTACTTTGTTTAAATTCATCTGTATGCTTTGTTCTTGTTTTCATTGTTATAAAGGTCCAATTTGCGCCTCTTTTTGTTCACATGATTACCTTGTTATTAGAAATTTGTTAGGCACAACTTCCATGCTTCATGGGGCTAAATTTTCTTGCAACACAACAAACTTTAAATAGGTTGATTTTTTTGTATTTTTTTTTCTTGTGCTGAATTTTATTCGTAAATTCAAATCAATATAATAGAAAGTAAGGTGCCATGTTATATAAAAAACTGTTATAAAAGTAAGTGGGTTTTAATTTATAAATTTTTACGCATTTTGATGTAGGAAAAATCGATTAAAATCTAACAAAGGTGGTGATATCATAGATTTTTATAAGAACCGTAATAAGATTTTTTAGAAGGTTTAAATTACGAAATTTACAGCTTTTTTAAATTTTTATAATCCTTTTTTGATTTCAAGCTTGTTCATACCATCGAAAGTTAGTTTTTAGTTTGTATGATACAAAATACTATGAGCATAAAGTAACAGTTAGAATTTATATTATTTTTACAAGAATTTTACTTTACGCAAGTAATTGGTATGCAATGAGAATTATACCATATATTAATATTTTTGAAGAGAATGAATTGGGCGGTATCTAATGAAATTTTTATAAACCTTTGCTTTTATTCATAGCTGATGTTACTTACTACCGATCACAGTCAAAATCAAATCATTTTTGTTCAAACAAGTTGTGTCGAAAACTATTGGTATTTACATGATAAGATGTGCTTTTGAATCACGTAAAACTAGAACTTGCCGTAAAAGACATCTAATTTGCCAATAATATAAATAGAAAGTATGTAAAGTGTATATCATAAAAGTGAAAATCTTAATAAGATTATACATTTCTTTAATTATACCACTTTCTTTCTGTAATCTTATTTATTCCATATATTAGTTTCTTTCCTAAAAAGATAAATTGCTCAGTGAGTACTTTTCACAAGAAATTTTTTTTTAAAGTGGGCATTAAAAATACAATATAGAAAATGATTATGTAGAAATTTAGGCAAGAATATTTTAAAAATCAATAAAATGGCGTCATGCATTATTGCACGATAATAATTTAATTAAATATATAAAATATAAAATATAAAAATGAAAAAAAACTGAATTTATAGATTTAAGATTCTTTGAAAAACAGTAAATGAAGGGTAAAAATTATTTGGCTTTTCTCATCGAGTAAAAATTAAAAAGCTGTATTTAATATAATGTAGAAGCAATTGATAAATAGTTCGTAAAATGATGGTTGTTTCTTATATTTTCATAATATAATTAAAAATTAAGCAAATTATCAGAAAAAATTGCTAACTCTATTATCTATGTATATCTACAATTTTATATCATACGAGTGAACTCTATTATCTTGCAATTGTAAATATTTTTTAGATTTACTATTTCGCAAAAAAATATAGGTAATAGAAATATCATTGAAATTTTGTGCATTTTTTTAAATAGAAAATACATAAAAAGTAATATAATTAGATACTTTAATTTGCTATGATTTCACTTTTTTATTGTACATGGAAAAAACTTAAAAGTTGAATTTTGTGATTTAATGCTATCATTATTGACAGTGCAATTTATTTGGATTTATTCACTCTAAAAATGTTATATTTACAAAAACTTTTCTGATCAAATATATATTTGGTGATTACAAGGAGCTATGAACCTACGAAATTGTAAAAATATTTTTTGATTTTAAGTAATTTCTTATAAAAAAAGAAAAACAAAGAGTATCATTGATGCTATGCTAAACTAATATATATTAAGAATAAATCTTTGTATGTTACAATAATGGTAAAAGGGCTGGTTTAATTTTCTGAAATATACATGCAAAAGCTTATTATTGTATTATTAACTTGCGAAGTTGCCATATAATTTTTTTATAAACTAATTTCATTTATCGATTTTATATGCTTTATCTTTATTATTAATTTTTGAATTCATTGATAATGAAAGTAATTCAAATACTTCATCACAAAAATAAAATCTATAAACAAAGAGTTTTTACAATTCGATTCACTTTTAAAATCGATTGCAAATAATATTTTTCTATTTTCATGTAACGATTTACCGAATTTAATTGAATAACTCCAAATCATCTTGGTTCTGTTGCCTTTTACAATTATGTTTTGGCTTTAATTGTTTGTTCTTGTTAAGAATTGGAATTTAGCATTTTTCATGAACCATGAATAAATTATAAACAAAAAAACGGCTTTATAAACTGAATGTGCTCCTGTGCTCTTTAATGCCTTTTTATGTAATATTTCGATTAAATATACAATGAAATTTTTTTTTCTTACTACAAAAAAAGATAGAATCTAATACGTCACTGTATATCTCCATAATCAAATATTTTGTGATTTATTCGTTAAATTTTTCTTTATATATAAAATATTGATAATTTATCTATGCTGTAAAATAACAAACACACATCCAAAATTTTATTTGACATACTCTGCATTTAGTTGAAACAAAAAAAAAATTTATAGCCCATAATAATCTAAAGGGTCAAAAAAGTATATAAAATATTAGTTTGTGTATTTATATGAATTCATTTAGCTAACCTTATCAGCATACTTATATGTAAGATAAATGAGCCGAAGAAAATCTGTAAATTTTTAAAAATTCAATATACACCTGGATGTAATTTTAGCACAATTTTTTTTTATCTCACATGTTTTCGGCGCAATTAAATACTTGATATGCAATAATATAGCCTTAAAAACTATTCCTGTAAGATTAAATTTGAAATTCAATATATAAAAAGAGAACTGGTGATTGGATTTTGCTTTCCCATTTTGACTATAATTGATTTTCTTCTTTATTTGAGACATTTATTTTTTTAGTGTGTTTTACCATCGAAATAGTCGATATTTTTTCCAAAAATAAATTTTTAATTAATATAAAATTTTATTTTATTTTTATAATTTTTAGCATCTTGGAGTATTAAAAAAAAATGAAAATTGTACTTATACCATAAAGCAGGTTAAAAAATTGTATACCATCAAATATGATGATATACAATTTTTTTGCACACATTATCTTAGAACAGATATTAGACTGGTTTTTAAGTAGGTATACTTTGAATATTAGACATCTTTATATGAAACAATGATTTTAGCTTAATAAGTATATAAGAAGAAATGGATGGTTTTATAATCACATGTGTTTCTTGTATAAAAATTCATCATATTTTTTTATACGATTTATTGGTATATTTAAGTTCATGCTTAAAATAATATTTTATTTATTTATACTGTTTTTTTCTGATTTAAAGTGTTCAGAAGTTTTGAATATAAGATTTTGGCATATTATTAATAAATTTTGTGTTCCTTTACTTGTAAAACAAGACCTCTTTTTTTTTTACAATGCGTGTCCGTAGAGATTTAACGAATTAAATTATGGTAATAAAATTACGCTTGTGGTTTTTTGTAAGTGGGTTTCTAATTATCGATACAATTATGCTATAATGTATTAAAATAAATCACAATAGCGAATAATGTATGTGTAGAAAAATTTTTCAATATAAGAATTACCCTCTTTTGTTTTGCGCAAATATACAAAAACTATTAAGGCTGATATTTGACCGACTTTTAAAAGGTATTTTTGCTAAGTCTTGGAAATTTCTTTTATATATTTTCTATGAATATATAAAAATCAAGTTTTTTAATTATTTTGTTTATGCTTTATGCGATTATTAATTTATCAGAAAAGTTGTCTTTATATAGAAATAAAACTATCATTGCGTCTTTTTAACATATAGTAGGTGACATAAAACTTTCGATAGTGATCCTAAAATGGCCTGGTAATTTGCAGAGGCCGAATATCTTAACGATAGCAGCACCCCATATATAGATTGTATTTGTTACGAATCTGAAAAATTTAAATATAAAATTGCCTTGGGTATACAAATATGCTGTACATATGTTCTATATCAAAAGGATGATTTTTGACTTAAAAAACCATGCACACATAGCAAAATACCCATTAATTGCTGGTTATATAATATAAGAGAGCCTTTGTGACATAAGAGTACCAAATAACGCGTTTTAAAGTAATAAATAGTCATTATGGGATAAAAGAGAAATTATGAACAAAGATATCTATATTTGATATAAAAAAACATTTTGATTATACTATACAAAAATGTAGATATAGATATTGTCTGTAACTAGAGAAATAATATATGGTATTTTTTGCATGGTAACAAGCATTGCATAAAAATATAATAGCTGTATAATTTATATAAAGTACCAGTTGTTTTGGATCTTTCATTAGTGTATTTTATTAATGATTTCGGTTCCTCGCAAAGTAAATTGATCTATCAAAAATTAAATTTACAATATTTAATTGTTTTAATACTCTTATTTGTTAAGAACAGACTTAAATGTATAATTTCTCTATAATTTCTTTATTGAAAACTTTAAAATAGAAAAAATTCTTTTAAATCAGATTGTTTGTTTTTTTCATTTAAATGTATCGTACTAGATAAATGTCATATTTGGATTTTTTACAAATTATGAATCTAATCGGTTACAAATATATCAAAACAAATTATATTTAGATTGAGTGGAACGATGAGAAATACAGAGCTTCTATAATAATTTATAGATTATAGAATTATTAAATGTATAATTTTTTTTATTTAGCAATTTTTCAATTTATTTTCAGGTTAACACTATAATTTTATTCTTTTAAAGTCTAAGATCTTGATCATGTTGTCTGTTTTTTTAGAGATTTATAGATTATTTTAACCCCAAAAAAAAAGATTTTACCGTATTTTTTACTTTACCAGGATTTTGTATTTTAAGATGATGATTAATTTATTTATATCGGTGTCTTTACAATAAATTATATAGCTTAATATTAAATTATACATTCATATTGAAAAGGATATTCTGTTTATATCACGATCATTCTGTCAAGCTCAGCGTCGCTTTAGTGATTTTTAAGGTTTTAAATGATTTATATGAATATATCACGAATTTAATTATACTATACAAATTACAATATGGAAGATTTTAATGCCCCCTTTCGTAAAAATCAATTGAATTTCATTGCAATTCATTGATGTCAATAGATTTCTGCCCGAAGAACAAATATTTTTAAGATTTTCTAATCGTACTTTAATTATAAAGATTTCACTTGATTTTATCGATATTTTTTTTAATTATAATTTCGTTATTATATTACATTTTGTTACATGTAATAAATAAATTGAAAATAATTTGTCGTTTTAAAGTAATATTATATTTAATTTATATTTATAGTGATAAAAATAGTTATCATTGAAACACCTCTGCAATATTTTTATTATTGCCTATATAAATTATTTAACATTTTTATATTGAAAAATTAAAAAATATGTGATTTTTGTTTTAATGTGATATTTCACAATATTAAATTAGTTTTAATAATACAAAGTCATGTGTTTATAAAGTATTTAAAATGGATTTCTTATCGCAGTTACGAACTTTTTCTATTTTCATGTAGATTAATCAACACAATAGTATTCTTTGTGTATAGCAGGGACATTTTTAGCAGATAAAATATAATCATACTAATAACACTTTTTGGTTTTTATAAATGCTAAAATATGATTTTTCATGTGATATTCATCTTATAAAATATACTAAAATTTAGACAGTGTGGTGACACGATATCATAGAAGGTACTTTAAGGAACTAGATATCACGAAGCAACTTGAGGCATATATTTAAGCGTTGGGATTATATAAAAATCTTGAATTATTAGGTCTCGAAAGAAGGAGTAGTATTGAAGAAGACTTTGAAGAGGAGAAGATAGCCGAAGGTATAAATACGCTGTGTGTATAGAGAATAAAGCAAGCTTTGCCTGAGAACAAAAACTATAAATAAATCCCATAGATAAAAAAATAAATATCAATTAATGTAATTTATGGCAATGATAATTTTCTAAAAATTATCTAAAACCTTTATTATATAGGATTGCTAAAAATGAAGTTTTTAAGAGTTTTTTGACAATGTAAAAACGACAAAACCATAAATTCGTAAACATTACTGCAGTTAAATAGATATTTTTTGAAAAAAACATAAGATTTTTTAAAATATTTGAAGCAATAATGTAGATTACATTTACAAAGATTTTAAAATACATTCTTATGGAAATTATAAATTAAATATCTGAAATTATGTATTGAACGATATTTAGCAAGAAAATTAAGAATTTTACAATTTCAGTTTAAAATTAATCTATGTTTGTTGGATATAAATTGCCATTTCTTGGGTAAAGGTTTTACACTGCGCTTATCAAATACAACTTTAAGAAAACCAAAAAGACCAGAACATACTCAGTACAAGAGATTTGCGAAAACGAAAATGTAGAAATAAAGGCTGATATCAGAATAAAAACAGATATTATAATCAAGCATAATAGACCTGATAAATTTCTATACGATAAAAAAAGAAACATTATCACGTTGATTGAATAGGTAAAACATGCCTTTATAACTTAACTGAAGTTGAGAAGGAAAAATAAAAAAGGTTTGAATCTTAGTAAATGAACTTGGTTTTGTTTACATCTATAAACTAAGAATAATACCATGTGTAATGACTAGGAAACGAGTGATTGCAGACATCATAAAAAATATTTGTGGTGTTGTAAATACCAGACGCGGTAGAAACAAACATGACTGTTAAAACATTTCGTAAGACATCTATGCTTATCACATTTGAGAGAAGAAAGCTGTTAATGAAGATAGATTAGAGGAAGGTGTCAAAAATGCAATAAGAAGTTGTGCAATAGTCCATATGAACTGACCACGTCTAATAAAGATAAAATTAGCAAATAGAAACATAACCCATACATAAAAAATATCATATTTAGAATTTATAGCATATCTTTCAGAACTATAACATGCAATTAATGATATACATACATAATAAATGAATCGTGAAGTAAATAAAAGAATTAGAATAAATTTCTCATAAATTTTTTTTCAATTATAAGCATTTTTTCATGATATAAATTATAAAGGGATGCCATTTTTATATCTGAAAATATACAAAATCAATTTTTGTCCATGAAATTTTTTATTTTGTAATTTGAAATTTATTATTGCAATGTAAACAGCAAGATCGCAGGAGAATTCAACTTTCTTAAATAGCTAATAAAAAGAAAAAAGTAAAAAAAATGTGATTTTCACGTTACTTCTATGGCAGATAATGTATATTTTAGGCTATAAAAATATGTGTAAAGTTCAAATTTTTGCCGTTCTTTATAAATTTATGAAACGAGTGTTGCTTGATGTGTTTTTTTATTTTTTTAATAGTTTAACTTTTAAAAAATTGTGTGGTTGTTTTCGAATTTTTTGCTAAATTTAGTTAGTATACTAATTCTGATATATGGAAGCAAAACTTTATAAATAGTCAAATTGTTTTAAGGAATAGAATTTAGCCTGACTTTTTCTCGTATAAATAATTTCTAAATCTTATATTGCATAATTTATAGGCATTTCATATATTTTTTTAACCTATTTACTATTTTAAGCCTATAAATACTGCATTTTTGATGTGATATTGATTTTGATAATAGTGAAAACCTTCATATGAATTGAAACCAAATATATAACTGGGTTTAATATATTCGGAATAAAAAAACTTTTAATCCTTCCTCAACAGTTTTACAATGAAAATATTTATTTATTATACACTATCATAAAAAATTTTTAGATTGTTCGTGCTGTAAAATAAATGATCGTTCATCAAAGAGGTATTTTTTTTATGGTGGATTATTATCTTTAGAATTTAAATTAAAAATACATTTTCTATTTATAATCATATTATTTTTTAGTTATATAAGAAACCAATAAAGCTCATCGTTTATTACATTTTGTTTTGAAGATAATAAAAATGATCCTTATATGAGTCTGTAGATATCCATGAGTCAATTTACATATTATTAAAAATTATAAACCCAAAAAAATGACTCTTATAACTAAAATCTAAGCATGATAATTAGATGTCTAGAAACCTTTCATTTGTAATTTATTTTGACAATGTTTTTTTGATCTGAATAAAATATATTGAATCTTAACAAGATTTACGTCTATGAAGCTCAAATTTAATTTAAATGCGGGATATCGAAAAATAAAAAAAAATTGAAAAGCAAATTAATGACCTAAATTTGAATAATAAAAAAATATTTGAGTTGGAATTAAATTTATAAAAAAATATTTAAAAATCACTTTTTTCATGATTAAAGTTAGTTCAGTGAGTGCTATAGAATAAAATTTTTGAATTATTGAATGATGAAAAATTATTTTTTGTATTTTGCATTCTAAAGCTGTTCTGTGGTTCATAAAACTTACTTTATCATCCTTATCCACGTGTCTTCTTGATTATTATTTTAAATTAATACAACAGGTCAATTTTATTTTGTGTTCAATTATGTATATTTATGAAATATATATACGTTTTTCATAATTTATTCATAATTTTTTCATAATTTAAATGTTATAATAAACAATACAAAATATTCTAGTGTAATATTTTATGCAAAAATAATTTTTTGCCGATTTATTTTTCATGAATTTATATGCACTCGAATATTTTATTACAAAAGAAAATCATAACACTGAGGGGGGCAACCGATTAGAATCTTTTGTTTACACTAAAACCATAATTGAAAATTATTAAAATTAAAACGAATTTTTACAATTTATTTACGATTGAATTCTGTTAAATATTCTATTAAAAGATAGCTAAAATAAACCTTTAAACTCCTTTTGGTATGAATGATTATAATAAAAACATGAATTTGTTTTTTATATATGGATAAATTTCCATAATAAGAACATTGCTGTAAATAAATTATTGCAAAAATAACATTATTAGGGATGTGGAATATTGAATCATAGAAAAATTCAATTTAATTTGCAATATACTAATTAAATGATGAAGGAAAATTACTGAACAACGCTATAAAACATGTAGAAAAAACAGAAATTTTTATAAATAAATATCATGAGCTGTGTATAGTACTTTCTATTTTTTTCTTGTTTATGGGTGTCTCTCGATCCATTTTTTGTTTCAAAACTTATGAAATATTTTCATTCCTGATTCAAATAAATAAATAATTATCGGATTTGATACGAGAAAAAATAAAATTTATATGAAAATATATTTGAAATCTAGTTTATAGTTGGTAATTTTTTTGGCGCAAAAGAATTATAAAATGAAAATGTTTGGATAGAGCAAAGAGAAAGACAACATCGAACGGTTATTTTTATTTACATTTGCATATTTATCGATATAAACTCTGCAATAATGCAATCAACCATCAAACTTTGCGTAGAAAAATATATAACGGTGATTTGTGGACTTTAATATATCTAAGCTGGACATTTTATACTGTAGTCGCGCAATTTAAAATAATAAGCAATTTCATATTCCAAAACTTTAAAATATATGCGACAGATCTCCTTTTTTATAGTATATCAGTATATATTTGGTATCATAAAGTTTAGGAATAATTTTTATTTTCTTTAAAAATTGCATCTATACATAATTACATAAACAATTTCAGAATGATATCTAAAATGATATTAAAAAACCAAATTACTATTTCGAAGAAGTGTTCTCATGAGGTCAATATTTTGGCTGTAAAATATAATCATAAAGATATGTGTTTTACATGAAAATGTAAATGCAATAGACAATAGACAATATACTGTAAAAAGAGGTTTTTAAATATATTTTTGCATCTTGCATAAGAAAAGATATGCAAAGTGTGACTGATTAAATTCGTAAAATTATTATACATAATATGGTCATTGTAAAATTCGGCAAGGTTTAAATTTTAATTAAATATCTCATATTTTGAAAAATTAATAATTGATTTTGAATCACAAATAAAACACCCTCCATATACTTTCAGCAATTTTTTTTTATTTACAACATAATCTCAGTCTTTGTTTAAACTCGGATAATTTTCATACAAATAATCATATTTTAAAGTCTTAAATCCCATTAAAAAAGTATAGGCTTATTATATAGTTTTCTTGTAAACAATTTTTAATTCTTGTTTCTATAAAGTTGTGTTTTATATTATAATATGAGTGAGAAAATTTTAATTTATATATTATTATTATATTAGAAACATAAAGTCCGATATATGTAAAATTACAGGCACTAAAAAAATATAACTTAATACTTATATTATAAAGGGTGATTTTAAATTAGATAAAAGGTTTTAAATTACATATATGTCACATTTAAATTTTAATAATAAATTTTTTTTCCATCCTAGAGCAATTTTAATACCTTTTTTATGTTTTCAGTAAGCGAAAATTACTATTTATTGCTAATCTCATTAGAAATTTAGGAATATAATAGATACAAAAAATATATTATTTTGTGGATATCTAGCATTAATAAACGGCACTATGCTTATTTGACATGTATACTATAGCCTAAAACTTACCTCTTATCTAAAAAAATACATATATTATAGAAGATTGTGTGATTTTATTATGATTTCTGGTATATCGAAGACATTTTACCTAGTTCATGGTATAAAAATATTTTAATTCTCAATACATAACATTTATTGTTTATTTAGCGTCCTCAAGCAACTGTTTTATTTTCTTATAAAAAAATTATTTCTAGTTTTGGATATTTTACACTTCCAATTTGATTATAGGACTTGGCAAAATAATTTAATCTAAAAGAAATTTATGTGAGATATTTATATGTGTTAGTATAGTTATCTATTCCAACAAAATCCCACATTTGATGCTTAACATTTAAACAAGGTGTTTGTGTCGCAATATTGCGTGAATAAAATATGATAAGTTTGTGTAATAGAAATAGAATTTGTTCAGGGATCATATTTTGTATAATCTACATATATAAACCGTTCAATAGTTTCATATACTTCATTCATAATTTTTTTTACTAAATAAGCTCATAATATGACTAACTTTTAAAAATTATCATAAATATGAAACAAGTATTGATCACATTAATTCATCGCAATGGAGTATAAATTGTGTTGGATATATCATTATATATTCATACTAAAATCTGGGCAAGAAATAATATTAAAGAATCATTTACATCGTAATTATACTAGAAATTATTTTATTGATATAAAATCTAAATTTATTTTTATATTTTCTAAAAATTTTTTATCATAAAAAACTTATTCTTATACTACGTTGAGCTTTATTTTCTCTTTGATGCCGCAATTTTCGAACTTTTAACATGAATAATATCTTTGATCAGAAGTTTGTAATATAAATTGGGTAATTCTTTTTCATTTTAGGAAAAAAACTAACTGTAGTTGATATTAGTTTACGCAAACGCGTTTATATACTTGTTTTGTTTAAATCAAATTGTTAAAATGCTAACCAATATAAATTTTGTTTATTATAGAGCTTATATCATATTCACGTTATTTCTTCTTTAAAAAACCATGCTTGAACTTTTAAATAAATTAACATTGAAAAATAATGTGACATCCATTTTAAAATCGGTGTAGATTGTATTCTTACCTTTAATGGTTTTATTTGACAACACAAACTATACTTTTAACATAAAGAAAGAATGAATTTAATACAATATCGATTGTTATAAGTTAAAGACAAAAACAAGAATATAATCTTTTATTTTTTTATAATTGCAAAAAGCATTTTAGAACATGCATATATGACATAAATATAGATAAATATAATATTAAACTATATGATGAAAAAATATTTGCTCAAAGTGAAAGTTAAATATAAATTCTTCGCATGACTAAATTATATACAGCTTTATTAACTGATATTTTATATAATTCACAGTCATTCTATGGGTGTGCAATATATATTCTCTTCTTTACATATGTAAAGTTAGGTTAAATCCAGCGTCTAAAACTATGTATCTCTGATTCGAAGTAGATTTCATACTGGATAGTTTTCATTTGCATCGAAATGTGTTTCAACTGGCTGCCATGTAAGAAAAATCAAATCTTTAATCAAAAATGATTTTTTACAGGTATAGCTAAAATTTACATCTACTGATAACATGAAATTCAAAAATAAAAATTTATTCTTCTATATTAATGAGAAATAAATATCAATCAGTAATGGTAAAAATAATACGTCTTATGTTTAATCTTAATTGAATAAGTATTAGCTTTAATTGCCAACTGTATAAATTATACATACATAACAGTAAACTAATATTCATAATGGTTTGATGGTAAGTTTTAATTGTAAACAGAAAACTTGTTGAAATATTTAAACGCATCAAAGATGACTAGATTTAGCTATATATCAAGTTATGTGTTTCTAACTATAAACTAACGTAAATTTTGGTTATATATGATGTATAATATTTTGTATTTATCTACATATCTTTGCTGAATAAATACAATTAAAAATATTATAATTATATAGTACACTTAAACTTTGAAATCGTCTCAAAATAGAACCCGGACATCAACACTAAAAAAAATCATAATTCATTCATACTGTGAGGTATATTAATTTTCACATCTTTTTACAGTGTATTAGGCTGAATTACAACATAAAAGGGCAACTTTAATGGATGGATGGATTCAATTCAAATATAATATATTTCTTATTCCATTCAAAACTAAAAAAAAAGAAAAATGTTTTATCGCAAAATTTAATCTAGTAATGAAGATATAACAGATAGTAGTTTTATCCGAAAAAGCTTTGTTCTATCAACACAGCATTTTATCACAAAAATATATTTTAACGTATACAAGGTGTTATTTTAATGTCTATATTTCTTTGAAATTATATGCGTGTCTATAAATTATCTCTCCCTACAAAGATCTATACTCATTTAAATTGGATTCTCTCGAGCCTATATTATATCTTGTGATTTTGTTTAACTTCACAGTTTAACACGTAAATCATAAATGTAAAAGAAAACTTTTAATAAAATAACTTAAGAATAAACAATTATTTAGCATAATTTCGTGATTTTTATGAAACAAATTAAGCATGTAAATTTACCATTTTTGTATCCATTTCAATAATTGAATTTTGTAATGTGCCGAGAATCCCGATTTTTTAATAATAATCTTTAACACAAAAAGATTCTAAAGTTTTGAGAAGAACACATTAAACGTTTGTTGTATTTATAGAGTGTATTTCTCCACTTTCCGTTTCCAAAATAATATTCATTTAATTAATGATATATTAAATAAATCTATGCAGTGAATGTCATGAACACTAATGCTTAACAATTACAACACAAAAGTAAATTAAGATTTATAATTAATTTAAATTCCAATTTTCAAAAACTGAGCTCAGATTAGGTGTTAAAAACGGTATAGAAAGAAAAATATCTTGTTTTTTTATAAAAAAATGAATTAAAAAACATATAATCTGTACGTTGTGTAATTTAAATATAAAACACAATTTTGAGCAATATAATTCTTGCAATAATGTAAAAAGATTGAATCGCTGTAGTATCCTTTAAAAACATATAGCAGCTGATGAAATTGTAAGCCGATTGGTTCTATTTCTGATTAATAGAATTTATTTGAAAAATCTTTTAAAAATGATATAAGCACAATTTTTATTTTGTATTTATCATAAGCATTATATGTTACGAACTAATCAAAAAATTGATTTTTTCTCACCATGAACGTTTTTAAAGAAAACAAGTATTTATTCATTTCTATGATGCATTTTGTTAATGATTCTATATAATTTAATATAATATTTTTGGGCTATATAACATAAAAATTCTGATTTCAAATGCAATTACGTAGTATTTTATTTATAAATCATATCAACAGAACATTTTTGCCAAAGAAAATAAAACACCTATAAAATGGAATGGTCTAAGCACTTTAAAGAAACATTAGATAATAAATAATTGCACAATCTACCATTAATATCACGCTAAATATTTCGTTGTATAAAAATGAATAGTTTTATAAAAAAATCCGTTATAATGTCGTTTTGTATTATTTAAAACATAAAAAAATAAATTTATACAAGATTTATTTTATATAGAGACAATCAGGAATTTTTTTTCGAATTATATCAATTTTTTTGATATTTTGTATTTGATCAATCTATGATTTATAAAAGAAAAAAAAATTCCGTTATTATAGGAATATAATAACGAAAAACTAAATACATTATAGAAAGCATATCAATTTATATTAGATAAAATATAATTTACATTCACATCTCACTGTTTTTTGTATAATATATGACCAATTTTATCCTTAAAGATGCACATATTTATCTTTAATTATTTTATGTGAATACATGACTGATGTAAAGGACTTTTAAAAATTTTTGCACTGAATATTTAGAATATAAATTAGTTTTAATTTAAAGTATATATAGCAATTAATAGATTAAAATAAATACAACTAAACTTCAATGAACAAATATACAAATAATAGTATTTTCTTGTCAATTTTTAACGGTTTTTCTATAGCTAATTATATGGTATATATGACCTAACAAAAACAATTAAACTTTAATGTTATAATAGCTTGTTGTATAAAATAATTAAATATTCTAAATAATGAATGCTTCATCTAATATTTAATCAACTCTTTTTCTTAAGCGTAAAAGTATTGATAAATTCACTGTCAGGTGGTTTTTTACTAAGATATACTATATTAATTGCAAGTTAGACCTTCTTGAAGAATAAACAAAAATTTTTAATTCATGTATAAAGAAAATAAGTCTGAACTAATTCGAAGAGAATTTTTAGGATACGAAATCCTTTAATTTAAAAAAGATCTCTATAAATTTATGTGTTAAAACATAAAATCGACTTTCACTTTGCTAGTTTGCATAAATCTTAAATATCGAGATCTTATTTTGTTCTATTAGTTATCTTAAAAATATTTTTAAAAAATAGCTTTATTTTGTTAATTTATTATTATTTTTTATGTATTTGAATTCTGAATTGGGTCTGTTTATTAAAAGCCGCGGATTTACTCTGTATATGAATAAAATGCATCAACAAAGGTAATACCAAAAAAATATTAAGTTTACGAACATTTGTCTTTAGATTTCACTGTTTAAGATATGAATGCAAACGTGATTTACGATGCTAATTTTGCTATAATAATTTCACAGCTTTCCATCAGAATATTTATACATAGACCTCAAGCTTATTAAAATAAAACAATTTTATAATATGATTAAATTTTAGTAACTAAGAGTATAATAAGTTTACTAAAGTTGTAGAAAGCAGATCAAAAAAAATTTCTTTGGTACGACAAAGACATCCAGACGATACTTGTGTTTAATTTAATTTTAGCTGTTCTTTACGCTTTTAACATAAAATGAAACCAGTAACATATAAATAAACGTCATTGATTTTCATAAATGGCAAAAACAAATTATGCACTGAGTTTATTATGTAATAACATAAAATATGGTCTAAATGTCCAGCAAAATAATTATTTTGGGCTGTAGATGAGAATATTTATGCGACTGCCAGATAAAATAGATCTTCTACGATTATCTTTTAAATGCAAATATAGGCAAAGTTTTTATGTTTTAGAATCAATTGATATGCCATTACTTACAAATAGCAAATAAATAAACCAGTTTTTACAATATTACAAAAGATATGATTTCGAATTGTGATTTATATAACAAACTATGCAATTTTACAAATAAAATAATCTTTTTAATATGATGATTTCAATAGATTAAAGGAAAATATTACAGAAAATAAAATTATAAAGATGTCATTTTAAAATTCCAAAAAAAATATTTTTGCAAATATGGATAAACTAAAATCCACGTGAATCTAAAAAGGCACAAACTAGTGGTTACAAAATATAAAAATCAATGCAATTTTTTGTAAGTCAACATATCACGTATAGAAAAATCATTTTTATTCCAACATATAATTATGAACTTTGCCTTTACCATAAATTAGACGTTATTAAAGTAAATCTGACCGTTAAGTTTATTCCAGAATCATGGGAAAGTAATATATCAACATGCAACATCGTAAAAATGATTGCATTTTCTTACCTAAATTTATTCTGGTTGCAAAAGACTTATAAAAGGAACTAGATTGTTCTGATTAACAAAATAAATAGCAATCCACCATATAACTTACTTGATTATGAAAATTTGTGGAGTAAGTTATGAGAAGAAGCTTATTTATAACGGCTAATCAATTGTTATACTCTTAAAAATAACACCACATTCAATATAAGATATAATATATATTGGATAGATAAAATAAATATATAACATGATTGTATAATAATCATTTTAGAAAGGATTGAAGATTAATGAAGATCTAAATACCATATTCTGTCGGCAGAAACCATCCTTTTGCGACTATTTGCACATATTGTCTGCAGAGCAAAAATTTTTTAATGGCATTTTACTTTATACAATGTTGATTTTGGCTCTTTTATCAAATCAATGATTTAAAATTATCACTAATAACTTTAATTAAAGTTTGTATTCTATTAAATTGGTATCTATCGTCTAGGCAAGTGGATATATACACATCAAAATTTTGCGCACTAGATTCATTTTATTGTGAGTGGTACATATTTGTTAATTCAGAATTGTTCACGATGCGAAAACAAATCTTACAAAATGAAACATCAATTTTAATTTTTATGCGATCTAATTTTAGAAATAATGGCGTTCTATTGTGGATAAAAAAAAGGCATGTGGAAAATAAATGAGATATCGAAAAAATATAATCACGAGGTTGATCGTTTTGTTTTTAAGAAAATACAAACAAAATTACGTATTAAAAACACAAAATCTTCTAATATTTGTATCAAAACATAATATTCTTTAACATATAACAGTTTTATCGATATTTTATTTATTAAAGCACATCTATACCCATACTATACAAGATAAATCCTAATGTGCATTTTTATTATACTATTCTATGTGTTTCTAATTTGTATTTTTAAAATATATAAGGGATTAGCTTAAAATGGTCAAATATTTGATGAATGTTAAAGAATATAAAAAAATGTATAATAAGCTCTATTTTCCTGAAGCTTCAAATATATCAGAAGCAATAAAACAAATCAATGTATTTGTGAAATCACATGTTTACATACGTTTCCTATACTTTAGGGCCGAAAAATTAACCAGAAAATCATACTGATGCTAACGATTGACTTGTTAGCGTCCAATGAATATATATTGCACATACATTTTTTTCAATCCCAACACATTTGAGCTTAGGATAGACGAAAATGCAGAAATTCATATTAAATGCAAAAATTATACATAAGCCAGGCGTTTACGATCTCCTTTGATATTGGATTCGTATATTTATCTAATGCTTGTGTAAAATAATTTTTGAAAAGGGGGAATATCAAACAATATAATTAAACTAAAATACAATAATTATAAACTGAACCAAATAATTATAAAAAGAAAAAACTTTTTAATTGATACAAAAGAGGCCACCATATATTTACTGTTGGCAAAATTTATAGCTGCTAGAGAGGTGGCAGGTGCAAATAGAAAAGAAAATTGTTTATTGATGATTTTCACAGTGATTATACTTAAAAAAAGAATAAGATTCCTGATTAATAAGTTTTAATATTGAGATTAAAACACAGACGAAATTATTTTTAAATATGTAAAATATAAATTAAAGCATAATTTATTCGTTCCATTTACGGCAAAAGAAATAATATCCATGGAAATGGGAAACGTCACAATATGAGGATATAAAACATCGCTAATAAAAGAATATCAAAATAAAAAATTACGATTCTATTCATAATGAATCTAAAATAAAAAAAGAAACAACATATGGATGACTTGAAACAGAAAGGAATAGTTTTAATCTTTAAAAGTTTGTTTTTTGGCAACATTATTTTTATAGGGATATTCGAACACTTCAATATCTTAGATAATAAAGACGCGTTATATATATTCAACACAAATATACTTAAACCGCAAAAATAATTCAAACGCTTTTAGATAAAATTTAAAGATATTTCTTTTCATTGCTCGTCATAAAATAAGGATTAAGCATATTATTTTCGAAAAATAACTTTTTACTTTAAGAAATCACACATATTTTTACATTTTATAGTGTTGTAAAATATAATAAAAAACCTTTTATAAGCGAGATTTATGAATAGTAATTGCGTCCGTCGACTTTTAATTTGAATTTATATACATTTATATATCCAGAAAAAATTGTTTTGTTCTTTTTTTGCTCACAATAAGCGAATTTCATTACATAGAATGTAATAATTTTGTTCTTATAAAATTCGATGAGAAATACTACACTGATTCAAATTTTTATACGTAGATTGGCTTTATAAAAATTATACAGTGTATATATATCGATATACATGCCTTTCAAATACAATTTTATGCAATGACTTAAAGTAAACAAAAATTTTTTTCTTTTCTTTGGAGAATAATCCTTGAAAATTGATTATTATTTCTGCCTGTTTTATCGTTGGAGAAACAAATTGTTTAAATTGACACATAATTCATCCGTTTTGTATTTTTTTTGTGCGATTTATATCCAAATTTTTTGTATCTATTTTAAGGCATTATTTTACATTCCCTTTTTATCTGTTTTTTTTTATAATGTGGATAACACAATAATAAATCTTTATTCTCATTAAATCTGTAAATAAAAAACTTTATAGTACATCTGCGCTAAGATCGCGCTAATTTGTCTATCGAGTGAATGTTCTATTCGGATTGATTATAATGTAAAAATACGGTTTTATAATTTTAAATATAATTTTGGAATTCAGTAAGAACAGTAAAATTTAAGTATACCAAAAAAATACAGAAATTATTTCTGAAAAATAATATTAAAATCAATATTGATATTTTTTGTGTTCTGTAACTATTAGATATATACTATTCTATAATTTTAAGATATAATAAACCGAATGTGAGCAACATTGACCTAAAAACAATTAGCTTCAGAGGAACTTTTTTGGTCACATGAACTAATTCATTTATATGTAACACATAAATTAATGTCAAGAAAAATTTAAATCGAATTTTACTGCCCTTATACCATGAATTAGAACTAAAAGTTAATTTTAACCTTGATTATGAACTTTGTTTTGTAGCAGCAAAATATAAGATTTCCTCTTTGATTTTAGTAGCTTTTACTTACGTTGAAGGATTAAAATGCAAATGTATATTTTCCTTTCCATAGAGTGCATAAACACTATGCGTTAATAGAATAAGCGCGATGTGGAGCTGTTTAAATGAAAATAACAAACAAGAGCAAGTCAAGCTACGTTCTCTTTACAATAAATGAATCAAATGCCCCAAGACGATGCTTCAACTAGCTTGTCTATAAGGAGACTGGGTAAACTATAAAGCGAAATCGTGCTGATCAGGGAATGTATGATAAAAACAGTGATAATCATTTTCCTGATTGAGTTACGAAAGCTAGTTCCACATCATTATCAAATTAAAATTTATCAAAAGTAAAAATAAAACGTCGGTTAATCTTCAAAAGCAATTTTTCATTTTTTTTTACAAAGCTTGGATACCAATTAGTTATTTCTGTAGACGAAATGACAAATAAAATATTTTCAGCTAAGATTCTTGATTTTGTTTGGATATTATCTACGAATTTTGCTTTTATGTAATGTTTTGGTCATAGGAACATTAAATTCTACAACACCAGAGATTAGGTTATTTACGACCAGAAGAAATATGTGTATATCTAATGTAAATCGTAATAAATGTTTATGATGTATACTATTTATGTCCCTGTGAATAATTTAACACGAAAAATTCATCACATGGCTCTAAAAAGAACAGCTAAATCTAAAAAATCTGTTTGAAAAGCAAAGAATTATGCCACAAAAAAAACCTTTGTGCTAAACCTAAAAAAATTTATAAGTTCCATTCTATACGATAATGAAATCGTATATTTTCATGAAAAAGAGCAACAACAAATTTCGGTTTTAAATTTTCTGATTTCACATAAAGAAACTAGCGGTATTTATCGCCCCTTTTTTCGCAAGTTCGTCGGCAATCAATAAAGCCTATTTTAAAAATTATATATTCTTAAACAGATTTTATCGTTTTTCAGTAATAAGAAAGGCTTTTCGGAAAAAAATATCATTTGTCAGAATTTGATTTTTTATGTGAATATAACAAAAACAGAATAAAATCTATTTTCGCTACAAGGGAAGGATAAAAATTTGCTTTTCATCTAAAAATATAAAGTCTTATATAAAAGTTGTGATTTTTAAGTGATATTGTTTTTGTGTGAAGGATTTAAGAAATGAATTCTAAACAATTTCTCACAATCTAATACTGTAGAATATTACGGAAATAGCGGAGTTGTAAATATGTTCTAAATTTTTAGTGTGCTTGAAATTGAATATGATTAAAGCTTTGTGGATCTTCTAGAACATGAAATAAGCATGTAGCTTGTGTTTGAAACCGATCTTATATGCATAATGCAAAAACCAGGTGGGCTAGATTGAAGCTTTTAGAATTAGCAGAAGATATTATTCAACAAGTTCGCTTAAAAATAAGACAGATTCAAAATTAAAGTGTAAAAACGCAGTTTAGCATTCTAAATTTCAACAAAAATTTAGTCAAAAATTATTTTCTCTTAGAATTACGTATTAGTGTATCTTGCTTAACTCACTTACTTAATTTAAAAATCCACTAAGAAAAAATTGACAGAAATTCATACAAAGATCGATTAAGATTAAAAATTAGTGAATTTGAGCCAGATACGAAACTGTTAGTAAAAAAAGCAATTAAAAGGCACATTAAATTAAACACACCTTAAATGTAATTTTTTGTTTATATGTTAAAGTAAATTATATATTTTTTAACATAAATGAATCTTTAAATGTGGCTTCATGACCATCTTCAAAACAAGAATTTGGCCTCACAAACCGAAGATTTCACCCACACATGGTCCTATAATTCCTAAATTAGTTTAATAATTCTTTTTACCACTATGCTATTTTTATATCACTAAGAATTCTATGTCTAATAATATAGAAAAGATACAAAATAATTTTAAATGTAAAATTCCTAAGTCATATTTAATATCTTAATTTTTAAATTCATTCTTTATCATTCAAACGCACCTTTTAGCATATAAATAAATAAAGGAATTCTAAATTCAAGCATATTCCCCATGCAATTTATTCATATTACAAGTTACTCATCAAAATTTATGCTTGCATAAATAAAAAAAAATTTATTTTTTGCTTGCATATACAGAACATTAAGTTTCCTATTTTTTGGCTTTTTTAAAAATCGATTCACTTGCGATGTCGCTTATATTTTCGTGTTTTAATTATATACAAGCCTTTCTTATCAGAAATTATTTACTATAAAACATTCAAATTCCTCTATATGCTGTAAGAAAGGACGTTTTTATTTTATTTTGAATATTCTTTATTTGTTTTCATCCACAGTAACTTCACCGATTTGATGTAAATTATGCGAGTTTTTATAATCTGTTTGCTTTGGATATGTCTACATTTTCTCAAGCATGTTTCTATAGTTACAAGAGATTTTAGGTGATTTATTATAACATCAAAAAAATTAATTACAAAAGATATAATTCTTGTGCAGTACTTGTAAATTAGAAACCGAATATGTTTAGCATATGGTCACATTGAATATTCTTTTGTCACTCGTCGCGTTTAATCGACGTTATTTGATTTTAAATTATAGTAAGCCTTTTCATTTTATTATTTTTATATATATCAATTGAGTAACATTAAAGTTGTTTATTATCATTTACGACATAAATCATTCACCTTCAGATTATTAACCTATTATTATATGTGCAAAGCTTTCTAGCTATCTTTTAATTTATTCATTATATTTATCAGAGGTTGTATGTAAAATTAACAAAATCTTCAAAATTGTTCAGATCGTGTATAAATATACCAGACTTCCGTATATAGCAGCCATAATTTTTATTTGATAAGACTTTGCAACAAATGCAATGCTTATCACCGAAAAAAACAAATAATGCCTATTTAATGCATTTTTTTATTCTAAGAATTCGATGTGCGGTATTTAGTTTCAACTCAATGTGATCATGGCTCTTTCCGCAGCACATTTTACACTTTTTCAATAATTATAATAACAAAAGAATAAAAAGACTTACTAGATCGTCGATAAGTTGTAGGATAAATGTAAACTCATTAACTTTTTTTATTAGGTTGGTGCACATGAATTAGACTGGGTTTTAATTTTTTTTAAAACAGAATAAGTTATGCCTGAACGCTACCATCAAAATTACACATAGTTTTTGTGTCAATGCACATAGCTGATTTGAAATCATCAACTAAACTATAGTTTTTTTCTTAAAAATGCTCCAATCGCGCAGTTTAACTCGTGTCTTAAGTGTCTGTAAATTTTAGAGCATATCTAAGAACTTTGTTTTTGAAGAGATATTTGTAAACACATTAATTACAGCATGATCTGGTTCTGATATTAGCTTGCTCATTTACTTTGGTCTAACCGAAACAAATTTGGGCTAAATTTCGTTAATGTTTTCCTTAGATTTTATTCTAGTTAAGTTTTATTAGCGGTGTTGTAGAATTTAAAGATGTTTACTTTGAAACCATAAATTTTATAAATGATCTTATGTACAATAAACTTTGCATTGGTTTTTCAAGTGTCTAAACTCTGCTGATTCAGTCTGTATGACACGCTTTTTTATCTTGGAGTTGCAGGCAGGGTTATAAAAAATTCTCTGAAATCATTCTTCATGTTGTGTTCTTTTTAAATGCTATATTTGGTGTTTTGAATGTGTACTGGCTCTTGCTACCTGACATAAAGACTTTGTGATACTCAACAATAACGCACAAGTATATATAAATGAAATTTAATCCATAAATTTCATGACAGCAAATCCGTTTTGTGTGATATTTTAACACATAGGATAATTTTACTTGGTAATATAACGATATATTTTTATCGTTAAATATTTATATATAATGGTTTTTTATGGATATCCCAGGATCACTAAATAAGTTTTTTTTTATTTCTATTCTCGGAATTCTTGCTTATATTTCTTATTTAAATATATTAGTCTTCTCTATATACCAATCATTGTAATTAAAGATTTGATGCTAATGCTTGCTTTGCAAATCTAAACAAGATTTTTATAACAAAGAAATTTCTTCTGTAAATTTACGGCATTTTTTGGAATATTTAGAAGATATAGATGTACATCGCACATATCTATTTGTAATTCCTATCTTCTGTCAAACATGACGCGATACATTTTTCGTCAGATAGTATGAGCAAACGAGGTAATGCGTCTTGATTTTACAATTATAATTATAGTTGTCTGAAATTCGGCATATTATTTACGTGGATAGTCTCCTCTTCTATTATCTTAATTCCTCCTTATTTTAGATCATCGGTAAAATATATATGGTCAATTTTTATTTTAATTGAAAATAAGCAAATGATTCATATTCTGGTAGTTTAGTAGTAAACCAAATATAAATATCGAATCTAATAATTAAAAATAATAAAAGTGAAAAGTATTAAAGTTAAACAGAGCAAAATTATAATATACACACATTTTAAAAACAGATATAAACATAAAAATAAATCACATAAAAAATATAATAACCCATCAATATTTTCATTATATTATGAGCCAATGTATATTCAAACAGTTATGTGTTCTTTTAACAAACCTTTGTTATGCGAAAATATTGATAACAAGTAGGGCGTAACATGAAAACATATTTATATCTTAAACCAAGTAACATTAATAGAGCACATAAATTTAATACAAAACATATATTAATTATAGTAATAATGGGCTCATTCATTTTAAATTAAAATCTATTAAAGTGGAGAAGAGTGTAAGTAAAAGATTGAGTATTATGTTTACAAAGGCAATAAAATGAATTTTTATCCTTTTTTAATATAACAGAAAGGTATAAAAACCCTTTTTATCCTTGTATAAATATAATGAAAAGGTCTCACTTTTTTAATATAACAGAAAGGTATTAAAACCTTTTTTATTCTTGTCTTAAAATAAAGAAATGGTCTAATAATTCATTCATATGACTCTTTTATCTTGAAAAAACATGCATCATGTAAATTACATTTAAATTGTATTTAAATTTTATAAATCATATTTTAATACATCATATCTATATTAATTTGCACTTGTCAAGACACTTGAACCAATATATTTTGACAGAAGACGTGATGTTTGTGAAGAAAGATCACGGGAAGTAGTCATATGATGCATAAGAAGCTATGCAATATTCTCTATGGGCTTTGTTTGTCTCAGTGAATGTAATCAATAAAATAAGAAACTTAACCCATGATTAAAAACTTCAATTGTAGTAATTTTTACTGGAATTCAACGTTTAATTATAGAATAATATCGTATTATTATTAAAGATCAATATATGTAATATTTTAAGGATATTTTTGGTATATTCAAATTGTAATCTAATATTATAGTTTCCAATTTCGAGCTATTACAATATGATAGACAAGCTTTAATTCTTCATATTTTTAGCCCGTATGCGTTTATTGCAGTTATTTAATAGAATAATACGAAAAAATAAAAACCAAATTAAATTCATCAAGTTCGTAAATAATTTTCGCAATGTTCGATGCAAAATCATTTATAACGATACATTATATTTAGGAAGCTTGTCACACAATTTTTTTTTAATTTTTAATTTATTTTTTTAATTTTTTCAAGGGTTATTACGGCTTAATGATCGATATTTTAATAAGCGATTACCTATTTCATAGCGTTTATATTTTACTCCATCTTATTTTATGTAAAAAATAAATTATTCTAAGAAAGGTGATCGTTGAATATCTTTTTTTTAAAAAATAATAGTAGATAATTTGAAAAATTTATAGATTTTATCCAAAATAAAAGAACAGTTATTTTTCATGTTTACTTAATAAATAATAAAAAATCCCATTATGTAATAATATTTTCAAACCATTTTTTTTAAAAACTAGATAATTCTATTAAAATAATATAATTCCTATATCATATACACTAAAAACTATAATATGAAAAAAATTCAAAACATACATGCAATTTTTTTGATGTTATGATTTATAAAATTCATAATAGTATAGATATACTGATTTCTGGTTATAAAAACATATATTGATTCTATAAAAAAATATAAAATTTGTAATATATTATAGTTTTCTGTAATAAATTTAGATTCAGATATGTTATTATGTTCTATAAATATTTATTCAGTGCTTCTTTTTATACTTCCATCCAAAATTATAAATTTCATTGTTTTTTGATAAATTATACATATTTTTTTACTTCATATCCAAGCCACATCTTCTACTTTACATAGTATGTTCATAATGGCTATCCCATTTATGCAAAAATCACGTGATCAAAAAATATCTAGTGGATCTATCATATGTTCACAGATTTTTTTTATGCTATAAAATACGTTTTCAGAATTATTTATGCATAAAACATTATCTTTTTTTTATCACATATCCTTAGAAACTATAAAGCTTTAATTTTATAATGACTTTCCGCTTCAGACTATAACATAGAAAAAAAGCAGTGTTACAAAAAATATTTTTAGTAAAAATGTTAATGTGTATTCATAATTAATCAGAAATAACGATAATATAAGCTCTCATAGAAAACACTATTTATCTAAAATAGTGCTAATATTCTAAAATTCATAAAGATTAATAAATTTTAACATGAAGTCAAGATTATATATCTTATAAAATTGTAAATTTCTATAATCGCGTAGGCTATAATTTCATTCATTTAAACCATCATCGTAGTACATAATTCTCATATGTTATAGACACTTGAATTATTTATATACTATGATCAGCTGATTGAATTAAAATCTTCATTATTATATTTCTATGAATGACAAATACCAATCATATTTATTTATTATTTTCTGTTATATGTTGAAAATTATTTATAAAAAATATTGTATTATAATTAAAGTTTAAAATCCCGAACGAGTAGAAGCATACATGCAAGCTCTCATACACCACAAAACCCTGCAACGTATCAAATTTGAGAGAATAATAGCAGTTGATAAAGATAGTTAGGTGAAGATGTCAAAAGATGCATTAAGGAGTTGTGCAATATTCCCAATGGTCTGACCTCGTAAATTGATAAAATTGATAACAAATAAAATAACACATAATTAAACAAAAATATATATAAAGACATAGAATTTATGGTAAAACAACCAAAAAATAACATAAAACACAAAAAATTGATTTATAAACTGCATATTAGTAACAAATCGACCTATTCAGTTTTTGTAGTGCATCTTTATAAAATTAACTGTTTTTGTAATACAATAGAATTAGTAAGCGAAATAATTACAGATCTTCGTATTTCAAAATTAAATTCAATCTATATTAAAGATCTATTAAAATGGCACAAAATAATTTTTATAAAATTAAATAACTATCAAATTATGTAATATATGATAGTCAAGAGAATTACATATAATGAACATATATATCAAAGATATTCTTTATAATTAAATATAGGGAAAATAAAATAATTACAAGTGAAATCATGTGTTCAGGCTTACGAATGTATTTTTCTACCATAGAAATCTCTTAATATCTACAAGTATTTTAGGAGACTGTAAAAAATGATTTATAACAATCAAATTTTTAAATAATTTAATGATATATTTATAAGTAAAAATATTCTAAATGTTAATATTTACAAATAAAAGTAAGAATATTTAATTATCTGGTTATTGCTACAATTTTTTTTTAGAGGCATGACAATTTTAAAAACAAATCTTAGTATTATTAGGTAATTTTTTTCAAATTGATCTAGTATTATTATATATGCGCTATATTATAGATTTTGATTTAAGAAGTAAAATTTAAATTCATTATAAACCATTCACAAATGATTACATATACACTAAAATCATATTACAAAAAAACTATCTAACAAATAATATTTTATAAACACCATCCTATTTCCTTCTGTATACACAGCATAGAAGCATAAGTTCTTATCTGTTTAGTTGTCTTTTGGTAAAAAAAATATATTCAGTGATCGAACGTATTTTAAAAGTAATGTGCTCAATTTCTAGATTCCAGTATATCAGCATATTTTTTTAAAAAAATTTAAGTACATAATAAAAATCTATCTGATAATAAAATAAAGTTTGATTTGCTTCAATCATGGTCTAATAATATTAATAATTTATTTTTGCTTCTTATTTACAGGTATTATACAAATTTATATGCTTTATTTTTACAAAAAAAACATCAATAAGATGTTATTATTATATGCCAAATATTTTATAAAAAAAATGAATAAAAGAATAAGATTTTACCGTTACTATCGCTAGTATTAAATTCACAATAGAAAATATTATGTGAAGACCCGTGAATTATAAATTTTTAATATTAAGTTTGTAATGAATATTTTATGCTTATAAATTTAAACTGTGACAAAAAGTAATTTCTAGCCAAAAATATATTTCGGCCGAAATAAAACGTATTGAATATCTTAAAATTGATTTATAAGATATTCATGCCAATAGGTTAAAATAAAGGAGAAAATCCATGATTTATATAGCCAGTAATGCGCTGTCTGTTTTAAATACTAATATTTAACTGTAAATTCTTGTCTATTATTTTGTTTCCTAAATCACAGAGATTTCTTGAAAACTCTTTATATAAGATGTAGAAACAGTTTTGAGACCAATCAGTAGCTTAAGCTATCGAATATGTGTTGCCATGTAAACTCATGGGACCAAGAAAAGGAACTAAATGTAAAAATATATCGTTAATGATGGGTATTCTAAAATATACACATCCCAAGATAATAATCGATTGGATAAAAAGTCATTATTTTGCTGGAATTTATCATGCTTATGTGTAATTTTGATTAATATATTAGAACAAGTATACATTTATTAACTTAAGTAAAAGTTATTTGAAAACTATAGCTCAAAGATATCTTTATAAAATATAAACTATAAATTACAATAGCATAGAAGATCAAACCTATTTTATTTATAGAAAGTGTATTCGCAATATAATTCTTTTACGGCTAATTATTACAAAAATATGAAAATGATTCTTAAAAAAATCGCCGTTAGGTGAATAAACAACAATTGATTTTCCGTCCATATTTAGCATGGGTGTTAATTACGCATAATAAATAATTAATTTACGTTTTACATATCTTAAATGAATTTAATGCTGAAAAGCTTTTGAACTTATGATTTTAGGAATAATTAATAAGATAAAAAGAAGTACAATGAACATAAGCAATAAAAAGATTTTATGTTGATCATAAAACTAATCAAAAATAAAACGACACAAATTCAAAGCAGAAACATAAAAAAATATAAAGCTGAAGCCGACGTACAAACAATAGCATCTAGAATAACGTTAGGTAACTGTATATTGTATCTTTAAAGAAAAAGTAGCTTAAAAAATTTGATATTTAAGATGATATTAAAATATGTTGTAAGAAAGCTCGTTAAAAGTCATAATAAACCTTTCAACATAAGATTTTCCTTGAATAAAGATAATGTAATTTCATCAATAAATTATATAAATCTTATTGATTATATTTTTATAATAAATTTCAAGATAGTATACAGATTGTTTTACTTAAACACGATATTCTGATATTTTAACAAATTTTTCAATAAATCTACAATTTATATATAAATTTTTTATTAAATAGTACAGTTTATCAGGGCATAACTAGGCTGAAAAAATTAAAATTTAAAATAAACTTATAAATCTAGGTACATTTACTATCTAATATAAAAATAATGTTAATAATTACTTACATGCAGCTGAAAAATATTATATCTTGCATTTTATCATTTATAAAAGTATAGGATTGCTCTTATATATTAGTTATAAAACCCGAATTTAAAAAAATATACAATCTTTAAAATCAAGAAAATCTAAGTTAAAGTGAACAATCATTTGAAAGTAAAGTAATTTATTAAACGTATTACAACTGTTATTCTACAAATCGAAATATTTATGTTGTATATTTCATATCTATGGTTTTTGTAAAAATTATTGAGTACTTTAAAAGCCTGTATTTGATGTTGATTATATAAATACCATATCGTAAGTACCGAGTTTTTATAAGCATTGCTAAAGCCAAATGAAAAAAAAAACTTATTGATATAAAAACATATTTTTCTGGTTTTTTATATATTCAACTATTATAGTAGATATTAAAAAATTCATGCATTAAATATTATTAATTTATGGGGGTATTTCACCAGAATTACATATAATCGAAAAAATTTATATAAATAGCAAATGATTTATTTTTTATTATATAAAAATTCGTGTTATAACGAAATTATCATTTTGTACTGGATTTTTTCTACTCCTATATATAACAAAAAATGTGGACAAAAAAATAAATGTGTTCGGTAAATTAACATTTTCATGGCTTTTTCTAAATTTATAAAATGTTAATTTAATTATGGTCAAGTTTCCGAAGAATAAATTATTTATTATGCTAAATTTTTCTATGCTTTAAAATAAAAAGGATGATGATTATATTGTAAAAAAATCTTGAACTCATTTTAGTATATATTGATTATTCTCCAGTAAATATAATCATCAGGTAATCTTGATCTTGTCTAATTTTGCATTAAAAAATATAAGTTTGTGTATTTCTAGTTGATAGTATACTTTTTAACAAAGTCTGCGAGAAACAAAATTTGAGGCTAAATTCGGATTTTTTCTTTTATTGCAACCAAAACCTAATAGCTTTTAACTATTTTGTTATTTTTATGCATCTAACAGCATAATCTAAAAAGAAACAAAATTATATTTTATTATTTATCCGAGTTTGTAGTGATATAAGGACTGATTTTATTAATGTTTTGAGGTACATACTTTGTGGGGGTTTCTTTTTGTTTGATACAAGAAGTTGTTATTCCGGACTTTTTGGATTGATAGTGCTTTTAATTTAACATAAATATCCTAATTTATTTTATTGACTCTGATTTTGATTTGATCGTATTTTTTTTTGATCAAGTATATAATTTTTTTAAAATATTTACATATTGTAGATTTAATTCAATAGAAAATTTTTATTGGCTGATTAATAAGAATCATAAAACAGTTCTAACTCATTACAAAATTAAAGTCAGATTTAATGATTTTAAAATTAATATATTCAACCCTTAAGATACACTTAAAAAACATAAAAAATTATTTGTAAAATAGAAAATTTATTGAAGGGTATTTATAATAAAAATTTTCAATAATTTATATAAATAATGGAACTACACTGCAGCTTTTAGATAGGAGAAGCTTTCTTTTATCGAATATTTGGTATTTTCATTTGTAAAAATATTCATATAATCCTATAAAGCAATTCTTATTTTGAAGTTTTCTATTTTGCGTGTAATATATTTTATAAGGCAAAAGGCGTTTATTGCTCATTATTTATTATTTTAGTTCACACTGGTAAATCATTGCTGGGAAATATATTATAGACTTCATAAATGTTTTTTTCTCAATGTTAATTGGAAAATATAATAAAGTAAAATCTATGAGATTTTCAAGGGTAATCTTATACTGTTCTCCTGTTTCATATGGAAATCTATACATAAAAAGTTATTTTCTGTTTTATTTAAGATGTTTCAGTTTTAAATATTTATTTTGTTTTTTGATATTTCAGAATTATTTTTATATATTTTTGTAGATCTTTACACATATTCAAAATCTAGGCACATTCCTGATTTAATTTTACGTGAAAAATCTCTTAAAAACATATATGTAGATTGGTATAGAGCATTTGAACATATACTTAATAGATTAACTTTTTTAAAACATTTACGATTTTATAATATAAAATTGATTTTTTTTTAAAAAAATATACTTATACTTTTTATTTGGCATTAAGTATGTTTTGCATGCAATCATATTAGATGTATTTTCGATTAAAAATTTGCGATCGTTGTATCATGTGCAAATAATTACAATAGCTATAGAGTTTCTATACATTTACCCTTATATAATTTTTTAATATCCGATTTTACAATTTAAATGAAATTATGAAATTTATTTATAGAAATATAAATTATACATATGTTCATATTATTGAAACTTAATTATAAAAATAAAATTTATGACAAATATAATAGAAACTTAAAAATAATTCTCATATAAAAACAATTAAAACATTGGTTGCAACTTCGCTTTTTATTTTCTGTCTATTATAAGTCTCATCGGCATAGTTTATAAAAGTTCGTCAGTGTATTTTTTATGCATCACATGCAATGTCAAAAAAGTAAATTTCTATATTTTTTTATTACTTTATATATATAGAAACGATTAGATTAAAAAATTTCCAAAAATATGTGTTTTTTTTTAAAGTATTTTTTACATTTTAGGATTTTTTTGTGTTTGCTAAATTACATCCATGAATTTAACAATACAAATATTTTACTTTCTACTTATATGAGCCCAAATTTTAGCCTGTATAATATTGATAGTTTTTTAAAACTCATGTAAAGTTGTAAAAACAAAGATAGTTTATTTCTAACTATGTTTTGTAATCTGTTATACTAACTATATATGTGCATAAATACAGAGAAATATATATAAAACATATTGAAGTACATAAAATTTCTCTAATTTTTAATTAAACATTATATCGTAAATGAAAATTTTCGATATAACATAATAAATTCAAAATATATATTTTGAATAGATCTATTACATAGAAAAAAAAATGTAAGCTTGAACCATGCATATAAACCCTAAAAAGTACGCAGGAAGCATGTTCCATAACACCAATAGGTAAATTTTTTGTGGCTTTAATGAGAACTAAGTAATGCCGCTAAATTATGATCATATCTTAAAAAAGTATAAGAAAATAAAATTTTACACTAACTCAATTACATATTTATCTGATAAACGGTGTACACTTAAAAACATTTCTTTCTAGCCGAGAAGTGCTATTGTTGTAAATAGATCAGTTAAATGATTCAATATAGGTATCAAGAGAATTGAAATATTCCCAATAGACTTTTATCGTCTTTACATATATAATTATAAAAAAAGCAACTTAATTTTTCGATAATCACGATTAAAGAATAATATTTGGTTTGAGAAACCAGAGTTTAGAACATTTGAGAAAAACACGCTCCTAAAATCTCATAACATTCAGAATATGGCAATTCAATACTAAAAACAGTAATTAAATTAGATTTCAAATGAAAAAAGCTTTCTAACACAAATCACCACATTGTTTATTAAATAAACTGCTTTTATAGATTCTTTACTTCAAATTCACAAAAAAAATCAATATGTGATAAAAAAGTAATGATTAGGCAATCATAAAAATACTTAAATTATAACGAAACAATCGGTAAAATTTTATTCAATGGGAAGAAAAACAATATTTTTTTTCTGGTGTTTAATTAAATAATTTTATAGAATTTATGATAATTTTGCTAAGTCGCAATTAATCAAAAAGGAAGATTTGGATGACATGTTATAAAATTTATATATTTGTTCACAAAAATTAATCTCTAAATCAAATATGAGATTGATTGTTGCTTTTTATACAGCACTTATGCAGTTAAAATCTTTTAACTTTTCTATATGTCAATTTGCACAGAAATAAAATCTTATATAAAAATAATGTCCATAAATCGCATCCGCTATTATTCAAAAAACTAGCTATAAAAAAATTATTATAGTTTTATCTTTAATATAAAATATATTTTATGTTTCATAAACGTTTTAAAATGTGTTTCATGATTGACGGATCTATCAAAATATATTTGCAGTGAAAAAATAAAGGTTTACAAAAAAAAATTCTAAAAACCTAATTATAATTTTTATATATAATAGCTGCACGCATAAATGTATGTTGATCTCATATTGTATTGACATATAATATGGTTTTATTCTACAATTATTCATCCCGTCTTCCATAGGTTTTTTCACTAATTACAACTACTTTATCGCGTTTCTGATACAAAAAGAGTGGATTAACTGAGATTCATAATATTATAAATTTAGAATTCTATTCTTCAAAAAGAATGATTCTGTAATATATGATAGGTAAATATTTACGGAATATTTTTTCAAAATTAAATATGCTTCATTTTATCAGGGATCAAAATTTTTTCTGCATCTTATTATTTAATTTTTTAAGAAATTTGGTTTTTTATATTTTTTTCTTTATATTAATTGATTTAAATGATCTATGATATCTATCAAAAATATATTTCTCTACCATTTGAACTCACATTTGATTATAAATATAGATAAGAGACTGGGAACATGTAAATCTATGTAAAAAAATTATAGATATAGTTATACAGATATTTTTTTATGAATTATTCATTCCCTAGTTCACTATGTTACATCGAACCCCAAAATCCAGATTTGTATGATAATAACATCATGAAACTATTTTTAACTTAAAGCAAAAAAAATCCATTAATCAATAGGCATATAAAAGGATTTAGTTTTATTTTCTATTTTATTCACGAATGTTTAATACGGTTATATACTACAACATAATTATCAAATTTATATGAGCTGAAATATGGCAAATAATTTACATTGTAAACATATGCAAAAACAGAAAATTGTATTTTAATGTAGTCAAAATATATAATTCACAGTGAAAAAGCTTTGTATCTTTTTAAGGCAAGGCATAATTAATTAACAAAAAAAAATGGTTTTATTTTTCTATGATTTAGATTGCATAACAAAGTTGATTTTAATAGTTTTAAATTTATTCTATTCATTGTTATCTTGTATACCTTACTTTAATTTTTTATATTTTATTTATATATGTATTTATGTCGGTAATAAGATAAAATTTACTATGATTTGATTTTTTCTCGCGATAAGGATATAAAACATTCATAATGGTGTGTTCTTTGTTTTGAAATCATTAAACATTAGATAAATTTATTTCTAGTATCCTAAAAAACAAACTACAATTATTACCGTTTGTCTCTTATAAATATTTATGTGTGTATATGATATTGTATATAAAAATACTTATAAGAAACTTTTTACCAATAAAAAATTGGATTTTTCTTATTTCGACATATCAAAAATACTAAAATTCTCTATTTGTATAATTTCACGTGGTAAAAATATCTTAGTAAGAATTTTTTTAGGATGCTGTATTTAATAAGAGGTTAGATTACCTATTACTATATTATCTAAAATTATTAAAAATTAAAGCAATAAACATATCAACTTTCATCGCATTTTATTTATGGTTTTTTAAGCTCATTACAAATCTTTATATTTAGCAAAAGTTGTTTCGTTTTTTTTGGTGATTTTAGACCATATAGCAAACATCATAGTACAGTAAAAAAAATTAAGAGATTTTTCGTTCAAATATTTTTACGCTGGTATTTCGATCTTATTGGCTTTCCGAGAACTTAAGTTCACAAAGTATAAGTTTGGAGAAACAAAAAGTAAAAAGTCTAGCGTGATTAATATTTTTCTTCAATCTATAGTTATATTGGATTTATTATTTTTATCGTTGTTAAGCAAAAACTTAAGATTGCTCTATATAATATATTTTACTCATTTTTCAGCTAAAATCAGCATCTTTAATTTACGCATTGATACATAATCTCTGAAGACCTATGAATAAAGTATATTCCACGATCCTATTGTTTTTGAGGCTCTTTCTGCGTAAGATTAAATTCCAAACTCTTCATATACGACTTATGATATTCTGTAACCATGCAATCCCAAAGCGAAAACGTTTGATATAATTCGAGTTGTACATTTGTAAACAAATAAGAGTACGTTATCGTATTATTAAATTTTTCTTAGCTTTACAATTAAAAAAATCATATGTTTATCAGTAATCGTTGTTCCTATTTACATTCAAGTGCACAATTTTGTTTCTAATCATCAACAAAAATGTCTTTTAAATTATGTGACTATCTTTTTCCATGTTAATTTTTATCGACTTTCTTGAAGCTAATTCATTTGTATATCTTCTTTATCAGAATATTTATATTTTTCTTCGATTTTTACAGGTTTTTTTTGCGAGTGTAAAGTTTATGTATCTTAAAATCTATATATTTTTTCGTGTATAGTCTTAAACATGCATTCCTTTACATATATTGCTCGTTTTCACACTTTATTTTTGTTTCACCATAGTGTTGACATTTTGACTAATCTTTATTGAATAGTTTATATCTTGAATGTAATAATCTTGCTTCTTTTTTGAACATCTCTACACGGTGACCATCGAGCTTTTACAGGCGCCAATTGTGATCATTATGATGGTATAGATTCTGAAAGATTTAAATGCTGTTTTATATCTTATTTTATTTACATTAAACTTTTTTTCTACTACAAATCAATATATTATATGGATAGAATATTCAATTGTAGTTTAAAAATCAAATATATGTAAACAATAATCTTTTTTTACACATATTTCTTAATGTACATGAGTGCTATGATTTTTGATGATCTTTTATTCTTGGAAAGTGTCTTTCAAGCCAAAAGAGCGTTTTCTGTATAAAAAGTTTTGCCCATTTTTGTCTTATTTTAATTTTAAATTTTTTTTTAAAATACTATCTTTGTCTTTTGCTGACTATAAGCTTATAGATTATTCTCTTGTAAAAAAAATGAATAACACTTGTAGCAAAGTCTGTGTATCATGTTTAAAGAGCCTATATAGCGGTTTTTCGGTATTTTGCGTGTTTTCAAAAATTTTAAAACCTCTTAGCTGCATACGTTTGTTTTAACTATATTCAGAATTCTTGTTTAAATTTTGATATAATATAGAAAATGTTGTATCTTTTTACACAGTTATTCTTTCTTAATGTATTCGAGGTACTTAGATACCAGTAACCTTAAATTCAATCCTTATATTGAATACAATTTAAATTAATTGATGCTGACTTAATTTTATTTTTTTCTATTCTATGCAATCACTATGGTGTTTTGTTTTTTTAGTGTTTTCCGGGTCTTTAATCTATATCTTCAGATCAATAGAAATAAGATATGATTTTTTATGAAAAATTAACCTGTTAGTTCTTTTTCAATCGAATAGAACGTTTAGTACATTTAACTATGGTTCCATACACACGGCAAATTAATATGAATGTGCATATACCATGTCAAGCACCGCTCATATACCCTTTTGCTTTTTTTGCTGCATAATAACAATTTCCATATACTCTTTATCACTCTTAAGAGGCTGTACACCCACATTTATGATCGAGTTTTGCCATCAACGTCAGTAAATATAAATGAATAACAAGAAGCTGTTCTTTCTACATCATTTATGTGGAAATCTGTTTTTTGCTGGTTTCGTTTTTATTGCCGTGTTCAGTAGCTTTTTCTACTGATCCTTTACAAGTCATGGGGTAATATTTGATTTTCAGGCAAAAAGTTATGACTTTCCACTTCTTACTACTAGAATATCTTCATAATTATAGTTCCTAATTTTCAGTGAATTTTCATGCAGGTTATAGGCCGAAATTTGATGACCAATTACTGCAGGTTATTATGATGCTATTTATTTTTTCTTTATAAAACATTCATTTCCGTTTTTTTGCACTATTTTCTCTGCAATATTATCGTATCATATTAGTGCAAAGGTATTATTTTTTTTATATAAAATTTATAGATCCCATCAGGTCATGGAGTTTTCCGATTAGATCAGTAGTTTAAAATTTTATATGGATTTTTATAAGAGTCAACTATAAGACACACTTCTGCTATACAAATTAATCAAATGGATACTTAGTAAACAACATTTTTCTATTTTTTATTCATACTTATTTGACCAATATCAAGCAATTTATTTCTTATCTGCGTTTATTGTTTTTTACTTGTATTATAATTTGGAACGAAATAATTATTCTTGATATTCATATTGATTTTTTACCTGCTACCTTTCCATCATTATTTTATCGATCTTTTGTCTTCCTTTTATCTGTATTTTATATGAAGTTTTTATATTATTAACTTATAGTAATCCAATTTTCAGACCAAGGTTTTGAGATAAAGTCGCTTAATATAACGCTGCAGATAAATTTTATTTGTGCAGTTGATTTTTGTGCTATACAAATCTAACATTACGTTGTATTAAGGGCTGTTTTTTTATTCTGATTCTTGTATGTATAAAATTTTTTTTAGTATATATTCTCTTTTTTGATGAGGTTATCGTAATTCAGCTGAATGCTCTGTAATATCTTAGGATTTGTTTTTTACTTTGCATTTTGATACTGGTGATTCTTTAACGACAAAATTCGGATATTCTATGACTTACTCTTTTACTTGAGAGATATTACTTTCTTTGTTCTTGTAAACAAACCAATCTAATGATATCTAACTACAAAGCACATTATTTAATTTATTGATTTATGTTTCTAAAAAATATTTATCCATGTCAAATTTTTGTTGTGGTTCAAAATACAATCGTTTATATTTTTTTTAAAGTTTCACAATCAAATTTTCGTTCTGGACAAGCCGTAGCTTCTATATTTTTTCAAATAATAAGAGCATTGTGCATTTATTAGTATAGATAGTCAATATTTTCTGTCAAAAAAGGCGTGGTAAGTGCTCAAGGCGCAATCGGATTGGTTGATAAGAATCTTGAAGAGAAATTAATATTAAAAGAGCATTTATACTGTTGAAGTATTTACTAAAAGAGCAAGTAAACTAATATTATTTATTTTAAAAGGTGATTTCGTTATTTATTGCTCTCTTCGTTCTTTATAAAATCAATTCGTATGTTTTCTATTTTATTTTCTTTTTCCTGGTTTTTCAGCTATAACCTTTGATAAAACCGTTATAACTATAACAATATACACTCATAAATAAATACTTTTTTTATCTCGTATCTTCATATATACAATTTCAATACGAAGATGAAGCTTTGTAATAACAAAATTAAAAATAATACGGCGAGAATAACATGATCATTAATAGTAAACGCGTATCAGTTCAGATATAATTTTATATCATATTTAAAACAGTCAGTTTTACATTTTAAAAGATCTATAGCAAGTCATTAAGATTTACATACACTATTGAAATAAGAATAATTTGTTTTGTGCGGAAAAAATAGTTATTTGATGGGATAAATATCTAGTGACGAAATATATGTTTTAAAATTCAAGAAGTTATATCACAAGTATGTTACACATTCTAAAGATCTTTTCTATGGAAATATAAATTCAATTTTTAAATATAAAGTAAAGGCTTGTGTAAATACTAGCTGATAGAATTATAAAAGAGAATAATAGACTTTATAATTTTAGAAATCATAAAAGAATACGCAATTTTTTAGGTGGATCGTAATATCTTCAGACAGCGTACTATTATATTTTATAAGGCTTTAGTAGAAATCACAATGCTTATTTACCGCTAAAAAAAGACATCTAAATCATGTTTGCTAAATAAGTAAGAATTATGAACTATAATGATTCAATAGAACAATCAACCCATTTGGATACCAAGAAAAATATTTTTAAAATATCTGCAATGGTCTGATAATATGATGCTATTATTCACACATTACTTAAAAAATACAGATCCATATTTTATTCTTTTTGTATTATACTATGTTAAATTATATAATTATGTAAAAGACTTAAAATTTTTTTTCTTGAATTTTTGATATAGTTAAAGATCTTAGCTCATTAAAATCATTTTAGTATTTGATGATTTTAATGTTAAATTTTTTTAAATAAGTATATCTTTAGATAAAAATCTCTAGAATATTCTTCAAATTTCTTATTTTCTTATAAAAAGTGGTATATTGTTCTTATAAAACATATAATGACTGTAAAGTCTTGTGATATTCCGTGGCATAAATGATGATATATATTATGCCTGAATATTAAAAAGTCGGCGATAAACTTATTTTAGGTTTTTTGATGATATTTATGCTGGAATATATACATTTTCTACATATCTACTTTGATTAACCTGGTGGTCTTGTTCCAATCCATCGAATATAAGATTATTGTGGACGTTTAAATATTATCTGTCGTTTATATTTGTTTAAATGTGAAAACGGATTGAATTTGATGTTTTTCTTTTGCTTTAAATACATATGCACATGATGTGGTCTGAAAGTGACCTTTATTTGTTGAATATATAACACGATAAGGATATTGCGTTAGTATCGTCAGAAAACATATTAGTGCCTAAATTATTGAAAAATACCCAAAAATAAAGATTATCAACTAAATTATAATAAACTATGTTCATTTGGCCAACTCAATAACATCTAGGTTCTTTAAGTGGATAGATATACTAATAATGTTTTTTTAGATATTTTCATCTAGAATCTTGTATATTTATGTCTGTTATAAATTTTATAGGATTACTTTCATGAATAGCAAACTAATTATAATGTAAAGAATTAATTTATTTGGGGCTTGGAATACATTTATATATGAAAGTTATTATTTCCCTGATTGGAATATTTAATGTTAGCCAATATTTGTCTTCTAATATCCTTTTAGCTTAGTACCTCTTGGTTTTTCCATATAAGGCTGCAGAATATGAGAATAATATATTACGTCCGAAATTTTTGGTGATAATATTTATTTTATGTGTTTTTGTTCTTTTATCCTCTGAATATATTTTAGATTATTTAAGATAAACTATCACCTATAAATTTTTTATAATAATAAAAGACAGATTGATTTTTTGTTTTAGATATTTATACACCATTTTATATAAATATTTATATAATCCAATTGCATTGTATTTAAATTTTAATTCTAGCCACCTTTTTTAATTAGATTTTCCTAAATACTGAATATTTTCATAAACTTACTACGATCAGAAAATTACGTGTATTTCATCAAATATTTTAAATATATTACTTAAAATGATTATCTATTTTCATTACTTTGTAATAGCAATTAGAGGCAGTTGGGTTCTGAGAAATCTTTATCACACATATTTGTATTCTTTTAAAATCCAATCCTTCAAGAATGAACGACAAGAGTTTAAAAGATTTCGTAAAGAATAAACAACTATAAATCTTGTTGTGGTTAAAAGATAGGGGAGTAATCCACTAAATCCTTTCCTACTGCTTAAGAATGGCATTGGGGAGGGATTAAAGACCTCTCACCAGGTGAATTATTAAAATGAATGTGCAGCTTGGGTAGTTAAATTGTGGTATTGTAAAATGCGGTGATCCTAAAGTTTCGCTGTTTTTATTTATACTGGATAAGGAGATGCTAAAATTTTGTCAGGTAATGTTGACCATTTCTCAAATCTTAAAATAAATTTAAAATTTAACATCAATTTTTTTAAAAAATATTAATTGATTTATCTTACTTATATATCCTCCTATTAAACTTACTTATATCACCAACCTGACTATAATTAACTAAAAATTTTATGATCATTTAATACAATAAAAGTCACATCTAAAATAAATGAAACTATGCTGTTTAGAAATGTAAAAATCAAATTTGATTTGAATAAAACAATATTTTTTTTAATTTAATAAATATAAAGTATATTCAAGCTGATTTTAGCAATATTTTTTCTCGTAATTTCAAAGTTTAATTTAAAACAAAAAATATTTTGTTTACAACTGGGTGTATTTTCAGAAATTATGAATAATATTTTATTGAAAGATTTATTTTTAGAATTTATATGGCTAAATGTATCAGAATAAATTATTCTGTCGATTTGAATAATTATTTTTTTAATATGAGCTAAATTTGAAAGGTTAATTTTAGTTTTTGTTCACGCGCACAACTTGCTTATTATATTGCGAACATAGCGAATTATATTTTCGGATATCTTCTCTTCTTCAATACTTGACCTCTTTTCGAGACCTATATATTCAAGAGTTTTTCTCAATCCTAAGGTTTATATATTATCCTCGATCAGATTTGTACATCTAGTTCTCGCAGCTACCTTTTATGATATGTGTACCAAACTGACAAATGTTATAGCATATGGGATAATTTTTGACTTTCACTTGTATAGTAATGACAGCTCAGATGCTAGTCGATTTGAATAATTATAATATATATAATTGTGTATGTGTTTTATTAGATTTAAAAATTTGTTATTATTTATAAAAAAATATAATTATATCCAAAATAAGCTAAAAATATGTTCAATTAAATGTGATTTTATTGTTTAAAATTTTGTTGTAAACATAAATTGCATTTTATGTTTATATATATAAGAATTCAGTAAATAGTCATCAATTTTTCAGGAATTTGAAAAAATAGTAAATTTGTGGTGAATAAATTACTTTAAAGTACTGGAAATGTATTTTTTGATAAATAAACAATCTGCTAAAATATAATAAAAATACATAATTCTTAATTACTGTCGGTAATTAAATAAATAAACGATTTTAATATATATAAATTTACATTTCTAAAATAAATTTTTTATTGATCAAAATCACAGCAAAAAAATTTACAAATTTTGCCATTATGCATTAATAGTTTAACGTATAGTCTCTTATATTAATATTTTGAAGAAATTGTATTGCATAATGTTTTTATTTTGGTATAGGAAATCATTTTTTCTGCAACATGGTACAAAAATTATGGCATATAAAACCAAACGATGCATGATTACAATAAAATCGAGTTGTAATAAAATATCAACTTTTACAAAGAAGAAGAAAGATTGTAATGTATTTAAAACTGTTCTACATTTAAAAAATTTCTATAGTCCTTATATCTTTTTTATCTATGAATAAATCTAAATATTCTAGTTTTCTCTTATATTTGGGTGAAAAACTTACACTGGAAAAAAAATTGTGATCATACAGAATTTATATTTTTATTTATAAATTGTGTTATTGCACGATATTCACGTTAAAAAACGATAAGAAAGATAATTTTTTACGGTTTTATAGGCCACTTATTCAAGCATTTTATTATATAAAATGATGAGGTAAATAAGAAAACATATAAAAACAACTTTTTTTTTGAAAATTTCGTAAAAATGTTTGCAATAAAAAATATTTTTTTAGGCTATATAAATAGGATTAAAAAAATTCATATATATGGAACTCAAACATGCAATTTTTCTATTAGAATTGATCTCGCTTTTTCACACTTCTTAACAAACTAATACCTGTATTTTGTTTAAAGAGTTACGAGATTATCAAAATCTGTCTCAAAAGTATGAAAAGAATCGAACTATTATGATGCAGAAACCACAATGAGAGAAAAGCATATACTGATTAACAATTATTTGAAAAAATATAGTTGCCGATCTAAGATTTTAAGTGTTATAAAATACATTGCGATTTAATAATTTTATAATTTTTAAAAATGTGATGCTTTTTATTTCGAAATTTAAATAAATAATTTATTTTAGTATGAATACATACATTTTCATTAAAAACGCATAAAAATTTCATTGGTCTATTCTCACTTTTTTTATAGCATAAAAATATGTTTTTTTAGAATTTCTTAAGCAAGAACAAATAATTATTCAAATTTGTCTAACTTTTATAGATGCTATGTTTATATGAAATCCTAATATATATTATTTTAATTGACTGGTCTTCATTTTTTCTAGATAATAAGGCGTTATTCTTGTGTATTTTTTGTGCAAAAAAAAAGCTATGCTGCTAAAATTATTGGTGCCCAGCTTTTATAAGTAATAGAGTCGCGATCTAAAAAAATGTGAGATCATTGTATCATTAAAAAATAGAAAAATAAGGCACTTGCTTGAAGCTATTGATATGAAAAACAGAAAACTAAATTGAATCTTGGATTTTGTGGGGTTCTTATATCTATAACTTTAAAACAAAAAACTTCATAAGATACGTTTATAAACATGATTAATATGCAATAATGTATACTTAGATCTCAAATGTAGCTACATTACGTTTATTTCAAGGGCTTAAAAGCATTCATGGCTTCGATTTATTCGTTTTAAAACTATTTCATATTTAAAGTATTGATTTATGATAAAATGAGAGAATCTAATTAAGCGCAAAAACATTTTTAATTAAAATTTTGAAAACTGATCTTATCATATAAACCGTCGAAACTCTCTATTGTGCTAATTTTTTGTTTCTCTGTGGTATAAAATTAAAATAAACTATTAAAGAATTAAAATCTTGGTTGTCGCTAGAAAAACGCATTAAATTAAAATTCGTAAATATAATTGAGGTTACTTATATGTATTAAAGCTTGCAAAACAAGTAAAAAAATATAGCATTATAGGTTATTAAACAAGGTTGTCTCTTATGAATCTTATTCAAGATGCAAAAATATGACGTATATAAATAATTCTAATAAATTTTTAAGTGCATATAAAACCTAAAAATAAAGGGCTTACTTTTAAAAATGTCATAATTTTTTTACAGAAATTATCGGTGTTGAATATATGAGCTATTTTAGTTAATATTAAGATGCCAGTGTTTCTATCTATTTTAAGTGTAATTCCATATCTTTTATAACACGAATATCATAATTTTAATTAATTTGTTTATTTATAATTATATGTAGCTTGATTCCTTTTTTAAAAATAGATAGATATTTTTACATAAAATATATTTCACAAATATTTCAGCAAATAGTATTTAGGCTTCTTTAATCTTTAGTAAGCCTCAGTTTACTCACATCATATATATTTCGATGGTATATTGACACAAAAATTTATTTTTTATGTTGCTGAGACTTCCCAAAATGCGTATAACAAATACGCTATTTAGAGTAAATATAAAAATTGTTATCAATACGTTTTCAAATTACATTTCGAATTGAATCTATCTTCGATATCTCAAAATTCATACAATTAGTAATATCAAGGCATATTTCCAATAGATTTGAGACTCTAAACTTATTCTTAAATTAGCATCTATACAAAATTGGGATTAATATACACTTTTATTGACACATAAAATATGATTATACGAATAAAAATGTATTCCCACCTGTAAGTTATCCGTTAAGATCTGTAGCCTGCCATAAAATTATAGATTGAGGTAAAAATAAAATAATTTATAATTGAATAAGTATAAAAATATTAACATACGAGGCACTAAATTTTATTGAAATATGGCTTGGTAAGTAACTAAAAGTCACTTATCTAAATTAAAGAAGCTGTTCAAAATGTGTCATCTAAATGGATTATTTAAGGGCTAATAGTCAATATTTGCAGTTTGTTCTATACAAGAATATACAGCCTAAAGAGACATTATGCAGAAAATTAACGATAATATACCTATATTCATATATGGATTCATAGACTATTTTTACTACAGAATTTATATGTGTCTTTAAAATATTTATAAAATAAAAACCGAAGTCAAAAAGCTAGAAAAATAGAAAGATTTTACGTTGTTTCTAAATTTTTTCGTATATTCAATTCCTGTTTTATTACTAATTTCGTGCTATTTTAAGAGGTTTTCAGTAGGATAACAGAGTTTACATGTAGGGGTTTTGATTTATTTACTACGATATATAGGAAAGGCTCTTACTTTGCTAATAATTCTTTATAAATTAATAGAATGAAGTAAAATACATAAATTATATATAAATATATATTTAGGGGCTATTTCAAGACAAAAATTATCCCATACGTTATAAAATGGGATGTTTGGGGAACGCGATATTTAAAAGTTACCAGAAGGAATTAGATGTCTCGAATCGGATCTAGGCATTTATGCAAACATAGGAATTGAGAAAGCCTTGATTTATTGGTTGCGAAAGTAGGTGCAGTATAATAGAAGACTTTCGAGAGTAGAAGATAACCGAAAGTATAAATACGTTGTGCGCGCAATGAGCTTCAAATTGTGACGTAAAAAAACTAAAAATGAGGCGATAAATAAAGCTTATGCATAAAAAATTATCATGGATAGTTTATCTTATATGTTTCTATTGCAAAATTTTAGATTGTTATAAATTATAGATTTTCTGTGTATTCTTTGTACAAAAATTGCCCTTATAGTCTGTCGATATATCTTCTACGCTCAAGACATAAAAAAGTTTTTCATCTCGATACTATAGTTTATAGATGTGCTTATGCTACTTTTGACATCCTCAATCAAATAATATATAATTTTAAATCAACAAAAGAAAGATTTTTTAAAAATACTATTACAAAAGAAGGAATTTTAAAAAATACTATTACAAAAGATATTTAATGCTGAAAAATATATATAAAGTTTCATATCAAAGAGTCATAAATACATTATGACGTAAAATAAAGTCTGAAAGGTTTAAATACAAACTATTGATATTTTATATAGAAAATATTATAAATCTAATAGTTAATTGCATTAATGTTTATCCAATGATAATAAAATAACATAATGATAATTTGGTTCGAGTATGTGTAAAAAAATTTTAATCGTAATATAAAATCAAAATTTTCGTAATACATCTATTATGCATGTAAACTGTTAAATTTCTTAATGCAAGTGTGTATAATTTCGTTATATATTGTTAATTTTTAAATAATTTAAATTAATGACAACATTTTACTATGAACTAGAGTTTCGGGGGAAAAAAATGTATTAATTTATGATGTAAAACAAAAAAAATGGAAATAAAGGCAAATCTTAGCCATAAAATAGATTTTCTAATTTTATTTACAAAATTTTACGAATTGAAAATGATTGGATATTGCCATGATTTTTATTGAGACGATCAAATATAAATCAAAAAAATATATGCTCATTATTATTTTAGAATTTAAAATTATTATTTTATAATGCAAAACCTTATCAAATGAATTTTTGTAAATGTCTTTTTTATTTCAAACTACTCGTATTTTTGGTTATAATATATTTTTACATATACACAAACTAAAAACAGCGTTTTATGACACTATAGAAAGCTTAAGTATTTTTAATATGATTCAGATTTCTTTCATCGCTGATGCTCAATAATTCGCTTGAACTTAGGCAAAATGATCACTCTATACTCATATTCATCCTTTGAATATATTTATACAGACTTGAATTTAATCTATAAAATATTTTGTGCATATATGTATCAAAGTCTAATAATTTTAAATTTTAGAAGGTAGAATACAAACTATACAACACATATGTACGATAATCTTCCGATAAACTAAATAATATAAATATTTACTTATATTTATCCTATTTTTTATTTATGCTTTTCATTATTTTTTCATTCCTTATTCTTTTTCTTTTGTATCTTATTAAATCATTAATGCTGTATATGGCATTTTTCAAATTATTATATCTTTAGATTTCATCTTTGTACAAATAACCGTCAGTTCTATGCTTTTCAATTAAATTTCCATGGTTTCATTGTTAAAGCTTGGTCTATAATACTTAAAATTTTAAACATTATATTTTTAATCAAAGATACTATGTGGCCTAAGAGCTAATTATAAAATTATTCAGTTATAAAACATCTGTTTCTATGAATATGCAAATGATAGATGCTGTTATTATCTGATAGACCGGGCTTTATTTACTATAGCAGTATTGTTCTGGGGTCATAATTTTCTGATCAAAATGGAAAATATATATCAAAAAAAGTCATAAAGGTATTGGTTTTGATTTCAAATATGAAACAACCTCTAGGAATGATTTAACAAGAAACCATACTTAACAAAATAAAGAGGTGACAAAATTTGATATATTAGATATACTTATATATTATAACAGCTATACACACGCTACATATTTATACCATTGTATCTGTAGATCTTCTGTGTAGTTAATCGCGTCCTAACCAAATCAAAGAGTACGATACAATGAATAAAAGGTAGCTTGAGCACCTTAGATGGTCAGTATTTTATATTATATTAATAGCTAAAGAACATATTTTGAATGACGAATTTATAATTCGATTATTATATTATTTTAAATAAGTTATAAAAAAGATACTAGAAATATTTTTGCAACGAATAAATTACTTTTCAAAGGTACGATAAATAACTGCATGATAAATAAAGGGCAGAATGGAAGAGTTATGTATTTTTTTACAATATAATAAAAACCTATCAGGTTGACTAGAGATCTATAGATTTTTGTTTCTTGTAAATGCAAAAATTTATTTACATAAAAAGCATTGTTCTGGGGTTCTTAATATTTAGAAATATCAAAGAAAGAAGTTTTTTTTATTCTAATACTCAAAAATTGGATTCCTCAATAAGATTAAACGATCATTTATGTAAAATAACAATGGATTATAGGAAATTTTTAGAACGCTGTCTTGTTCAACAAAAAATAATAGATTAACAAGCGTTTAAAAGTCAGTAAAGTTTCTGAAATGAAAAAAGGGCTTTAAAAACAACGATGAAGTAATTTTGCATGATAGCATGTTTAAAAGCTTATATATAATACTATTTAAATGTGTAAAAAGATATTAATTTAATTTATTTTTATTTATATCCTTTTAAAGCTCTTTAGAGGTTATTTCAAATATAATAATTTGCGCTCATTATTACTCGGCTGGTAAATAATTTTAATTTGATGTTTATACTTTTTTTTAAATATAGATAATGATATTAGAGTCGAATTTAGTATTTTTTGTATTTTATATATAAAATCAGTGCATTCAAGAAATTAAATTAAAAAGAAACCCTATTTGTATTTTTTTAAAATCGAAGGCACTTAAAATAATGTTTCACGTGATTGATGATATTTTAAAAACAAAGCACAATCTTCTTTTTATATGGGCCATTTTTTATCTTTTAAACATACTATTTACATGAAATTATTACCTATATATATAAAATAATTTACCATCTAACAATAAAATAATTTGTCTTAAATTAGTTCTAGTTTGATTACTATAAAATCAAATTATATATCCCCATTACCTAGACAGGATTTTAAGAATGCCAACAGAAATGAAAGCTCACAGAAGGAATCTAAATCGACCAAGACTATAATACATTATGAGTATTTAGAACAATAACCCCAACAGAAACGGTTATTGTGACGAGGATAGCATCTTGTAAAACAAATTTGTGCCGCCTAAGGCATCTACTATATGACTTAAAAAGATGAATCACAGCTAAATTCATGAGAAATCAATAAAAAACATTTACTTTTTGGTATTACCGGTATTAGCTTATATTATAAAGTGTAATAAAATATTCTAAATGATCAGGTTTATATCAAAACAAAGGGAATAAAAGTATTAAAAATATATATGATGGTGTCGTTTAAATTCAATAAGTATATTTTCGCTCAAGAAGTCCAAGAAAAATTCTATCTCATCCCAATAAATACAGTTTTAAATATTGTTCTGCTAAATATTATTTAAATAAATTTCAATTTATGTATATATGCAACAATTTTTTTTAGGCTCGTTTTTTGTGAAAAACTTTGTTTTCGTATTAAATACCATCTATATGAAATTTCTATCTTTTTGTAAATCTATATTTTGTTTTTTTTTAATTATATATAAAATTATATACTCAGTTAGTATACGATTTTATATCAAATAATGCGTACAATCCATGTTTTATGTTATAATCCTGTTTAAAAAACTATGAACTCCATTCATCAAGGATGCTTGTATACGTTTTTAGTTTTTAAAACAAAAAACCTGTGTTTTTTTTCGTTTCTAGATAATGCACTATATAACTAAATTTGCTGTATAATATTTTTTATAATATTATAATCTATGAAGCCGAAACATGTCTAGGAATGATCAAATGCAAGGGTTCTGTTCTCAGCTACATGCTCTTCTGGGATCATGGGTTTTATATATAGAAGATTTATTGAAATCCTTTTATATGATCAATTGAAAATGTTTCTGCCTAATTAAACTATCATTTATCTGCTGAAAATCCAGGTTATTCCCGAAATGCCTCTTATTAGTTTAAAGCATACTTTTTATGGAATTTTAGATTTATTTTTTGGCTTGTTTACTTTTGTTCTATTTTACATCAATAATAAATGTTTAAATTACATATGCAATAAAAAATTCCAGATACTATGCCTTTTAATCAAATATGCCTGAAAAATATTTAATATACTCTACGAAAACTAAATATATATAGAAACATATTATTATTCAATAAAATTGACTAATTCATTTATTATTTTATTTGCACGTATTATTGTAAACAGTAATCATACAAAAAAAAAGGCCGATCGAACTATAAAATTAAGATATATTAAATCTAAACGTTTTTGTAGATATTTGATACTTAAATTGGTTTTTTAAAACTTAAACGCGAATAAAATCATGTTGTTTATTTACGCAATAATTTATACCGGAAATATGTAAAAGTGTGGAAAATTTCCAATATATAGAGGCTGGAAATAAGCCGGAGCACTTGAATACGATCTTTACAAAAAGCAATATAAAATAAATTTACTATCGATATCGATAGATCGAGTAATATATTTAAAGATGATTTGAAGGATTTTGAGTCATTTCTAATCAGCTTACAACGTCTCAGAAAATAAGATTAGTATATATGACGTATCTTGACTCATAAATTAAAAGAAAAATTGTAAACAAGATGTTTATACGATTAAAAAATATTTTATTATACATTTTTTTAGTCTATTAAATTCAAGTTATAATAATTTTTACAATATATCTTTCCGATAATTTTTCAATTCTTGGCGTAGATTTTATTGTTAAACTATATATTTTTTGTATTTTTTGATATCTTACTTGTAAAGACTTATATTTAGATTCAATTCCTTTACAACAATAGAAATATAAAATATAGTTTCAGTGGTATAACATAAGCATAATTATAGAAATAGAATATAGTAGTCGAATATTAATTTATAAAACCGTAACCTTTGTGAGAATCGAGATATTAATGGCATAAAATAATGTATATCTATAAAAAACCCGCCTTATTTTACATCATAACATAACTTCACGAGGTTTAAAATTATGTATACAATTTTTAAAAAAACCCAACATATTACGTAAGCTCAAAACTTGAATTGAATATAGAATAAAAAGAAGATTTTTTTCGTATTTTGGTCTAATTGCACTTATCTAATAAATATTCTTGGCTTATTTCAAAATCAAATGTATCAAATTAAATACATGGTTGTTTTTTTTGATTGCAAAAAAATAAATAATAGAAATGTCTTTTTTTCAATTTTTAAAAAAAACGTTTGTGTGTTATTGATCATTTATTACCGCGATTAAAGAAGAAACTAATAGGATTTAATAAGTTTTTACAGCCGTAAAAAATAGTAGAGATACAACTTTAGCAAAAAAACATAAAAAATTCTATATGTAATTTGTTTATATATCAAAATCACATTAAATATATGCCATCGTGCACTGTATTTTTTTCAAGTATACTTAAACTTGTGGATAAAAGAATAAATAGATGAAAAATTAATTTCAATGCGATCAATAACAATAAAATTTAATTTTTCAGCATTGCAAAATCTCAAAAGTATCATTTAAAATTAAATCTAAAATTTTGGGTTAATAAATTTACTGATTATATTTTTATGACATAAAACTGTAACTTTATATACAAATAAGTTATATAAAACCGAGTAAATTGATGTTTGATGATTAGATTTCGTGGAATTTATAATTCAGATGGTATATAAGTTTATTCATCAAAAAATTTAAAAATTTAAGAAGAATGTGGTAAGAATTCTGAGTTATGTAAAGTATCAGTATACTGTTATGACTTAATATTAACCACATGAGTATATCTTCATATTTTGTAAAACGATAGCGCATTAAAACGATTTTTTGCTATATGTGCAATTTCTAACCTAGAATATACTTCACCAAGATTTATGCATTAAAAGGTGGTTATTGTTTAAAATCTACAGTCAACGCCATAAATATATATAAGTATACTTTTGACTAGATTTTTTGTATCCCAGCTCATATATAATACCTAAGAATAAACATTTACACATAATTTTTGTAATTTATATGCTTCGAATATTAAAAAACCTCAGGGCAATTGCAAAACCCAAAAATTACGAAAAATCAAAATGCCTTAATGAGAGTATTTTATCGGTATATCATAACTGATGATGCACACAAGAGATGTATAAGTCTAAATGTTGACTTCGGATATGTTTTATCTGCTATTAACAGGATTTTAATGTCTTTTCGTTATTTAATAAAGTTTATTTAAGTCATTATATTTTTATCGGACAGCACATCCATAAGCTTTTCAAAAAGAAAATCCAAACCAAAAAAAAATTTAAGGATTTAAAAACCCCGCGCAAATAAAAAAGTACAATAAATACCTATAGCATATCAAAATGCTGAAATATTACATTTTTATTTTGATTTCACTTTATTATATTAAATTGATGTACTTTTATATTCTAATATCAAAGTTTTACTATGTTTTTTGTTGAAGCACTATTCTTTTATCAGAACTACAAATTTAAAACAAAGTAAATAGCTTCTCTATACTCTAGGGGGTTAGAACACTCAAAAGATCATTAAATCCCTAAAAGGTTTATATTTTTAACAAAATATTTTCGTGGTATTATAGAAAACAACTATATATGCAAATTTACAACAAATAATCATAAATTCTTTGTTTTATATATATAATTTTTCATTATAATGTGATGTAAGTAGAATTGAATCTAATTTAAGAAAACTAAAACAATTTTTTCAAAAATTCATTTTCTAAGGCTAAAATAAGGCATAAGATCGCTAGAAGATCTTATAAGAACTTAAAGCATAATTTTGTTGTTGTAACTCATTTGCTTTGTTATAAGTCAAAATACATTTTCAAGTTATTAATAGACCTATAAAATACATATAAACGTTAAGATGTGTTTAAAGGTTCTATTTGAGATATCTCATATAATAGGACTATATAATGTGAAGTGGTGTTAATTTGAGAATACACACTATATTTTATAAAATCAGAAAATCGCTGGTCCACTAAATCGTATTAAAAAAATGATGAATATGACATTTTTTATAAGAAAAGATATTTCCTATTTTATAAAGGTTTTATTTTACAATAAAAGATAATATAAATTTTTGTGTTTGCCAGATAACATAAGATATTCGAATTTTTTTACTTTAGTTGACGCAACTGCTATAAAAATTCGCACATTAACCTAGTTTAATATCAGCTTTAAGAAACCTCTGTGAAAAAATTAGCATGTTGATACTACTCCCACCACAAATCAACTATTTATTTGGTGCCAGTTTAATCCTAAAAACCAAATTTTATATTTAAAAAAAATATTCTTGTAATTACCCAAAAAGTTGTCATTGAGGAATGTATAATGTCACGGAAATTAATGTCTATTCACAAAGAATAGTCTATGAAAACACTCAAATGTTTTAAGCTTATAGGGAAGATGTATTAGAGTGAACTATAAGGATTTAATGCTTAATAAGAATATACAGCGAATCTGTACATGGAGCAATCTGAAGTTTTGCGAGAAAAAATGTAAAGTTGGAAGTAAAATTTGCCCTTAAATAAATATTGTGCTGAAAAAAGACGTTATTCCCCTTTATTCCAAAAATATTTTTCTATATGATATGAACTATATTTTAAATGCCAGAAATGTGAAAATGAAAACCAAATGCGTCTGAATTACGCACATTAAGTGATTTTATTTTAATTTGATATTTTAAATGTTCATATATTACTTTTTTTGCATCAGACTTTTTTGGTTAATTCAATAATATATTTGGCATATTGACCTTGGTAATATTTTTACAAATATTCGCAAGATAATATTTTGAAATCCGAATAAATTGAATAATAATATCATTGACCCAAGATCAGTTTAAATTCATATTGATAAATATGAAATAATAAGAACTACATAAATAAAAATTTGTATTGTTTTCAATTGAGCTTATGTACCACAAGACAACTATAATATTTATTTCAAACATAAATTTTTTTTAAGCCCTATTCTTAAATAATATTCGTTTATTTACTTTTTAAAGTATAATGTTTCATCTACAGTATTTATAAAAAAACCAAGCTTATAAGTTAACACAATTCTTAGCTTAATAACATATTTATCAAAAGAACCGAATAATAAGTCAAAAATTACTTATTTTAATTAATTGGGGTGCTCATTCATATAATTTCATGACATTAAAAATATTTTGTCGTCCCTTAAATCGATGACAAAATTAAATTAAATTAAAACCCAGGAATATGTAAAGTTAAAAATTACTTACTTAAATTCTATAATTCATCGTGTTTCTTGATCCATGTTATATATATGTATTTCATAAATCAGAAAATAAAAAGTAAAGCTATTTAGTCAAATACATAATTATAATATATATATCATTTTTTATTCCTTTTGGTGTATAAGACAGCTAATAGCATATAAATAAATTTCAAATTCTAAGGAGTATAGTTTGGCGCATAGGGTTTTTGATTAAATTTTAAAAAGGCTTAAACTACGCCATTAGCATAATATAATAACACCCGGTTTGCAAGATTATATGAAAAAATATAATACTATATTAATTACTAAGTAAAACAGAAAATAAATAGGATAAATATTTTAAGTCATAAAAGCACAGTTAAGGACTTTTATTATCTGTAAAGATCTACATTTCCCGATTCTAATATTATTCATGATTTTTTTATTAGACAGATTACAAATTAATCTATAAAGGCGCATATAATAGATTAAATGCATATGCAATTGAAAGATCAAGAAATTAAATTATGTAAAATAAAATAATTAATTTTAATAATGCAATTCATCATCGATAACATGAATTCTAATTTTTAACTGGGCTTTATTTATTGCAAGTTCCCATAGAATATTTTATAATGATAGTTTTGATTATAAAACATCGATTTTAAGCCAAGATAAATTGTATCTATTTGATAGAATCAAAGAACGTGCACTAACTTGAAAAATGTCTTTATGTGAGCATTATTTTATATTTGTCACAAGTTGATGAATATTAGCTTTACACAAAAACAAAAGTTAGAAAATTGTTGTTCCATTAGAATACGGAATAATTTTTGATTTATTGTTAAACTATTTTTATGCAAAAATAAAATATAAATTTTAAGATCTTTAAAAAGAGAAGCTTTTAAAATTTATTTGCCTTATTTATATTGCAATATATTTTTTCTTCGATTACATCTATAACTTCGGTGCATTGAATTTTCTGTTCTAATTTTTTATGGTATTGGCATCATCTTACTTAGAGAATTAATTTTTTCTTCGAAACACTTGCTTCTGGCGCTATATATGCGTTTCAAATTAGTATCTATTTCTAATATTTTCTTCTTTTTCTTAAATATAAATAAAAATTTTGAAATTGATTCTCATTTTTCGACAGCTCTTCATAATTCAACAGGATGCTCTGTAAGATCTTAGTAATTTCAGCCATATCTCTATGGGATTGACTCTTGTACTCGTATTTATAACATTATTTTTATTCCTATCACTTCCTTATAATCTTTGTGAAATTATCTTTCTTTGTTATTTAGAAAACCCTTATCTCTCGTTTACCAACTTTGGAGTACACTTTATAGTAAATTTATTTGCATTTTAAAAAAAAATTCTCTTCCTCTTAATTTTTGTGCTGCTCAAAATATCATCACTCTTTATTTATCTTTTCCTTGAAGTTTCGTGATCAAAATTTCAAATGTGTCTTCTCCCACCATTTCTTTCCACTAGAATTAATAATTTCCTATTTTCTTAGTTGTTTCAAAGATAAGTACGTCTAAACTTGTCGTTATAGTAATTCATAATTTTCTGCCGACCAAGGCGTGGCATACGCTTAAAGCGTAGCAGGAATGATTCATAACACTCTTGAATGAATAATTTTTTTGTGGAACTTTATCGCAATATATATTAATATTATATTGTCAACCATAGGATTGGGAAGGACGGTTGAACTGATAAGTCTTATGTGGAGAAGGGGTATACATGAGGATTGGCAGAGTAAGAGATAATAAAAAGTATTGATAAAGTTTGTTAGAAAGATTGATTCACACAATCTGTTTGAGAAAATATAAAAGTCAAATTAAAATTTACCCATAAATAAAATAAATATTGTAATGATATATTTGCAAGGAAAATAAAAAAAACAATAATGATCTGTTTATGCCTAACTTTAAATTTTTTATTTTAAATGGTATATGCTGAATCTAGTTTTATTAAAATTGTTTAAAGTATTATCAGCTGGATTGTTTTATATTCTTATAAGAAAACCATATTTAACACAATTCTACCGATAAAAGGTATTTGGTATATGGATGTAGAGTAAAGATATAAATAAGCTGTTTTCTATTGTTGTTTGCTGATTTTTTACTCTATAAATTGGTGGATATTAATAAGTAATTAATTCTTAAAATCATGCAAATAAAGAATATTCGGTTAAAATTACGTACAATTTATTAGAATTATGTATTTTATATTCTTAAAAAGACTAGGGAACAAAAGACTATTTTTTTGTATAAATTAGTCATTATCAATTTCTGGTGATAATTGGATATATTTTACATAATTATTTTTTAGATCACATATAGTCTTCGTAAGATGTTTGGGGATATGATTCACTAACCTTTTTTAAGTGTTTCTCGTTATATAATGTTGTCGTGAAAAGTATGAGGATCATCAGAAATACTTCCTTTTTTGGCACTAAAATGAGAGTATGAGGCTGTATAATCATCTATTTCGGATTTAAATATATCCTTTGCGCCTGTGTATGGTACTAAGCAATTTTTAATATTTACGTTTTCTTCATAGGAATCTTTTCCCGAAGATCGATCGATTGAGCTATGGCTATTTAAATTTTTTCATGTCCTTCACTTTTAGTTTGATTCGTATTCAAACAATTTTTATTTTCCTCAAAAACAAATTCTTACTCGTATAATGTATTTAGCTTTTTTTAGAATCAAATTCTTGACGTATATTTTCCCCTTCTGGATATAAATAAAGCTTTTACTTTCCTTCGGGTTTTGATGTTTCAAATAAAAGATTATTATGGTATCTTGCGTTTTTATTAACCGTTTTTCTTCGTTATCTTTGTTTGCTATATTTTAGTAGTGTTCTTTATTTAAATTGCTTTAAAAGCTAATACATGTATACAGATTATTGTTCGCAATAGCATCTACAATAAATTCCAAGTCATCTACATTTAAATCATAATCTAGGTTTATTCTTGGTCCATATTTGTTGTTATATTTCATAATTTCTAGTGTAAGAGTTATTGTTTCTCTTAAATCATTGATTATAATATCCCCAGACTTACATAGACCAAAACTACTTGAAATTTTATTGAGCTTGCTTACTCTAAGAAATATTTTATTTTCTGATCGTTTATAATTGTCTTCAAGATAATCGCTGGGCGTTTTCAAATTAGAACAGTTACACCAATCTGGCTTAATTTTACTTTCTAAATAATTTGGTACCGTCGATTTCAGGGCAGTAGAGCCCCCTTTGGTGACGGTATTTGTTTGTGGAATGGGGATCTATTATAACATTTTGAACTTTTGGAACCAAAAAATCTGGGTTATACCTATTTATGTATTCTTTCATATCCGGTTTATGCTTGGTACAATGTGACTCAAAGTTTTTTAATATTATATATACAGATGATGATAAATTAATGTTCGGATGATAAATATGTAAATTTATATCCCGAAAACTAAAAGTATTATCTGGTATCCTATATGAATTTTTATCTGAATGTTTCTGATGACTGGATTGTTTATATTGTTGGCTAGACTCGTTTTTCACATTACTACTTACTGCATGATCTCTAATTATATAGCTTAGCTTAGAATCGAATATATAATATTCTTTTTTGCATTCATGTTTGTCAAATGATTTTTGTTAATAGTATTATTTCTATGCCTATATGAACTCGAAATTTTATCATTCTTTCTACAATCGTTAGCTGAAATGAAAGTCTTGTATTATTTCCCACACCGTAGTCGGTATTTGATATTTATGATCCCTGTTGAATTGATTATGATATAATAATCATGATAAGGGTACGAATTATCTTGAATAAATTTTAGATTCTCGGAATTGTATAAATCATAGGATTCAGAGGAACTTAAAATCTCTTTTAAAGTGAATAAAAATAAACCATATTATTCATCTTCTGCATTTTATTTATAGACAAAGGATAACAAATTTTGATTGTTAAAAAATTTATTATGGATTTGATTGATTCGTCATCACATTATGCTTCAAATTAATACCTCAAACCATATTTCAAAAGCTAGATCTTTTTTTTTATTTTATTAAGATGTTGGCCAGAAATTGATCTCCTATATTCAATTTCTTTAATAAATAAATTTTTTCTATTGAAACATTTCATGTGTTTTTCTTTTCATAGAACTCGATGTAAGCACAATATTGATATTTTTATTTTGTATTGTCGTGATTTCTAGATTTACATTATTATACTGGTCTAGAATGTGATTGATTACAAAACGAATAATTATACTCTATTTATATCTTCTTTGAATGTTATAAATAACAAACTCAATATAAATAGATTGCATTTTTACTCTATGACAGGGATAATCTAATAGCTTGTTGTATGTAGAATTCTTAAATAGGTGACATATATTCCTTATAATAAACGTTTTCTATTTAGAAAATCTTGTTCATGTTATCACACAAAAATTAATTAAGGTATTATTTTTTTAGGTATTTTTACATTAATTTTCTCACATTAAGCAAAATTTCTTACTTATTTACGTTAAAGAATATAAAAATATATAATATTGTGTAGCTTTTATAATTTTTGTGATAGATTATCATCTTAGCATCAAATTAATTATAATTAAGTCAAAGAAATAAAATTATAGCATATAAGATAATAATATATAATGCAAATTAAGGGGTAAATATACTAATCGAAGCACAGGGGTTTTAGAACCTTTTAAATTATAAGAATATTTTTTTCGAATAAAAAATCAATGGTTCAGACACAAATACTATGTTGAAGAACATAAATGCAAAATTTAATTTCTTGTTCTTTATACTAAATAAATGAACCCATGTTGGATTAAAATTAAATTGGTTCGCAATTAATTTGTGATATTTTTATACTATCATATATTATAATCTGTTTTACTTCTATTTATATCCTGGAATTCTCTGTAAATCATGATTTTATTCATAAAAAATTGTTCCTAACTTCTTGCAGATTATTGAAAATAATCAATGAATGCCAGAATTTTTGATTTAAAGCTTAAATTTAACAGAGGTATTGTAGAACATATCAAAAAAGCTTAAAACATAACATTGATGATATTTTTTGAAATGAGATCGATTATAATAATTACATAAGAAAATATAATATTAAAAAATATATTAAGTTAGTCTTTATTTGTATTACTGTTGCATTTGCGCTTTCTCTGTTAAATAAATATATAACAACGAATTTTATTTTTAGAATGCAAAATTTTATTTATTTTTTTGTAATTTAGTTGTAATAAATACAATTGTAAAAACTATGAAAACAAAAAATTAGCAATAAAAAACATTTTTTGACCTTCTTCTACCTTTAAATATAGTAAAATTCTATAGCCATAGGATTTTTTTGCATAAATATAAATCTTACATGCAATTTTTTTGCTTTCAAATATTAACAAAAAAATGCAAAATGATTGTATATCAATTTTGCTTAGTCAAAAAGAAAAACATTGCTACTTCCATAATACTATTTTTCTATAAAATTTTATTTTGACTATAATTTTTTTCAGATTTAAATAATAGCATTATATAGATATATTATCTAGCATAAGCATTCAATTTTATTTTCTAGGGATGAATAAATTATTTATCGGCCCTAGAAAATCGCAGTATTTTTAGACGAATGTATAAAATTTCCTTTTTCTAGAATTCATGTAGACAGATTTTTTTTTGAGCAACAACTAAATTTCTAAGAAAATAAAAGATAATCTATATAGCTAAATATATTGTAAATTAACATTTGCACGTACATCATTTTATATATTAGGGCATTTTATAAATCACGATAACCATGCGCTTTATCTCTAAGTCGCAAAGAAATAAAAATATGACATCATTTAATATAAAATGCGTCTGTATTGAATTGATTTTTTTAAAAAACTTTCTAAACTAGATGATGGTAAGAGAAGAGTTACATTATCAGAATTTTATTCACAATTAATTTTTACGCGATAATAAAGTTTATTTTTAATTTGGTTTGTTTTTTAATTTACCATGGATGCATTCTTTTGATTTATCGTCATTTTTAGTTTTAAAAACGTGCACTGGAAAATATTATGCAATAAAGAATTATTGTTTATCTTTTTTCATTATATTTTGATTTATAGTGATTTGAAAATAAGTTTTGATGTACGGGTTTTATCATAAGCGATCTTTTTTAAACGAAAGATTGCACTATAATTTTGTAAATTATACTTTTATTCAAAAGCTCATATATTTAAGCTGCTTATATTTGATAAACATCATACAATTTTTTAAAAACTAGGTATGCTGTGGCAATATTATGTTTAACCCTAAAATATATTTTATTTGTTTTTTATGACTAGAAATTCTAAGGCATGATTTTATTTTTCTATTTCCAAGTTTGCTCTGTTCTTGTTCAGAAACAAATTACCGATATATAGATTACATTTTCTTGTTATTCATCACACTTTATTGAAGCAACCATTGCTTTTACTCAAATATAGTTTTTTATAAAAGCGAATTAATTTATATATTACCGAAAATATCTAGTAATTTTAAAAACATTAATAGTTTCTAATAAACAGCTAAAATTCTGATTTTGTTTGAGATATGTGTATTTATTGATGATTTTAGAAGAAATTCTAGAAAAATCTGTTCTTAAGTTAACTATGTGTTTCTATTATTTAAATTAAAGATTAAAAGAGGGCATAATATATTCAAAGTTAGTATTTATGTAATATGATGGATATAAAATTTTTTGTTTTTTCATAAATCTAAAATTAATCTTCGGGAATATATATATATATCGCCTTTAAAATATATTATGATTTTACTTATTAAAAGATAATCTTTCTTGATAAATTTTTGTCTTCATAAATATATAACATGGCCATAAATGTATCGGTCAAATACTAATATATATCATAACATGGAATGTTGTAGTCATAAAATATAATATGTGGTATGTTAAGGAATATGGGATACCAATATAAAAGGAAGCAAAACTACAAATACTAACATGTAGAGAAAAACTTGTGTGTATAAGTCTTGAGTTTAAAACATAATTTGAGGAAGAATGTATGGATTATTTGATTTATAAGAGTATACTGTAAATATGTCATATAAAGTAATTTAAAGTTTTGCGCAAGCAAACATATTAGATTTTCTCTTAAATAAATTTATAAATAGCTCATTGAAAATAATTACTAACCAATTAGAATATGATGCTGCTGAAATAAATAAAATGTTCTTGGGTCTCTTTTTAGACTAAATGGTTTTATTTGAATTTATATAACTTAAATACATTGCTGTTTGAATTATATTATTTTTTACATACTAATATATCATGTTGTTGAACTTTATATTAGATTTTCTATGTTCAAAAATTTTTCATCATACTTTTTTTAAATAGACTTATGAATATCTTGGTTCGTGCGTGGATATTTAAAATACTTGAAAATATTTGTTTTTATATTAGTGCATATTTATTAGCTTTGCATATGCTTTTCTTATTTTTTGATCTAATTATTGTGATCTGGTGATGAAATATCGAATTAATAATTTCGTGTATTTTAGCATTCTTTGATCGTTTACTTTATCATCTATGTATCAAATCTTTAATAATTTTATTTTTAGCTTAAAATTGAAGATTTGGTCATTTTGATGGCAATTAACGGGTAATTTATTGAAAAACATAAATTATTTAACATTCCTTGAATAAAAGAAGATGATGCATTGTGAAGATTGTAAATATATGAGGCACAATAGATTTACTAAAAATCTGTTAAATATAAAATCTTAATACGACGCTTGAACATATTTAATTGACCGAATCATAATTAACCCATATACATATCATAAATTACGCTGTAACATATGCAATCTTAATTCAAAAGCGGTTATATAGTGTCTAATTTTATTATATGCAATTATCTTGTTTTCTAGTGATATATACATGTTAAATGTATCATGTTTCTACTATAATATATTCAAACATAATTTTAATATGATATTTAGATTTACATCGACTTCATCTTATCATATTATCACACCGGAAAAAATAAGATTAAAAATAAGTATACAAATCAAGATAACATAGAATTCTAGAGATGTAATGGGTATTTATGATTTATATGCCAATATTATAAAACAATAGATTTTAAAATGATTATTTTACTTCATAAAGATCGATTATCTTTATGCAATGCTTTTGCTTTTATTTCTATTTAGCGCTTTAAATTATAGTGTATTAATCTACACGCTAATTCTAAGCCGAATATGGGTTTAATGCGGCTATAGTTTTTAAAGTTTAAAAATTTTATTCGTATCTAAATGAAATTGACTGAAATATTTGGGTTCTATTGCATTTACATCGTATTTGGTCGTTTTTAGATTTATTTGCCACAAGATTATAATCAGCCAAAGTAATCTATAAATTTATAGATAGAAAATTTTTATGTTTGAATCTAGGTAAATTGTTATTTTCTATTAGAAAGATATAATATTAAGGATGTATGTTTTCAACTTCTTTGTATGAAATGTATATTTTTAAATCCATTATAAATTTTGCTTTTATTGAAATAGAATTCAGGTTTAGTAAATATTAATTTAGATACTTTTATTCAACCTATTTGTTGTTCCAGCATTTTATGATTCATACGCATCATATGCATGAGTTTTCAACATTCTATATAATGTTTTAAAGATTCTATTCATTTTGAATATGGTTCTTTTTCAACTTTTACTTTCTGAAATGTAGCCTTTGACCACAAACACATTTTAAATTAAGAAATTTGATGGCCTAGTTGTGTAAATATTTTTAGAAATGATTGGAAAATTATTTGTGGTTTGTATTTTTCAAAAATACAAGGGACATTTAAGACGGTCATGATAAAAATTTTCTTAAATTGTAAAATCAATAAAAACTGACATTGAATTTAAATAAAAAATAATTTTATATGCTTTAAATTTTAAATCACGTCAGAGTAGGAATATGCATGATATAAGGTTTCTATGAAACCAATGTTATTTCTGAAAAGACTGCAGCATTTTTTTGTTTTTATAAGTAAAGAAATAAAATTCAGGTGATGCTGAATACATTTCAAGTCTCATAGATACAAGTAAAAAATTTTGTTTTCGTGACAAAGTCGTGGAATTTAGTAGTCTATAGAGAAAGGGTTAACATGCTAATCAATAATCAATTTCCAGTGAAAGTAAAAATTCATGGATATACTTTTAATAAAGCTTGGTGTGTATTAAAGTCAAAAAATCAAAACTAAATCTGTATCTTTGTAAAGCATGCCCAGTGCACATAATCGCAAAAAAAATATATAAATCTTAGCCTTTTAGATGCAAATTTTGTATAAAATAGTCAATAATATAAATTAATGTCACGTAAACTTGATTGATTCTATTATATATTTATATTTAATAAGACCGACCTCTTACTCGAATCAATTTTTTTATCACATTTAATTCGTAATAATACATCGATACATCACTTGGAATTATAATTCTGTCATCTTCTAATTGGGAATAATAACATCAGATTGAAATTGAATTGTCGTTCTTTTTTTTATAATACTGTTAAAATGTTTTACTGGTATTACCTTTTTCTTACTAAACAGATTTATCAATGAATTTTTTTTTTGTAATATACATGATTATTTTCTGTTGACTCTATTGAATATTAGATTTGCGGTTCTATAAAACCTTTTTGCATTTAACAGAAAAAACCAGCATAAATAAATTACATGAATAGAGAAAACACTAATAATATCAAAATCAGGTAAAATTTATATTTTAGAATGACAAATATCAACGGCATCCTTGATTAAACTTTTTTTGTATTTGGGTTAAGTATTTAAGGCTAATATAGGTTTTTGGTTATAAAACATGGAGATGGAAACGCGTTTGTGAATATATTTATACAGATCATCTTATACATACTAAAATATTCGTTTTTTCTCGCATTTTATTGTATAAAGCATGATTTTGGGTCGCTGTTCTATATCGAAAATTATATTTTGTTAGGTAATTCTTTACGATATATTTTTTTTTAAATTTTTAGCTTCAAATAAACCTATTTACATGGTTGACTCGTAATGTTTTTTGATTTTTTTATTCGCTTTATTTGTGCCACCATTTTCTACAGCATTCTTAAATATAACTAAACTTATAAATCGAATTTAACGCTTAATTTTTTACGGGTAGCTCATGGGTACAAAAAAAAATTACCTCACCTATTCACGATTAAATTAAATATTGCACATAATTTATATGTGTAATGTAGAAGTAGTTATTCATATCAATTTTTTTTAATATAAATAGAAACAACAATGACAGTCAAACGATATTCAAATATATATCTGCGAATATTAAGTTTTATTGGACATTATAAGTGTAAAAATAAAATAAAACTCATTTGATGCATCAAGAAATCATAGAATTTTTTTTAAGCAAAAACACTTGCGATTTTATTAAGTTTTATTTGTTTATATGACGAGAAACAAGATGTGAATTAATATTTAAGCCTTTCTATAAAATATTTATTTTGGATGTTCCACTTTGTGCACTAATATACGGAAATTCATATTTTTATAGAACATGACCGTATTCTACATCAAATTTTGTAACTGAAAATAGTAAATCCACAAGTCTACAATTTTATATAATTTACACTGTTTAATATTTTATTAAGCCTTTTATTATATGTTATTGTCAGTATGGTTATTTTAAAAACTTTAAAACTTTCATTTTTTTTTTCATTCTAAATGAAACAAATGTCTTCTTTGTCGAGGAATCGGATTCTGCATATAATTGAAAATAAAATTTTTGATAATTGTAAATAAAAGGTTCTGATTTGAAAAATTTTGTTTTTATACAATAAAATTTGAATATTTTCATGCCATTTCTTACCATCATGCATATTTTGAGAATAAATTTTGTTATTTATAAATAAAATTTTAAATGCGTAATGTTTCTAATATTTTTAAGTATTATTTTCTTGCTGAAGAATAAACAAAAATATTCAGCTCATAAATTTTGTACTAATTTAGAATTTTATATCATGATCCCCATATAGAAATTTTGTAAAAATAGTACTATAAACAACCATGAAGTGCAGTAAAATACTATAAAACCATTTTAATTGTGTTTATACCTAAGAAAAAAATGATTAAAATAGGTTTAGATGGATTTCAGATGCTTATTTATTAATTTACAAATAAATAGAAATTCATTGAATTCATTCACAGTAGGGCTGCCATCAATTGGCTGATAATTATATAAAAAACTTCTGCTACTACAAAATTGTGATTTTTTAGTAACAATGGCACAGTGTATAGGTTTTTTTATGAATTGTGTTATAAAATCAACAATTAGTTGGGCCTTTTCTTCTCTAAATACAACCAGTATGCTCAAAATTATATGCTGAAAGCTATGGAAATAACCATAATTATTGCATATCTTTGCTATATTTTTTTATTTAAAATCATGCGAAACCATCAATTTAGTCTATTTGAATCTTCTGTATAATTCCACATTGTTAAATGCTGTTCAAAGAAATAGTTATCATAATTGTAATTTTATCTCATTTTATTCTAGATTGTATTTTAAATTACACTTTATTTAATGTTTGTTTGAAGAAGATTTACAACAGATTTTATTAATCAATATTTAAAATAATAACTATAAAAATCAAAAATCATAACTTTCATCGTATAATAAGTTTTTATGTTATTTACTCTATATTCCAATAAAAATAGCAAATATGTGTAAAATTTATATTACAAATTCATATAGATACGTAATGTTGATTGCATGGATATATAACGATCGAATATGTATTTTTCCTACTTAATATTAAAAAAATTTGGAATAAATTTAATCTTTCTTGCTTTTTTTTAAAAAAAAAATAAAACCTTAAATTTGAGTTTATGATGTTTTATATATTTAGAAAGCATTTCTATACATTTTATCATGCGGTCTTATATAGTATTTTATCCTGGAAGTATCTGTTTTTATAAAAACTACTTATATGATTTTTCTTTTAGTTGTAAGAATTTAAAAATTATTATAGCATGCTAAATTAAAATAAAATTCTTAACCATTTGAAATATTATCCAGCATCCTCTGTGCCTATTTCTAAACCAACATTTTCTTCCGCATCCTTTACACAAAATTTTTGGTCTCTTACTTTTTTCTTGTGCGATTAATTGTTTAGTCTCGTTATGGCTGCTTTCAATGCGTTGGTTGTGCAATATTGTCAGCACTTTTTAGCCCTCATCGGTTTCTCAAACATTGAAGGACTATCTTGGGGATCGCCAGAAGAAGGTTGTGTATTTTAAGTCTATTTTGCCTTCTTTAGATTATCGGAGGCTGGTTTTACTTTTACTCCGCGTTTAAATATGAAGGCTTTTAGTATGTGAAATAAGCTTAGGGAAACGTAAAAAAAAAATTTGATTTCTGATATTTTGAATATTTATCATGATTATCTTCAATAACTAATATTATTTGAGCCGTGTAACATCAAGATGATAAGGCCTATCGCTATTTTAATTTTTAGTCGGTTGTTGCAATGTATAAATTCGATTTGATTATTTTATTGGGTATTATAACTGATTATATTTATATTTTTAATATCGAATGATCTTTTTTATAGAATATGCTTATTCTTGAACTTATATAATTGAACCAATATAATAAAAATATAAATACTTGTTGATTCGTCTTTACACATTTCATTATAGTTATTGGTCATTCTTCTACGCTATTATATCTGTGTATATTTATGCATAAATGGTTTTATCCCCGTTTTTTGTTTTTTTTTATTCAGTCGAAAAGCCGACATATAGGTAGAGAAAAAATCTTTTTAGAATTATAAATACAAGATTTTCTAATGTTTCAAATTTTTCTCTTGTATCTTAAAATGTATGAAAATAGAAAATTCAAGTTCAATTTAATAAATTATTAAAATCTAAGTTATAAATAATTGGTATTTTGATGTACATATTTATCAGATGTAGTAAATTTCAATGTTGACCTGAATGTAAACAGTCTTTTTTTGTAAGTTTTTTTCTTAAATTACATGGGATTATCTAATTAAAAGTAAATTAACTTGTTGAAGCTGTAAATTATTGAATTTATCATATAATGTCATTTAAATTAGTTTGTTAATTTGATTTTATTGTGCTTAGAAATAATAATCTTGCATTATAGTGTTAAAGCCATTTTTGATAGTAAAATAACATTTCCGGTGTAAGTATTTGAGTTTTGATGAATTATAACTTTCTATTAGTTTTCAGTAAATTTTGATTTATAAATATATTTTTTTAACAGACAAACATATAGTTCTTTTTATTTTAGCTTTTAAGATGACCGATATATTTTTATATAATCTTTACAATTTTGAGACTTATTTTCGATCTTTTTTTCTCAATTTCTTGTAGGTTTTTTCAATAATGCTTCGGTCGAAACGGATTAAATTACTTAGAATGAAATTGTATCGGGTTTTATATTTGCACAAATAATTCATTTTTTCGTTTAAAATTCTATAATATTTCGTTTTTAACATCCTCGCTTCGTTTTTTTTGTCTTAAAACTTCATATTTTGTGCAATAAAAAATATTATTGGTATGTGTTTTTTTTCTTATACATTTTTTGATTTATTAATATCTATATGTCGCTTTTTCATTTTGAGATTTATTTTATAGCCTTGAGTAAATATTTCAAAAATTCCGATATATTTTTTGATATGTTTTTATTTTGTTAGATTATGTAAAAAAAATTTAGATTTTCAATGTTCATTGCAGTTCAATTGATACATTTGTTCCTTTGAATTTAAAAATTATACATTGATTTCTAAAATCTTATCATTTTTTGGTCGAATAAGAATTTGTTTTCGTTATTTTGTACTGCAACGTTTGATCAAATTTTTGTGTCATGTGTATTCTTCTTGTATTTATTAGCGTCGATGGTATATATATAAAACCTAATACTGTTTATTCCTAATAGAAATATGTATATGTATATTTATTTTTATTTTTTATATGCTGCTTTTTACTGTATATATCATATATGAAATTTGTTTTAATATGTGGTAATTTGATTTTTTGTTATTTATTTCGTACAAATAAATTTTAGTTTCCTTTAATACAGATTCGCTTGATACTTCCTGGCAGCTCTCCATATTAACGTTCATGCAAAATACACCTTCTTAAGTCCAGACTTTTGGTTTGAATGTCTCTCTCAATCCTATTGTTTGTCTTATGCTTCTGCTCATGTTCGCATAACCAACTCCTTTTAAACAACTATGAAATATGTCATTATAATTCATGTGCTAAATTTGTATTTATAATTTTTGTTAAAGTTCTCACGCAAATATCCAGATTTATATACTTAAAACATAAAAATACCAGCTTCTATCTTTACTCTCCGTGTTTGTATTCAATAAGTCAACCTTTTCAGGACCTATATATTATAAATTCAAGGGTTTTTTTTTAATCCTAAGATTTTCATATATGCCTCTATTTGCTTCATGACTTCGAGGCTATCATATATACAAAATTATATATATTATTCGATCTATACTATGAAAAGAAATAATGATAAACGTTTTAAACAAAAAAGAAATATCCTAAATCATATTATTAATTTATTTTGTTTAAATGCGAATACTTTCTTGCTTTGTATTTCTTTTGCATATTTTAAAAAAATTTTTAGCGCGTTTTTCTTATATAATTTTTGTTTATATGCGATTTTGTATATGATATTATTTGATTTGCTTTTTTTCGATTTATTCCATATGACAACAATACTATTTACTGGTTATTTATAATTATATGCATACTATTTTGACATAATTCTTTTGCAATTTTTTCACAATGATTTTAAATCGCGATTTATATTGTAAATTCTTTCAAGCTCCAAACCTCGGAATATATTAGCTTTAAATTTTATGCAAAATTTGTTTGTTTAGATGTTGAATTCTTTAATAACGCTTGTAATTTAATATGGATTTCTTTTAAGATCCTATTTCTGTCTAAATTTATTTTATTTAATTTTACATTCTTTAAAACATAGATTAATTTTATGCAACTATTTAAACTTGTAATAAGTTTATTTGACTATGAATTTTTTTTACTTTTGTATTTATAATATACATAGATTTATTTTATGCAATCTTTTTATTTATTATGCATTTTTCTTTTTTTATTATAACTTTAATTTAAATATATATTTTTATTTTATGTGGTACGCCCCTCATTATTGCAATATGTCAAAACTACATTTTACCTAGATTTCTTTTATCTAAGTATTTACATTTTAAATTTGTTTTTTTTACCCAAGACACTTGAACTAATCACATTTGAGAAAAGAAAAGCAGTTGATGAAGATAGATCAGGTTAATGTTTCAAAGATGTATCAAGAAATTTGGAACATCCTCAGTGAGCTGACTACGTCTAAAAGAATGAAATATATAAATAAAAGCTCGAGAAATAGATAAAAAATAATTAACATTATTTAAACCTAATATTACATTGTGAATGCGTTATCGAAAAATTTCCAAAGATGCAAAAAATTCAAATATATGTGGTAAATAATGTAAATATAATACCAAAAATAGTTTAGAATGAAATAAAAATAATTTACAGGACATAGAAAAAAAAGGAAGGGTATTTGAGAAAAAAAAGGGGCAGAACAAAAAAAATTTAATTTCAGAAAAAGGCATAAGTGAAAGATAAAGACTATATATGAATACTAACATTATTCACAAGAAAAATAGAATGGTCAGTGTAGAGAATAAAAAAATTACGAATTAAATTATATAGCAAAAAAGAATAATCAGAAACAGAATCAAGTTGGAAGCAACCACTCGATAGGCTTATTTTATGTAAATAATCATGTGGCTATGATCAACGTGTAATTGACGCTACGAAAAACTCTTGATTTAGAAAAGTTTTATTTTATCCAGATATTTAGCGTTTAGGTTCCGTTTATGCGTCTTAAATAACGATAGTTTTTCATACAAAAAGCACTTATTTATAAAAGAATATATATCGGACCTTTTTAGAACCTAGATGGAGGTTAAATTTATCCAAAATACAACTCCTTGTGAAATTTGAAAACCTTTTGAAATTTATTGAATTCCTAAGATTATATTAACTTTATATTTTTTTGGTTTACACAATTTTATATAAATTTTAAATTCTACATTTCAAGTAATGTAGCAATAAAAATTTAAAAAATCAAATATAAAAATGATCAAATAGAGTTTTATGCATAAAAAAATCATCAGCACCACAATTTAAAATCCTATGCAAATGTATAATTTATTTTTATCATATAATTATTTTTTAATTATAGATTAATTTTCTCCTGTCTATAAATTCCATTTACTGAGAGGTAAAAAATATTTTTGAACATATTAAACAACTTGTCTATGCATTTTTTAAAACCTTTTTATGTCCTTCTTGGTAAAATGCCTTATCATCAAATAGTATTAGTTCATGTGTCTTTCGAAGTGTGAGAGCTGCAAAGTATACTTATACTTTGTCTGGGTTTGCAATTTCTTGCTAATTTTTTTGTAAAATATGTAACCACCTCAATTCAAGTGATTGAATATGGTATTATTTTTGTTATAAATTTGTGTATCAAACCAAGTTCATTCGCTAAGATATCATATTTATAGGAAAAATTTTATATATTAATAATATTTTTTGAGTTTTAAATATAGCAAAAGCAATCATATTGATGTAAATTTAGTAATTATATGTATGTATTAATATTTTTTCTCAATAAATCAGATTATTATGATTTTAGTGCTACAAATTATATTCCTCAATGCATCAAAAATCGTGTTAAAAAAAATTTTTGATTATATATATATTTCAAATTTTTATGGTCGAGATCTATCTTATCACAAATATATATACTTTTATCCTATACTCACATGGATTTATCAAAAGAATTATTTGTAAATTATTTGCTTTTTAAAAAAAAATAAAGATTCTGTTTTTTTAGTGAATAAGTATTTAAATTGGCGCGTTCATTTTTTTGAATCTCACTGGCAGGTATCTTTAAACCAACATAAGAATCGATATTAAAACATTTGAATGAATAAAATGCACAATTTAATAATAATTACAGTGTAAGAAGATTATACAAATATACTATATATGTTAAAAATGTTAATAATTGTCATATAAGCTAGTAAATAAGAAGCTAGAAGCGTATTTTTTTGAATTAGAAATTTTCGTTCATTATTAATATAATTAATTTATTTTGTAAATTTTTATTAGCGAACTAATCTGTTCGAAGAGCTTTCTTAATAGAAACAAACTGATCTGAATAACAATTTATTCGTTTGAAATTTTCCTTTTTTATGCTTATAATATGTTTTATAGAATTTTTTTTGCAAAAATATAAATAGTGGGTATTTATACAAATAAAATAATTATAAGTCTTTTATATGTCATTTTTTATATTATATATTTTGATTTTATACTTTAAATACATAAGAGTATGTAATATATACACAAATACTTTGGTTATATAAAAAATATATACTAATCTCTATATAGATTAAAAAAATGTTTTCATTATAACATCATTATATATATGGTAAACCTTTCTTATTACCCTATATTATAAAATAATGAACCAGGTTGGTTTTTCGTCTACAAATTGATATTTAAATTTCTATTTCATCTTTTTAAATACTCCCATAAATGTCAAACATAATAATGCCTGTTATAAATTCTTTTATGGGGCCATAAAAACTTTCGTCAATTGAGAAACCATACACGTAATATAAGATATAGGAGCAAAGAGTGATTTTTATAAACATTAATATTTGAATTTTATACGTTTTCGTGTGTCAATAATACAATCGTAATTATTTAGTGTTGTTTATTAATATATTTGAAAGAGGTTTATATACGTAAAATATATAAAAATGTCGATAATCCAATAGAATTAAATATTTTGTTTTTTTATAGCATGATGTTGAATAGATCTTTATTTACATCAAATACAGAGTTGTAAATGTTCAGAATCTAATTTAAACCTATCACATGTTTGTTAAATCAAATAAAAATGAGTAACTTAGTTTATTGATATATGGATACAATAAAAAAACTCTGATTATGCATTTACACATTTATAATAGCAGGAATTTCAATTAAAAATTTTTTATATATTTAAAATTACCAGTAAAAAAGATATTTTAAATATTGCGTCGAACTTATTTATTTACAGATAATATGATCAACTTGTCTATCCGTAACTAGATTTTTGTGTGTCTTAGTATGTAGTATAAGATACATATGGTAGTGGTAAATTTATATTAAAATATGTTGAAATATTCATGTCTTTGGTGACATATTTGTATAATGGTTTTTATTTGGGTATCTAAAGAATAAGAGAAAGTAATGTTACATGTAATATTCTCTTTTGTGTTTAATTTGGTGCATAATATAATAGAACTTGAATTTATGCGGCTAATTATTTCATTTGTCAAAATAGTATCTTAGTAATATTTTTTTTAAGCAATATATTTGCGACTGAATGATATTTACAGGATTTTTATTAAACAATTGGTTTTTGTGGTTTATTAAAGCTAAATGACCAATACCACAACTTGTGGTTTATTTAATGCTGCTATCTATAATAAAAATAAGATAAATATTCATCCGGTTATAGCAGCATACTAGAAATTAATGATAAAAACACCCAGTTCCAACTTTGATTTTTTCGGGGGTACGCAGATATGATAAAAAGCTATCTGTTTGTAGGATTATGTATTTTACGCACCCATTATTTTTTTATGGTATAGGAATGTGATTATAGCAGAATAAAAATGTTTCCTTTCAAAAATTCTTACAAACGCATTTTAAATCTTGTCGTTGTGAAGAAGGAAGAACACAATAGATCAAGTATATTTTAAATTTATCTATTATTTTCTAAATGATTAAAGGAAAATGAAATAATTGGCTGCCTTTTATATATTTACAATATATTCTTAAATTATTTTTTTATTTTTTCATATATTCAAATAAAAAAGACTTTATCTTTTAACTAGAAATCGTTATATTTTGTTTTCAATAACTTTTATTGAATTCAATTTTGGTATCAGCATAATATATAAAAATACAGGACTACCATACTATATAATGAATAAGTTATATTTTAAAATTTATGGTCTAAATTTATATTCGTAATTTTAGTTTTTGTTCTCAGGCACAATTTTCTTGATTCTCTGTACGTACAGAGTATTTATACTTTCGGCTATCTTCTCCTCTCCAAAGTCTTTTTCAATACCCCCTCTTCTTTCGAGACCAATATATTCAAGGGTTTTTCACAATACCAAGGTTGGAAATTATGCCGCAACCTTGTTCGTGACATCTAGTTCGTTCAGGTATCTTTTATATTATCGTATCACTACACCGTTCCATATATAACATATGAGATAATTTTTGTCTTGCATTTGTATACCAATGAAGCAAAGACATAAATGTAGTAAACAATTAAAATAAAATATAAGGACACCCTTGAATTATGGTTGTTGCATATTGGTATGTTTTTTTGTCGTGAAAAAAACAAATTTTAACAAAAAATTAGTGCTAAACTGCAAAATATTCAATCATATATATAAGTGGCTCTTTATTGTAAACAGAAGTATATTAGAACCGAAATTTAAAAATAAAATACACTAAAAATATTTCAAAGTATTTTGGAGGCTATAAATTTATTCGAAAATATCTTTCAGCTTTCAATTATTATTTCTTCAAAATTCAATTTTAAAATGCTCATATTCATATGTAGTAAAATTTTTTTGACATCTATATTATAATACAAAGTACTTGAGTCATATGCACTAATTTCGCGATAAAAATCTTGATATTCGTCCAGTTTACCTTCAGCGAATGCACTTGTTGATATCAGGCGCTGTAGAAAGTGTATAATTTCGCAATAAAAAATCCTAGTTATTTCCCTTAATTTTTCTTTCAAAATATCATGAAAATCCTTATTATCTATTTCTTTGTTTTTGTAAATCATTATATCTATATCTTCTTTTTCATATGAATTATTTGCAAATTCAGTTTCAATTTTTGTCTTATCCTGCGAAGCTATCATAAAAACATCGAGTTTTATAATATGATCTATATATTTTCTTAAACACTGTATATATTCTAAAATTTTATTTTTTATGATTTCTTGTGTAAATTTTACAGTTATTACCTGAAAACATATAAAAAAATTACCTTCAAATATATGCATAGTATTTCTTACATGATATCCTATCAGCTTTTTAAATCTAAATTCTTCAATGAATTTTGTTTCTGAAAATAGAATTATGAGTCTGACTATTACGTAATTTATGCCAAGAGATTGTGGTCCTATTTTTAAAAATACTGAAACACAATTACTTTTTGGTTCAACTATATTCATACAATATTCATTGATTTTATTATCAAATTCTTGTTTATTTTTGACACCCTCGTATTTCTCAAGATGTGAATCTACTGGATTCTTTTTTTTGATTGTAATATTTTTATTTTCATATGGAATTGTTTTTGGCTCATTTAAAGGATCAAAATAAATGTTCATTTGCTCAACATCGTTTTTATATTTTGCAATAGATGAAAGTTGTTTATTGTTTGTTTTTTGGTAGTGTTCATTCTTTGATTTAAATATTTTCGACAAATTGAATTTTTGTGCCAAAAGTAAAAAAAACCTTTCGTATTTGTGTTTAGCATGTCTTGTCGTCATTATAATAGCCAAATAACTGTTTTCTTGAATCTTTATATCCTTCAAGTCCAGTTTGTCTAAAAATTTATGATCAAACTCGATTGTTTTCGCATAATGACTATATAAAAGAGAATTATAATCACCAGTTTTGTTTAAATATACATACGAATCGAGCATTCTTCTTGTATTCTCCTTGGCGTGCTTCCATAAATTTAAGAGACTATCTGATGGATTTTTTTCACACAGTAAATCCTTTTATTTAAAGAAAAAATCGATATAAAATGAAATAAATTTTATTATATCCTTATTATGAGCTTCAAAATTAATTTCTATGCTAAATCTTGATATCATTACTCAAAAAAAACAGTTATGAAGCATAAAAAAGTAATCATAGTTAGCTATACTTAGTCTTACCATCTCTAAATATACTTTGTAAATAATAAATTTCTCATTTGATATAAAACTTTTCATTTTAACAGATACATAAGCCCTGTCAGATGTCATAAATCTGGGATGTATCATAATGATCGCGAAATCGTCCAAATTTTTATTTTGACGCCTTTTTACGCCATTTGTATTCTCTAAAATATCTTCAAAAATAATAATTTTATTTTTTGATATAATCCATAGATTCATTAAATAGTCCCATTTTATTTTTTCATCGTTATCTTTTATGAATTTACTCACCGTTTCATAAAATTCTAACTGATGATCTTGGTATCTGACATCCAATGTCAGCTTATACTTCAATAAATGATTTATTTTACATTCTTGAATATTTAAAATAAAATCTATAGAAATGCTGTATTCAAGGTCTGTAAATTTTTGTTTCTCGGTTTTACATCTGACTTCATCTTCTTCATTCGCAGATAAATACATAACAAGCCATTTATCTCTTTTCTTTAAAATATCTATCGTTGAAATAAAGTGTTTGTAATCGAATTCATTATTTCCAAAGTATAGGTTCAAAAAAATTTCAATAGGATAAATATGCAACGAAAAAGAAGCCATTATCGCTTTATCAAATAAATTTTTGGTTTTTATATAGACAGGTTCTTTATATTTCCAATTACTAAAATATTTATGCGCTGTTGTCAACTTCTTTTTCGTTTTTTTATAATTGTTTCAGATGACATATAGAAATTACTTTATTTTATTTATAATAACATTTTTGTATTTGCAACCACGGGCTGTACACTCTATTGATATCTTTAATATTGAACAATCAATTTCTTCTATAATCGATGCCTTTAAACTTATGATCAGATCATTCCTCTTTAAAATCCATTAAAAGGAAATTTTATCTTCAAATCCCATCAAAAATTTGATACAATAAATAGAATCCATATTGTTTATGCTTCTTGGTTTTGGTATCTCGATGGATACATTGATTTTACTTATCTTACTTTTGGTAATAATTTTACACCATTTATTCAGATAATTTGTATCAAAAATACCAGATTTCGAATCACTATCGATAATACCCATTGTTGTATCGGAGAAGACATGGTATCGTGCCCATCGGATTTACAATTGGAATTAGAAACCAGATATTTTTCACAATCTTTAAAAATGCAACTTTTACACATCAAAATATCCGAGAAACATTTTAAATTGTATTAATTACATTTCTATTATAACAATAACCACAAGTTTTTTTTTCTTGAACAATAATTAGTTTTCCAAAACTGAATAATTATTTCTTTCAAGTTATTAACTGATAATGAATGTTTATTACCACATGAAAAGTTCTTATATCCATCTCTTAACAAACTATTAAATAATAATTCAGTTGCAGGGTAATCATATTCCATTTTTCTATAATTATATTCCAAATCGACGGTTTCAACTTCTTTATTGAGTAAATCTATTTCAAAGTCAACATTCTTGAAAAATTTAGAAAAAATCACAAGTGATTTTATAAACGCAATGTTAGAAATATTAATACCGCAAAAAGTCCGATCACGATAAGTTTCAGCACGTACATAGTCACCACCCTTAAATGCAAGAAGTTTTTTTAATTCTTCATAACAAGTTCTACATCCACCTTTGCTTAGAATATGCTCAAGCAAATTTGCACACCCATATATTTCGTCCTGGTACGATATAAGTTTAATGGATAGTTTACAAAGACTATAAGTGCACTTATCATTATATGCAATTAAAAAATCAATACCATTTTCAAGATGGAAGCTTTCATATGTAAATTTTTCAGCAGCAGTTTTAATGATTTTGCTTGCTTCTGCGAATGACAATTAAATTGTTATATTTCATAACTGTTTGAAAATTGATAACATTCTTGCCAAGCACTTAATATCTTAAAATTATTATGGGGTCTTTAAAGTTAAATTATGATAAAGAAATAATGAATCTGATTTGATCGGAAATATCTATTTATAAAATAGCTTATGAAGATCAATAACGATTCGGTTATAATTATAATTTTCTTGGTTTTTCTATGAAAAGAAAGTAACTATTATTATACAACAAAAATAGTTTATTTATGGTCTTTAGATCATATTTTCTTTAGATATTTACTAATTTATGTGCATTTTTATTAAATTTATAGAATTTTCGTTTTAAAGAGACTCTATTTCTGAATGATAAAATATGCTGGGCTATATTTCCTTTAATATATTTTCACGTAGTCAATCAACTATACACGGATTTTGGGCAAGCATTACTATATAAATCGAATTGATAAATTATTTTTGTCTCGTAAAATTCAAATTTTATTAACCTTCCGTATTTATTATTTTTTGAAAATAAAAGAGCAAGTAATTTATTCTCAATAATTGGTAAAGAACGGTATACCAATGCTCATGTTTAAAGTATTTGCAAAAATAAATAAGAATCAAAGACGTCCATTTTTGTTGTAGCTTTATTTAATCGAAAATATCGTTCTTTCATGTTAGATTTATTATTAATTTCCACCTTTGTAGTTAGGTCTAGCTAGCCGAAATTTATTGATTAAAATATTGAGTATCACGATATATTATATTTACCATCACTCTAAGTATTTCGAACATATAAAAGAATGTTCATTTGATCAATAGTATGTTCACATTATTTGCATTTTTTCTAAGAAATAGCATGATTTTGCACAATTATTTTCGTAAAATAAATTATATTAATCGAAACCCGAACATAAAAAATTTTCATATAAAAAAAGAACAATATTTATTCTGAAAAACGGTTTTCCAAGAAATATTATAAATGCATGGGATTATTACATAGCAAACGAATTCTGTAAGACTAAATTTAAATTCATTAGTATAGTTATAACTGTTTAATCATTTTAAATGCAGCAAAAAATGTTACTAGACAGTAATTCTAAAAATTTACAGCGTTAAATTCGGAAAAAGTAAATTGTGCTTATATTTTTCATAAATTATTTCACGCATGTTTGTGTAAAATATTTACCATTTAAATTTTCTTAAATTTTGGGTCTTTATATATATGCCTAAGAATAGTTCGTAATTTTTTTTCTGAATATGTGAAAACAAAAACAATTACAAAACATAAATACATGTTTTTAATCGCCCTTTTGATATAAACTGCTAATAATTCTGGGAATGTATTGTCATATATAGGTAGAAATATGCATTTATATATATTATTTTGCATATTATTGACTATGAAATTTGTCGCAATAAAAAAGCATTGAATCGGCTATAAATAAAACTTCAAAAAAATATCAGTAAATATAATATCGAAAACATAAACTCGATACATTTATATGCGAACTGCTATGAAAATATTATCAATATGTATCCAGTTTTGGTTTCAGATTTTCTTTCTAGCAAGAAAAAAAAACTACAGTGATTATTAAGCAAATATCTTATAATTAATTGTCTGTTAATAAGAAATTTTATTTTATTTCTGTTGTTTAGACCATAATTTGTTTTTAATTCTCTTATACGTTTTTGCTTATAAGTAGAAAAAAAAACAAAACATACATAAATAAGACCTTTAATACAATATTTAAATACATACTTTTAATTAAATCATCTGATCAATGCGATTGATGCCTAATATTTCATTTAAAAAAAAATTTAAATTTTTTTGTATTTATGATGGTTTATATTTATCTAAAACTATCAAAATATCTTTAAAAAAATACAAAAATTTACGAAAAGCAATTTTAGTAACATAAGTACCATGATCGGTCTATATGTGACACTAATTTGAAATTGGTTTTGTCTTATGGATTTTACTTACCTCAGTCGAAATTTATTGTATAATATTGTACTGAAAAATATATAGACATTTTTTATAATGTAAATCTTGTTTTTGTATCTATACGGGTAAGATGTCGTTTAGTTTTAAATAAATAAGGTTCAAATAAAGCCTTTAATTAAAGCGTTTGATTACGAAATTCATATAAATTTTGCTGCTTCTATGATTTATATCCATATGTATTGGAAATTTTATTCAACTATGGATATTAAATAAGATGACAGATTCTCATTTATTAACGATAAATTTCTTCTTATTTTCATTTTCAAGTTGATTCAATTATAAACAGCTAATATTACATTATGTTGATTGAAACAAAAAAAGAATATGGCGTGTAAAAAATAAAATATTTCGTATAAAAGATGTTAGGAATTCCAACTAAAGCCGCAGCATATGCTCAAAACAATAGGATTATGCAAGAAACTTGTACTAATAAGTTTTCAGAGACTAAGATGTGTGGGCAAAAATTGTTAAAATGATGTAGTAAAATCAAACATCAGCCAAAACTGTTCAATAGAGCCGTAGCATGTTTTCCTTGTGGAACTATAAAATAATTAAAACCAAATATAGTGATAAAATAAAATTCCTTTTGAACATCATTTATAAAGATGAGCTATCTTTATGCTGTCCTTTTTTTGTAGTTTTTTATTTATATATATTTAGACTTATTCTAGGACTTCATTGTAAACTCCAGAAGAACAGATTTAGCCGATACGTCTGATCATCTCGGAATTTTTGGAATCATCCAAAATTCAAATTTCCCTTTTCTAGTTTATTTTATTAAATTTTATTTTAAATGTATTCTTTTTGCATATTCTTCTGCTTCCTCGTATTCTCATAATCTAAATATGCGACTAAAATGATTTTGTAATCCCAAAAATACAAATATATGACATTTATTATCCAGGTGATCTGTAGTTGTAAAAATATATAGTTTTTTTGCTAGTATTTCATATTTGTATGATATATGAAATAAATTATCGTATATACAGAATCAAGACGATACAACTTCAAGAAAACCAAAAAGATCAGAACTCACTCAGTACAATAGATCTGCGAAAACGAAAATCCGGAAATAAAAGTTGATACCCGAATACAAACAAATATTTAGATCAAAAAAAATATGATTGCGCTGATTGAAATAGGTATTACTAGCCTTGATAATTTAACTGAAGTTGAGAATGAAAAATATAGGAAGTAGGACATCTTGTTAATGAACTTGTTTTATATACAAATGGTAAACAATAACAAATTATACGTGATGACTTGGGATGGGGTGGTCACAAAATATCATAAAAAATATTTTAAGGAGTTAAAAATTCCGGACGTAGTAGAAGCATGCATACAAGCCCTCACACTCCGCAATACACTTGAACTTATCTCATTCGAGAGAAGAAGAGCAGTTGATGAAGATAGAACAGAGTAAGGTGTCAAAAGATGCATCAAGGATCGTGCAATATTCCCAACACGCTGAACACGTCTAAATAGATAAAATCGATAAAAAAAAAATTAACCCATAAATTAATAAATTTTTTTTTAAAATAGTCATATATATTACCATGAGATGGTGTGGTGAGACGATATCATAAAAGATACCAGAAGAAATGGGATGCCATGAACCAGGTTGAGGCATATATTCAAACCTTGGGATAGAAGAAACCCCATGTTTACTAAGTCTCGAATGAATTTGGGGTATTGAAAAAGACTTTGAATGTGGAATGAAACCCAAAGTATAATACGCTGTGCGTACAGAGAATCAACGAAGCTGTGTCTGAGAACAAAAACTAAAATTACAACTATTTCATATGCCCATATAAAAAAAATACTTACGATCTATATCAGTATAATTCATAATAGATATAATTGCATAATAATGATTTTCAATTTTATATTTGGAACTATGCCTTATTGCATCTTATCTTTTTGAATGCTCTGATCATCAAGAACGTCAAAAATTATAGTATATGGTCATTAGATCCAGCTAGATTCCACTCATGTTCATTGTATTTTTTTGAGAAATTGCTGTATCAACAGTGATTTGAGGCTTATAGACCTGTTACTTGCTTAAAAATAATATTATGAACAAATTTTTCGACAATTATACTTGGATTTACTATAAATCATACACGAATACACTTTTTTCACTCATACTATTATAACTTAAATTAAAAGCAAATTATAAACACAATTATAAGAATATATATCTGAAAAACAATAAAAAATAAAAATAGACGCTTAAATGCTAGCATTTATTGCGTTAATTATTAAGATACTATAAATTTTTAGCCAGTATAAAAATCCAGACCATATAATTCATAGAAAAGTATATAACAAAAGAAATAAACAGACTTATATTATAAAAATATGAAAAAATGTATACACTGTGAAATGAAAATCACATTTTTTTTATATAAAAACACGAGAATGTCATATGCAATAAATAGGATGGTTTACATACTAAATATAATAATTCATATATATAAAAATTCGAAATGTTAGTTTAAGCAAACAATATACATTAATGTATTAATGCAAATAACTAGAGAAATAATTCTTTTAAGAAGAAATGTGTTTTAAGAATACTGTAAATATTGGGAGATAAAATAAATTAAAACAATATTATTTTAAAGTGAAATTTATGATTTTCATATGATAACTTATATAGCGCAACGTTATATAAACCAATATATTTGCATTAATAAAACATAGGTTTATAACAAAGTTTTGTAAAATAATTTTCTAGTGTTTAAGAAAAGAAATTTCATTCTTAAAAAAATATTTCTAATGCTTATTAGCGTTTTATATAACCCGATGATGAATTTAGACACGTTCAACCACTTAAGATCAGAAGTCATAAAATCAAGTTTTAAAATCTGATCCTTGCGCCAAATACGAGTAAAGGAATAAATATGTTTCAATTTTAAAGTTTACGTAGATATTATAGCACTATTACACTATTAAGGCGAATATATATATTTTAATTCAACATTTTTATTTTATAATTTAGATATATATATATATATATTTGAGCTCTATATGTATATAACAAAATTACAAAATCAATAAAGCATTTAACTACTTATTTTTTTGTTGAGTATGTTATTATCAATAAATCAATAAAATATATTTGCACAGTATATTCATATAAATTTACTTAATTACAAAATTTATTTTTTTAGAGATAAATAATTTCTAAATTATAAACATCTGTTATTATAGAAGTATATTAATAACTTAGTTTCTGTTTTATCTTTACATTTTTACCCCTGTTAATCATATTTTATGAATTTCGTGCGTAAAAAAAAAATAGTATTTTTTGCAAATATAACATTACATCTAACACTATATCTAATTTATAATGATGTAAATGCCTGAAAGGTATATTATTGTAAATTATTACAATCATTTTATTGACTACATCAATAAACTAATATCATAAAAATAGGGCGATTTTGTTATATTCATATACAGATAATTTGCAGGCAAAAAAAATCTGTATAAAAAAGTCAAGCTGAAATATAAATACTTGTGTTTCATTTAGTCAAATATATATTTTGAGGAAAAAGACAGAGCGTAAAAAAAGAATTACCATCTATTATAAAAATTTATCATATGCATATAAGCGAATGCTGCATGAATAATGCACTAATTAATGGTTTCATTATGTGTTTATCACTTTTTCTTTTATAATTTATAGACATAAAAGAGCAAAAAATATTTTTTGCATTGGTTTTCACGTCTATAAGTCACTATAATTGTAACAAATTCTTTTTTGTATCGTATAAGTATTTATTTTAGTTATAAAAACTTTAAGCGTTAGAAACTAGTAATTTATTTTGCAGATATAGTATCGCTTTTTTAAAATATACTGAAGATATAAACATGGCACTATATAGCATTAAATTATATGGCAAGAATAACATCAACTTTTATAATTAAAAAGGCAAGCAAATTAATACATCCGCAAGCGAATCTATAGAATCTCAATATGGTGTCAAGTGTAAAATTCGAAACATACGTATTATCATGTTTTTAAAACCACAGATACGAAAAATAAATACGCTATAACTATAATAAAAAAGCCGAAATGGTTTTTTTTGCATACAAATTGATCGTCATAGAAATCTATTTAGGAACTACAAATGCAATTTTTTTTAATAAATTTAGAATTTCTGTAAAACCACAGCATAATATTTTATTTATATAAGCCTTCTGGGCTATAGAAAAATCAAAAAAAAATTATTTGATGAATTTTTATGAGTACTAAATAGGCGTAAGCGTCTTGAAGTAAACAAATCAACATTTTTAAGGTATTTAATAGTGCTAGCACATTTTTATATATTTTTGAGAGCAAAAATTTTTATCTTTTTACAACAAAATCCTCTAGATTATAAAAGCAATTTATATACTTATTTAGAAATTTTATTTTTAATTTATCTAATGTAAGAATGCACAGCTAGCGCGTAATTAGTGACCCCCATAACCGATCATAACGCTTTTTTTCTGTTATAATTACAATTTTATAAAGAACAAGGCTAAAACGCTATTTTTACGTGTATACTTACTTCTTGTCGAATGTGACAACTTGTTTAGCTCCTTATTGCATTATAAACTCGGATTTACCAAATATATTTATGGTTGAACAGAAAGTAATTTTAATGTTTATTTGAATGGTTCTATGCTTTATTGCGTTAACAAATAGCTATGATTTATCTGTAGAGATTTTGCAAGTTTTGTGTTTGATTTGATTGTAACCTAGTCGAAAAATAAGCTTGATTGTCCCTAGCGGCCAATGAATTTTATATAATAAAGACTTTTAAATAGAATTTGAATGTAGTCGGCCGAAAAAAATCTTAAAAGAATATACAATGTAAAAATCTTAGTCTATAATTCCTTAATAGATTATCTCGCCAAAATCAATAATCTAATCAAAATTTCAGTATTATTTGTTAGAATTATAGGTCGAAAAGAAAGACAAAACTAATATAAAGATAATACAAAATAAAGGAATATGCTGAATTATAATAATAACATTGATATGTTTTTATATGGGGAAAGAAAAAAACACAGACAACAAAAAATTTATTATATTACAAATTTTTGAACAATTTCAATATGCCTCTCAATTCAAAATACAATCTTTCTTTTTAGCATTTTAAAAAAGTGAAACCAAGCCAAAAAAAAATGTTTTAAAATATTTCGAAGGCACTTTCTAGCTTTCAATTATTATTTCTTCAAAATTCAATTTAAAATACATATATTCATGTCTTATAAAATATTATTGACATCCTTTTCGTAATAAAATGTACTTGAGTTAAATACGGGAAATCGTCGATAAAAATCTTGAATGCCTTGACTTTTCGTAATGAAAATCAATATCTGTTTCGAGACCGTCCTGGAGGTGTAATATTTCGTATTAACGAATCGTGGTTATTTCTTCTAACTTTTCTTTTGTAATGCCACAAATATTACCTTTATGTCGTATGTCTATGCTTTTACAAATTAATATAGATATTTTATCTCTTCCATGCATTTTATTTGCAATTTCCGTTTCCTTCTTCGTCATTTCTACCGAAGCGTCCATGGATGCTTCGAGTTATATAATATGATCTAGACAGTTTCTTAAAAACTGTATGTAATCATAGATTTTGTTTTTAATGTTTTTATGTAGTAATCTATTAGAAATTTCCAGTAAAGAATTTACAAACGTTTCCTTAAAATATATGTAAGAAAATTATCTACAAGCGTAACCGATCAGTTTATTAATTCTTTTATTCTTCATAAAATTATGCGCAGAAAATTCAATTATGAGAGTGGCTATTATGTAAATTTTTGCCAATATATAGTGGTCAGATTTTTTAAAATATAGTAACATATTTATTTATTGGTTTTTCAGAGAAAATTACGTATTCAGCTCGTTCGCCTTCAATTTTATATTCATTTTTGCTATGTTGTGTTTATTAGGTATAATTGAACTTAAGGGATTATTTTCTTTGCTTGAAATCGTTCTTTTTTTGCCTATATTTGTTTCTGATACATTTAAAGGATATAAGTAAGTGTTCATCTCATCAATATTTTTTCCTTGTTTTAAATGGATAAAAGTTCTTATTTGTTTGTTTGGTTGGCATGTTTGATCTTATAATTATAATAAATCGATGAATTGTGTTTATTTGCCAAAAATTGTAATAAGCTTATGAATTCGATGTGAGTCTGTGTCGTTTTCATCAATATACGCAAATAACAGTTTTATTGACTTTTATATCTTTCAGCTCTAATTTGTCGAAAAATTTACGATCGAACTCAATGATTTTTGTATAATAACTGTATAAAAGAGAAATTTCATCCCCCATACTATTAAAAGATCATACATAAAGATGATTTACGTGAAATCGACTAAGCGTATTCATATAGATATAAGAGATTATCTGAAGGGTTTTCTTTGCATATTAAATCCTTTAAAATAAAGAAATAAGAAAAATAAATTATAATTAATTATATTATATCCTTATTTTAGGCATAGAAATTTAGTTCGATGCTGATCTTGATATTTTTATCTATATGATAACCTTGCGATACAAAAAAAGTTATTATGGACATTTATCATAAGTCTTATCATCTCCAAGTATATTTTTAAAAGTAAATTTCTTTATTGAAGACTCTAATGCTCGCTTCAATAGACAAGCAAGATTTATGAGAAGTGATAAATGTGTGATTTATTATAATATGCGCGTGTTTTTCCAAATTATTGTTTTTATGCTTTGTTATACCCATAATATCTTCGCTTATATCTATAAATTAATCTTTCCATCATATAGATTTTTCAATTCATTCATATCAGACTCATAATTATCTTCCCCAAAGTTTTTACTAAAGATTACGAGCATATTTTCATTATAATTTTAAATATCTGAGATTCCTACATTCCTTGCAGTTAATATTCTAGAAAACGATTAAATTTATCTTTTTTAGTATTTGAAATAAAAATATACAAAATCATCTCTTCAAAGCCTGTATCTGTATATTGGTGTTTTGCATACATACAATCCCGTCGTCTATTTGATTTTCTGTTGTATGCATAAAGTTCGGTATTTTTAGGCTTGCTCACAAATATCGATTGCTGACAGAAAGTTAAGATAATTGAATTCATTTTTGACATAATTATCGCAAAAATCATTTTCGACTAAATAAAAATGCATATTACATATAGCCTCTAATGCTTTCTGATATACATCTAGTATAATGTTATTGTCTATTTTTAAATTGTTAAAATCTTTAAAATGTTCATGGACTGTCGATAACTTTTTTTTTGTGTTTTGATCATCAATGCTTCAGATGAATAAAAAAAATTCTCTACAATACATAATAAAATTATTTTGTATTTGAAACCCTGGGGTGTAAACTCTATTGAAATTCCCTAATTGTATAATAAATGGTTTCATTAATATCTGTATTTAAGTTCATGATCAGATTATTCCTCTTGAGAATCCATATCGAAGAATAAATCCCTTCTTTGGACATCAAAAAATTAATAAAAATTATTAAATGTTTACTGTTTATACATAGGGGAATTGGAATCTCGATTGATACAATTATTATACTTATTTTGTTTATTGGTTTAATTTTAATCCGCTTATTAAGGTAATTAATATCAAGAATACAAATAAAAATTTATTGTAGATATTATCTTTGTTCCTCTGCGAAATCTGTATATCATGTTTCTCGGATTTTTCTTTACAATATATAATTCCCTCTTTTTCCTTATGTTCCAGAAAAATACACCTTTTACACATTGGAATATCTGAAAAAAAAATTTTTAAAATATTTATCACATTTCTATTTTTACAGTAAACAAAAAGTTGGATTTTTCCTGAACAATAATTTGTTTTCAAAATTAAATTTTAGTCTCTTTCAAATTGATAACTGATAGTGAACTTTAGTTACCACATGTAAAGATCTTAAATACATCTATTAAAAAACTATAAAATAATTTTTAGTGGCAAAGTAATAATATTTCATTAGTTTATAAAATAATTATGAATCTACGAAATCAATTTCTTCATCAAGAAAATCTTTTTCAAAGTCAAGATTCTTAAAAAAGTTTGAAAAATCACAAGAGATTTGATAAATGCAGAAATACATATAAAAATGCAGTAGATAGTCACATCAACACTAGTTAATGCATTTTTTAAGCCATTTTTTAATGATAGAAGTTTTTTTAATTCTTTATCACAAGGTCTACCTCCTCCATTTCTTATATGATGCTTAAGCAAATAGGTTCCCACTTTTATTTTGCTTTAAAAAGATCTAACTGCAATAGACAATGAGCAAGACCTATAAGAGCATTGATCATAATATCCAATTAAAACATCAATTCCGTTTGGAAGACGAAAATTTTCATAAGTAAATATATTGTCTTCCATTTTATTAATTCTGCTTGCTTCAAAGAGTAACGTTAAATAGGTTATTATTTGTAAATATTTTGTTCTTCTAAACATTCTTTACAACCACTTTTATTATGTAAATTTGGGTCTTTAAAATTAATTTAGCTACAGAATCGATACTTCGAATTGACTTGGAGATCTCTACTTTACACAACAACTTGCTGTGATCGATAAAGGCTTGTAATTCCCCAGAAATATATTTCCTAAGAAAAATTTACCCTTCCTATCTATAGATGAAATATTGAAATTCACTTCACTCAACTAAGTACGAAAGTAGCTATTTCAATTTCAATATCCATAAAAATTGACATTGATATATATTTAGATATGATTTTGTTTGTATAAGGCAGAATTTATGTGTATTAATATTAAAATTATTTACTTCGCTTTATACGCAGTATTTATTTATGAATATAATCTAATGGATTTATTTGAATATAAATATATTTTTAAGTTGTATATTAGACTTTTTACTGATTTAGGGCTGCAAGTATGATCAGATTATTTAATTTTTATTAGAAGTATAATATCAACTTTACCATAGGTAAATTCACATGTTCTAGATTTCATTTGACATCTGTAACAGTATTTTTAGTAAGCTAATATACGAAATGTATACATTGTACATAATTGTTCTAGACAGCTGTCTTGCAATTTTTAATTACTTTTATAAAAAAATACAGGCAAAATATTTTTGTTACTTATATAGCATTCTTTCTAGGATAACAAAAGCTTGCTTTGCTTTTTCTTTATATAAAAATAATTATAAATGCCTGCAGTTGTGGCCTATAATAAAAAATCAATATAAACGTAAAGAAATACAATTTGCAATATTATATTCTATTTTATTTCATTAAGTGATGAAATATTTTATGCTGATTCGTCAACTCGATGTTTATTTTTAATATTGCGCGTCTTGAAATAAAAATACATCTTATTGTGAGAATAGTCTATAAAAGGACATACTAAACCGAAATTTTCCTTTAAATTAATATATTTTTATATGAAAAAAAAACTGATCTCACAAATATCAAAAAATAATATTCATCTTACATATGTAGTTTGAACTTTTAGATTTTTAATTAATAACAATTTAAACTTTCTACCCTTCAATAAATAGAAAATACAGCAAAAAAAGATGAAATTGGACAATAATACAATTAAAATCTTATACAAATTATTTAATTTGTTTGAATAATATTTATTTATAGCAAAAATAGATTCACGCTTGATTATACTTTAAATTCACCCTGATTTTTTTAATTTGTTTCTAGTTAATTGTTGCTAGTAAAGTTTATACCTTTATATATAAAAATTATTTAAAATCACCATAGCACATAATAATGCGCAAAATTGTTGTAATTTTAGCATTATAACTAAAATTAATCTAGATAAAGTTATATTCTATATAGAGAAACATGAATTTTTTTGTTTTGTATTATATATGCAGTGCTCCAAAAATTTATTTATAAGGTATATTTAATCAGCTATATTTGGTCTTTTCAATAAAAAAAGCATACAATTTGTGATATTTATAAAAAAAACACTATTAATACATATCTGAATGCAGAAAAAATTATTGAATTTGTGGTAACATGGATTTATGAAAAGGTTTTAATTTTGGCAAAAAATTAAAACTGATGATTTTGATAGCTGCCTTCTCTTATAAAGTACGCAATATATACTCGTATTTTAGGTTTCAGCTATCCCAATAATAGAAATTTATTGTATAAAATTCTTTATTTATCTAATTTCCGTATGAAGATAATAAAAGAAATACTTTCTTTATCACGGTAAATAATATCTATTAAAGCCTTTTTTATATATATATTGCGATACAATTATATTTTTGTAGTACATTTTTTTGTAAAAAAAAGTTACACACTATTTTGAGTATCTGTAACCTTCTAAATTTTTTTAATATTTCACATATATTTTATAAAATTGCAAAAAAACAATTTTTAAGCAGACAATATGACATATAAATACAGTTGGTCATTTAATCTGAAATCGGTAAAAAATTCAATTGTTCTTGTCTAGCTAGCAAAATTCTTCCATATTATATAAAATATTCAATATCATGGTAAATTCAAACTGAAATTCATAAAGATTGCATTTATTTGCGTAAAGAAGCAATATAAGAGCATTCTAGATGCGCACAACACATAATAAAGCAAAAAAAATCTGCTTACATCGTATAATAACATTAGTTTTATGATCATTTAAACATATTGGGATTATTTTTGAAAAGTATAATAAAAATAAGATCAAAATATAATTAATATCATTTTGATTAAAAATATATATTTGGCTTGTAAATGTTTATGGATTTTGATTTTTTGATATAATTTGTTTATTAATTTCTTAAAGAATCTATAATCCTTGATAAAAAAAATATAAAACTCTATCTTCTTTGTATTTAAAGAATGTAGTCACGTGTATTAATTTTTTTAGAAATTCATCCATTTTAAAAAATTGGATTTTTCTCGCGTATAATTTCTTATGCGTTTTTTATAATCTAGAAAATGTATATTTTACTATAAATCCAAAATTATTCGATTGCTTTTGTAGATTACAGATTTATTATCTAAAAGCGAATACATCACATAAGTATTTAAATATAAATACATCTTTTTCTGATGTACCCATAAGATATGACTTTTTGAACGTTTTATTGAGTTATTAGACTTTTAGTCAACTAATCCCTACAAAATATGATCATTTTCTAAAATAAAAGAAAGTAGTTTTAAAATAACACGATTTTAGTAAGTTTAATAAATGTGCGTACAACATACTAAATCGATAAACAAAAGCATCTCAGGTGTAATATTATACTCGGTAATTAGTTTGCAGCTTGCACTTACCCTATAAAGTAAAAAAGTGGTAATGGTACTATTAAAACAAAAGGTCGCATTTTTTAGTTTAATATTTTTGTATATGCATATTTCCATAATTGCAACTTCCAAGACTGATAATTTCTCATTCTTTTTAATTTATCACTGGTTCTATTCTATAAAATTTTTTATTGATCGAAACTTCATGAGTTTTTAAAATATATTTTCATTATGTTTTATTGTAGACATATTCATTAATACTAGTATCATATTAATTTTTGCATTTTACTGTATTGTTTTATAAGTTTAATAATTCATTTTCGGTTCATATAATTTTTAGCTATTTTAAATATAAAGGCAAAAATATAGGAATTTCACAGGAAAAATTTGTTAAATGGTACATAAATTTATCTAATCTTTAAAAAATTGTACAATTCGTTTTATTTCAGGAGGTAAATGTAAGGCTGTCTATATGTTTTCTGTTTAAAAATACTCTAATAAGCATATTTGACCTAATTCAAACTTAAGAATTCTTTTCAATATTGTTTATTATAAACCGGCTAATATATAATATCATTCTTTTCTGCTGTTACTAAATAACATTTTATGTTAAATAATGTTATAATGGGCCCGCATTGAAACAATTTTATTCTTATAGTGAATGTAAAAAAAAACTGATATTAATAAATGTATAGCTCACTTTTATGTATCTTTTCTTATCACATCATTTATCTAGTGTTACGAATGATAAACTAAAATACAAAATTTTACTTGCAAATTATATGTTTGAATAATTAAATTTGTTGTTAAAAAACCTCTACTATTATATAAAATAAAACGTAGTCGCATAATTTCTTCTAAAATGATTACATAGAAAAAGCATACAGAAAACATCACGAAATTATATTTTAAAATAAAAAAAAAACGATTTGAAATGTTAAAATCTAAAGACTCTACAAAATAAAATACTTAAAGAAGAATATATTCATATTGCGAGAGCATCGTAAATCAGAGTTTAAAAAAAAAATAAAAAAATCGATTTTCGAAATTTAATATATATCAACTATTCGATTCATTTATTTTTATAATAACAACATTTGCAAACTATGCAAAAATTAGTCTTTTTAGAAGAATCAAATGCAAAATTTTGAATGATATGAAAAAGCACCCGAAAAAAAAGATTATTGATTCGATAATGTCACAATATTGCAAAAAATTAAAAAACTGGTATCAACTATGCTTGAATTTATATTTCATTGTTTTTCCTGCATAAAACAAGCATCAAAAATCTCTATTCATCTGTGTCTAATATGCAGTTTCTTATAAATTTATGCTTTATATGTGCGCAACATCGTCGAAAATCAAGAAAAGTCGCCAATTTTTTTTATGTTGTGATACAATTTATTGCTTGAACGTTTTTGTGTAATGAAAATAAAATTTCCTAATTAATAATGATTGTAAATTCCATGCAAGATAAAATATCTAAAAACTACAAATTCATGAGAAATTTCTATGCTTGCGTTTAATATAGATTTACCTGTAATACCAATACCTCGACATATGCTTTTTTTCATATAAATATTATATTTAATAGGTTATCTCTAATATATTAAGAATTCAAGAAAAAAGGATCTAAAAAAATTATAAATCAATTAAATATGACAATGTTGCACTGATTATAATTTATTTTTATCTTTAGAACTGACATTTTATTATGAACTTCATTTTTAGAAAATTATGTGAGATCTACAGGCAATGATCCAGGTAAAACGATAGTTTTCTATGCTAGTTCTGCAGATATTCAATGTAGATTTTGTTACAAATTCATATATATATTCTACACTTGATCTTGAAATTTATTTCCATGCGTTTTATAAAAAGAAAGCAAATATAGCTATTTCTTTGATTTTTATGATAACTTTTATTACAGCTTTTAAACTATAAAATAAAATTTCAAATAAAAAATATAAAAAAGAAAAGTATTGGATTGTATTTGCGCAAAGATTTTTTTTTAGAAGCCTAGTTTAAAATAATTTTACCCTATACCTTTAAATTTATTTGTTTTTTTTAATATCATAGAGATATAAGAAAACGATTATTAAAAATTGTAAGTCTTAAGAAAATTTGATTTATTGTCTTATCATTAAGATTAATTTTGATTTACATTTAAAAATAAAATGAAAGAGTAATCATAAGATTCATCATATAAAGAAAAATATATGGATTAGTGCATGAGCATATGAATTATATAAATAATCTTTTAAGCCTTATCATTTTTTTTCTCTGGTATGCAATTAAATTATAATGTATTCTACAACACAATGCACAAATAAATAATTTACTTTTATTGGTACAAACCCTTTCTTTTGATTTTGAAGTAAAATTGCACTAAGGATCTAATGGTTTTTCTCATGATAGCACCTATAAATTATATGATATTCAATAAATTAACATGCCTAAGTATACAAATTCAAAGATATGATTGAATATTCAATATAAAAGAACAAATCTTTGTATTGTCAATATACATCCTTTCATTTTCAATTTTTTGTTTTATAAGTTTTAAGTTGCTGTTATAATATAAATAAACCTTCCTTTACCTTCAGAACAGCATTCTAGCAGTAGATTCTGTATGATGAATAATACTATACGTGCAAAATCGTCCAAAACTTATAATAACGTATTATGTCTATATTTAACGGTATATTAGAATATTGAATAAAGAATAGCTATAATCACGTGCTAAAAACGAATAATTTTCACATTAAATACATTATTTCATTCCTGAAAATGTAAAAGTTTACTTTTTTGAAATGGATTATTTTTTCATGCACTATATGTTTGATATATTACCGTACGTATTTTTAAGCATAAATAAATAGTAATTAATATATAATAAAGGCTAAAATAATAACAAAAGATAAGAATCTTCGTGTCGTGATAATAAATTTGTTCGATAATTGATAGAGTTGGTAGAGACATAAAGGGTATTTTTTCGACTTCAAAACATATAATCATCAAACGATCAATAAAAAAACCATCATTATCTTAAATAAAACTTTTATAAAGAATTCACAAAAGTTGGGTTTATATGTTTATATAATCGTATAGAAAAAATATTTACTCTAATGTCGGTTTTATATTGATGGTAATTATAAAAAAAAATCAAAGCCATATTATTTGGATTTAAAGCTTTTAAAATCTATTTTATCAGTGTATAATTGCGATCTTTCACAAAGAATATATAAGACTTTGGTTTTTCATTAACAAAAATTCACAGATTAAACTTTATATATTGTATGTTATGACATTTTTAATTTCTGTCAAATGATTATTAATAAAAATTAATTTCAAAAGAAAATGTCCTCTCTAATACATGTAAAAACATCACATGTGACATGGCACTATAATATTCTCTATACAAGATCATCAAAAGAGAAAATGATTTGCATACATTGGTTTTATTTTTTTTATTACCACAGGTCTATATTAAAAAAAATCCACAATATCTTATAACTAAAACTAATAAACACTGCAATTGCAGAAACATATAAAACTACGAAATTGTTTCAAAATGCGTCTACAATAAAAACATATGCAACACTATCAACTCTTTAAAAACTTTAAGTGAAATAGATATGATTTGAAAATTAACAAAAAATGAGGCAGAAATCGATTTAGAAGAAATATATAAAACCACAAGGCGATCTAATTTCACTAAAGAAACCGATAAAAATCATTTATTTTGTTCTTAAAGTCATTAAAAGAACCGATTCTAAATTATGCATAATTTTTTTTTAAGATAGTTAGCCAAAATTTGAACTTTTATAATACTTATAAGCGTTCTGAAGAAGTGATCTGGATATCTTTCACAAAAAAAAGTTAAAAAATAACGCAAAAGACACACTCGAAGTCATTCTTTATGCCCGGGTATATAAAAACATGCCAAAAAGGTAAATAAAATATATTAAAGACTATTTAAAAAGCAATACGTATATATATAAAGCTAGTTTTTATTAACAAACAAATATCCGAAAATAGCAGTAAGGAATAAAAATAAAATAATTTCGTATATATATTGCTTTTAAAAATGACCAAACACATTAAAAATACCGAAAAAAAACATAAACATAAACAGAATTTTGCTTAAATTATCAATGTTACAGACCTAAAACAAATAGATTAGGAAATTACTTCATAAATAAGTCAACTTTTTAAAAAGAAACAAAATACTTTAATAAAGTTTATATAAATATGTTTTCTAGATAATATTGGACAAGTAAAGAAATTTAACATTTATAGAAAATCAAAAAAATTCATAGTGATGTACATGTTGTCTCTAATAAAAATGAATTAATTATATATTTATAGTCCTACTTTATTTAATATTGATGTGATAAAATCTTTCAATTAAAAATAAAAGCATTTCAGAAGACAATCCTAAAAGAATTACCAAATCAAAGAAGTAGAAATACAGGGAAAAAAAGACACAAAAATAATTCAATTTTTTAGCCTAAATCAATATGAAACCCATATGATTTATGCTGAACACATAGGATAAAAAAATGTGAATAACACATTAAACAACAATTTCATATAATTATAACCCCTAGGCAAAGAAATACAAAATTTGATACAAATAATTAGATTAGGATCATATATTACCATAAAAAGGTCTATATAACAAAAATCATGCAATTTATAAACCAACCAAAGCTTGAGCCTCTGCATCGACTTCTGAGTGATATATAGAGTGACCACAAAAATAACAGTCCTAACTCAGGATAGACCAAGTAACAGATACTCTATTAAAAAGTGAGTCTTATGTATTTTAGGTGCCATATACAGCCATTTTAAAATTGCAAAAATTAAACTAAAAAATAGCCCATATTAGTTATAAATTGTATATTAAAATTCTTGAGAATATAATTATTTTGCCAAAAAACGCCTATAATTTTGCAAGACTAATATGTGAGATATTTAAAAATAAGTAAGTAAGATCTTTAATGGATTTATTTATGAAAAAAATTGTGTTTATAGTATGCATAGAACTTAATTAAGCTACCTCGAAAATGTCTTCTCGAAACTTATAACCTAGTATAGGATTTTTTTCAAATATGAAAGTCGAATCTTTACGCAGACATACGAAGTTTGTAAATATTAATACAGGTGGCCTTCTTAAACCAGATCATTCAATATAACAGCAGAAAAATACATTTAACTCATGTGAATATACCTGAAATATCATCCATTAAGGTGCGTGCTATACACCAAAACTAATGCAAAATTTAAATAAGACAACGAAACTTATACATAATTACTTGATAAAACCTAAAAAGGTACGGATGGAATTTAATAAATATAGAATAAGAGCCGAATCTAAAAGACTAATTATTGTTGTTCGAAAACAAAAATAAACCACCAAAAACTGATATCATTTTTTTACAACTACTGATGTCATGAAATACTCAATTGGTATGGTCTTGTCACAAATGAACAATGATTTATTATGAAAATATTTTCGTGGTCTAAATAAACTTCAAGAAAACTTAAGTTTTACATATAAATTAATGCGTAGTATAGTAAATATATAACGTCTTTGAATATTCACATGGAAATTTACTTTCTAGCTGACCACAAGCTCTAGGAATACCTGGGTAAAATAAATATTCAGCCTCCAAAGTTTACCGTTGAGCTAGAGGATACAATTAGTAAATTTAGCAGCCATAGAAATACGCGTTTTATGATCAATGCGACGGATAGCCGCCTAGTTTGAACAGAATCTATAAATTCAAAATTCAATATCAAAGATAAAAGGAAACACAAAGAACTTTATCAAAATAAATCAGTAATGCAAAAAACTAGCTGAACTTTTATTTATAAAAGATTATAAATGACTAAATATAGTAAAATAAGTATTTGATTTTTATGACAGTTGCAATATATGTACCGAAAACTGGCATTATATTCATGAAAAAAAAGGTTTTTTCTATAAAAAGATATTTAAAGGCCATGCTATGTGATATCTAGCAATATCTAACTGATAGGGATAGAACCAGTAAATTAAATTCTGTGGCTATCAATCAATACTTGAAATGAATTAAAAAGAGTTTTATATCTAATATGGGCAATAAAAACTGCAAAATCCAAAAAACTGATTTATGAAAATATATTTACCTTTATCTCAAGCATTCTGATTGGAACTCTATGCCTTAAAAAAAATTGGCTCTGCTAAAACAATAATACATTACCCAATTTATAATACACTCGATTAATAGAAATATAATCATAAAAGTTGAAACATTTTACTGATAAAGCACATAAAACGAAGGTGAATATCTTTCATACTTTATAAAAATTGAAGAAAGGTGATAGAAGCAACGGGAACGATTCTTTTTTCATTCCATTGAGTACCCGGATCAAAAATGTTTATAATCTGATAAATAATTTACCGAAATTTCTTAATCGAAAATTTATGATTTCTGTAAATACGTGAAAAAGACAAGTAATATGATAAATTCTGTTAAAGAGGCTGCATAATATAAAAAATATATATTCAACTTAAAAATTAATTTTTTCTATATTTATAAACATAAAAATAAAATGTCTATGGTAAAATTAAGTTCTCAATATATGAATGTATTACAAATTAACTAAAAATACTCTAGAGAAGCGCTTTTATGTATAGAACGGAAGAACATATGCGAATAACCAGCAAAAAATATTTCAAAAATGGATAGAAGAAATTTTAAAAAGATGGAGTCTCGTAATAATACTTAGCAATATTATTTCATACCTTGGGAATATATAAATGTCAGCCAATAAAGACACAACAGATATTATCTTTAATAACATCTGATACTGCAAAAAAATAAAAGTTTTTGCAACAAAATGTTTAGAACCTAGTTAAATTAGTAATATGAATACCATTTTCAAGCTTCGATATTGTATAAAAAACAAAATGGCCTAAAAATCATTTCAAAAATAAATTAACTTGACTAATATGGATTATATATTATATAAACTCAATATTCGTATAGTCAGACAATCCGCATGGATTTAACTAGAAAGCGACAGAAAAAATATTTATCGACGATTTATTTTTATTATATCAGTAAAAATTAATTTATATGGATTATTACCTAATTTTTTTACTGTTTAATTATATAAGCTATTGTAAATTTATATCAGATATTTCTTCTTCACATAAATTATACTTTTAAAGTAAAAGCGAAAAATTACTTTAATCAATTTAAATGTTTTTTTATCGAATTATCTAACAAAAAATAAGCAGGTCTTATGTAGCTTACTTTTTTTTTCTAATTTAAAATAGAAAACATTTTTTATTACATAGCATATAATAATCATAAAATATACTTTTTACATAAATATTAAATGTCCGGCAAAATTATAACTCACATTTTTTTTTTAACTTGCATCACTTCTTATGCAGTTTTTCATTATTATCTTCTTTATTTTCAGAAATAATATAAAAGATATGTCTAATTTATATTTTGTGTGTTTTTCAATATAAAATAAACTACCAGCCAGTTTTTTTCTTTTTATATTAAAAATACAGTTTGAATATATTGATTCAATATAGAAAGTGTACAAATTTTTTTTGTGATATCGTATCATTAAGCATTCTTATAACGAACATGTATCTAATTTCTTGCTCAATTTTATTGAATATAGAGGATAAAACTTATTTCCTTTAAAAAAATAAAATGAATTTATGTGAAAGATATTTTCATACCAAAATATAATTTGCATGGTTAAGTAAAATTAAAGTAAGATGCCTGTAATATAGTAAATTAATCTTTTGCATTGCTATTAAGAAAGTTTAACTTTATTTAAAAATAAAAGCACGAATCCTAATCTATTTTAATATGAACTTATAAATTCTTACAAATACAAGAATGAAGATTTATACTTTAAATTTGATCAATTGGCTAGGCTGTTTCTTAGGATAAACACACTCATTACAATAATGGCTTTGAGTGATAACACTTGAGTTTTAAAAACAGGATAAGTATTTCCGTGATAATTAACTGGCTTTATTTTCACTGTGTTTCAGTACATTATGTTTAGTGTATTGCTTGCAGCTGGGCAATATTAATTACATGTTTGGTAATAGAGGAACGCATCTAGGTGAAGAGTATTCAAAACAAAACCATTAATTACGCGTTTATAAAATCACATCCTAAACGATTAGCATAAATTTCGTGTTTTTAGAAAGATTTTCTAATATTGAGTGATAGAAGGACCGACATATATTTCCGAAAGTAATAAATGTATTCCTTTATTCAAATTCATTTTTAAACCATGATTTTAAAATTCGACGACAAAAAAAGCTTATATTGATACATTGTTACGGTTCTGTAAACAAATTAACAATTTCTGATGTGGCTGTAAAGTCATAGAAAAATTTGTGTTTGGTCTGTAGAACAATACAAATATTTAGGAACGAGCTTTCAACTATATAGCGGATCATAGTGTTAGTACCATTCTACTATTGAAATAACAAGGGTGAGAAGATATACAAATATGAAAGAACGTCGAGATTATATTTTAAATGGTTAAAATTATTATATGTATCCGAGCATACAACTTAAATACTATGAAACTCATTGGTTCCATGTATTAATATTGCTTATATGATAATATAATTGCAAATATTATATATTATAAACTGAACAAGCGGAATTGCATATGTTTATTGGAAAAAAATGATTAAATGAAGCTCCTAAATTTAAATTGCGGTATGCAGGTTATGTTAATTTTATATACGCGTCGAAACTAATTAGCAATATATTAACATTAGGATCTTGTAACTATATGCATGGAAACATATTTTTATTATAAAAATATTGTTCGTGGTTAACAAACAACATTATGGTATATGGTAAATCTATAAGGGGTTTTAATGCGCACTATAAATAAATTTATGATCTTTTTCATATTATTTGTCGTAACTATAATAATTGTATATTAACAGGAAGGGATAGTTAAAATTATTGTTAAAATAACCTATTCAATAAATAGGATTTATTAAAAGAAAATATTGATAAATATATCCGACTTAAATATCATAATACAAACATCAAAATACATGTGTTATCTTTTTTTTGTGCTACAGCAATAAACAAAGAAAAAATAAGATAACGTAATGCAATAAAAATAATACGTAATTGAATATAAAAATATAATTGCTATATAAAAATCATGAAACATTCTTTATTCTTAACAGCTGATAATTATCGGCTTTAAAACATCTATAAACTTAAATATAATGTAAATTTAAACCAAAATAATAAATCACAAAATAACAATTTTGAAATAGTAAATTCACTTTAAATAGAATATAGAATATCATGATACTCTTTTGATATAAGTATATATAAATATATTTAAATTACAAAAAAAAATATAATATTAGAAAACCTATATTTATATATCTATACTATTCATATTTCTATTGTATGCTAGTTTAATATTCTTTCAGATTATATCAAAGCAATAATTATATAATTTTTTATTCATGGGAAAAGTTTATACTTTTTATGAATTACATATTCTAAAATGTAGACAGCACAGCAAGAACATTACACAAAACCTTACTAAAAGCTTTTGACGCCTTTATTTTATCAATTTCAGTCAACTGATCTTTTTTATATAATTAATATATGTCAAATTATCTTGTTAATTGTGAGATTTTCATATAAGCTTCCAATCATCAGGTATTTTTAATTCCGTAACAAAGGTATTTGTAAATTTTTAAATTTGCCGTTTCTAAGTCATATTTATGATGGTATTTTTCTTTAAAATTGTATATTATTTTAAGTTTATCCGCAAAGATGTCATATTTACATTATTTCTTCACTTAAGTTTTCAAGGCAGTCTTTCCTATTCTAATAAACGATATAAAAAAAATTTTTATATATTAAATAAAATACGAGGTCTCTTGTGTTTAATTAGAGAATCCAATTTAATCATGGTATCTGATTTTATTTATTCATGTTCATTTTTGCCAATTTATTGTAAGTTAATTACCTATATTTTTAGTTTCTTAAAGTTTTAGCGTCTTTGTAAGATAAAATTTAGATATCTTACCATTTCATTCTGCCTTCGCATCTAATCAGGCACCAACATTACTTTGAATCGTTGTTTTCATGGCTTTGTTACAATAAAAACTCTTGATTCAGTCGACGAAGAACTAATTTCAGTCTTTTACAAATCAATCATTTACCACTTTCTTTTAGTTATACATTTCCATTTTTAACCCATCTTATAGATAAAAAAAAATCAAGCTACAAGATGATTCTTTAGTTTCTAACGTTTTTTGGTCATATAATTTATTTTTCTTTGTACAAAAAAATCTTACTTGTTGCTTTTTTTAAAGATCCACTTAGTCTATGATGACGATATAAAATTTATTTTTACAATAGTCTTCAATTTGTAGCAATACGTTGCGTTAACCAGTTATTTATATATAAAAATACATCTTTGCGTACAGTTCTTTAGCAGACAGTATATTTTTCCCGATTTCTATTCTATATTGAAACGATAAATTCTAAATTATTTCGATTTAAAAATTATATTTTCTTAGGACCAGGGTAATGTTAAATAGAAAATTACGTTATAAAAATTACTATCACTCAAATTGTGTTAGATCATTCTTCCGGTAGAAATTTTTATATTGCTTATATGGTAGTTTATGTTGATTTCTATTGTACACAAATAGCTTTAAATAGATTTCTTGCCCTTAGTTAAATCGGAATATAATTTTTTATTCTATAAGAATCTGTTTTTCATATGTAAAAAAAAATCTAGTTTTACACCCATTTGATATTCCCATGTGCACCACCATATTCATACACGGTCAGGCCCACGACAAAAATTGCTAGATTTGCTATACTCATAGTTATTGGCTGACTTATTTTTGTAAAATTGAGTCCTACTAAATACAAAGAAGGTTGTAAAATCAGTAAAAAAGCTTATGTGTTTTAGTAGGTTTCGATATCAGTTTTCATAATGTACTGCGCAAACCAACGGTAATCATTATTTAATTATCTACATAGTGTATCCATATATAAAGCGAAGAATATATTCGAATGACAGTTTATATCGAGTATTACACTGTTGAAGATAGAATTTATGATTTCTTTACTTTAGATCTTAAATAGCTTTATTATTTACTAATTTTTTTTAGAATAAAAGATGATATTAATCTAGATATGTTCAAGTTGACCGTACTTTTATGCTAGCAACTTTGTTCTTTAGCGTCGAATGTGTATTTTTATATATCCATGTTGAATACGGAATATATATTTTTTATATAAATCTTAAATTTTAAGTGAGTCTGCTATTTATTCCCTAGACTGATCTTATTGTTCTGTTTTGATTTTCCATAATAAATACTCATATCAAACACATATACAATGATTTTTGATCGATTTTTGCAAAAAAATATGCACATTAAACATAGATGTAATTGATCTAAAATAATATCTTGTTATGTCAATATCTTTCGGTATAAGATATTTTTACCACGTTTGAATTCTAAATTTTAATTTAAATTATTCGAATATGTGTCTATATGATTTTATATCAAAATTTTTGACTACTCACTATTTTTTTAATAAAGAAATATAGATTATATCTGGTTCAATATATTTTTATTTCGGTTATAGTCTTTTTTCGTGTTCAAATACGAAATCTGTTAACAAGCATTTTTTTCTTTTACGGGTCCTTGTAAATGAACATATATAATCGTATAAAAATCCATTTTTACAATTTCATTTTCTTCCATAAAATTGTCCAAATGTCCTTTATTTTATTATTAGAAGCGAAGATTGTCTATTTATTGTTTTTAGTCAAATTTTATAATAGAGTCTGTTATTAAGCTCAAAGCAATCATCTTCTATATAAAGTTACATCTTTTTTGTACTGAATAAACTTGCAATCATTTATTTTATTTTTTTCATATGCCTGTTAAAATGTTTTTTAAATAATAATTATATAATACCAGTCAGAAAAAATTAAAAAGATTTCGGAGGTTTAAATTTGAGACTTATACAGCTTAATTAGTTAAGAAGTGTGGTTAAATATATCAAGTTATTCTTTATAAACCCTTGTATTGGGTTTTTATGTTGTACTATCATCAAATACGATATGATACATTTAAACAGCTAAGATTGAATTTAAAAAAATGGGTTAATTTCTGTGACATTTATATTTTGTCAAACAGATTTTGTGCACAATGTTTAAGCAAACTTGATCAATACTTTAATTAAATATATCTCTGCTAAATCTTCATCAATACCGCTTCTTTATATATAAATAATAAGTAAAATGGTATTTTCAATGCTCAAGTTGCGTAATATATGCTTCGACACTGTTAGTATTTATATATTTATATAGGTCAATTTTCTTTTTGCTATTTTTATTTATTTAGACGTGGTCAGCGTGTTGGGAATATTGCAAAACCTCTTGATGCATATTTTTACACCTCCCCCTGATCTATCTTCACGAACTGCCCTTATTCTTTTCAATGAGATGAGTTCAAGTGTCTTGAAGAGTGTGAGAGCTCACATATATGCTTCTGCTTCGTCCGGGTTTTTTAACTCCTTATAGGCACTGCTAGGATAATATATACTTATATAAAAAAACTTGAAAAAACAATATTTTTATTTTGATATGTTAATAGAAATATAAATAAAAATAGAAACAACCAGATTTCTATTCTTATGTGAGATAAAAAAATTATTGCTATTGAAGCTAATTCATACTTATTTATTTAAAAAAATTATAATTTTTTCAAAGAATACTTTCATACAATTAAAACCTTCACCTATTATTCTTTAAGCAGCTAATAATTCTAAAAACATTTTTATTTTGCTTGTAAATTAAATTATTTTGATTTTTAATGGAGCATAAAGTGTCAGAATGCATATTAAAATGTAAAAAATTATAAGATTTTCTACTAGATCGAGCCTACACTGATTTAACATTCCGTATAAATTATAAGATTTTCAGTCCTCACTCTACCATAAAATTTTATCTTTCAATACAATCTATTGTATTGATCGTATAATCTTTACGAGCTATTAAAATACAGCCAATATATCGATCAATAATAAAAATGAAGACAACATATGAAACTAAGTAATCTTAAAAATACAACTTAAATTTCATTCTAATCATTATGTATAAATAAAAAAAATGATTTGATTGTAATTTTAAATAAAAAATCATGTTTTCATATGAAAATTACATATGCACATAGAAATAAATTGTCCTATACTATACAATACTCCAAATATTGTGACCTCAACAATTTTTTTTCTTTAGATTCAAAAAAAATGTCTGTAAGGTATTTAGCCCAAGTTGAGTTTAATTTATAATAAAGATATTTCTAACATGCGGTAGAATGAATTTTTCGCATCATGAAACAATTTAAACATTAAAGAATCCAGTAAATAGAGAATAAAATGAAAGACCAAATTTTTATAATATACAAAGAACTTTGTTACCTCAAGGACTAGTGGGTATTATATTTATATAACATGCATAAATATAATATTTAAAATGAATAATGGCATAATATTGTTTCAAATGTAATCGCGAAATAAATAAAAAAAGTTGATCTGGATTCCCACGAAAAAAGCATAATAATCGAATAATCTTCATATTGTTCCTCAAACTAAAGAAGTTTATTTATCAAGGAGGTTATATATATTTTGTAACAGAATAAGTATATTTGTATTTTATACACCATTAATTTTCTGTTCTATAAAAGGTAGATGTTTGACACGTTTAATATAAATACGAGATTTCTTTATAATAAAACTTACTAAAACGATAAAAAAAAACTTACCATAGCCTTTCCAGACACAAATGGTATAAGTTTATACCAAAAATTTTTTTTTTGTTTATTAGGCCAATATCAAATAGATGGAATATAACACAAGGTATACAAAATACTTATATATTGTCAATATATACATTATAGCCAAACCATACAAAAAAACTTTATATAGATTAAATATAGAAAATGTCAGTTTTTGACAAATTAAAACGCATCATATGATCTAGTAACATCTTTAGTAAAGCCCTTAACTCTGGAACTTAGTAAGAATACGTGCAAAAAAAATTAATCGCATTTATAAAATACAGAAACTGTATAATGTTTAGGTTTATTTAGAAATATATTTGTTAAGCATAATAAAACAGCTGGTAGAAATGCATAGAAAGCAGTTAGTGTTCGTTTTCAATTATACTGAGCTATATAAAATCCTCTGCTGTTTTTCAACACTATAGAATTAACTAGTTACGTATTTTCTCTATTATTTATGGTTTTAAAAAGCTTTTTTTGCTACAATAATTTAACATGTGTTAGTATTCATGTTCACTGTTTTTTAAATTTTGCAACATGGTATATGTGTTTATTAATTGTGCTAATAAAAACTGATTATGCAGTTTAATTTATTAGTGTGCTATTTCTGTATCGCATTTATTTCATTTATATATTTGAAATGCAACATAAAACATTATTATGTGTAAAAAAGTGTATTTTTGCATGTAGTATGAATGTATATAATCATAATTTACATTGTAAATACATTATATTTCGAACATGCCTTTTAAAAAATCGATGTTTCCTTTATATTATCAATGAAATTTTATATTTTCACTTATTTTCTATTACTTTTATTCTTATTTTAAAGTTTCCTTATTTGATATAATTCAATTTATTATATACAGAAGTAGTAATATTAATTAATAAAAACTTAATGTTTGAAATAAAAAATGGAAGCATGAATTTCTACCCAACATGAATAAATGATATTTTTCTTCATAATTTTTGATATTTTCATAATTTGAAGAATTTTATCAATTGATAAAAATATTTATCTTTTATGGTGATTTATAATTATTAAAAAAAATTTAATGGTTGTAAATTTTATCCAAAAACATAATCTAAATCTGCTAGATTTAATTTGATTGATCACCGTAAATTTTAATGTAAGTATACCAACTATTTTTGATTGGAATATACTTATTCATCATTGGTATCTTTATTGTGATATTATTATCTTTTTATAAGTTATTAATTAAATTTAAACGTATATAAATTATGAATCTTATTAATAATTTATTTTTCTGCGGCTTTAAATAGTTTTAAATTTTCACTTGGAATTTATTTATGTCATTTTTTTGATTCATGAATTTATATTTTTAAATTAAAGATCTACGTGATATATATGAATTATTTAAGATATTTTCGAAGCAAAACAATCGCTTAATATCATTTTATGTATTTACTTAGTAGATATTAGATATTTTCCTATTTTTTTAATCGAGGCAGAAGCATTTAATTTATATAAACCAGCTCTACAGGAAACATTTATCCACCTATTCATTTTTTAGCTCTATGATCCCTTTTATATAATTTCACATGTCTTTATTCTCATATCATTAAAAATGTATTTTTCTAGCTCTAAATATTTTAAAGAATCCAACATTTCCTTAAACTCAAAAGTTCTAGATAACCCAAATTTAATTTTTAGCATTATATATTTCAAAATTGTAAACCTAATTCGTTATGAAAGTTAATCATTTGTAAAAAAATTCATCTCAACATTCTTTTTTCTGCTGTGGGAAGTAAATAAGGCTTCTGTTGGTGATAAATGTAAAGTATGATATATCTCTGAAAAATATTATATTCAAAAAGATGTTTTAGCCACACTTAAATTTATCTAACGAAATCTTGAGGTTTGAACGTTTTTGTGCATCTCACACCCGAACGAAATATGATGCAAAAAATTATTAATTGACGACCATTCTGCTGGATTAAAGCAAGTTTAAATAAAATACAGATCGATTCTTGTTTATGACGTTGATTTTAATCGACCTTATCTGCCTTTGAACTGATATATATAACATGCAATTTACATAATTACTTTATAGTTTTCAAGTTACAAGCTTGTTTTTAAAAAATACCATCAATTTATCTAATACGATCATAATCTAAATAAGTTCAAGTTTTAACAGAAAAAATATCATTTATATTGATGCACAATTCATTCTAACGATTGAAATGTAATTTTTAGAAAACATATTTTTGTGATGATCTCTTTCATATGTTATACAAATTGATCTTTGGGGATTGAAAATTGAATAGATTTTGTGGAATATTCAAATATTATATATGTTAAAAAAATGGAGCGAATATCTTCTATGAGTGTTAAAATTATATAAATAATGGTAAATTATATCTAGTAATAGACATAAACCTACAAAAATTTGTATACATAATTTGTAATATAAATGAATTGGTTTCGGGCCATATTTAAATGTATGCTGAGCTTAACAATAGCTAAATTTTACTAAAGAATAATACTACACATATAGTTTATAAGAACACCACTATGATCAATAATTAAGTGAATTTATATTTGGGTATCGGGTATGTCATCATAGGAACATAAAATCATTGAAATTTATACAGAAATATAGTAATAACCACATTAATATTATATTTTACTGTATAAAAATTATAAAATCAGATTTTATAACTCTAAGAATTGGTGTTTAAATTTTAATAAAACATTTTTTTATGTATAAACAGCCAGTGGGTATGTATTTCAATTAATATACATCCTTACATATTATTTTGTGGGTAAATATGAACATAGGGCGACGTATAAACTAAATTAAAATGAAAATTCATTCTTCATATGTCTTTTGTAAACTAATACAACTAAAAGATAAAGTTTTTTTATAAGTATACGTTTTTTCATGTACCTTTTTTATATAATAAAAAAATTCATAATAAGAAGAAAAACAACCTCCGAGAATAAAACCCAATTTCAATATAATATATCGAAATTGTACCCAACAAATATGATTTCAGCTTTATTTTTTTTTGTGTATAGTAATTCAGATAGCTTTTGCGTTGTTCTTTCTTTGATAATTTAAATAGTTTAATTTGAAAAGTTATTTAAATTATTGATCATATTGTGTTTTTTTAATTATAAGAAAAATTATATGTATACAATAGCAACAACACAATATATTAATATATACTCTAAACTTATATTTTAATGTAGCTAATTTGTATATTTAAAATAAGAAAGATCATATGATTCTTATCATAAAATTTGAAACATCTGTTAATTTATTTGATAAATATTATACGATAGAAATGAATTAAATATGTTTGAAGAAATTTTCCGTTTATTTTGCGTTGATATGTAGTAATTACTATTTTTAAAGTTATCTTATAGAAATTTTATACAAAAAAGGTATTTCCAGTGTGAATTTGTATCAAAATACTAATTATAATTATTCTCTAGATTAATATATTAGGTACGTACTACCGCCACTCTATAAATTGATTTCATTATTAACAGCAAAATAATATTGCTTATTATACAAATTTTAATAGTTATATTAGTTATGCATTAATCTAGGTATTTAAAATTTTTATTGTATTATATTGAATGCTTTAAATTCAAAGAAAATTCAGCTGGGATAAAGAAAGATACACAACCTTTTATTTTACGCTTAATTATAAATCATTTATAGTGTTATGTATAATACAGTTAAAATACTCAAAGTATAATAGTCTCGACATGCTATTAATTTTTGTTTTCAAAAACAAATTTTGCTTCAAAAAAAGATAACTGATTGCAAAAATGCTTTAAATTGTACTTAAAGGAAAAACATATATAGAAATATGCGCATTTTTGCTTTTTATTTGCGTAATTGAACTGATGCAAATTTTTTTAATTGAATTTTGGAAATTTTAATATATTAACTGATTTAAGAATAAAGCTTATTCGCAATGGGTTTGATCTGATTTTTTCTTGCACAATAAACAATTTGGTATCCCATGCATGCGTAGATAAAATATATAAAAACCGAATATGTTATTTTTGTATTTTCTTGGTCTTAAAATTTTTTCTTGATAGGAAACTAGATGTTAAAATATCAAGACATGTGTGCTTTATTAATAGTGTTAGACTGTACTATTCAGAAAATAAAAAGTTCGTATAAAATGATTTATAATACAAATTCGAAATCTATAATTTATGATTTTGCTATGATGATTTATTAACAACTTATAATAAAATTGCAAACCAGCCGTAAAATTATATATTAAATGCTATTTTTGCGAATAATAAAAATTATATTTGAGCAAATTTAGAACTTTTCTGCGTTAAATTTAATACGACGAAAGCAATATCAATATTAATATAACCTTTCGAGAATATCTTGTTGGAATTTCAAATATTGATTAGACTGCTTCACCTTTTATGTACAAAAAATAGACATAATAATTGTAATTGTGATTGAGAATACATAAACGTAATATCATATTATGTACTATATAAAATAAAATTTCATCCCTACTGATTTATAAATAATGCATTTCGGTTCTATTTTACAAGCAGATAAACGAATGCTACAGAAATGTGTTAGCAGATAATATACTTTGTAAAAAACAACTTTCATAAAAAAAGTCAGTCATATAAATTTTAAATCATCTGCTGAGTATAGACATTTTACAAAGACCTATATGCTTCTAAAATAATTATTTAGTTAGTAAAATAAATTTTTTAACTAATAAAAGGTGATATAGTATTCTTAATTGAAAAATATTTTTAGCAATCAGTTTATTCATAGTATCAAAATTAGTATTTTTATCTGGCAGTTGAATCGTAAATAAGTGTTGCTTTCTACACAATTTTAACATTTTATATTCTAAATTACAACAGTTGCCAAATCGATTTTTATAATGTTTTGCATATATTTTGCTTTTGTTTGAATTATATGCTATCATATCTCTATAAATAAATACTTTTAAGTATTTTTCGGGGATTATAATAAACTTTACAGACATTAAATTTTTTCTTAAATGCATTTAGATTAAAAATGCTTACTATCAATTCATATAGATTGTAATGTTAAATAATTTTAAATCAAGACAGATATCTTTTGGAAAATATTAGTATTAATAAAACACAGTTGAATATTACTAGAACAATATAAATTGCAAGGAAGGGTATTTAAAAAGGTACTAAAAGATTCCTAGAGAGAATACTGTGAAGAATATTTGATATTCGCTACAAAAGTATTAAATATTATGAAATTGATATTATCATCAAAAGATTATTTCATTAATTGATGCTGTACTCATTCACATTTAATTTCCAATTGCACTATTTGGTCGTTCTATGATGCATATAAAAATTAGATATACAAAATATATATTTAGTACAAATCTTTACTGTATCTACTAGATTAGATATTCTGATTGACCAACCTGTTAGATTTATTTCCAAATTCATACTCTTTCCCTTTTAAACCATTAAATTTTCAGCCAAGTAATATCATATGATGACTTTTTATTGCAATTTTTTTCGTTTATAATTCGGAAGAAAAAACTTTTATTTAGTACTTTATGCAAAATTTAATAGCGTCTAGTAGTATATAATCTAAAATGCAATATTCTATATTTTTGCAATAGAGTGTTTTATTTATCCTATAAAATTTGTTTTGTTTTGTTTCTCCTTATAATTAGAAATATTTTATCTCTAAAAAATCAACGAATTTTTTTATTTTCATAATTCAAAATAAATTTTGCAACAAATGGACAAAAATTCTTGATTATTTAGTTTATATATTTCCTTATTTTCTTCTGTAAAATATATTAATGCCTTCCACACAATTATTATACTTTAATTCAAGCTAATTTATCATTTAACTTAACTTTTTATAGTGTATGCAAAAAAATATAGATGAACTCAATATTCTTAATCTTATGTATTCAAAGAAATTTCAAATCTATTAAATAAAGTTTCCCAGTGCAGTTTTTAACATAAGCTATCTAAATGTACCTGCGCACCTCTTTATATATTTTTTGCGTAATATAGTTGAATTTGATCTGTTGTAAAATACATATAAATCTCAAATATATGTTCGATAAATCTAAATGGATTCATTTTTTTATATTAAAATGTAAAATTTATTAGTGCAAAAAGAACTAATCATAGCTAATGAAAAGATTAAAATGTAAATTTAGATATTTAAACCTATTTTTATATCACGTGTTATTCTTACCTATTAATATTTAAATATAAGTGTCAGAAATACGCCTGTTTTTATGCCCATGCTCACGTTGGTATCTCAAGTATGTTTGGCACATACTGCCTTTATTTTTTATGCGCAAAGTATATTTTTGTAAGTTAAAACTTTACAGAGCAAGATTTTTCATATCTGTCTTTCTAATATGAATTTTAAACATTAATCTTTCACATATTTTCGTAATATAAAAACTATTAATTAAAATGATTTAAAAAGCCTTTCAGTTTAAAAAATTGCTATAATTAGTTTTATGTTTCAGATTATTATATTTTCTCGTAGTCAGATTTAGAATATACGTTTAAAACATTGCAAATGCAGTGAGGTGCTAGGTTTATTTTATAAATTGCAATCAAATTTTTAAGATATTATAAAAGAAAACATTTCAAGTATTTTTGGATGGGTAAATCGTTCTTTAATTTACTCTACTTTTTATACATATAAAGTTCGGTTTTTGCGTGTTAGATTCCAAATATTAAAGCAAAAGTCAAACCAAGAATTGCTATTATTTTTAAAAATACTACTTTACCATAGTAATTTTTTTGAAAATTTCTTTTTTTAGTTTATGTATATTAAAGTATGAAAGACTGTGAGATTTTATAGAAATTGTTTATAAATCATTGCTTTTATGTTTAGTTGAGTAAGTACTACACCTATAACAGTCAAAATCAAAGCATTTGGTTATTTTTCTAGGAAGTATGTTTAAAGCTGAAAATATTTACATAAAAATTTTGCTTATACAGTTTATGGAAACCAAGTGAAACTAGAAGAAGCCGTAAAATAAAAGGAACAATGCAACGCAATTATGAAATGAAAAAAAGATTAAGGATTGCATCGGTAACAGAAATTTGATTGTATAATTTATTTATTACATATATTGGTATCATTTTTTTTTACAATGAACTAGCCATCGGGGTGTTTTTTTTTTAAAAGAAAAAAAATATATAAAGTGGGTATTTAAGATGGAATATGAAAACGGACTACACAGTAATTTTGTTAAAATATTCTATTTAAAAATCATATAATTAATATAAAAATTCAAAAGGAATAAATTTATCGATTATAGTAAAATATGATGTGAAAAACAGTCGATAAAAATCTTTTGCTTTTGTTTTTAATATGTGGAGTGGGCAAAAAAATATTTAAAAAAATTAAAAATGCTTTGATTAATATAGGCTATATACATTAGTTAAAAAGATTCCTATGTTTTTTTGTTTCTTGGTTTAACTAATATAATTAACAATAAGCAAAATGATAATCTAAACAAATGTATGTACGGATTTATCTTTGTATCTCTACGATATATAATTTTTTATATTGTTCCGATGTAAAATTTTTGATATGTTCATCATTCGCTAAAAAAAGTTGATGCCATAATGATAACAAGAAAAGAGGTAGTTTAAGAAAAAATCGATATCTGAAGATTACATGAAAACTTGGATATTCAATGATTTTTATTTTTTCGTATGTTAAGGGAAAAACCACAGGGAAAAAAAATATTTTACGTTAAATAATTTTCGTTTTGTAAAATCAATTTTTCTTTTCAACTAAAATTATTAATACTATTGATATTTTCTGGTCAAATATATACAATCAGTATTTAAAAGGTGCATTTTACACAGTCAAAATTCTAAAAATATTTTCTTTAGATTATGAACAATTGATTATAAAATTTTTTTAGTGGATATCATTGATGCTGTGGTAAACTAATATATAATAAAAATCAAGCTCTTTATAATCAAATAATGGTAAACGAGCAAATTTTTTTGCAAAAATATATTATTGCCCAAAAAATATGTGAATTTGTTCTATAATATTTTATTACTCGTTTCATTTTATATCTTAAATTTATTTATTTGTTCTTTAATTGTTTAAAATTAACATATATTGGTCATGATTCAAACTCATTTTCTTATCATCTTAACAATAGAATATATAATCGGATATTACATGTGTTTTACTGGATTTACAATTAGAGTTGTTTTTGGATCTATTTTTATTTTTTATGTGAATTATAGACCGAATCTAATTGAATAACTCTAGTATCTCTCGATTCTGTTGGTATTTAATTTGTGTTTTTTTCCTTAATTGATGGTTCTTGTAAAGTTTTTGCACTAAATGATGTTATTAAACCATATATAAATTTTGATTTTATATATTTCTTATTCACTGAAGATGTTCCTGTATCTTTTAGAATATTTTTTTATATAATATTATGATTAAATATATACTATGAATGTGTTTATAATTCCCACAGACATAGATATTTCATTCAATGCGTCACCGTATATTTTTAAAACAAACATTTTTTAATTACAATAAATTTTTTCTTTCATATATATAATATTGATAGTACATCTATGCTGTAAATATATCAAACACACATCGAATCTTATTTGACATATTCTTGCATTAGTTATAACATAAAAACAATTATTTAGCCTATAAAAATGAATTGGGTCACAAGATAGTATATATAAATTGTATTTTGTATTTGCATTTTTTGTTCAACCAAATCAGATATCTTTTTACGTTAGATAAATATGCTATAGCTAATCGGATAATTTAGTAAAATTTAATTTACTGTCAGATGTATTATTAATGCAAGATTTCTTTTCTCTCATATTTTACAGGACAAAAAAATAAACATGATGTTCGTAAAGACAGCCCTAGAAACAATTCTTGTGTAATTCAGCGTGTAAATAGATCTTTACTATGCCTAAACTATATAAATGGGTAGATATAATCTATTTTTTTGTCAAATGTGTAAAATATTTAATTCAATTTAATAGAAATGAATACATTTTTGTTAATACGTTACTCATTTTGATGATTATTTGAGAAAAATAACATTTTATACGATTGAGAAAAATAATAGAAATTTTTTATGGGCATTTAATTTTTAATTATCTAATATTTCTACTTTTTTACCTGAATTTATCTGGTTTTTTTGTTTTACAATTGTATATTTCGATATGTCTAAATTAAATTTCAATATTCGATATATATATAATTTGATACTTTATTTTATCAATTTCTAGTTCCCTGGGGTATTAGAAAAAATTAAAATAGTTTTTTAAAGAAAACGGATGAAAGACTGCAGTAAATATATTGAAAAAATTTTTTTTTATAAAGTAGATTAGAAAATGATATTATAAATCATTTTAGTGAGCAGAGTTTAATAATTCATTTTTCTACATCATAAAAGATGTTTATTGCCTTGATATGTTTATATAAAGGAAAATTAAACACACTTACGCTTTACTTATTAAAAACAACATATCATATTATGAGTTCTTAATTTATATGTGGTATATATAAGTTTTATACTTAGAAAGATAATTTAGTTCAGTTGAGCGGTTTTATGCCTTTTAGATACATAAAAGTTTCACGTTATGAGTATTGTAAATTATAAATATAAATCACATGGAATTTGTGAAGTTATTTTATCTTTATGTTTTATATAAATATGCATAATGGATATCATTTACAATCTAAAAACTAAATGATAGTATTTTTAGAAATTTTGCATACATAAAGTATGAACAGCAAAAATTTATATTTAAAGTAGTATTCTAATAGGTTAGCAGTGTTTCCTTAAATATCGATGTAATTATGTAGCATATTATTTTGTCGTATCATTATCGAGATATGTGTGTGCATAAACTTTTATTTAATGTTCGAATTATCTGTTATAAATAAGTATATACTACTGAAAACTATAACGGCTAATGTTTTTATATTTGCTTAAACAAGTCCATTTTATTTTCTATAAATATTTTTTCACAAAAATAAATCAAGTTAATCAAAGATTTTTGTGTATGTTATATGTATTTATAATTTTAAAGAAAGATGTCTTTGAAGTTTTATGAAATACATAATTGCATATTTTTTTACCCCAAAGTATACATTTACAAGACTTTCATTTGTGATCCATAATTTATTTATAATCTATATAGTCTTAATATGTTAACGACAGCAAACACCCAAAAATGGTTGATTTATACGAATATATACTATATATAACATTATATCATCTTGGGTACATAAATGTTGTTATACATATATTTTGCATTAGAATGATTATTTTTGATGGAAAAACCATTCACACATAATAGTATACCCACGAATTACAGGATATATAATATTGAGAACGATTGCAACAAAAATACGCATTTTAAATCATAAAAAGTCTTTATGACATGTGAATAGTGAGCGGGAAAAGATTTATAAATTAATTATATAAAAAGAAGGTTTTTAGATATGTTAAAAAGAATAATATAGCGTTAAATATTGTCTGTAAGTTAGAGAAATAGATAGATCATATTTTCATAAAGTTAGCAGAATTAACGAGTCAAATTTGGACACATGTATAAAAAAAGGAAACATTTTCATTAAAACCTTAATCATTGTATTTTATATAATAATTACATTTCACTTGAAAAATTGTTATATTTAAAATAAAATCAATGTAGATAAGTTAGAAAAGATATCAGAAGATCTTCTGAGCAGACTTAAACAGTATAGTTTTCCGTATATGCCTCTATAAAAATTAAATTACTAACTAGATTAATATAATATTTGGTGCCTATTACAGGTATAGTTCTGTTAGATTGCATATATAGTTGAAGAAAATTACAGTAAGATTAAAATATAACGATGAGAACCACAGAGCTTGTACAGTACAATAGATTTCATAGATCATTAAATGTAAAATATATTGTTTTACACGAAATTTTCATTTTTTTTTGCAGATTAAAAACATATATTATATTCGTTCTAAGTTCCTGATCCTGATAAGGATGTCTTTACTTAAGAGTATTACAGATTATTTTAACTGCGCAAAGGGTATTTCATATTATTTTTTTATTAATCCGGTTTTGTGTTTTTCTGAGATACGGATAAATTTATTTATATCAATGTTTTCACAATAAATTAAATTATCTATTATCTAATGAGTAAATTTATATTTAAAAGGGTTTTCTAATTATATTTAAGTTCGTTATATCAAGCTCAGCACCACTTTAGGAATTTTAATCGTTTTTATATGATTTACATGATATAAAAGGTATTTAATAATACATGTACAAATTACTGTATTTCGGATTTTAATGTCTCATTATTAAAATCAAGTTGAATTATAAAGCAATTCATTGTTATCTATAGATTTCTGTCCGATAAACAAACATTTTATGGATTTTCTCAAATTGTTTAAATCAAAAAGAATAATCATTATTTTATTTCATTTGATCAGATCGAAATTATTTTTAATTTAAATTTCCATTTTTTATATGATATTTTGTTATAAATAATACTCGAATTGAAATAATATTGTATCTTTTTTTGAGAATTTCCTTATTTAATATAAGTTTAGATATATGATATAAAAGATATTGATATATGTTTTAAAGTGATATTTCTCAATATTAAACAGGGACCATATTACAAAGTAATGTGTAAAAAAAAATATATAAAACGATTTTCCTATCACTGTTATAAACCTTATTAATTTTTCTGTAAATTAATCAACATAATAGTATTTTATGTGTTCAAGAAAGGGATATTTTATGCTCAAAGCAAAATCACCTTTCATACTAATAACACCTTTTGATTTTGGTTTCTTTTATAAATTTAACATAATCTATAATCTACATTAAAATATATTAAATCAATTATAAGTAGATTATTTTATTGGATTCCATGAGGTACTTATATTTTAATAGAGAATTTGAAAATTTTTCCACGAAAGTAAACCTTATTACGTTTAAAACGTACAAATAGATGCATTTTCGACAAAAAAAACGAAATTACAGATGCATTTGCTTGATAATTTTTTTAAGAAGGGTATTAGCAATTATTTTGACCCTATGTATTTTAGTTAGACCAAAAATACAATTTAGACTGTCTTTACGGGTTTATTAAAATAAATATAATGGTGAATGTTTAAAGCTTATTAACAAAGAACAAACCAAATTCGAATCTATAAATTGAAGATAAATAATAATAGGAATTTTAATGCATTTAAATACACAGTATGACTATAAATCGATAAGTAATTCTCTTTCATTTGTTTATTGGAAAAATTTCGTGGTTCAATATGTCTTTTCAACGACATATCTTTTATAGCAAAATTTACATTTTTTACTAATAAAAACCATTGAAAATTTATATAGATAATTTAGCTAGATCAGCCGTTTTCTAGTTCAGAATCGTATCATAATATTGTAATTTATATTAAGAAAGTGAATTAAAATCTATAGCATATGCAAAATCAAGATTAAAAGTGGATATAGAGCTTATTTAAAACACAAAGAAAACGGTAAAAAATATGTTTTTTAAATATATCTAAAAAATTTTAAACTATGAAATCATACATATATATTATCCATCAATGTGTTCTTTTTTTTCTAGGTATAATTATCTTTTTAGAATATTGCTATAGCAAAAACGGCTGATAATGAACGTAAAAATATTTTAGAAAATGAAAAAAGCAGAAAGAAATATTAAAAGTTATAATTTATCTACACATAAATTTCGAAAACGGTATGAATCTTTGTTTTAAGGGCGCTCTGTTGTTCGATTATAAACGTTTAAAATTACAAACATTGTAATAGTTTTTCAAATTCAATCAGGAGTCATATTGAAACTGAAGAAACGCACAGTGTCATATGATAATCGTAATTTTGCGGTGTAATATGGACATCGAATTACTATGATTTTTTTGCCAGTTGATGGTCATTTTCATAATTCGTATCAATAAGATGTTGCTTACTAAACGTAAAAAAAGAAGGCTGATAATATATAATATTTGTAAAAACAATAGGATTCTTACCTACAATAGACTAAATGGCCGATTGTCACGAGCGGAATATTTTATAAGATAGCTTTCTATAATAGGATATTATATCACAAAATTACAATTTAAATCTACCTATACTAAAAATAAGTAAAATAGTTTATCGTATTAAATGAAGCTTTACTGCTCATAATGTAAAGAAGGTACCGTATTACGAAAAATTATGTATTTTGCCTTCAAAATATGCTACTTTATGTTTATTATATAAATAAATTGCAGAATTTGATGAAATATGTATGCATACAAAACTTATGTACCAATATAAATTCCATAGAGCCAATGATTTTGACTTCAATGACTACTTAAATGAGTGAGGGAAAAATTTAATTATATGTGTATAAAAAATAGAAAATAAAATTTCGATACCAAATTCGCACTTTTTATATTTGGTTCAAGATCAGATTTACTTTTCTTTTTTTTATATATTAATGAAAAAAGTAGTAAAATTCAATATATATTATATAATGTAATCTTGTTGAAAATATTGACTTTTCTAATAATATTTAAACAAAGTACATATATTAAATTCAACATTGTCTACAGTGATTATTAAAATCAAATAAAATATATATTTACAAAAATACGGTATATCATTTATCGCAAAATCATGATAAAATATATAAAACATAAACACACCACTATAAATATAATTAATGTAATGTGTATAATATAATATTCAAGTTATATTTTATAGATACCAAACAAATAAGAAGGATATAAGATGTTATAATATTTGAATTTTTATTCGACAATTTACTTGATGTTAATAAAAAGAACTATTAGAAGATGTATATAATGCTTATCTGTTCAAAAAATATTAAATTTTTTGATTAATCTTTTAGTTATCTTGAATGCTATCAATGTTTTCTTTTTTAATTTTAATGTAAGCATCATAATTCGCCTTTTAATAATCTTATTTTATTTGTATTAAAATTATGAAATTAGATATTTACAATAATTCAAGGAAAAATTCGGTCAAAGGGCAAAAATTAAAAAATTATTTATCAATTATTTTTTATATAGACATATCTGTATAGAACTAAAAAAATATCACTCGATTGATCTTCCGATAAAATATTCTTTTCATAATAGAAACACATAACTTGTTTAATCTTAACATAAATTTATTCTATGAATCTTATAATTATTTATTTATAAGCTTTAACATATTCGAACTAATTTAATATTTTAAAAGCCGAAAATCTTAGCACAATCCTAAAATGGGCATTCTAAATTATTTTATAAGGATATTATATATGTTCTAAAATACTTTTAAAAAGATTTCTGCAAAAAAAAATACATAAATTCGGTTATTTTAATAAAAACTGGATTGATATTCTTGCCAAAGGACCGAAAATTTTTTGTATATTATAAAAACAATAGGTTTTCTCGTATTATTTCTATATATGATTGATAAAATAAAAATTTATATTTCTTATTTTATATAGTAGCTGTAAGATTATAAAATATCCCTATATTAAATATTATATACTTATATATTATATCGCATTATTACATCGTGAATTCAAAATGTTTTCTTTTTTATGTGTAGGATATAAACTTTTATATATAATTTATAATCCTTTTTCTTTGTTTTTATATCAGTTTATAATTCAAAATATATGAACAATATTTTAGCAGAAATATTAAAGGGCTAGAAATCATCGCACGCAAAACATTATTAAATTTCGAACTCGTCTTATTGTCGTGACTACAAGTAAACAGAAAACAATATATAGTATATAATTAGTAAAAAGATTTTGGCATTATTAATTTTATTTATGATGGCTCTTAAACAACTTTACACATTGTCAGTAAGCAAGGGAAGGTATGCAAGCCATCATTATAATAATAACGATGTTTCCTCAAAGCAGATAACCAATTAAATCCTCACTAGCATCAGACTCGTTTATAAATGAACAAAAAAAAAGAATTTCTTCAGACATTAAATATCCAAAATATTTTTTAGATCTGATAGCTTTATGTTCTATACGAAGAGTTACTTTGTATAATTGACACATAATAAATATTTATTTACCTTTCCACGGCTTATTTTCAGTAATGATCAACCGGAATAAGTTATCCAATAAATTAAGAAGATAAGTAGCATTTCAGTCTTCCCACTAGAATTGTTTATTTTATGGGTACAATTTACTTGGAATGCGAGAAAATACGACTTTGAACATTTTAGATGAAATTGGCGCATTTTTATAAGCTTTTTACAGCTTTTTTAACTGAAAATAGAAGCCTAGATTTAAACGAAAATTTTGATTTTCTTCAAAACACAGTTTTTGTAGCGCCGTCAACCGAACGGACTTTCGCAAACAACTACGAATATTTACAGAAACGTATTTCATTTTTAAACTAATAAAAATATTTTGTTAAAATTATTGAATCGAAGATTTTACCAGACTTTACATTTAGTTTAAGAATCGAGAGCAAAAATTACTTTCCAAAATAGAAAATATATCACATATTGTTTTTATACTAAAAAAATAAGCGAAATAAATCATTTAATACTTGTCTAAAACAAATTTTTTGACTGAAATTTTTATTCAAGAAATATTTAGAATATATTGAATATATGATGGTAAAATTTGCAAATGAATAATCTGGATTTCCTGTGATTTAAAATTGTAATTTACAAGATAAAAGAATTTTATTCCTATTTATTGACAAGTAATCCTTCAAATTTTAATGTTGTTAGAATTTTACGTTTTTCTGAACCTTTTTTCATAAAATATTTTTGAACACATATTATATTCTCCGTTATATTTTATAAAAGATTATCTGCTATACTGATATTTTTACAGAGTGATATATTTACATCAATGTTTAAAAAATATTCATATATACAAATATTCTCGCTGTATATTCTTAAAATTTTTTATTATAATAATATTTGAACATTTTCTTATTTTTATATCATGTTGTTTTAAGACTAAATTTAAAAAAATACAGGTATCTACGAGACAAACATCCACCAATTTGTATTATTTCAAATTATTAAGTGTAAATAGAGGAAATAAACGAAAATGCAATTTAATAAACATAATTGAATGAAGTAATTGATTTGAATATTTATTGATGCACAAGTTTCAATCAAAGTATCATGTATCACAAGCAAAAAATCACGCCTCCAAACCTTTCAATATACGTCTTAAACGCACAAGACATCAATTTAAAGTTTTTTGCTAGATAAAAAGTTTGAATGCGCTACTGCTGATGTTGCCACCATAAATTCCATTATATATAGCATATGATATATCGTAGCAGCAAAAAATATTCTATGTCATATGATTTTAATAACGTAGAAAATATTAATTATCTCAGATGCATAAGATTCAAATTGATATATTATAATTGAATTCTTAAACACAATATAAAAAACTTCCTGGTAGATTTTAAGTTAATGTAAAATATTTTTCCATTTATAATATTTAAAAAATCACTAAGTATTAAATTATGCATATTATACGTGCAAATAATACATCTAGTACCCAAAAGGAATAATTAAAAGCTTCTAAATTGTAAAAATATAAAATATTGTTTTTTTGATTTATATAATTAAATAATTTGTTTATTCTCCTTCGAATTCGCTAATTTGAGATTGTTTTAATGAGAATAAGCAGTGTTCTGAGATTACAATATAAAAGATATAAATTGTATTTTTTGACAAAATGATGCCATATTTTTATATAAAACAAGCCTTTAGAAACTTTTTTTTTATAATTTACATGTACTATATATCAAAAAAACAAAAATATTATACTAATAAGGTTCAATTTTAATTATAAAAAGCAGCAAAATCGCGATATATTTGACATTGAGTCATTTAAATTATAATATTTAAAGGAAAATTTTTTTTTTGAATTAAAATTTTTATGTTTGTACCATTAAGAGAGTGAAAATCTATTTCTAAATAATATATACATCTAATTTATTAGTTTTGACGAGTAAAGTCGCATTCTTCATAGTGTATGCTCTCTATATTGTCACGAATTTATGTAAGATATTGGTTAAAAATTCATAATATCAGATTTTATATATAATAAACGCAAAAAATTATATTTTATCGGATTTTATGTGGTCTTTCCCAAATATACTCTATGTTAAAAATGATTTTGGAAGTATGCATTATACACATATTAAGTTTTTTGATGCAAAAAAATATCAATCATGCAATATATTGTTAGTTTGATCATAAAAATGCATTTTTTTCTTGGTTTTTTGCACTCTGTTCATGCAAAAAAACATTCAAACAAGGTCTAAAGTTACTAGTATGGTAAATCATATTACGGATGTTGTGATAATCTAGATATAAATATATCATGTTAAAAAATATAGGTAATTCAAATCACCCAAAAAAAATATCACATATAAAGACAACAATTTAGTTTTGCCCAATAATGTGTAAATTTACGTTTGATAAATTGTATATATACCCAAGGTGTATGAGAAAAAATAATAAAAAGGTAAAAGAGGTAAATATGTAAAATATTCTTACAAAATAAAAGAAATAAATTTAATCTTCTTAAAATATGATTTAATAAAATATATTTTTTTGCATTATTAGTATAAACAATATGTGATATACATCTTAAATCAATACGTAAAAGCCTCTTCTTGCATTGACTTTCTTAGAGTCATATTTTTTAGTCGAAAAATCGCATTCAAAACGAGCTTGAGAATTATCATGAAATTTAAACTTTAAAATTGATTTTACAACAATCTAATTCTTTTTTCTAGAACATAAAACTCGTTTTTTTTGACTGTAATGATTTTGCGAGGTTTTATATTTAAAAGGTAAGTAAAAGGCACTTAAACATAAATAACTCTAGTATATATATAATTTCTGTCTTTGATTTTTATACTTACAATTATTTCAATACTGCACTAAAAATGCTCAAAAATAAAGAAATAAAACAATTGAGAAAACATATTGATACTGCATATTTACACTTGAATATACAGTTTCTTTGACAACTTTTTATTTTTCTAATGAATTTTCGCTATTTAATTATGAAACAGAATATGTAATGTTTTGATGGATATAAGATCTGAATAATTCCGTAATACTGGTTTACAATAGTAAAGCTAATATAAAATTTACGTTTTGCATACTATACTTTTATGAACTAGAAAATTTTCTTTACATATATTTTATTGCTGAAAACCATATTTTTGTCTTTAGAAAACTTTTGCTTGTCAGTTTCTCCACTTCTTGTAAATCTCGTACGTAAGATCTTCTAATATATAGATTTAGAGTTATGTATTGTACTAATAAATGTTTTTCTATTCTTGCCTCTTCTTAAGCTGTTATTTATATTTTAAAGTAGTTGATTTATATTATTTTACTATGCGAAAACTTTTTCATTTAGAATTATATGCTATTTATATCTTGTATGAATTTTTTACCTGAATTCAAGACTATTATATATTTCGTAATCTTATTATCACAAAGATTACAACCTTACGCTAATCGGACATAAAACTACATCAAAATTTGTTTACTATATTTTAATCTACATTTTCATACATCATTGTTATGTAACTACAAATATATATATATAGTGTGATAATATAATCTTATATGAAAATCTATAATTATTCTATTAAATTTATTCTTATCGAAAAAGAGCGTATTTTATGCACCTGAAATGCACATGTAGATTATTTTGTGCTTTTTGTTATCACTATAACAAAATTATATTCGTAACACAAGCTTTATTTTGCGCTGACAAGCTTTTTAATATAAAAATTATAAATTTAATGCTGATTCAATTTATAAATTTGGATTCTTTATTCAACATAGTTACTAAAAAATATTCAGGGTTTTTTTTATTGAGATTGTCACTATAGTACCGCCAATAGTTCTAACATAGATTGTTATTATATTTAATAAGGAATAGTAAAATAAGGTTTGTGCATATTTTATAATATGAAGCCATTGCCTTATGTATACAAAAAAATATAGTGTTTAGATTGTCTGCAAACTTTTCTGCCCTTTTTACTGCCCTTTTTTCTGCCGAAAAAGAGCTATAAATCTATCTCTAAACATAGGATCTATACTTATAAACAAATTCGACGAGTATTTAAAATTTTAAAACACAAACTACAAAAAAATTTCGGATGATAAAAAGAATTCACATATTTCCTCGATACTTCGTATTGTCTTAAGAGTTCCTAAAAATGTTCATTTTGCTTTCTTTATAATAATTGATAATTTTATTGTTTTAATACACGGTTCATGTGCTGATTTTAAAATGTAATAGACAAAAATTCAGACTTATATGACAAAAAAATGTTCTGCACTAAAAATTGTATAAAGTTATTTCATATGCAAAGTATTTTACAAATATTTTACCCTTAGATGATGATTTCTTGCAATAAATATTATATATGCTATCAAAAAATAACATTTAACTTGCAATAGGCTACATAAAACTACAGAGAAGTTGAAGTTTAATTACGCACACACATTAATAGCCGATCTATGGATATTAAAACTATTTATAAATTTTTATATGAACTTTGGTTGGATTTTTTTATACAGATAATCATAATTTTATATTTTTTTTTCAAATTACAAATTTTTACTTCTAAATCTAAGCAAAATCTTATATATTCTGTGTCTACACGCACAAAAACATATTTGTCATGTTTTTTCTTTATATTTGATATCTAGTATATAGATTTTACTAGAATTTAGTATTTTGCATAACTAAACATGTTTCATTATATTTCATAATGATTGAAATTCTTGAAAATTCGCAATATCAGATAGAAATACATTTTGCTGTCAATCTATACACTAACATTACAATAATCTTAAAAAAAATATACTCATATTTTTTTTATAAAATTAGATTAGAAGTATATGCTATTATGAGTTTTTTAATCCCACCATTAAAAAAATTAAAAAAATTCATTTTTAGTTATAATTTACAGATATCGAAAATTTTATTTTTAACAAGAGAAAGTTTATTTAAAAGTATTTTTTTCTGTGATATTACGACGAATCTTGCATGATTTGTACATCTTTAATTTTATTTTGCAATTTTTTTCTTTTTATGTTAATATGTACGATATAAAAATCTGGAAAAATGAACTACTACTGTAATACCATTAGTATTCTTTAAAAAAGACATATAACGCAAAACCCAATTATACCCATAAAAAATATTAAATTGTACAATTGACTGCCTATCATACACGCAAATCTGTATTTTTGAATTTACTTAAATAAGTTTTTTATATTTTTTATATGCTGGTGGACATTAATATTGCCACAAACAAACTATCTTGGTACCATACAAAAATGCGCTACCTTTTATCTTTTAAGTTATATGGCCCTTTTTACATAAGATTACAAGAAATATATATAGAAAAGGTTTTTATACGTTTTAAACTTACAATAAATACATTTTTCTAATGATAATTACCATTGCCTTTATATATATCTCAATCGATTATTTACTCAATCATCTTTGTAATATCTCTCATATTTTCTCAGAAAACAAAATAGTATTTATCTTGTAGTTTAGAATACAACAATAATATACTGGATGCTTTTAATGGCACTATAATAACCAATATAAAAGATAGTTTATTTAAATTCTGCATTTTATTGTAATCATAATATTTTTTGACTTACTTTTTTTACGTGATTTACTATAAAATCTAAATATATTTATATATCATTAGAACTTTATATATGATATCTAATTTTTATAAGTGCTTTTTATATCTCATTTGCTAAGATTTTATGGTAAATATAATGTCAGAAACTAATGTATTTGGCACTTTATAACTTGTTTTATAGCTATATCATATTTTAAATTATTATTTATGTAGCATAAACACACAACATATGATTTATAATTCTGCACTTTGAATAGATTGTTTGGAAATAATTTTTGCATATCTTACATATAAAAAATCATATAAATATACGTGTTTCTGCTAATTTATGTTTCATATGCTATACATTATATTTTGAAATTACAAAAATAAAAAACTTAAGTCTTCATGCTTTTACCATTAAATCGTTTTTTTAAATCAAGAACTCAAAATTAACTATCTATTAATGATAGCTTAAGTCTTAAAGGTCAAGATGATGTAATAAACTTCTTAATACAATAACACTTAACCTAAATTATCAATATTTCTTATTCCTATTACATTTTTGCAGTCATAGAATTTGGAATAATAATTTTGTACCCAAGGCTTTTTTTTATACTTTTAAATCAAAAAAGTATGTTTTATATGAAACCCTCAAAAATTTTTATAAAAGTAAACTACAGAATAAAATACCGTTGAACTCATTTTAAAAGATCATTCTATGTTTATTTAGCAAAAAAAGAGGCAATTGTAGTATTATAATATAGTTTATACACGTAAAATCAAGATTTTTATCATGATTTCTGTAATAATGATATAATGCAATTTCTTTATAAGTAAACCAGAGATATTTGCTTAGTTTTAAAGTTTTCACAACAAAAAATGTTATATTTTGCTATTTTTTTGTAATTAAGCTTTGAAATTTATTTCTTTTTATTTTTTGTATGATGCATTACATTTTTTTCACCTAAATTGATATATTAAAAGCTACTTGCGCATAATAAGATTATTTCATGCATAAGATAGCATTTAAGAATTAAAAAACTGTATTGTGGAAAAAAATTAGTTATAAAATTTAAATATAATAATACACTGCAATTATCATACGGTTATATTGGAATTCTAATATCACAGAATTCGGTGTATGTTTTAATTTGTGCCGTTAATTTACACTTTGCATATAATAAGAAAGATTAAAACGTTAATTTTTAGCAGCTTGTCGATAAATTGTTATCATGTTTATATACAGCCTTAAATTATAACTTATAGCCGATAATATATGTAAGGTTATACGAATATTTTTTTGATAGATAAATTAGATAAATCTATACAGAATGTAAAAAAAAATCGAGTTTTTAAGATAACTTTGACAAATAAAGTTATAAATATATATTTTATACTATAAATATACATATTCTCGAAACTTATAACTAGAATAATATCTTCTGAATGTCGAATGCTATTCAATAACTCAATAGAATTTTTTATTGACAATTTTGCGTGCTTTTACTGTTTTCTATTTCTTATTATCTATTACAATTTGTTCATATTTAATGAAACTTTATGGTCTAAATTTATTAAAATTATTCAAAGATTAGAAATCTTAAAAAATGATTGTTTTAAATATAGTTTTATCAATTTTATAACATATAAAGTTTTATATTTTGTATATTATTTCAAATTTTTTATCTTTGCATTTATGTATCTACAATTATACAAAACACAATTTTATATATAGCCATCTTATAGAAAAATTTTATATTTTTTAATCCATGCAAGTATGCCACATCCAGCAAATAAAATATTGTTCTGAAGTTTTGAATATAATTGTTATGCAAGAAAAAACGAAAGAAAGTAGAATTATCTTACATCAAGAATAACGCCAATATGTTGATATAGTTAAAGATATATTAAATATTTTTTTTTTGAGCATTAAACGTACAAAATATTATTTTATTTATGTTTTTCCAGATCTAGCAGTTTATTTTGCCTATAATTTGTTGAAAGAATTCTAATTTCTCGTATTTCACGCAAACTAATTTAAAATCAAAGAAGAGTATTAAATTTGTGTATTATAGGGTAATATTTCATCACAAAATCTTAGAATATATTATATGTCTCTGCATGACATCTACACTTCGAAAATCCATTTAATTATCATTATGATATTTATAACCGGCGGATGCGGAAAAAGCCATGAAGCAAAGAATATTGAAAAGAGAAGAGTTGCCGAAAATGATGCATTATGACAGAATATAGTAAATAGTAAGATTTTCTAAGGAACGAAGCAATTTTCAGTAAAAAATTTCCAAAAATAAATAAAATTCAATTCCGAAATATATTTATTTTCATACTTTTCAAATCATAAAATGTAGCGTTTGTATGCCCCTATCATTGTCATAATATACATTTTATTAATTTTAGATTTATATCATGGAGCATGTGATAAATTTTGTATTTTATATACGCATTAATAAAGGTCACTGCAAGATATTTTTGAAGGATATAAGATAAAATAAATCTACTGATGTTTCATTTATATAATAAAGCAATAAATAGACATTAATATTATACATAAGCCGCAAATCTGTCAGCTCGGGTTGAATTTTAAAAAAGTATTATATTTTGACATTTATTATCTGTAAAATACATGTGTACCTGTTCCAAGCCGGGAAGTAAATTATAGATTCATAAGAAAATGTGCATATGTTCCACGATTTATGCATTTATTTTGCCGCAAAATATATAACCAATCTTCTCCTAATCTTGAAGCTATGAGATTGAGGTGGTTGTAGAAAAAGCCTTAGTCTTAAAATCTTTTTTCTATATTTTATTTATAAATAAAAAGAATTCTTACTTTTAAAAATTTCGCATATATATTTAAAAAATTGTTTTATTTTACATTTAGCATATGAATTAACACGAAACATATTATGTAAAAAAAGAATAAAAAACTAAAATGTTATATGAAAAATATAAATTTACGTACATAGCACTAAATATAAAGAAGTCACAGAGTAATATACATATGTAATACTTAATTTGCAATATTTTTACATTTGATGGCATCATTATGATAGTTGTAAAATTTCAATATAAGAAATATCAAATCGATTCTTATAAAAAAACTTAAAAATAGAATAATAAAAATAAAGAAACAAATTCGAAAACAACAATATATGCATACATCAAAGGAAAGTATTTTAGTGATTATCTGTCTGTTCAAGATTCTTATATAGCACATATTAAATAGAAATAACGCTGTCAAAGCCCTTCGATTGCATATGAAATATCAACTTTATATTTTTAAGAGTCATTTTTTATATAGACATGATATATTATTATACATAAAAATAAATCCTTTTAAAAGTTATAAAAAAAATGTATTCATATCGAATATCTATTAAAATAATATCAATTCTTAAATTTGGCAAAAACTCTATTTTTTCTTTTATTTTAAACAAGTTGTAAGTTGACAACGTGTTAAGGTGTAAAATAAATATTTTGGAAATTTGGTTTATATAAACTTTTAATCTGAACGTAAATTATACACCATTTCATTGTTTATTTCTGGTTTAATTTGTGTTATTTAAAATAAAGCATTATTTTGGCACCCTCATTTTATTTTTCAGAACAATTCGAGCCTTCTATTATAATTTAATGATTATACAAATGAGACTTATTATTATCTTATTTGCTAAAGATCTGAATTTAATACAGAAAGCAATATGTTTATTTTATTGCATTTCTGACTACACTTTTACCAACAAAAAATTTAATATAATATATGATAACATAAAATTATTGCTTATTAACTTTTAGAAAAGATCTATGAGGCCATTTAATAGCATCATTTTCTGCACCTTTTTTTGAAATAACAGTAAAAAATATATTATGACAAGATTCAGATTTTAAAATATGATCAAATGATTATACTTTTGCATTGTATTATTGTGCAACGAAAAACTACATTTTCGATTTGATTTTGTTTTCCAAATGTATTTATGTGCTATAAAGACTTTTCTAAATTAGAATTTTTCAGTAATAGTGTAAATTTATGCCCATTTCACTGGCACCTACTATTATTTTTATGCACGTCAAATACAATAAAATTTGCAGATTTGATTTATCAAAATTTTATTTAGATTTAAATTGAAATTTCAAATTAAATTTATATTTTTAGGCCTGTAAAATTTATACATCGATTTATTGGGTTTTAACAGTTTATTACGACATCAATTACCAGTTGTTAGTTTAGTTTCTGTCTTAATATGTACTCTGATTCGCCAATAAACTAGCGAAATCGACTATGGTATGTATTATACATGACATCCCTTATGATAAAAAAAAGAAAAAAACGAATAATAGATAAGTCCGTCAAAAAAATAAAAATAACATTTTTACTAATATAAGAATTCTTGTTCACTGATTTTAAAACAAAAAGATGTATTCGATATAATCTGTTTATCATAGTGGAATATATATACTATAAATATGTTGAAATATTAAGTATTAGAACATAAAAATACAATGCTTACAGAAAACATTTAAAATGTTACAAAATACTTATTGAAATACCACGCCGTGCTTTCTTAATATAACAGTGACAAATAAATTTTTTTTGTGTACAAATTATTCTATTTTTAGTGCATTAAGTTCAATCGAAATTTCAATATGAAAATTCAACCATATATAATATCTAATATAAATGTTTATCAAAGATAAATCGACATCATTTAAAAATATACACAACGTCGTTCATTGTTTTTTTTAAAAGAGGCGCATAAACAAAATATGCAATTCGAACTTTATAATATTGCTAAAATTATATAGTTAAAACTTACTTCAATAAAAATAAGGTTTTTTAACGTATTTAAAACTTTATTAGCCTTTTTTGGGTGTATTGAAGAAATCGTCTGAATGCAAATAAAAATTTTTAATATTTAGTTTATTTGCCTATTTTCATATTTCAAAAATATGTTTTATATTTGTGCTTTTTTACGAGATGTGTAAGTCAAACAAAAAAATGCATTTCCATCTCAAGACAATATTTATGCATCAAAAAATATATAAAGAGCTGAAGAATAGTAATATTTTTTTACTTTTTACAAAGAGTTTATAATCTTTTCTATTTATACAATGCATTTTTGTGGTTTGCATCTAAATAACTGAGATATAACAATAAATTTTTTCTATAAATTTCTATGTGAAATATATTCTTAATATTTTTTTCAAGACCCTAAAAAAACCTTTATGCAAAAAATTTTGTTTTATACTGACACAGTCATCGAAAAAAATAATTTGAGTATTTTTAAATATTTATAAAAAATCTAGTATTGTTTCAACACATATGATCGAAGTAAAAGTTAAAAAAGAAATACTTATAAATCTTTGACATGATTATAATAGATCATAGTTTTGACGAATTGAATCAATATCTAAAATATTTTCGTAATATTCTAGAGTAAGTATAGCTTAATACAAAAAAAAAATACATAAACATTATTTGCAATATAATTTTACAATAACATCAAATTGGTGCAGTTATAAATTTCCTTTAATTATATAATTTGTACGCTCAAAACAATATTATAACGTAACAAGAGCTTCGCGTTGTATTTTTTTCTCAGAGAATTTCTCATCTGTGAGAACATATCGGTAGTTCTAAAATAAGCAAAATAAAACATATAAAAATTATTTATACAAAAAACATCACTAATTTATTTATTGTATGTATTTTGCGTATTGAAATACAGCAATGATGCAAAACAAGATTTTTATGATTTAAAGGCATAGAAAATGCTCAAAAAAGAACTTATATAGTTGTATACTTTATTAATGTAAGATTTGATAACAGAAAGTAAAATATTATGCTCCTAATTTCTAATTAAATGTGTAAATAAAAATTTTTTATATTTTTTTACAAAATAGAATACATATTTTAAATAAAAAAATAAAAATATAATACAAATTAAATTTTTCCAATATTTTTTAATTTTATAACCTATACTCGAATGAAATTGGAAAGAATTTTATTGAAAATAACTAACATTCATTCTAAATTTTATAATCCTTTTTTTTTTCATGTTGTAAAAATACGGAGAAATTAAAAATCAAAGATATTAGAAAGACAAAGGAATGAAATAAAAGTTTTATTGCTTCTATAGATATTGTTTCCATTGGATGTTCTTTATGTATTAGGTCAAAATTATCGTAAGAAGGGGGCTTGCAAAAAAATAAGAAATTTATTTATTAGCTAAACTATTATCAGTTCAAAATAAAAAAATACCCTTATATTGTAAAATCTTTGCAATAAAATTATATATATTTAATGTGACTTTTTATTGATGCAGGCGTCTACATATAAATATTGTACTATTTTCTGCTTATTAGAACATCTTCAAAAACTTTAAATGTATATGAATTTGCAAATTTAAAATTTTGTATCAAAGGCATAAAGTGTATCAATATTTATACACATCTTCAAGCCTAATTTCATTTTATTTCGCAGTTTCTTAATATAGAAGACAGCAAAATTCCAAAAAAAAATTAGCGTAGCATTAGATTAACATTTTTAGTGTAAGGCATAAATTAAACCTATAAATATAAACAGACATAGAATCTATGATATTACGCGATTCTTATATCAAAAATGCATCTTAGAGGAAAAATATTTAAAGTCTTATAAATATTGATCTAAAAATATAGATTAGGAATATATTGGAATTATCGTGGCTTATTGAATATTACCAAATAATGGATCATCTTGTTTTCTATTTTAAATACGACTTTGTGCTATCTGATTATAACCGGGTTAGTTTATTTTCTATAGAAATGTATGTAATACTACATTCTGACTGCTCTTTGAAGTATCGATGGCAAGAGAAATAAATTGAAGTATAAAATCAGTAAACAGCAACTGTGATGTTTTTATTGTAATATCAATAAAATATAACCGTAGAATAAAATTTATGTTGTTTTAATACAATAAATATATTTCGACCAAGATTATCAATCTATTATACCGTAGAAAGTATAGAAAGTCAAAGAAAGCCGATATTATATATTTTATGATTTAAAGAAAGAATCTTTTACCAAAATATAAAGACTAAATTTATACGAATATCTATGCTTACTCAACTGAAAATTGTGGAATCATGTGCATAGTTTCAGCACAAAGCAATATGGTTACTTCTGACTAGAGTAAAAATATTTCCAAATACAAATATCAAAATATAATACTATGGTTATTTGGATTCAATTACAAGCTTCAAAAAAGAATGAGCTCATATTTTCAATGTGTATTATGGAACTATAAAAATATGTAAATGATCATCTAAAAAACCGCTCTTTTGAATGAATCAAAGAGTGGGGTTTGATGCGTCATATTTACATGGAATTGATTTACGCATTATAAGTAGAAAATTGTTTTTAATATTTATATAATAACTATAACAAAAACTAACATAAAATAAATGGTCATAAAAGAAAAACGATGATAATATGTAATAAATTATCTTCAAAATATCGAAAATAAATAAGTTAATATATTTTCATGGAACATAGCTAAAACTACCTTCTAATATGTAAAAAACAATAAAAAAAGTTGAACATAAGATACCAAAATTAAAAAGTCTACTTAGTTTGAAAGAGGTCTATAAATACATTTTTATTATGTAATGTGGCTAAAAGCTTGCTTTAAAGCACCATGAAATTAAGATTGACTAAAATAAATGTCTAATATATCTATATATACGAGATGATCTCTAAGCATTGCAAACCTTTTAAAAGAAATTGATGCTCATTGTTCTTATTTTTATCTTGTCCAAACAGATGATAATATAAGAATAAAGCGTATTTTATGGTTTATGTAGTCATGAATTTTTTCTATGTATTCACATAATTCTAGTAACAACATTAGGTGTTCATTAAAATTAAATTATTTAAGCTGTATATAAGTATCAATGAATGTAAATAATGGCAATTATATACTTAAAAAAGTTCATGGATTCTCTAATTTATAGGATTGAAAAAAAATACAATTAATAAAAGTGTTTAGAAAATATATAAACGAATTAATAAGTTATTCGTGCTAAATACTGCGATTAGCTGAATTTTCAAAAAAACAGTTATTGTATAAAAATAATTGAAGAAAATGTGTAAATTGCATTGACAAAATTTTTATGATAATTAATACGTAAATTATGAATAAATTATTTCAAAATAAGATTCAGAACGATTTATAGCAAGATTATTTCAGATTTTATGATTTTTTTATGATGTGTTATATCTGTTGGTTATAACATTGTTATCTTTTTTGGTAAAAGTTTTACACTGTGTTTATCAAACACAACTTAAAGAAAACAAAAAAGTTCAGAACTCACTCGTACAAGAGATCAGCGAAAACGAAAATGCAGAAATAAAAGTTGATACCCGAATAAAAACGGATATTTTAATCAAACAAAATAGATTTTAATTTTTTCTATACGATAAAAAAGAAAGCATGATTACGCTAATTGAAATAGGTGAAACTAGCCTTAATAACTTAGCCGAATTTGAGAATGAAAAATATAAGAAGTAGGGCATCTTGGCGAATTAACTTGGTTTTATTTACAAAGTAAAACAAGAATAATACCTTATTTAATGACTAGAAAATGATTGATTACATAATTCTATAAAAAATATGTTGAGGTGTTATAAATCCCGACACGAAGATGTAACAAACATGATAAACAAACATACTTCGCAAGAAATTTAAACATATCACATTTAAGAGAAGAAGTGCAGTTGATAAAGAACGATCATAGAAAGTTTACAAAATACATCATGGGTTTGTGCAATATTTTCAATGAGCTAACCACGCTTAATTAGATGCAATTGATAAATATAAACTTAACCCATAAATAATAAATACTTTATTTGGAATTTTGAACATATTACACATAACTATAATTGAAAAATTTGCTCATATTATAGTAAGAGTAAATATATAATTAATATAATTGATTATAAATACCTTGTAACGTGAATAAAAAAAATTATGAATTTATTTTATGTGATTTTTTTAGAATGATAAACATACTTTCTATGTTTATATATTATAAAGGCCATACCATTAATCTGAAATTAGATAAAATATATTTTTGATTTTAAATCATAAATTTAGTAATTATATATTCATTTTGCTTTGTAACTAGCAAGATTAACAGTAAAATATAGCTTTATCATAATACGGTGTAATAACATAAAAAATATGTGTTTATCATGTAACTATTATACAGATAATGTGTGTAAACTGTAATTTTTTTTTGTTTAAAATAAAATATTGTAATCATTGGTGCCCTATGAATTACTATATGATTTAAAATGATACAAAAAATCATGTGATTGTTTCTGAATGTTTTTTTTTTCTATTTAGTAAGTAAGCTGATTCCAATATATGAAGCCATACTTGATAAATTGGCCAATTTATATCACATATTTTTATTCAAATATAAATTGCGGCATCTAAATGAGTATTATCTTGTATATGTCATAATTTGTAGACATTTCATTATTTTTCTATATCTACTATACTACTTTTAGACCTTTTAAATACTGAATGTTTTGGGTATGATATTGATTTCACTTTAGTGAAAACACCAAAATAACAAGACAATATTATTAACAGACTTTAATAAATTTAGAGTTTACATTATTTATCTTAACATTTTTAAAACATAAAATTTTATTCTGGTATACACTATTATAGAAAATATTTAGTCACACGGGGCTTTATATACTCGTCTATTAAAGAGTATTTTTTTCAGAAGAAGAAAACATCTTTAAAATGCAAATTACAAGTTGTATTATCTTTATATCTTCATATAACTCTTTGTTAATTAAGAAACCAAAAAGAGCACATTTGTATTTAATATTTTCGTTTTCAAGATTATGAAAATGATTTATATATGAGCCTATATATCACTGTGTCTCACTTTACATATATTTTAAAATAAAACGCTTCGAATGTCACTTAAAGCCAAAATCTAAGCATATTTATCAGAAATCCACTAAAACATTTTTTGTAATTTCTTTTTATTTTATGATTTATGATCTGAAATAAAAAAAATACGAAATCTTCAGACGACTTATAGTTTTACAAACTAAATCAATCATCTGATAGAAGAGCTTTTGAAAAACAAAACAAAAGAAAAAAATTAGTTTAGAAAAAATGTGAAGCTATATAATAGCCTAAATTAAATATATACAAAAAATATTTTGAGCTGGGAAAACTATTTATTCAAAGATATGCAAAAAACACAAAATTCATGATTTAAGTTAGTATAGGAGTGTTTTAGAATCATATTTTTAATTATTGAACGCTTAAAATTTTTACCATAACTTTTTTTTTCCTACAATTGTTTTTAATAAAATTGCTTGTGTATGCATCCTGATCTGTATGTCTTCTTACAACTTTATTTAAATATGTTTATTCTGTCATTTGTATTTTGTCTTAAATTATAACTATACTATTAAACATTATTTTGTTTTCTGCTAATTTAGTAATCGCTTGAATAATATAATAAACAATCCCAAATTTTGTAGTTATATATTGTTTAAACACATGATTTATTTCCCGTTTTATTTTTCTAAAACATTTTTTTTATGGAATTTCATTGCAAAAATTATCATGGCTATACGGGGGAAACTAATTGGGATCTTTTGTTTAAGCCTGAAACAATTATTGATGATTATTAATATTTCTACTCATTGTTTATAATAGATTCTAGTGAATTTAGTGAAAATTTTATGTATAAATTTAAATAAATCTAACTTTTAAATTCTTATTGGTATAATTGTTATATAAAAAAATCCTACTATTTTTGTTCTGTACGAATAAATTTCGCAAATAAGAACATAAAAATAAAATTAGAACAGATGAAACATAAGAATATAGATCTAGAATTCTGCATAGGTCAATTTGCTTGGTAAGATAGTTCTTTAGCTGACTAAGGACTATTACCAAGCAACATTATAAAACATGTAAAAAGAACTTAAAAATTATTATAGTAATATCACAAAGCCCCTGTTTTATACTACATATATTCATTCTTATTGTTGGGTGGCTTTTGGTTCTTTTTTGATCCAAAAACATATGTTATCTTGCTTTCTGAATATATACATATAAAAAATCCATTGTAGGATTAGATACGAGAAAATTTAAAAGATTTGTGAAAACATAATCATAACGATGTTAAATATTATACATCTTTTGGGTCAAAAAAATTACAAAATGTAATTGTTCTTTATGTAACAAAGAAGATGAAATTAATGATGAGTTATTTATTATAATTACATATTTTAAAAAATAAAATTGCATATGTATAAACAATCTACAAGATGTTAGAAAACAACTTAATCGCACTGATTTGTATATTTTAATTTGCCCAAACTGCACATTTGCAACCTACTCTCGCAAAACTAAATAAATAGGTAATTCTTTATGTTTTAGAATGATCTAAAATGCGTAATATTCTTGTAAAAATAGATAAAATACATATTATAATAAGAAGAAAAGGATTATACGTGATTTCAGATGTTGATCACGTTGCGGTTAATATTTTTATCTGTATATGACATTTCTTTAGATACACTCTTTACGTGTAAACGACAAATGCAATATAAAACTGCTATAATACAATTTTATATTTATTTTTGCATCGTTTATACAAAACATAGCTAAAAAATGGGCAAAGATATTATTTGTATAATATAACACACTTTTGAAAAATTAAAAATTGATTCGGATTCGCAAATAAATTACCTTGCATATACATTCGCCAAATTTTTTTTATATTTATGTCATAATCTCCTGTGTTTTTCAAACCCAGCAAATTTTTATATAAATAATCATATAAGTAAGTCTTTAATCCCTTCAAAAAAAATAGACTTTTTATTTAGTTGCCTTCTAGATAATTATTCATTCTCGTTTTTATTTGGAATGCGTTTTTCTATAATACTAAAAGTAAGAAAATAAATTTATATATTTATACGATTTTAGAAACATAAAATTCGATATCAGTAAAATTTGAAGGCACTAAACAAAAAATACACCCTAATTGTTATATAAATAAAGGGGTGATTATTAATTATATTTAAAATTTTAAAGTACCTAAGTGTCACATTTAAATTCCAATTGAAAAGTCTGTTTCCATTTTAGAATAATTTTTGTACTTTTTTTTTTGTTTTCAGAAAGCGACAGTTTACTATTTGTTGCAAATCTCTAATAAAATATAGGAATAAAATACAGATAAAGAGTAAATTATTATGTGGATATCTAGCGTTAAAAAAGGGCACTATATCTATTTTACAGAAATAATATAGCACAAAACTATCCTTCTATCTATAAAATACAATATATAAGAAAAGTGTGATAATTTGTCATTATTTCTAGTATATAACAGACATTTTGACTTAGTTCTGGGTTTAAGAACCATTTACATCTGTATAAATAACATTTATCCTTTATTTAGATCCTCATACAACTGTATTATTTTCTTATAAAAAACCCATTATTAGTATTCGGATATTTTATGCTTATAATTTGATGATATAACTTGGCTAAATATATCACAATATGACTAAATTTATAAAGTTATATAAATATGAAGCATTTCCTTTTCTCATTGTTTCATCTTAATAGAAATAAATCGGGTATAATATATCTTTAATATCTTCATGTTAAAATATGAGCAAGAAATAATTATAAAAAAATTTTATAATCGTAATCATTCAGAAATACAAGTTCTTGATATAAAAACCAAATTTATTTTTATGTATTTTTGTAAAATATTTTCTATTTAAATAAACTTTTGGATTACGTTGAAATTCAATTTTTAATGATAAGGATTCTTTTTAACTGTATACATGCAAAAATAAATTTTATTTGAATTTTGTAATTAAATATTTTTTTCGTTTTTATTATAGAGAAAAAACTTAATTTTGTTGATATGAAAAAGCGCAAAAGCGTCATAATACTTGTTTTGTATACGATAAAATCGTTTTTTCTTCATAAATAAAATGGAATTTGTTTTATATAGAGTTTGTGTCATATTTCTGTTATTTCTTCTTCAAAAAACCTCAATGAAATTTTAAATAAATAAACATTAAAAAAATAATGTGCCATGCATATTAAATATGGTATAGACTGTATTCTTATTTTTAACATTCAATTAACAATACAAACTACACTGGTAACATAAAGAAAGAATCAAAAATTGCACTATCGATTGTTATAATTTTAATACAACTATAAATATTTTATGCCTTAAATTTTATAGAAGCAAACATCGTTTTAAATATATGCATATATGCCATAAAAACGATAAAAAAATATATTACAATATATTATGAACGAATGTTTGCTCAAAAGAAGTTTAACTATGAATTCTTTGCATCTCTAAATTGTATATAGCTTTATTAACTATACGTCATATGATTCATGGTCATTCTACGGGTATCTAATATATTCTATTCTCTTTTATATATATAAATTTAATTATATGCAGCATCTGTATCTTTTTATCTCCAGTTCGGAGTAGATTATATAATGGATAGTTTATTTTGCTTCGAAATGTATTATAATTAGATGACTTATAAAAACAATAAAATGTTTGTTCAAAAATATTCATAAATGATTATTTACAAGTAAAGTTTAACTTTGGATCTACATAATACTATAAAATTCAAGAATATATATTGATCCTCTATATAATGAGAAGTAAATATCAAACAATAATAGTTAAAAAATTACGTCTTATGTTTAATCGTTAAATTGACTATAGACTAGCCTATTTACCAAAAGAATGGATAAAACAGGGCATTCAAGTAGAATCCATGATGGTTCGATGGTACTTTTGTCTGTAAACAGAAATCCAGTATTTAGATGTTAAAATTCAACACGCCTGGCTAGATTAGACTATATATCGCCTTTCATGTTTCGAAATATTAGCTAACGCAAATTTTAGTTATATTCGTATAATATTTCGTTTTTATCTATATATATCTTTACTTTCTAAATACAATTAAAAATATTATAATTATATAGTGCCATTAAACTTTGAATTCTTCTTTAAAATAGAATCCGGGCATCAACACAAAAAAACATCATAATTCATTGATACTGTGACGTATGATATATTTTCACATCTTTTTAAAGTATATAGGGATGAATTATAGCATAAAGGGCGACTTTTATTGGATTGATCAGTTCAAATATAGGGACTTCTCAATCTAGATAATACTAAGAAAAAAAAAGTTTTTACTCAATATTTGAGCCAGTAGTAAAAAAACAACAGATAGTAATTTTGTCCGTAAAGAACTTAGTACGATCAATGCAGCATTTTATATGCAAAAATAGATTTAACATCTATAAGGTGTTAATATATATTTCCATATTTCTTTGAAATTAATTTCTTGCCTAAAAATTATCCCACCCTGAAAATATCCCTACATATTTGAATGTAAACTACTGAAAAGCCTCTTATTATCATGTGATTTTGTTTAATGATCACAGTGTATCACGTAGATGAATAAATCAAAATAAAAGACTTTTTTATAAGATAACTTAAGAATAAGAATTTATTTGTCACTATTTCGTGATTTTTAAATTCAATAAGAGCATGTAAAATTAATATTTTTATATCCATTTTACTAATTGGGTTTTGTAGTATGGCATGATGCAGATTTTTTAGAAATCAGTTCAACGCAAAATCTTTTTTTTTAAGTCTTGGGAAAAACACCTTAAACCTTCGTTGTTTTTCATACTCTTAATTTGCTTCTTTAATTTTCCAAAATAATTAATACTTGAAATTTATTGATCATAGCATCATAAATTTTTGTTGACTTTTTCACACCATTGCTTATAAATTACGTTAAAAAAGTACAATTATAATTTAATAATACATATATTCAAATTATAAAATAAATATGCACAGAATAGATGTAAAAATCACAAGAGAATCAAAAATATCATGCTTTTATTGAAAAATTAAATCCAAAAACATAAAATGTAGAGGTTGTATAATTTAAATCATATCCTCACTTATGAGCAATTGCATTTCAGTAAACAATGTAAAAAAACAGAGATAAATAAAATATCTATTGCAAACATATGTCAGCTTATACAATTGCAAGCCGCGCGAACTATTTCAGATGATTTAAACTTTAATTGCAAAATTTTAAAAACATGATATAAGCACATATTTATATTTCTAAGTTTTAAAAGGCATAAAATATTATTAAACTAATTATAGGATTGTTTTTTTCACACCATGAACGATAATAGAAAATTTATCTTTAATTTGTACTTATCATGCTTGTTGTTAATTATTGTATATAATGTAATCGATTTTTTTATGCTATCTAAGCATAAAAATTAAGATTTCGAATGCAAAATTATACAGTTTATAATTTATAAAGATGGATACACTAATTATTTTGCAGTAAAAAAATAAAATTTTTAGAACTTTATTGGCCTTAAGCTGCATCAAAGAGAAACATGTGATCCTAAATAGAGGCTAATTTTGCTCTTAATATCACGCCAATAATATGATTGTATAAAAATGAATATAATTCGGATGTATTTTATGAAGAAACGACAAGGATAAAATAAATTGAATTATATCTAAAAAATTTTATTTCGTTATTTTGAATTTGAACCAGCTAGATTTATGTAAAGAAAAAAATTTGCGTCATTATATGATTAAAAAAATAGAAAAACCTAATTTATTATAATATGCTTTTCAATTAATTCTGGATATATTATAATTCACATTCCACGAATTTTTGTACACTTTGAAATCAATTCAATAACCAAAGATGCATAATTTAATCTCTAATCATTTTATGTGAAATAATTACAGGTTTAAAGTATTTTTATAATTATGTACACAAAATTTTTACTATTTAAATTACTTCAATTTAAAAAAAACTTAGCAGAAATTAAATAAAAAAAATAAAAATTAATAATTAGAATACAAATTAATTTTGATGACAAATTATATCCAAATAATAATATTTTTCAGCGATTTATATCTATTTTTTTTAATTGCTTGTTTTTAATGCTATATATTGATCTAACACGAGCTAAAAAAATAATGTAATAATAGTTGATTTAATAAAATAATCATTAAATCATCTAATATTTAAACTATACTCTCTGGAGGTTTTAAATTAAGATATACACTAATATAATTTTATGTTAGATATTTTTGAAAATAATTTTAAATTTTTTTGAACAACTTGATTATTTTTTTTAATCTTGGATTTTAAAAATAAGTTTGAATTAATTCGAAGTGAATTAAGTTAAATAAAAAGTTTGTTTATTTATTAAAATACCCATAAAAATCAGTGTAAAAAATAAAGTTCAAATTTTTATTTGTTAGTTTGTCAAATTACTATCATCCTGATCTTTTTATTCAATCTAATTATCTATAATGTTTTATAAAACAAATTATAAACGCGTCAATTCACATTATTTTTTTTGTGTTTTGCATTTTAAATTCGCTTTATTTATTAATATCCTCGGATATCTTTTGTACATCATTAACATGCATCGAACAAAGGCGCTATTGGAAAGATATGAAGTTTACGAATATGTGTCTTTAGATTTCACTGTTTAAGATATATTATTAACGTGATTAACGGCTTACGCCCGCTCTAATATATTTTACAGATTACCACTTTAATGTTTATACATAGGCCTAAAGCTTAGTCAAAGTAAAACAATTCTAAAATATGATGAATTTTTTTGTATATAAGATGAATCTTATAAGTTTTACGAAAGTTTTATAGTAGAAAATCGATTTAAAATCATTTTGGCTCTTAAATTAGATACTTTCATTTACTTTAGTTTAATTTCATTACAGCTGTTTTTATGCTTTTACCACAAAATAAAACCATATACATATAAATAAACTTCACAGGATTTTATGAAAGAGCAAAAACCAATTATTTACTGTGTTTATTATATAATGGCATAAAAAAAGTGGCCAAGCTTACAGTAAAAATAATTATTTTTAGTATTTGATGAGATCATATATGCAACTACTATAGAAAATTTATCTCACGATTATCTTTTTAATGTAATTCCAGGCCTAGGTTTTATGTTTTAAAATCAATTAATAGACCATTTACTTATAAATAGCAAATCGTTAAACTAGTTTTTACAATATTACAATAGACCTGGTTTCGAATTGTAATGTGTTCATAAACTATAGATATATAAACAAATTGTTGTTTTTAATTCAATCTATTTAATTAAATTAAAAGAAATATAATACAGAAATTATAATTGAAAGATGCCATTTTAAATATTCAAAAAAATATTTTCACGAATGTCAGTAAACCGAAACCCACGCGAATCTAAAAAAAGCACAAACTATTTGTTCAAAATATAAAAACCCATAAAAATTTATATACTTTAACATATTACGGATAAAATATCATCATTTAATTCCACATATTAATCTTAATTTTTGCCTTCACCTATGAATTAGACGTTATATAATTAAATCTGACCATCATGTTTATACCTGAATTATGGGAAAGTGAATTATCAACATGCTACACCGTAAAAATGATCGCATTTGAATACTAACATGATTTCTGTTTGATGAAAAGTTATAATTATAAGTATATTAATCTGATTGTACATCATAAATTAGTAATCCACCATATAACCTCTTGTTTATAAAAATTTGTGGTGTAAGTTGTAATTAGAAGCTTGTTAATAAGGAGATATGTCTTTTATTGCGGATTAATCATCCAATCTTGAAAATACACACCAGATATAAATATAAGATATTATATATGTATGGTGATAAATAAAACAAATGTCTAACATAATTGTATAATAAGAACTAGCGAAATAATTAAAGATAATTAAGAACATAAAAAATATTTCCTGGTTACTTGAAACCATTGTTTAAAAAATATGCTCGCAAATCAATGTTTCTAAAAACTAAATTGTTTTTTTTCAATAACTTGCATGATAGCTAAATTTATGAATCATAATTTGGTATATATTTTTTAATGACTTTCTGAATTATACAATGTTGATTTTAGACACCTATATCAAATCGACGATTTTTCAAAATATTGACCTAAATTTTAATTATATTTGTCTTCTATTAAATTAGTATCTATCGTCTGGTCAAGTGGTTATATACATACCAAAATATGTAAAAACTAGAATTATTTTTTTTGTTGATTATAAATAATTGGATTCTTGAAAATCATCACGACGTGAAAACAAATCTTAGAGAAAGAATTATTTTGTTTTTTATAATGATCTAATGTTAAAACAAATGGTGTTTTATTGTGGATAAAAAAGGCATATATTGTGAAAAATTAATGTGATAATGGAAATATGTATTGATGCGGTTTATTGCTCTGTTTTTACGATAATGAATCACTAATTACTTATATAAAGGAAAAATTCTTTTGATATTTGCATCAAAACATATTTAGGCTATACCTAATAACAGTTAAATCTATCTTTCGTATTTTTATATAATTGCTCAAAATTACTCATTCTATACATATAAATCGCACATATACATTTTTTTTTTACTGTACTATTTATGTGCATAAAATTTGTTATAAAAAACCGTATAAGTAATAAGCTTAACAATAGACATATATTTAATGAATATTGAAGAAGTATATATATTATTTATCGATACCGTTATTTAACTTTATATTTGTATATCCAGAAGCAAGAAAACAAACCAAATCATTTGTGATAGCGCATGTTTACAAAGCTTTATTATAATTTGAGCCGTAGCTATCTTAGAAAATACATATTCTATAAAAAGTGATTATATTATTAACGTCTAAGGATCACACATTGCACATTGATCTCACCAATCTAAACATATTTGAGCTACGGACCGACATAAATACGCATATTCATATTTAATGTCAAAATCAGGCGTTTACTATCTTCATAGTAAATTGGATTTTTATTTTTATCTTTATTTTAATACTTGTGTCAAATATTTTGAGAACGAAGAAATATAAAACTGCATAAGAAAACGAGCACACAATAATAAATATAAAACCGTATCAAATAATTTTTTTGAAAGAAAAACTTGATAAATAATGCAAAAAAAGCTTTCTCGTATTTCACGCTTGTAAAATATAATAACTTATAGAGACCCGATTGATTTAAAAGAAAAAAATGATTTTATATTAAGGCTTGATGACTATAAAAAATAAGATCATACCGAATAAGTGTAAATAATCAGATAAAAAACGCAAACATAATGTGATTTATTTTCAATATGTAAAATAGACATTAAATTATACTATATTCCATCCTTAAACGGTAAATAAAATTATTTTTTAATGAAATTTATAGTGTTCTCTAAATGATGATTTCAATATTCGCCAATTAAAGAATATCATATTTAAAAATTACGATTCTATAAATTTAAGATTTAAAAACCAAAAAGGAAATTAAATACGTATGCCTTAAGACAGATGGAAATATTTCTAATGTTTTAAAACATTATTTTTTGGCGACATTATTTTTATATGATCGTCAAACACTCTAATATCTTAGATACAATAGAAACGAAATATAACTAAAAAATATTTATAATAATTGTAAAAGATAATGAAAATGCCTTTAGAGGATGAATATAAGTTATTTTATTTAAATTAACACCATAGAATAAGGATTAACTATAAATAAATTTCTTTATAAAGAATTAATTATGGTTTTTAAGACTTTCTCACCTTTTGCCTTTTTATGAGAGTACAAATAAAACATGTTTAATTTTATATTAGCTAAATTAAATGTTAATAACGTGTTTGTGTGACTTTAAACTTATAATTTTATAAATTCGTATACCCTGAACATGTTTTTTTATATCTTTTTGCTCATGTTAAAGTTTGTGTATGATACCAAATATATTCAGTTTGTTATTTTTAAATTCGAAGAAAAATTCGGATTAATTCTAAATTTTGCTTGCAGAAATGCTTTGAATAATTTATACTCTTAGAATATATGTATAAGTAATGTGTATCATATTATATGTTGATAACTATTAGTAAACAAAAAATTTAATCTTTTTTTTGGTGAATATTCACTGAGAATTGTGTAGTTTCTTGCTTTTTTATACTTAGATATACAAATTGTATAAATATATATATTTCAGTCGTTTTGTATATAATTTATTGCTATTTAATCATAAAACATAAAAACTATGTTAAGGCGTTGTTTTATATTAATTTTTTTTCTATAATGTGAATAACACCAAAATCAAATTTTATTCACATCAATTAAGCATATTAATAACTGAAACAGAATAGCAAAAACTTTTAATTTTTCTAACTCTAAGCCGTGAAAATTTGTCAAATCCAATAAATGCTTTAAGCATTTTATTGTTTAGAAACAACCTAGTTTTACAATATAAATGCAATATCAGTTTATCTGTTTAATTTAAGCATAAGAAAAAAATTGCTGAAATTACTATTGAACCTATAATTTTTAATCGATATTTTAAGTTTTCATGTTATCATACTAAAATATCTATACATAAATTATTATTTTATCATAACTAACCGCTTGTGGGCAATCAGGGGTCTTTTGGCTACAATGGCCCCAGAGGCAATTTTTGTGGCCTCATGAGTCTTTTATATTTACATCTATACATTTAAGTTTTTTTAATAGAAATTTAAAAAAAATATATAATCATAACGTTATTTGGGAATTATCCTATTTTTCGTTGTTGAAAAATATAAGATGTTCACTAGATTTCGGTAATATTTAACTAAGTTATAGAAGCAAAATGCAAATATATTGTGCTTCTGTCAGAGAACAATAGTACTTTGCGTTGGTAAGAAAATCTCGTAAACAGAAACTGTTTGAATTAATTGAAAAAAAACAAAAATAAATCAAGCTACTTATGTGCTTTGTTATATATGTTTAAGTGTCTACAGAGGCAATTATCAGACTATCTTGTCTATAAGTAAGACTGGGTAATCTATATAGCGATGTCAGCTAATATGGGAATGCAAAATTTTAAAGGTAGATTGCATTAATCCCGATTTGCTTACAAATCTAGTTAAAAAAATTATCAAGAAAAAATGTCACCAAAAATAAAATAAAATGCCAGTTAATCTATAAAAGCATGTGTTTTTTATACGTTGTATATACCCTTTTTTCCATTACTGTCGATGATATGACAGATAAAACGATTAAACTCAGGTTTTTATTTTATTCGCATCGATTAATCGAGACTTACACCGTTATGAAGATTTGTTGGCATTGGGAACATTAGCATGTAGAACACGTGCAATTTATTTATTCAAAGACTAGCAGAATAAGTAGAATATCGCATCTAAGCTTATTATATTTAGTAAGTGTATGTACTGATGGAGCACGTGCAATATAAGGCAAACAAGGAGTATTTATTGAATTGGTAAAAAAAAGAGAATTCAAATCTATATAATATATTGCATTTCATTGGATTTATCATCTACAAAATTTTTGTGCTAAGACTACGTATTTAAATGATACTATTGAGAACGCTTATAAAATCGTAATTTTTTTTAGAACAAGCGCGACTTAAATTCGCCTGTTCAAAAATTTGCTAAATTCAGATAAATTTACCTGCTTCATTATTATTAACCATCATTCTCAAGTCTTTTTGGCTCTCCGAAGAGCGTATGTTTACAGAAGTCTTTGAACTTAAAGAACATATTTTATCTTTTTTTAGTAAAATGGATCAGCCAAGTCAATTGAAAAATGAATCATTCTGTCACAACCTTGCTTCTATATATGATGTTGCACATAAACAGAGTGAGCGCGATTTGTAGACACAAGGAAGGAATAAAAATGTGTTTTTCATAAAAAAAGAATTGGTCTTTCAAAAAAATGTGATTTATTTTTAAAATATGTAATTCATTGCGCAAGATGGCATTCTTATGCTGTGCTTGTATATAAACATTATAAATATGCATAGAAAATAGTCTCGATGGTAATTCTTTTGACATTCGTGGCGTTTTAATCACTGCTATTTTTATTTAAATATTATGATAAGCTTTTTCGTGTTATTATTCTTAGAAATACCAAGCCGGTTATATGATAGTTGCGTATTATTATTTACGAAATAAACCATAAATTTTCAGGTTACTACTCTATTATTTCATGTGTAATGCTTTCTAATTGCCTTTGAATTTTGACATTATATTTACCAGAGATCATATGTAAAATACACTTGATCTGCGAAATCCTACAGTTTGTAATCATTTACCTATTTTACTGTATCTTATAGTAGGCAATTCAAATTTGATATGGCTTATATAAATTAAATTTGCAATAAGTGCAATGCTATTCACCAACAAAAAAACAAATAATGCTCTTTTTATGCGTTATTTTTAAATTCTATGAATTTTATGTGCTTTATTTCGGTAAACACTCATTGTCTTAAGGTTTTATGCGTAGGATATTTAACACTTTCTTTATTATGATGTGAAAAGACCAAAAACGACTCAAAAGGTCTTCGATAAATAGCTAGATAAAAGTAGCGCTTTGACTTTTTTTCAAGTAGTTGGCACACATTAATAGACTAAATTTATAATTATATTAAAACAGAAAAAATATGCCGGAATAGAACCGGTAAAATTCCACATCATCTTTATGTCAATAGATATAGCTACATGGGCATCATCGAAGAGGTATACAATTTTCTATTTAAAATATTTATATATATCTTTTCAAAGGCGAATTAAAGCTTTATGAATTGTTTAAATATTTCGAAAGAATTTGTTTTGTGATGCAGCTATTTGTAAACATATTAATTGCAGAGCAATTTTGCCATGATATATTATCTTGCTTAGTCTTTTGTTTTATTAGACGATTCAGGCGAAATTTCGTCTTGGTATTTACATTTGCTTTAGCTCTAGTTGAGTTTCATCTGTGAAGACGTAGAATATTAAGATGTTAAGATGAAAGATGAAATTGATAAAAATATAAATGAATAAAGATAAAATGTTTAATTTGCCTTTTGAATATTCTCCTCTCTGCATTTTTAGCATGTATCCACTTTTTTTTTATCTTGGATATGGTAGTCAGCGTTATAATTTTTCTTTAAATTCATTCTTCATTTATTTTCTTAAAATCTTTACAAACGATATTTTTAATTTTGAATATATTTTCTTCATGCTTTTTTATCTTTAAATTGCAATATTTTTAATTTTTATCCGTATTTGCTAACCGAAAAAGTAGCTTGGCTGAAGAACTTGTGATACTCTAACAATAACACACAAGTATATAAAACTATAATTGAATACATAAATTTTATATAATTCATATAAGCTATTAGATTTTTTTATGGTTAAATATTTTCTCGGGATATTTTTTTATGGATTTCTTAGGATCACTAAATACGTTTGTCACATTTTTATATATATTTCGAGCTTATCTTGCTTCTATTTCTTATTTAAATATGTGACTATTCTCTATGTACCAATCATTGTCTTCAAAATTTGATGCTAATGATTTAAATGGATAATGCTTGTTTTGCACATCTAAATAACATTTTTACCTCCAAAGAAATTACGTCAGTAAATTTACGGCCTTTTTAGGAACATTTTTGGGATTTAGATGTGCATCACATGAATCTATTGATCACTCCTATCTTCTGTTAAACATGACGTAATACATTTCTCGTTTGATAATATGACCAAACGACGTATTGAGGTTTTATATCACACTTATAATGATAGTCGTATTTAATTCAGCTAATGTTTCATCTATACACTCTCCTAATTGCCATCTTTATTCCTCCTTATTTTGAGTGTGTTGGTAAAATATTCATGGTCAGTTTTTATTTAATTTAAAATAAGCATAGGATTCGATTTCTGGTAGTTTTGTGCAAATCAAACATAAATTTAGGATCTAATAATTAAAAATTATATAAGTGAGCAGTATTGAAAATAAACGGAAAAAAGTTAAAAAAGATACGCATCTTAAAACAGATATTGACGCAAGAATAAATCATATAAATATATAATAAACCATCAATATTTTCATTATATTATAAGCCCATGTATATTTAAACACATAAGTGTTCTTTTTAACAAACTTTTGATACGCGAAAATATTGATAATAAGTAGTGTGTGACATGAAAACGTATTTATATCTCTACACGAGTAGCATTTATAGAGCACACAAATTAAATACAAAAAATATATTATATTATAGTAATAATTTGTAACTTCATATTAAATAAAAATACATTATAGTGAAGAAGACTATAAACAAAATATAAAAATTTATGATAAGAAAGGCAACAAAATGAATCTTTTTGAGCTTATAATATAACAGTAAGGCATAGAAAACCTTTTTTTATTCTGGTATTCATATAATGAAATAGTCATAATGATTCGTTTGGTTGACTGCTTTATCTTAATAGTCCATACTTAATGTAAATTACATTTAACTTGTTTCTATATGTTATAAATCATAATTAAATCTATCATATCTATAAAAATATCGCACTTTTCAAGACACTTGAATCCGTATATTTTGACAGAAGAAAAGAATTTTGTGAAAAAAGATCAGGGTAAGGTATCATTTGATGCATTAAGGAGCTGTCCAATATTTTTTAATGGGCTCCTTACGTCTCAGTAGATGGGATTCATAAAAAGCCGGAAATTTACCTGTAGATAAAAACAGCAAATATATAAAAATTTTACTGAATTATAAGCTTCAACAATATAAATCCAATTATTTTGTTATTCAAAAGATCAAGATATGTAAGATTTTATGATATTTCTTGTCTATTAAACTTGTATTCTAATATTTTATTTTCCACTTTTAGAGGCATAAATCTATAATAAAAAAGCAAAAACATAAATATTTTTGGCATATATGCTATATTGCAGTCATCTTATATACTAATACGAACAGATAAAAATTAAAATAAAAACTCCAAGTATGTAGAGAATTTTTACATCATTTTATGTGAAATGATTTACATCGATATACTATATTTATGAAGCTTGGCACATACTATTTTTTTATTTTATAATTTTTTTTGTAATTTTTTCGAGCATTTTTGCATTGAATTTTTTATATGTGTCATAGCATCATTTTCTCTGTTCTTTAATAGAACATAAAAAGTTATTGTTTGTTAATTCTATTGCCGGAATTTTTGATTCTAATAGTTAAATTTTCTTTGAGCTAATACACATTATAAATACAAACTTTATAAAATTATTATTATTATTATTATATGAATAATAATTTCGATCAATGACTAATAATGGGATTACTATAAATGTGTTAGTTTATTTTAACCCCATTCGGACATAAATATAGAGATTTAATGGTTTTTTTACAGTTAAGTATTCAATTAAACTTGAAAAATATACTTAAAACCAAAAAAAGATTACATGTCTATAAAATCAGAAAATGATGATTAACTTAAAATAGATCATGATCCATTATGTATCCATTTAGGTAATTAGAATAAAACAAAGAAAAAACATTATTTAAATATATTATATATATATTTTTAGTTTAGAAATATAAGTGTATCTCTTTTATTCTTGTGAATTTTATTTATCGCTTGGCGTTTATATAAAGATTTATAAAATTATAATGATTTCAAATATAAAGAAAATTTGTTCAAAAGAAATTAAATATATTTCAATATTAATGTTTATGTTTAAATGTTCAGATATATTTTTTTTTTCTTTGATGAAAAAGTCTTTCAGCTTGGATAGCCAGTTATTGTTGAATAAGGCAAATAAAATATATCTCAGTGTTTGTAGCATTTAAAAAAAGTCTCTTATCTATATTATCGAAGAAGGATGTAAAATCTATTTTGAAGCTTTGATTAGATACATATTTAACTATGTAATTGAATATCATCATATAAATAATGTCAAACTTAATTGATATTAATGGTGGAGTTTAATTAGAAAATTTTATTTACACATAAAGTCTTTATGTTTAAATGACACACAACAGAGTAATATTATTATAGAAAAATGCAAATTAGTACTATTTTGATTTTATTTAGTATCTAGATATTTATTACCCAATTTTCGGAAAAATTTCTTTTGGTATTTTATTTCGAAGTTTGAAACATGATTAATGCGTTTTTATTTAAGAAAATATTTCCCTTGTTGCCGCATACTGTCTACATCAATTTCTCAGCATTAGATTGAAAATATTAATATATATTGGCGACTGTTAATACTCTTATAACATGAAAAAACCTCTGATTTATTTCTAAAAAAAGAAAAGTAATATACCAATCAAATTTTTCATAAATTAAACAATCTATAATTGATTATTATTTTTTATTTAAAATATTTATCCTTATTTTAGTTACATCGTATTTATTTTTTAAGATAAAAATACATAGATTTTGTTATTATTCTAGATTGATATATAATGGGAATATTATTCGATCTTTATGATTACTATCTGTGCATATTTAACGTTTTTATTTATTCATATGTTAATTTCAGATTTGAACTTAAGTCATTGATAATGCTTGGATAGATATTAGAAAACCAACCGATGATCTAATAAGATTTCAATTTTTTTTGTAATTATATATCTTCTATCCATAGCTTTTGGTTCAAAATTGTAATTATCTATTTATAAAACCACAATAAAAAACTATAGGCATCATAATATTCTGGTTTAATTGTTTTTGTAATACTATTTTTTTTATGTACAAAAGTTCGCGTGTAAGCGTTTTTTTATATTCAACATTTCTATATAATAAAATATCAGGTCATTATCAGTAAAACAACGATATTAAATTATATAATGGTATTCTTTTATAAAATATCTTATATATTTATTTACTTTAAGCCAAGGAAGGTTTCGAAATTTAACAATGAACTTTCAGATGAAATTTTCGTAAGAACTTCAAACGTGCATATTAGTAACTCTATGGATCTGACTCTAATGCCAACAACTTAAAGGCAGGAAAAACTTAATCTTTCACAAAAAAAAGACCTTCCAGATTTATATGCTGAACCATCAATTTTAGAAACATGAAAAAATATTTATATTTCTAATCTTTCTTCAATGAATCAATTAGATTCTTTCGTTTTATTTTTCTCTTATAAAGATCAAAACAACCAACACGGATCTTATTTAATTTAGGACTGATCAAATGTAATTCTTTCTCATCAACTGATGCAATTTTTTGTGTTATTGATCTTGTAAAATATGATGAGTATTTTAAATATCTCTAATATGCAACTATTTTATAAATAAGAAATGATTTTTTTTATTTCTCAAATGTCACTTAAAATCTTCTAAATAAGTTTAATACAAGAAAATGTAATTTTTTAAAAAAGATTGAATATTTTATCTCAAAACCTACTTTTTATTATTTTAAATCCTAAATTTATAAAAAATACATCTTCTAAAGAGGCATTTTATAAATAAATTTCATTAAAAAGTATTGTTTTTTTTTAGGTTTGATAAATATAATTGATTATGCTTTAATTTTGTATTAAATATGCAAAACAAAAAATAAGCGTTAAATTCTTCTAAATATTAATATTTCTGAACTTTATAGATTTATATGCAAAAAAATCAGTTTTATGGTTTTATCTATGTAATTTTGTATTTTTGGTGTAATTTATTAATAGTGTTTCATTTTATCCATTATGGTAATTTATATATTAAAATTATGCTTTTTTGCGCATTATTCTGTGAAATTGGTATGTTTTCTTCTTTAAATACATTAGTCACATTATAAATATTTTATAACGCATTCATCGGTTGCCATGGATGGATCTTTGGTTCTATGTTCATGAAGTGGTGGGAAATAAAAAAAGCATGAACATTTTCATATTATCGGTTAATTTAAAGAAACAAAAATCTTGATGAAGATAAACGGCCAGCATGGTTTCTATAATTTAATACTATATATGAAAAAATGCGCCAGAAAGCCAGTTTTCCTTTTGATTGGTAAAAAAAAGAATATATATTTATTTTTTATATACTGTGCATAACTTTAATAATATGAAGCTCATATTCATATTATAATCAGGTAAAATGTTCACCTTTTTATAATAAAGAACTTAGTATTTATTAGAAAATCGGTAATCTGTTTTTTTGTCATTGGTATATTGGCTAGGAAAGTGCAATAGATCAAATACCCTATAAAGTCCGATTTTAATTGAATGAATTTACGCAAAGAAAATTACAAAAATGCATGTTATATATCTTAAAACTATGTAATTTTATGTACAAATTCAAATTGAATATAGATGGGAGTTAAAATTTGAGTTTAAAGGGCCTTTTTTTAGATAAAGCGGAGTAAAACCTCAAAAACCGAGTAATTGGATGCCATCTAAGCATATTTACATGGTTTTTATACATAGGAAATTAGTAAAATTATGGCGTTTGTACTGAAGAGTATAATATATTGCATTGTGAAAAAAAGATATATTTTAGAAATAATAATGCAAATCTTGAATATGTAATTTAAAAAAGAGTGATCTTTTAAAAATATGTAGCTATTTTCAAACTATAATAATTAATATAAGAAGATGCGTAAAGCAAGTTGATTTTATTTTAAATTGTATAAAATAAGGGTGTATTTTTTAGAGAAGCTATAATAAAAAAAGATTTGCCCCTGTTGCATATTTTTCTTGTATTAAAAAGCTATACCAACTGTTAAAATCGTATTTTTGAAGTTATGAAAAACTAAAATGCATAAATTCACGATGTTTTAGATTTTTAATTATTAGTAATATAATAAAAGCATGCCAATAGATTCTTACAATATATAGACATTTTAGAATGAACAGCGTGAATATAAAAATATAACAATAAATTTTTTTTACCATTTAAAACCCATAGGATTATATAAATTAGATTGATGCAACAAATTAAATATTAAAACAGTAATATAAAGGAATTTAAGTAATAAAAATTTTGTATAAGTATATAAGATTCTATTAAAAAATATATTTTACGCATATTTGTAGATCAATAATTCATTATAAAGTTTTATAAGCTAATTTGTTGAGTAAAATCACACATGTATTCAAATAAAGGGACACAAAAATCTTTTTATTCAATGTATAAGAAAAATATGATGCTTTATAAATGGACAATTGACTATATGTGACAATACGCAAAATAATTTAGATTAACGATTATCGCCATTTCTTAGATTTATGCAAGAAGACTGCTATTTTGATGATCCCATATTTTATTTGAAAAATATTTTAAAACGAGGTTAAGGTTTATTACATAGACCTAATACGTTTTCATACATGCAAAGAACATGATTTTTACCTATAATGAGGTTTCTGCATGAATTAATATATAAATTCTATAATTTATTGCTCAGATATAAGATTATCACAAAAATATTGATATTGTGCTATATATAAAATACATATCGATTACTTTCTAAAGGTCTTTTTGTTAGTTTAGTCAGATATATTTATCTTACTTAACTTGTGACAATTTATATAAATTTTTTTTATAGATCCATGCAATGAAAAATAAATAAAAATATTTTGAATCATTTATAAATTTTATTTGCGTTACACGGTTTTAATATAATTTTTATGTTTAGCTTGCAAGCTATGCGAACCTTTATAAAAAATTACGATATATATCAGAATCATTAACTGTGTTACTTTCCAATTATAGAATTTTTAGATATCAAAAAATAATTAATTTTATTATTATTATAAAATATGAATTTATATGGTCAATACACTATTTCGCTCATCGAATTCTTAGAATAAGAATTACACATTTAATCAAAAACATAAACATATCTTCAAAAAATACCAATATATAAATAAAAAGTAAGAAAAGTATAAATAATCTTTACCTGATCTTACATATAAATTTATACAATTTCCCAATCGTGCAAAGCATAAAAATTTGTCGAAACATAGAAAAACCTTTAAGAATAATATTTTCCTCATAACTTTAAAAATTTTTTTACTAAATACATCATGTTTTTAGATTGATAAACTTATTAATCTTTTTATCTTGTATTCTTTTGATTTAATGATTATTTTAGATTAAAATTATTCTGGATAAAAAATAATATAAATCAAAGAAAAGAAGAGTTTCCGAAATCAAAAATTTATCATACAAAAATTTTTTCTTTACTGATTAGGTATACTAATATATTATTTTCTTTAATAGTATGCTTGTTTCACAAAAAAACATATTTCAATGGTTATATCTGTCTTTCTATTTCTTTAGAAAATATTTGCAAATTTTCTTTTTATTTAGAAACGCTTATTTTGTATGAAGAAAAGCTCTTTTATCTTTTTTCTATGTAGATTTTTCATAAAAATTAACTTTTTTAAAGAAGAATTTTATGCAGTGTAATATTATTTTATTTTATAAAGCCGCTTTAATAGATGAATTTCTAGTTTTTTAGTATAATACATTTTTATAAATCTTTTCAGAGCCAAATAATATACTTTTGTACAATCAGACTGAATAAATCAAGAAAAATTTTTCTTCATCGAGTGCATAAACTTATTATAGAAGAAAAGAAAATAATACATTTGATACAACAAGTAAAACTGTTTTAAACATTAGGAATGGTAAAAACAACATTTTTAAATAGTTTATAAATTTTTTTTGATGCATTGGTGTAAAAGTAAATATTATGTGTTTAATTAATATTATGAACAACATATTTCTTACCCATTTTAAAATCCACATATGACGAAAACAATCCAAATTTCTACTGAGTCACCTAAAACAAATTTAATTTTGATGATAAAAAAATATACATAAAATACAATAAACGAAGTATTATTTTAAGCTTTTTATTTTTCATTACCTGTATTTTATCGTATTCAGCATTTCTAGTTTTTGCAATCTAAACATAATATAGAATATTATTTTACAGTAATGCAACACAAATATACTAACTTTGAAAATCAGAAAATTTTCATATGATACAAAAAAAATATATGATATATGGCTATTTTTTTTGTATTAAAATTATAATTAACTGCAAATTTGTAATTGAACATTAAAATAAATAAATTTTACATTCCATAATTCACAAGCAATCAATAAAAAAATGCTACTTTCAGAATTGGGATTTTGCGTTTGTAAATGTTTATTCTCGTTTTAAGACCCCTTATTCTTGAATATGTAGATTGAATTTAAAACCTAGTTGTGATTAAAACCTTATATTTTATTTAATCGTGTCCTAAAATGACTTATTCTATATTAAAAACCATTTTTGTATAAAATTCATATAGCAATGTATTATCTGGTATCCGAATCCTTATAAAATTTATGTAATTATAAATTCAAAGATTGACTAATATTATTTTGTAAAATGTAGTAAAATTAATAGGTCAAAAATCTATGTATGATCTAATAAGATTTTGAGTTCAAAATTACCTGCATAATGCTCGAAATTTTCTCAATTTATTTTCTTCCTATTTAGTATTTAGTTGCATATCAATATATGCTATGTCCAAAGATTTGCTTTTATACAAACTAATATCATTAAATGTTGATATAATGTTTTGAACGATTTATTTATCCATAGATCATAATCATGAGTATATATAATGATTTTTTAAAGGAATATCTTACGATACTACATTCAGACTATGAACACAGCGATTGGTTGATAAATCTTGATGCGATCCTGCTTAAAACAAAACTTTATTATGGAAACGGTCCTTTGGAACTTTTTTTGGTTACAAAGCATTATTATATAAGGCAAGTGTTTCTGTGCAGCGAATCTGCTCACTTATAACTATAATTGTTATTGATATCTATAAGAATTTTTAGTAAAAGAACAGAAAAATTGACAAGAAAAATTCATATCGATATTAATACTGTCATATTTTTGTAATTATCACAAATTTTTATTACTTTTAACAAATAACTGTAAAATCGATTGTTTTTAGATATCAAAGACCAGTAAAAATGCGAAAAAATCTTGATTTTATATCTATGAATAATTCAAAACTCGAACAATAGTTAAGACTAATAATATATAAAAAAACGAATTTTTACAAAAATTAATTTCTTAAAATGTGTAAATATATATTATTTACGGGAATTAACATATTAAAGACAGAGAAAAACAAAGATTCGCTTTTAATTTGGATTGATAAAAATAATGATGTTTAAATATAAAATTTATCCTCAAAAACGAATGATATTAATATAATACAAATTATGTTTTATGACACAAAAAAATATATTGAGGCAGAATAAGGATAGGTTTTGCAAAATAAATTTTTTTAAATGAAAATTGATGCAAAGATTATAATATAAATATTAAATGCTAGAAAAACTATAAAATTCTCTCTTTAGTTTAAAATATGTTCTATATCCGAGCATAAAATATGGATGATAGTGAAAAAACAAATATAAGTTTAGTCAACTTTTAAAGATATTATTATATCTAGTTCAAGATTTTTTTGTTCTTTTTATTATTATTTATATAAAAATTTAATCTAACTTAATGTAGATCAATGAAATGTTATTCCATGTAAACTATAATTCTAACTAAAAAAATACTTATATTACTAAATAACATCATAAAACATCATGTTGCTCTCTATCTGTATTAAAATTCTTAAACAAAACCAAAGGTCCTTAACTCTCAAATATTTTATGTATTCTAATCAGAAAAAAGATAAAATAAATAAAAGCTGATGATAAAAAAAATACTATATGTTTTCAAGTTCTATATTATCAGTTTATCTCAATATGGTCAAGTTTTTATTGTTAAACATAACAAAAAGCTATCAGATAATTGAATTAGCTGTATTTTGGTTTTTTTAATGGTTAAGCATAATCAGAATCATATTATTCAAATATTTTATTTACGCGTTTATCAGCTTTTAATATTTAATCGAGGAAAATTTAAACCGATTATTTATTTTCGTTTTTTAAAACATTAAATAATTAAATAAATTAAATCGATAAAATGTGTAAATTTAATTTCAATTATATTATAAAAAATAAAAATGAAAACATTAGAATTTGATTTTGTCCATTTTTATCAAGAGAATTTAATTTTATATTGCAAAAGGTTGCTTGAAGACTGGTTTGATCAAACAATTATGAAAGAAATTAAAAATGAATATTGAAATATGTATTAAAGATATTATGTGGCTATCGAATGGTATCTGGTTGAAAATATTTTGGCTGCAAATTAAGCGTAATACTTATCCTAAATTTAACATGTAAAATATCTATGGCAATGGAGTGAAGAGAAATTCCTACATATAATTAACAGAAAATGTACAGGCATTTTCAAATACTAGATTTAACCTTAAATTATTGAATAGGATGTGTTTACTACGTCACTGAAATGCCATAAAAATTATTAATATAAGATTAGAAACCAATCACCAACTTTTGATATTTAATATATTCTACTGTATACAACCAATGGGGCCAAGAAGGAATGTAAATAGAGACTATAACTATAATGATGGGTATTTCAATGTATGCACACCAGTAAATAATCAATTTAAAAGAAAATAAATATGTTATAAAGCTTTATCGTGCTTACGTGTAAGTTTTTTAAGATATGTGAAACATGTCAACGTTTATCAACTAAATAATTGTTTTCTGAAAATAATTTCATTAAGATATCCATATAAACAAAATAAAATTGCAATAGAATCTGAAATCTTAATTAATTGTTTAATTGCATACATATTATTTTTTTAATAATTCACACCATGCCTATGAATTAGAAAAAAATGAAAATGTGTTTATACCAAAAAAAATATTGTTATTTTAAGGGTAAACAATATTCATGAAATATTTAAAATTTACGTGTGCTGGTTGCGCATAATAGATAATAGTTTCTGTTTTATATATTTTATATACAAATTAAAGGCTTAAAACTGTATGAAAGTTTGATTATAGCATGAATTAATAAGATAACAACAAGTAAGGGAACATAGTAAGACAAGAAGATTACATTGTGGTATTTTGAATGTTTAAAGCATAATCAATACAAATATAAAGTATCAATGCAAAAAATCCAAACTGAAGCTAATGCCAAACTACAAATGTTAGGATCGAAAAAAAAATTCAATGAAAATATCTTGACTGAACATATAGATTGAAAAGAACACAAATATAATGTATCTATTATAGTTGTAGAACTCGTACTGTAAAAATCAAATCTTAGGATTACATTGGACGCTTTTGTATAACTAAAGGCAAAATAAACCAATAAATACAATCTATCTAATTGATATAATTTTTAAAATATAAATTTTATCATTTTGGCTAATAGAACATTATTTTTGCTTAAACATGAAATTCGAATATTTTATAAAATTTTTATCATAAATATGAATCATAACTAAATTTAATAAATTTTAATTTAAATTTTGCAGAGCAAAAAAAGTGATGGAATATTAGATTAGCTTAGAGCTCTTGATTATTTGCAATCCAATATGAAGAAATTTTAAATTTTATCTCATTGGTGATTGCATTATAATATATTATGCATTTATTATTTGTTAAATTTTTTAAATTGTTTTATTTGTTACGCATAAAATCTATAATTTCAACTAGTTTTAATTTTACAGATCAACCAAAACAAATATGATTAATTATCTGAAGGTATTTGGGTGTTTCATTCTAAGAATTACACCATTTCTTTTGCATTTTGTAACTTTTGCTTGTGATTTCATTTATTGCTTTTTTATAAAACAATTAATCGTTACTTCAAAAGAATTTCTCCGACAATAAATATAATTTAGTAAGTGCCGAGTTTTTTGTAGGCTCTGCTTAAGCCTAATGGATAATTATTCAATAAAAAAAACAAATTTTAAAAATGTTTTCTGGTATATATATCAATGCAATCATGATAGTTTCAAATCAAAATTTTCTTGTCAAATATTATTTATTAAGGAGAATTTTAGACTTGAAAAACTAAAAATCGAGAAATTTGTATAAACAGAAAGTATTCAACTTTTTAAAAATAAGAAAACACAGGTTTGTATGCCTCATTATTATTTCGAGCCCAATATAATAACTTATTTATGACAATGAAAATAAAATTGTTCAGTAAATACATACATTCATAGCTTTTTCTATATTGATCAAATGCGAAATTCATTAGGCTCAGTTTTCATAAGAATGCTTCATTTTTTTGCAAATAAATCCTATGGTTAGAATATATAATAAAAAATGAATACTTACTGTAATATATTTTATTTTCATTTTAAAATTGCATTTTACCCCTTAATCTTCTTATTTTTTTAATAATCATCAGACAGTCATAAGTTTTTTTCATTTGAAATAAACACTAAAGTTTCTAAATTTAAGAAAAATAAATAGTAACTATAAATATTAGACCTTCTAGAAATCTTTCGAGGCTTTAAATTTATTTTTTTTATTAATATGTGAGATTTACCTTAAGTTGTTTATTATATTTATATTTTTTTTTTATCGCATACCTCAATATAAAAAGAAACATAAGATACTTGATATTCATATTTTTTTACTAAATATTCAACGCTGATATATCAATAATTTAGTATTCATCTTTATACAGATCATTTTTTTTTGTATAGATATATATAGTTGACTTTCTATCTTATAAGAATTTGATATGGAATAAAAATCATAGCTCAATTACCACTGTATGTTTTTTATTTTATATTTTCACATTTTGTAAATATAAAATTTCTTTTGAAAAGATTTTTATGCTCTGGTTTCACTTCAATAATGTTTTTGTTATAAGATAAGCGCGGAATTCATTATATTTTGCTGAAAAAACATATATAAACTATAAAACTTAACCTATGTTAAAGACTTCTGATACTCTTAGAAACTAGTTAAATTATATTTCGAAAAAAATTATATGAGTAAATAAAACACAATCTTTGAAAATTTTCATAAATAGGTATCTGTATGCAATCTAAAACGCAAAAAGTGTTTATATAAAAAAGATATGATTTTCTATTAGCACAAATATCATAAAGTTCCGACAAACACTTTCTTCCTAGAAAAAAATGTAGTTTACTGGCAATAAAAATAAAAGAAGCTTTATCTGCTTAGATTAAATACATTTCACAGTGGTTCGATCTTGTTTAGTTTATATAGTTTACGAGCTGAAATTTATTATAGCCATTTTATCTACAACGCTTACAAATTTCAAATAAAAATTTACATGTTTATTAGTGACGCCAATGTCATTCTATCATTATAAGAAGTAATTTCGAATTTCAAGATTTATTTCTTGTTTTTCCAGGATGTTTCTGGGTGAATAAATTTTTTTTTGAATTAAGATATTTCGAAATCATATATTTTATCTGTAGTGTCGGCCTAAAAACCGCATTGAATTTAAATGATTTTCTATAGATATTTTATGTGATAAATCAGTTAGAAACATATTTAGATATTTGTAGACAATACAACCCATATACGTATAAAATTTGTTAAATTTTTATTTTTGAGGTTTTAAGAATAAAATCAATAAATCTGTGTATTATAAAACTTTTAATCTTTTTGCGTCACATTTACATTTAAATTTGTGTCTAACTCGTGTATTTTGATTGAAATGTCGCGTAATTTTTATTATGTGCAATAATACAACTTTTAAAATGTTTTATACATTTTATATTCGATAAATTATCTTCATGCCAGACTAAAACATAAAATAGAAATTTATTTTTGCACTTTTTTATGAAAAAAATATTGTTAAAATTTATATTTTAAGCATTCATATATCATTATATTTATGTTGCAAATAAAATAATTCATGCTATATTACAGAGTAAGTGTAAAAATACGATTTTTTCAAATAAAAACGGCATGAATCAATTATTTTTAGATTCTTACTACATTTCTGGTCTATTAAAATTCTAACTGGGTTGTTTATTATAGCTAAATCTGTATATTTTTCTATTTAAATCTACTATGGGTTCAAAATACTAAGCAAAAATTTTAAATTACAGAAAATACATGCAAAATATAATGTAATTATTTTGCGAATTCCGAGTTTTTGAATCTTGTATATTTTGCACCTTAGGAATTACTTTTATTTGCATATTGCATCTAAATCATTTATTTTCAGAAATATTGTACTTTAAAGTTATGACCATCTTAATTTTAGTCTGTTAATCTTTGACTATTTTTTTAAAACTATTTTGAAGATAATAGAAATACGCAATACGATACATTCAGAGTGATTATGACTTTGTTTTATAATCAGTTATGATAAATTAAAGTGCGCATTTACACATGTAAAATACTTTAAATATTATAAAAACACAAAAAGCACAATTTATTCCTATGAAATAATTTTATCGCTAACAAATATGAATCATAAATTGATAGAAGTAAGAAAAATCTTTTGATTAGTTTTGATACACGGAATTCATGTGTATATTATATTGTCTTTTTTAAGCTCACGTACTAGAAAAAAATTATATTCAATAACAGTAAAAGATATAGGTTTTTTATCTTTATTGTTGTTTCAATAATAATTATCTAATTCCCAAAAAATAGAATAGTACACATTTTAAATATTTTATAAGATAAAAAAAATTTAGTATCTTTCTACATTGATATATTTAATTCTGTTACAAAACTTATATCGGTTTATAAAATCTGGGTTTGGCAATCATATTAAAAGGACGCATTTCATTTAAACCATCGTCTAGACAGACAATAAAGGCTAATAAACAATTGGAAACAGTTTTAAAAGTGGATTTTAAGTGTAAAAAACAACAATTAAAACACAAATCACCAATTATATATATATAAATGTATATTTTTAGATGTAAATGGGTTACTTTAGATGCAAATAAAATTCAATTTGTCCAAAAATCATGTAATAATTATCATATCTTGAAAATAGCAATATTAGAACAAAATAAATAGAAATAAGGTTTATGAATGAATATAAATAATTTCAGGTTTTCTTTTGTATTTTTTGATCAAAATAATTTTATAAACAGTGAAGATATAGCATAGCTGAAAATAAAAAAAAGAAGGGATTTAGATATAAATTTTTCGCCTTTTAAATATTTTTTTGGAAAAATTTTATCTCTAATATATAATATAAGATTAATTCTTGCTATTTATATAGCTATAATGCACACAAAGTATATAAAATGTTACTATTGAGTCAAACTCATGTATATAAAATAAAATTTACGCTTTAAAGATATATAAAAATACATAACATAGTTTATTAAAGTATTTCCTAGAATTGCAACTTGTTTTATTATTTAAATATAGATAATACTTCAATATACCAATCGATATATTTTAAATTCGAAAATGACTTTTGAGATTGATTTATTTTTGATGAATCAAATATTAAAAGTGAGAAATGCAATTTTTGAATATTGCAAGAATATTTTTTAGACCACAAAAAAATCAATTTTATATTATTATAAATGTATGCTTATATGCCTTTGCCAATTGTGATTATCATATAATAAATTTGATAAATTTACATTCTTTTATCTCACTCACATTGTATTTACATATAAATACAATTACTTTTAATTTTTTTTGCAAAAAAAGGGATCATTTCAGAACAGACGCATTATCTACTTTATATATTAAACACTCTGTGACAAGGATTATACTTCCATAATTCAATAAGCTTCTTTTACTTATGTTTTAAAATGTTTGTACATCATAAATATGAAATTTTCTTTGAAATTAATTTTTAAATTTTATTTATATTAAAAATTATTTAAAATGATCTTTTAAATCCTCCAAATTCACATTTCTTCACCGTGCCAACCTTAATATGATTTAAAGTACGTAAGTATTAGTGGATTGTATAAAAATTATTGTCTATGTATACTTTGGGAAATCTAATCCTAAAATCTAGATTCGTGTGATTATAGTATCATGAGACTGCACTAAAGATACTTAAAAAAATATATTATGTGATAAAATCCTAAATATAATTTTCTTGCTCATTTTTATCGAATATAAAAATACGCTATCTCTAGAAATATATTCGATTGTCCTTATTCGCTAGAATATACTCATAAAACTTTTTTACCAATTACTCATTAAAAAAAAGATAGACAGTTTAGCAGATTAACACTTATGTAATTCACAAAGAAAAACTTGGCTTTGTTTTCTAGCAATGGTAAGATTGAAAAACAAGAAAAATAACTTAAGATTGCTAAGATTTAAATTGTTACACAAAATCAGATATATTAGTATGATTGAAATTTTCATAATAGATATCCTTCGCTGTCTTTTTTTAATTCTTTATTTTTTTATTTTAAATGCAAATTTATATATAGCAATATTAAAAAATCACTTTTAATCAATTACTTGCGTAATATATTCAATTAATTTATTATCTTAATAATGAGTGTTCTTACTTTGGTGCAATTTACGGCTGAACAATAAATTTATTCTACCACTATAAAAACAAAAATATTATATATTGTCTTGTATTAAATATTTGTGAATGAGCCTGATAGATAAATTTTTTAGCTTTAAATTTAGCAATAACTATTTAATTTTAAAAAAATCTTCTTTGAACCATCACTTGACACAAATCTAAAATTCTCTATTTCTAAAATACATAAAGAAACAAAAATAAGACGACAATATTAGTTTAGGTGTGATACTTTTATCTAATTTAGTCGTAGTAATGACGGTAAAGGTAATTTTACATGCAAAAAAACATCAAATTTATGATTTTGTTTTTCTAAGAATCTAAAAAATTATTATTTTTTCCATAATCTTTCGTATTTTTTGTAACAACTTTATAATAAAAGTAACTAAAAAACTTTGAACAAACTTAGTTCAATCATTTTGGCTTGTTTAAGGGGCTAATTTTGAAACAGAACATATTTAGCATAACCAAATAAAAAATGACTTTTTGCAATCTAATTCATAGTTTAATAGAATTTTGTAATTATGCAGCTTAATTTAAGATTTTAAATATAGAATATGATGATATATGTAGTTTGAAATAAAATCTAACTGTCAGTGGCTCTTTTTTATTTTATAGTCATGTTTTATTTATAGTTGAATCTAATATATTTGATTACTTTTCCTTCTTGGGTACATTTTCGTTGAGTTAATAAAAACAATTAACAGGCTAGTTTTGTGTTTTCAATAAAAATTCTTTTATTTTCACTAAGATTGCATAAAATGGTATTGTAATTAAGTTGAACATATAAATAAAAAAAGCAAACTATTGCTATTTCTATTATTAAATGCGCCAACATTAAGAAAATATAAATTATGTCTTTACGATCAAAAACTTGACGCTGATGATATAATAATTGCATCTTTTATGGACCGATTAAGGGATTTAAATTTGGTTTTACGGTAAATATTTCTTCGTAGTAGATCCTGTAATTATATGAACGAATTCACTACAATCTTGGTGAACTTTTTTTTAAAAAATATAAGCGTTTTTCTTTTATTTTTTATTGTAAAGTCATATAGCTCCGAATTGTATTTATTTTAATTTCTTATGTATCATGGTTTTCCTTCATGTTGATTATTATAATGTAGTCCAGCATCTGTTTCGAGATAAAATCTATTCACTTAAATACATGAACTATCTAAATAATTGCTTTTCTTAATTCATAAAATGAATAGATTACATTCGAAAAAGTGTTTCTATACATATCTTACTGTAAATTTGATTTTAGCGATATTAGAAAGCTTTAGTGTCTAAAATTTGAATAAAATATGAAATATTTTATGAAATTTGAACATTTGCTTTTATCTATATATAATTTTATGCTTAAAAAGTCAATAATATTCTATGGTAAATTCCGAAAGAAGCGATTTGCACAATTAAATCCTTGAATTAACGAAAATTCTAGAACAGGTTAAAAAAGAAAAATACAAAATAAAATTATGTAAATCTGCTCTATTTTCTTTATTTTATACATGTCATTTTTTATGCTGTTTAATTTTGCTGATATTTATTAATTATTTTTATTTAAAAAAGCAAATTTTAAATATAATGAGTCAAATTTAATATAAAAAACTTATATTATGTAGGAAAATTTATTGTTTTTCAGTGTTTCGCGAAATAAAACAGCTGAAATATATAATAGATTGTTATTAATTTAAATGTTTTCGTTCTAGAGAAACTGCAAATGATCAAATGTAAAAAAAAAAATTTGATTGTCTTAATTTTTAAAAAAAATCTTAAATATTTTTTTTTGTAAACGAATATGCACCAATAAAAATAAAAATTTTTGAATAGATTCACACCATATCAAAAAAATAAGTATTCACAATTGACATAATCTTTCAGCATTTTCAAATTTTATAGAGCACAAGCAATTACTAAATTAAATTTATAAAACAGTTGTATATAATACAGAATCAATTAAATACTATCTAATTATAAATTCAATTTTTTTCTTAAAATATATAAAAATTTGGCATTATGGGAAAACTATAAGGAAGTTATATAATTTATATAAAATAGTGTATAATATAATCAATTGACTCAAACTACATTCATCTTTGTACTATCCTTATTTACATGATTTAGAAATCATTTTAAACTTGAATATATATTCTATAGGTCAAAACAATTTTCAAATACACTAATTTTGATTTTAAACAATACACTGAAAAAAATATACCACACATGAAGCAATAACCCTCTTATTTATTTCTTAAATGCATGGTTTCTTTATTATTTCTAAATCTTATTTTAATGATTTAATTCGTTATATAAAGTGTTGGTCAGTTTTTTTGATACATTTTTATATACACTGCTATAGATAATTTAAAGTACTATCTATGATTACAGTAAATATTTTTTTTATATGTTGTATTTTTTGATAATTAAACATTTTTTATAGTTTTTTTCTGTTATATTTTGCTTATTTGACAATTTTATATATTATCGTATAACTTACGTTAATTCTCTCCTTTAAAACATAAATCATAATTGAAAACTATAATTACCGATAATATGTGAAAAATAAAGGTTTTCTATTTGCATCAATATAAAAAAAAGAGGAATCAGATTATGTGTTTTGCATAACTAAAACATTTCTTTTAAGCGTGTCGCTTTAAGTTTCTAGATTAAGTTTTCCGATAAATATAATAATTTTAAAAAAATATTTATGTTATATCTGATGGTAACCATATGTAAATATCCTTTTTAAAGGATAGAATCGCTTCGCTTTACTTTTAATTTATGCTTAAATAATTGATTTTAATAAGGTAAAACAGAAAGAAACAATTTAATCTGCTGTTCAGGTTTAAATATGGTAATTTATGGATGTTGTGATAAATAGTAAATTCTTAAATGAAATATACATTTTTTAAGTAGTTTATATCAGACTATGCAAATCTATTATTGATATAGACAAAAAATACAAACCTATTTTGTACTCAAGATTAATAAACCTATAATTTTTTATAATTTATGTGATCAGAATATTATTACAAATCCAAATAAAAGCGAATTTTATTTTTTAATTGATCTATAAATTGGGAAAGAATGAACATATAGATTCATAAAAAAAAACTTTATCCGTTCCAGAATTTAAGCTGTTTATATGTCAATGAAAAGAAAAAATAAAAGAAATGAGGATATTAAGAAGCACAATTTAATTTATTTATAGGAGATATTAATCAAAGACACCCAACTGAAATATTTTGACATGTCGCTATATAAATTTTATTTGTGAATCGGAGAAAAATCATGAAGTATTTCTGATATGGATGTTATAAAACAAATTATTATTTATTAGTTAATTTTATTTTAAGCTTCTTAAGCGTGCTCGTAGAAAACTTTAGAATGCTCATTGGAATAGACTTGGCAGATAGTTAATTCTATTATATCATCTTCAGCTTCTTTTTCAATTCATCTTCTTATCTCAATATTTATTATTTCAATGGCTGACCAGATCTTATTTTTTGTGCGTAATTATTACTTAGAAGTATTCCAAAATCATATATTTTATAATTCCAGGCGAATTCACTTTATTTAGTATTCACACGTACAAATATTCTTTTCTAAAATTTCATTTATGATTTTTTATAAATTTTTGATTACCTAATTCCCCTCCACATGTAGTTCGTCACATTTCCAGTCACCATTTAATTTTCCGTATCTTAGATCTATTTACTAAGGTGTTTTATTTTGGAAGGGAACGGGTGTTCTACTTACTTTCCGTTATAGTTTGATTACGATACCACCACCACTCTCCACTTATCCATGTTCTTTGCTGAAAGTAGTGGTTTTCATTTAAATAATTGCTAGTTTTCGGTGTCTTGCACAACAATCTTCAATTTATTATCGGTTATCAGTCTTTTTAAGGGTGTACTTTCTAGTTTTGGTAGACCGGATTCTCGCGGCTGTTTCTCGTTTTGAGTAAATTTATATGAATCCATAATTATTTGCAGTTAGATCACAAGTTTTGATATAAGCGTTTCTTAACCAACTGCGTCACTATATTGCATATATGAATATATATCTATCCAAACGTTACTATACGATTAATTCTTTCTGTTTAAAAATCAGAAGACTGCATATTTTTACCGGGTGATTTGTGTAGAAAAGGATGGAAAAGTCAAATTTTGTGATATTATATAAAAATCAGATTCCTATAATTCGACTATGGTGATTTGTAATAGCAATAAGCATTTTGAGGGATAGAAAAAAGAAATATATTTAAAAGGATAGAAATCAAATCCAATAAAAATATATTTGATTCTAAAGCAGATTTTCAATGTGCACACTTTTATTTTCCACTTTTTCATCTTAATAAATTTTTTATAATTCAAAAGCATACAAACGAATTGTTGTTACTTATTAAATAATCCGTTTTAAAATAAGATATAGTTAATAGGCATCTAAAAAATTTTTGAATTTTTTTCTGATATTCTTAAATCTTTTGATTTCATATTTGCGAAAAATATACACATATACTATGTTATAAGCAGTACGACATTTTTAGTTTATGTTTAAATACCACTTCATTTGTTTAAAAATATACGATTATAAGCAAGTCCCTAATCTCCAGGATTGTTTCAAAACGTAAGTTAACACAAATTAGAGAATGTGATTGGCGATTTATAAATAAGTTCATATTATTTATTTAATTTTTTTACTATTCTTGATGTTTTTTTATGGCAAATTTGTGTGTAAGAATGCATTTATGTTGCTACTAATAAATCGTATTTCAAAGTTTTTTTTTGACATTTATAAACCATATATACGCCAAAAATCATTTAAGGTAAGTTTTCGACTTTATTTTTATTAATAAAGTAGTTTAGATACTAATATAATTTCGTTTCAAGAATTTCAAAGCTTTTATTTTATTTTGAATAGTTTAAACATTTAATTTAAAAATTCAAAACTTCTATGATGATTTCTAAAGTTGTGCTAGAAGCTTCAGATATAAATTATGGCAATAAAATAATATATATCGACACCCATCTACTAATGGATGTTTATATAAGTCGGATTGGAGTAATACTAATTACGAATAAATATTTAATTTTAACTACCCTAGAAATTTCTACACTTTAACAAAAGATATTGGCATACTTAGTCCACAAGAGGTTCACGGGCTGGTCTTACAAAATATTAAGATAAATTTAGAGGAGCATAGTGCACACAAAGAGTCATAATAGTGTTATGTCTTAATAAATTGACTGTTAAAGGTGTTTTAATTATACTTGGTTTGGTGGTAAGATTAAAACTTAAATTTTACTGAAATATTAAAAAAAACTAAAAATCGTTTTAAGTAGTAAATTAAAACCTTTTTTTTTGTGAAAAGAATATTTAAAACTTGATTATAGCTCTATTAATAGTGATTTTACGAATTTAGATAATGAATATTTTAAAGGCTAAAAGGTCAACTTTATGCTCAAATATCACTTCGGATATATAAAATATTCGCGTTCTTATGCCTTTATATAAAGTTAAAAAAAACATAAAAAATATTTTTGTTATATAAATTACTGTTTATACCATAGATTTACAAGTTTCAATTTTATAGTTAATTCTTTAACCCCCCTTTTTTTTGTTGTAAATATAACTAATCTACAGCTCAGTTATAAAAGCAGAAATTCATGATAGGTGCGGCACATCTTGGTACTAGATTAAGAAAGGCTTCCCTGATTGTAAGTTTTCAACTTTTCTGCCCTCCTGGGAGCCTTAAGACGTAAAAACGCTCCTAAATTTCTATAAATCACTTTTTTATATAATTTTATTATAATTTTTACATATGGTAAATTTTCTCTAGATATTTATAAACTTAACTTTTTATGCTTTGAAAAAATAAATTATCTTTAATATGGCCAGAAAATTTTTTATGACATAATTCATATATTTAAAAACAGTGAAACAATGTTAATATTGGCTTGAAAAATAAATATTCGTATATATATCATTATTTGATATGGCTTAATTTATGTGCATTAAATATTCACATTTTCTGCTAAATCTATTATTAAATATGGCATGCAATGCTAATTTATATTCATATGTCAATGTTATTTTGTGATCTTTTATTTTGTTCAGCAAAACTATTGATTTATATATAATCACAGAAATAACTTAATACTCACAATTTAAATCTCTGTTAAGATCACTCCAATGTATTTCTTTCAAGACTTAACGATTCAAGTCGTTTATTCGATTTTATTCTCACTGTGTACTTTTTATTGCTTCTTAGATTCTTAATATACGACCTATAGCAAATCACGACAAAAAAAGTACATTTTATAGTGTTTTGTCCATTATATGGCTTCGGATATAAATATTTCGAATTATTTTTATTGTGAATCTTGATTTCAGTGAATACTTTGTGATTCGTTTTACGGTGATTGTTTTTCTATTTGTTTAAATCGATAAAGATAAATATCTATAAAATATATATGTAAAAATATAAGATATTGTTATTCCAAATTTTAACATAGGCTATAGAAATTGCTTTTTTCTACTCTATAGTTGATTTTTCAAATCTACGCGAAAAATTTCGTGGATACACAAATACAAATTTAATATACGCCTCAGATTTATAATGAAAGTTAAGCGCAAGTAAAAATGTATATGATTAGGTAGAACCTGTAGAAACAAAATGAATATTAAAAGTGGAATAAATTACAACACTTGAAGAAAAATTTTATGTAAATCAAGATGCATAAAAATATTTTATGGATTTGAATGAATAGTAAGTACAGTATAGGCCTCTTTTAATGTTATAAACGTTTTTAAAATGTTTAGCCCCTGATAAATATAACCTAGCATAAAATCGATAAATATATTTTGCAAATTTATGATTAGAATATATCTCGATTATCAATTAAAATACTTCTTAAGTATAACTACTCAATTATGTCACGACTTGGTGTCTAATATAATATTTTCTCGTTTCTGGATTATAAATATGAAGAAAAAAATATGTAAATAGATAGCTTCTTGTAAGTTAAATACAGTTATTGTCTTTTTTTTGATGTTATCACTTTCTGTTATAAACAGTTATATCTTCTGATAGCAATAATATTTTTTTGTGTGATTTTAAAGCATTCGGATTCTAATAATTATGGTACTTGCGAACCAATTTTATTTTTAGTAGGGCATTGTTTCGGATTTTGTTGATTTTAAGTGGCATATATTTATAATACAACAATTTTTTATCTTTATTATTTCAATGTGTAAATTGCGATAAATAATGAGATCCAATTAATGTAATTTATATCCGGCGAATACTTGAATTTTTATGGTTCGAAGAATAAATTTATATCCAATAAATAAATAACTTAGCATAAATATTTTTTACCACTTTATTTATATTATATTATATGATTTTAACTATATTTCCTGTGGTTTTATTAGATAGATTTTGCATATAATACATCCTATAGGTATGAAGAAAGTTTATTTTGGGTTTTTTACTACGTTTTTTGTAAAAACTATATATATTTACATGATTATGTTCTAATACATCTGTTCTATCTATAAATTAAATGAATATAAGAATAATTCCCTGTCTGTTTTCATTACTTTTTTTCGAAGATTAATATTTAATATCGCCCATGTTTTCTATGATTATATTTAATGCTTTGATTATTCGTTGTGTATTATATAACAGAACAATAATTATTTGAAAGTTTTTAGCAACAAATTTTCAAAGAATATTATATAATTTTGTATTGATTTCTTGTGATTAAATTAAGATCCTCAGTGTTCAAAATATAAATTATATCTCAACTCTTATTAATAATACTTCACATAATAACCAAAATTAAAATGAGTTATCCGTGCTTAATATTTAAGCATACGTTTTATATGGAAATGAAACGCGTAACCTGTAATATATGGTCGTTTAATCACTAAAATATTTGTTAATTTATTTTGATATTCAAATCTAGACTTTTTATTTTTCATAGCCCAAACCAAAATGTCAATAATTTGGATAAACAACGCCTGGTATTTAGAAAATACAGATACCGATGAATCGATCTTGAAGAGATACAAAAATATAATTTTCAGATCTTCTTCTATCAATATGAAGACGACATATTAAGCGTGGTCTTCCACAACAGGAGTTACATTAATCAAGAAATGCCTATTGAGTAAACAAACATGTGTGAATAAATAATATAAACCCAAGAATTGTTAAAATTTATGCACGTTATATGGTTGGTAATCGTATTATTGTTTATAATGGAAAAGTATTTGTTTTTCCTGTGGTTAAGCCAGAACTATTTAGTTAAATTTTACGTTATTTTGTGGCTACTGTAAATACTGGTTGGCATGATAAGCCTGTTGTTGGGATAATAAAGTTCTAAGTTTACAATGTTAAAATAAACTATATATAAATACAATATTACCATTTAAATTCAATCAAATTGTACATCTAATTTAATCTAATTACCATATCCAAATAAAATAAACAAGTTTAGCTCAAATGATGATAATTCATATTAGCATATATATTTTATTTAAATTTAAAGTGTAAATATTCTTGATTTAAAAGGAATATTTTTAGACATAAATTCATTAACGATGATTTGAAGTTTAAAAGGGATTCAAATTTGATGTTTTTGTATGCATTATATCAATTGGAGGTATCGGAGGTTTAACGATGCTTGTATAGAATATCATATGTAACGGAATTTATTTTTAGGTTTTTTAAGACAATACTTACGTTTCATACATTCCATAGTTGAATCCTACTCTTTCTCTATTATACAGTCATCAGTAAGTAAAATTTTCTGTTATTTTTTTTTGGTATCAACATTGTATAAAGAAGCTTTTTATTGGTCGATCATTCTTCAGTTAGGAAAATAAGTAATATACAATAAAATATTACTTTTAAATAGGTGACAGTATTTCAACCTTTTCAATCTAGATAAAAAACTTGTATTTTAATCTATAATAAATAATTCGAGTGTGGGCGACAGTGGTATAATATAAGGTAAGATTATACTTCTTCACGTGTATAAAGTACTTTTTTATAAGAAATCGTAGATAAGTCTTTTTCGCAAGTTTTACTTTGTAAATAAGCAATTTAATTTAGTTTTTTGTGTTTTTTTTTCATTTAAATTGAAAATTTAAATATTTTTTGGTCTATATCTAGAAAAAAACTGTGGTTTTTCAATCACATTATCAGATCTCGTATAAAATGAACATCCATACCAATTTACCATTGAAATGCATCCAAGAAACTTAAATTTTAAAAGAAGGAAAAGTTGTACATAAATATTATCAATAATTCTAGATGTAATAAAATGAAAATATTTGTTTTATCTTTTATTCATATTTTTATGCATTTAAGTCTGTTAAATTAAAAAAATGGATTAAATTACGAAAAAAAGATCATGAACGTACCTTATTAATATTATAATTTATCTTGGAACATATAAATTGCAATCATCTAATTTATTGAATCGTTTAGTAATAATTTTTTCGTGTAATTTTGTATTTGGGCAACTATAATTTTAAGAAATGTAAAAATTTTGGTCTTTCTGCGTATAAAAAAAATAAGCTGGAGCTACTAGAATCCGAAAACGCCATTTTCCTCGTGAAATATGTAAATCCATACTCTTCCTGCATTTTTTAAAATTGGCTTTAAGGCTCGTCTAAAAAAACAATTATTCTAATGCTTTATAAAGTTTATAAATTATAAATCCGATTTTAAGAAAAATTATTTGTTTCTTTGCAAAATAGGCCATCATTCAATTTATGATTTATTATTAGTTATGTTGCAAATAAATGAATAAATTTTACCCATAAGAACTCGAAATCACAAACTAAACTGAAGCATATATAAAAATTAACATCGAGATATAATCCCAAGTTAATGGGCCCTAAAAAGTATAGACTTATTGAATAAGATGTAAGAAAGAAGACATTATGAATATTATAGATGTGATGTGCCCATGGGACTTTAATCAAGTTAAACTTGGAGAAAAATTTCTAAAATTGTTCTTCAAAATTTAGACCTAATTATGGCATTCTTTTAATTAAAACGAATTTTGATTTGTTCAATTATTATAAAAATGATATATTATCATATTATATAAAAAATAGTCGGTATAATCCTAGCTAGATTGAGATTTTCTTGATTTATATGAAAGTAAATATGTTCTTTATTTATGTGCTGCCTTTCTTATTTTTTTGAACCCTATCAACTGCATGTGTACATCCCTTTAACTATTTTACAGATCTTTTAACTCCTTCCCCTTATAATTATTGTCAGCTCTCTTTCTTAAACAAAATTATATCGGTTCGAGTTTCATGTATAGTATGGGAGTTTACATGTGTTTTTCTACTTCATCTGGGATTCTTAACTCAGTTACATATTGTATATTTAATTTTTTAACCACACTATGAACGGGTCATTACATATATTTTTTGAATAGAATATATAACTTATTGTATTTTTCGTGATTTTATAATCCTTTATTTCATAGATTAAGTTCATTAGATGCTATAAGGCTTATTATACCTATTTTAATCAACATAATAATATTTTTTTATATCGTGTAAGAAAATATCTTTTCTATCTTGTTTGATCAGTACTTCCTATATATTATCTGAAAAAAACATCTTTTTCATGTTAATTTTAGCCAATGAAAGTAAAGTATACATACATTTATTGATTTAAATTTATGACTAAAATTTTATCTATGGTTTTTTTCTTAAAATATATAAACTAGTTAAAATTTTATAAAATACAATATTTATAAACGTCTAATAGTAATGAATTGCTATGGGATTTTTAACTGTGATTCAAATAATAAGATTCTTCTACCGGGATAAATAATATATATTTCATCTTAAAATAGATAATAAACATGCATTAACCATGATAAGAATAGTTAAATTTGTGTCATCAAAATAAATCATATATTGGAAAAAAAATAAAGAAAAAAAAAGACATATAAAGTACTGAATTTCAATCAAGAAGTTTATTACTAGTTTTTTTTCCTAACAAATTTTTTTAATGGGATAATTACAAGAATTTCATTGGTGATACTGCAGATCACATAAATTTATTTAATGCAAAAATCAGTAATGGTGAAAAATATTTTGTAACATATCAAATAAAAAAAAGTAGAAGTCACTCAAATATTAGGTTTATTCATTGTTGTCTAACACAAAAAATGTTCATGTGCTTATTTGAATTGTTTATTATACGATTTTGTTCGAATATCAAGAACTATTGTACTATCATGAAAAAAAGGAAAGATGACGTTCTTCAATGTTTATGATATGATGAAAACCATCCCAAAACCTTTTTTCGGATTATATGTGCGCTTTTAACAATGAATGAGCTAACAAACTATATGAAAATCTCGTTATCTTTTAAAATCTCTCCTTTTATACGATGGAAAATATATTACAGATCTCTATCTTCACTTCAATTTTCTGATCTGGTTGTTAGATTAAGTTATAATAAATAAAAATCTTATATATGTGAAACAAAAATAGGCATGGAAATCTTTAATTCTAAATTATTGATATGGGCTATATATGTATACCGATATCAGTTGTTTTCACACTATAATATCACGTATCTACTTTTTAAGTTTTAAAAAAATATTAATTTCCTATAATATATATCGATCAAAGCAACATAGAAATAATATAAAATAATATTTTGAAAATATACATCTTTGTTTTATTTACTTTTTACTATTGCACATAGCGATTTTACCAATGTTAATAATAATATATTAAATATTTGATACTGTATTGCAATATATATTAGTTTTCAAACCAAAATATAATATATTCGTTTTAAAATTAGAAACTATTTTGATAATGTTTATCTAAAGATAAATTAGTGCTTATAAGGTGTTTAAGGATTTATTAATCACCATTTCTACCAAATACCATAAAATCGATCCCATAGATTATCATACATGTAATCTGCATACCGAACTCATGAAATGAAGAAAATAATTTATACTTAGAACTTACTTTATACAAAGTAATAAATTTAATTGGAATTTCATTCAATTGTGAATATGTTTTCAAAGAAAATATATAACAAATTTTACATATCATTTCATCATGCAATATCTAGTTTTTCATATCTATGAATGATCATAAAACCATTTTTTCTGGAAAATTTTGAATATATGATAAAAAATGGCAAATTAACTTTAAATCCTATACTGATTTTATTTATCTATACACCTTTCTAATTTCTCCAATAAAATATTGTATATCTAGAAGCGTAATACGACAAAAAGCCTAATATGAGATCTGGATATATTTTATATTGATTGACTAATAATCTTATATAAAGCTTATAAAAGTAAAAATTTACAAAAATATAAAGAATCCCAAAAATAAATAATTTAACTTATGCTTATATTATTCTATGGATTATGATCATGGTAACATCGTAGATATGCCTTTTTATTTTATTTAATGATTATATGTGCATAAATTGATCTTTTATAAAAAATACCAAATAAAAACATGATAGTAGAATATTCTAAAAAGTTTTAGAGGGAAAATTGATTAATAGATGTTCAAATAATCATTGCCAAAATTTTATAGAATCCACTTATATTGATTTTTTTTTATACATTACCAATGTGGTCACATATTACTAAAACGACGTTTTTATTTTATTGTATAATAATGTGTTTATGGTTTGCATTATTAAAATTTTGCTGTAGCCGCACAAAATTTCTTCATATTTGTAATATATAAATTTCGTTTTCTTTAAACCATTAATTACATAAAATACACTTGTTAAACAGTTATAAAAATTATTGCTATGAAGATAAAGATAGGCATTAACACAGCTAGCATCAATTTAAATATTGTAATATGTTATCTAAAGCTATTAAATTTATTTTAAACACCTGAATTTGTTTTAAATGCAAGATATTTTTTGTGTTCTAAGTAACTAATGCATACTTATATTTTAAATTTACAATTATATATATTTTATATGTGACCAAAATTACATAATAAGAAATTTTTGTGTTTTATGTAATTTCTTTGTGCTAATAATATCTTTACCAAGAAAATAAAGGACTTAAAATACGTGTCGAGTTGTTTTAATGTTCTGTTCTGAATATTGGGTGTGTATATGTTCATAAAAACCAGCAAATATTTCCTATATTAATAAAATTTACATACTCATTATAAAATCAAGATTTGTGTATACCAGTGTAAAAAAAAGATTTTATATGCTTTCTATAGATATATTTTTTTATTAAACACAAAATATTTTATAATTATTACGCAAATATTTTTTCGGTGATATAAACTATGTAAATCTATATATAGAGTGTTAAAATAGCTGCTTTTTATTATTTTTAATAAAATCCTTGAATTCTTTTTTGATTAGATTTGTTTTTCTTACAAGTAAAAAAACTATATATAATATTTTTCTATATTATATCTTCTTTAGGTTTATATATTATGGCATCAGAATAAAAAAGTTTATTAGTGGCCATATTTACATTTTTATCCATTATTGTAAGATTTAGCTCGTGATTTAGTAACATAGAAAACATTGTTTTGGCACTTCCTAAATTTTCAACATTTTAAAATAGAAATTACCGTAAATCTAAACTACAAGCATCCTTCTTGATGTTTCCAACCATAATAAGTAGCAAATTATCAGATCATATTGGCTTTTTGAGTTTTCTATCTGATATTTCAGATTCTTGTATTTTTATAGAAGGTTATAACATTTTAAAATGATATTAATCATCCTATAAATTATTATGCATAAAGAAAATGTTTTTTGAATATAAAATCTTGAATATTTCAAGAATCTGGTATATTTAGATATATTCAACTTATATTGAAATTTAAAATTTTCATTTCCATTTTTAATTGGTTTCCCATTGGTTTTCCTCCGAATTATGGGCAATAACTATGCGTAATTTTTTATATTTTATATCAGCAATATGACAATCAGCCAAAACTAAATATAAGAAAAATGTTTTTTTTTCTTGATTTATTTTAACGGGCTAATAATACGGTGAAAATGTTTATCCGTACAAATTTAATGTACAGTTCGCAGATTAACTTCTATTAATACCAAATTTCGAATAATACACAGCAGATAAAATAATTCTTCCGAGTTGGTTAATGTGTTATAAATTATTATATTTTATACAGATTAAAAGGTAAGTTTAAATAGGCGGTTGCAATTTATTCTTCAATTTGTCATTTGTATGCAATCTTTTGCTGGTCGTTTCATCAATGGTATTGTCAGATGAATAGTAAATGTATCTAAAATCTACTGCGAAAATAGATTAATTTCATAAATTCTTATATATGTTACAATCGATTTTGATAGGTCATTTAGAAATTTTTGTACTTGTATCATAATGTAATATTTTATTGAAAAGTTAAGAATACTTCTATTGATAAAATACGAAGTTCTTATGTGATTGTATAAACCTAATCAAATTATGAAGATTTAAAATAATAAAAATCCATATGAAGAAATAAAGCAAAGAAAAACTTGAAATAACGATGAACAAACCTTAATATTTATATATTTACAAACATAAAATTTCATCTTAGCTATTTCTATTAGAGTTTATAATTTAAAATCTGCTGACATAAATTATTTCACGAAAATTAGTTGTATAAAATATATTGAATGAATACTTTATAATGGAAAATTTTGTAATTTTAAGCTCTGTATTAAAATTTAAAAAACATCGTCAACATCATGCATTACAAATGCCAAATATCATATTTTAATTTACAATTTTTTTTGAGGCGCATTCAATTGAATATATGAAGAATTGAATAATTACGTTTATGCGTTCGAATTGATTTAAAATAAAATTTTGTGCAATATTTAGGAAAATCTAGTGGTTTTGTTGCTGTTTAGGACGGTATTTCGTTAAAACAGAGTTGCACGATCACAATTCGGAAAAATCAATTACAAAGTTTCTTTTGTATATGATTATATTTAATATATTGTAAATTTGATTCTTTCAGATTCATACATTCAAGCTATGGTGTTTTTTTTCAAATTATTATGTTTTATTAAAATCACTAGTTTATTTATTTTTAGAAAATAAAATCAACAAATTTTTTTTATGCAAATATTCTTTTAAAGTTATATTATTTTTTAAAATTTCTATAAATATCTGGCATTGGATATTATATGTATACAGTACAAAGCTTATATTTTTTTCGCACGCATAAAACATTTAATCATAATAAAGTGTTGAGATTTCTTATTGAATTCATTGCATACATAATTATACTATATGTAATATACTTAAAAATTCAATCAAATTCGTTATACAGGAATTTTTATGTTTAAAAGGCTCGGTACCTCTTTAAATGTGTAATTAGCTGTATAAAACGTTTTTTTAGGTAGTTTACCATATTTCCTTATCTTTTATATAAGATATATAGTTTTCATTTGTTAATAGAACTTTTATGTAATGAATATTTATTTATGTTAAGTGTCATATTGATTTGATAATAACATTGAAAATTGACCTCAATCATAGTGAATTTAAAGTTAGTTATCATCCATGGTATAATATAATGAGTTTCATTAATTTTTGTATACATGTTATTTATGATCAGAAAAATATTTTATGGAAGCTTTAAAGTTGTTTTGAAAAATTTGGTATATGTTTGTCTATATATGATACTTTTACGATGTAAAAAAATATATTAATATTAATGTCTATAGAATCCATTTATATAGAATAAAACGCTATAGACGATCATTGTGTAATTAAATATTTTTAAAACTATATTAGATTACCTAAGAGTTAATTATTTGTGGCATAGTTTATTTGTTGCAAAGAAAAAGAACGTGTGATACATTCAATTTTTTTAATCGTATCTTTACTTCTTAGAAATGATTCTGTATTGTAAATGCTCAATTTTAGGATATTTATTACACAATTAATTTCTTAATCATTGCTATGGAAATATAAAAACTAACGCTTTCTTAATGTTTATTTCAAATTCATCACCATTTTCAAGCCTAAAAAACCTATCTTTGTATTATTTAATCTGGTTGAGCTCATAATGTATGTGCAATCCATTTATTCAATTGCTTATGCTGATTTTATAATGAAAACTATAATAAGATAGATATATCCATATGTAAAAATCTAATAAGTTTAATATTTTTTTAAATGGATAATTTATATCTAAGAAACTTTTTTAATAAACAAACCAAGCCATCATAAAATATCCTTTATTTCGTATAATGAATGTAGTAGTATATTTTAAAAAATTATATACGTAAATCGAGCTTTCATTTTTTAATTAGAATATAAAAACAGAAGTTGAAACCAGTTTGTTTTGATATATATCCAAACATATTTTTTAGAAATAAGAAAAAATGTCTAAAAACGATATAGTAACGATATTATACATCATATCATTTAGAGAATTCATTTCAAGATAAACTTTTTGTGTTTCTTACGCACAATAAGTAGATGTATGATTTGTAATTTTATAAATTAATATTATTCCCCTTTTTGTAATATTTGCTTAATTTGCTATTTTAGATATTTTTTGAATAGATAAATATTACAAAAAATGCATCAAACTACAGAAAAATATAGTCAGTATATTTAAAACATTTTTTAAGATGAAAGTAATTTTTGATTTTCTTAGCGTATGCAAAAACACGCTAATTGGATTCATTTATGAAAAGAAATAAAATTTAAGCACAAATTTCAAACAAATTTTGTTTTCGAATTTTAGATTTATTAAATAAAATTATCAATTACATGTAATTTTTCTAAATCTTTTTATTTTATTTTATTGCTTTAAAACTAGAGTTCGAACTAAAAAAGATTTACTTATATAAATTTAATTTATAATTTTATTACAAAAATCGAATTCATGTTTTTATATCTTATACGAATTTTTTTTTACTTGTGAGTTAATATGCCTAAATTTTTTTTATTTCTAGCTAAGCAAGATTTATAATCTAAGTTTGCATTTTTTAGCCAGTAAAATGTAGTAAAAGTTACATTGGAATTTTTAAAATAGTTAAAAAAGGCTTATAGAGACTTATGTAAATTAGTTTCTGCAGAAATAGCTTCTATAATACGATTATTATTTATAAAAAACAAGATCTTTTTAAAATATAAAAACACTCACATTGGTGAAAGAACTTAAATTATGGATTTTTACTTGCATTCAGTTATACATTTATCATGTTTTCCGGTGACTCCGCATAAGTCTACACATAAATACCCGCAAAATATGGAGAATAATCTTATTTTAACATTTTTTAAAACTAACCTTTGTATGAAATCGGACAAACTAATGAATTATCAATCATCTATGCTTTAATAAAAATAAAATAGAAACAAATAAAATAAAAAAAGATGAATTGTTTTTTAAAGAACAGATTGAAAATTTTAAACAGTACAAAATAAATTCTAGTTGTAATCTAAAAAAATGAATGCTTTTTATTTCATTCTTATTCATAAATAATTTTATTGGCTAAAGCCTTCATAATTACATGAAAAAATCATATTTCAAAAGATTAATAACAAAAAAAATATACCGAAAAAATTCAGCTACATCGACTAATAATTTTCGAATCACATATTTTCTGTGTGTAAACTGAAGTCAGTAATACTATAGTGAAAAGTATTCTACACCTATTTATATTTATATGATCGAAAAATGTAATGTACAGCGTAATGAAATACTAAATATGATCGGATTTTTTAAACCGTTCATACAATAAACATTTTAGCCGTTTAGCGACCAAAAAATATGCATTATTACTATGCAAGTGCAAAAAGATTCATTATAAATGGACAAAATGAATGATATGCTATAAAAAGATTAAAAAGACATATAAACTGCATTTCTATTATTTAAGAAGATTAGAATAAAGCTTTGTTATATGTAAAAAAATAAAAGATCATATAAAACTTATAACTTTAATTTCAATCGCATTTATGGAATTGTATATTATTAGAATTTAGACATGCAAATAAAGGTTTTTTGTTTGCAAAAATACCTTTTTTCTTGACTATGTAGTTTTCGGAATAAAAAATTATATACAAATATGACATTCAAATAGACTATATAATATAATTTATATGCCTATGTTGTTTGCTCAAATGTTCGATATCGGAACACACAATTTATTTTTAAATTATCGATACAAATCAAACTCAGATAAACTAATTAAAGTAATGTGATTCCATGAATAAAAAAACATGTTCGGTATTATAATCACATATTTATACATTGTATAACAATAAAAATCGAATCTGATTGCTTTTTATAACAAATATTAAAATTTTTAAATCAAAAATTTTACTTTTATTTTGACAAATTCTAAACCTAAAAATATTTTAATATATTTTTTACAAACAAAAGATATGCACTAATATTCAAAAGCATCTTCACAACTAAAGAACCAGATGTATGGTTTGAATTATAATTGTATACGATCCTAGAACGCATGAAAAAGTACGACTTTCATTTTATTCAGTTCGTTTATTGTATTTAGATCAGATCTAAAAAAATATTGATATTTTGCAGCTATATTAACATAATGATGTTCTATATAGAATTTTTATTTTAATGTAATTTTTTATATACGAATGTCGTGATATCGAGGCTATTTTTTGTTGTGTATTTAGCAATACAACACAATATAAACTGATTTTCTATGTAAATAACTAAAATTAAACATATTAATAAATTTCTAATCGGCACTTAGAATATAATTCATTATATATTTTATTATTACAGTAGATTTTTTCTTTAATATTTTTTATTGTGATAGTTATTTCAAAATTTTACGTGATTGAAATATTATTTCCGTAAGTTCTTTTATAAAAAACACAGAAGAAATTTTATTGTTATCTTATCCTTGCAACTGTCGTAATTTTCAGTTTTGTTAAATCATAAACTGTACAATAAAAAGGAAAAATTATAGGCTTTATATAAAATTTACTTCTAGCTGATCATAGTCAATAAAAGCCTTTTTGTTGTTGTTTTTATATATTTAACAACCACAAAAAGGTTTCTAAAGCATTTTTTTGCTTTAAATAACATCTTCTTTTATTCAAAGTTTATGTATATAATATACTTCCGGATATAATAAATCATTGGTTTTACTTTGAAAAACATTATTTTTTATTCTGTATTTTTTATGCAAAAAGTTTCGCATGCTTCAAGATTTAATATATGCAATTTTTTAAGTTATAAAGTAAAGTTGATCATTTATAATGTTTATTGGTCTATATCAGACTTAAATCCAAAATTTATTTAATTAAATGTATTTTTTTGTTTCAAATATTCTGTTTTATATCCTTTAAAAATAGAAAATGCCTTTATGTCTCTAAAAATAGTACATACAAAAAAATATGCATTTATAACACAAGTTAATGGATAAAAAATGTGGTTTAAAATGTTTTTTTGTTGTCATAAAATTTTATGGATATTCTTCATGGTCCAAATAGATATATAATTTTATAAGATAAATTAATCTGCTTATTATATTTGCAGATGATAAACTAGCCTCAAATATATATTTGCATATGAAAACAGATTCAAATATCATAGTTACAAAGTTGAAAAAATTATGTATAAATATATCATATTTTAATAAAAAAACATCGAAATTTTGATTTCATTGTACTTATCCTTTGTTTGATAAAGTTCTGACATACATTACGACTTTTTTTAACTTTTTTTTTATATGAAAAAACTAAACTTTACAATATTTCTTAAATACATAATTTCAGTTACTCTAAACATTTTTTAAACTATAAGATAGATGTAATTTATTATAAAAAAATTACAAAATGAACAATTCAATTTGTGTAAAGACTTTAAAGATGTGTTTCTGTATATTCTCCCCATCCAGTTGAAGATCTTATGGCATATATAAGCAACTTTAATATTGTTATTATCTAACAAAATTTTTTATTTGATATTACTCATTTATTAAGTAAATGTTATGTAGTTTGCAACGATTATACGTATAATTTAAATAAAGAACGCAAACAAAATTTCTTCATTAAAAAATAAATACCGTATTATTTCTATAAAAACCACAGTCGAAAACATAAATACAATTCTTACTAGGTAAATATCACTATACAACTTTAGAATAAGGAATTATCGATTATATGTTAGAATATTGGCAGCGAATATAATTCAAATCACAAAAAGTAAGACTAAAAGATTATTAAAATACCTTTATGTAAATTTGATTATTATTGAAATATTAAAACCACTAGCTATATATTATTCCGACTTTAATAGGCCTTAAAATTTTTTATATGCTAATAAAGATATTGAATTGTATTTTTGTCAAATTTATGCGTATTTCAGCGTTAATTTATGACGCTGAATTGAGCTTGAAGATATTTCTAAACAGGAATATGTTTATTATAGTATTTAAAAAAAATTTGTGGCCATAATATGCTAATTATTTTTTATATCATAGTAAAAATGACTTAAAATAAATGGCTTACATAATAATGCAATTTTACTTTGATTATGTGTAAAGCTTGGTTTTTGTAAATTTTTATGGTTTAATATTTTAGATATTATTTAATAAATACTAAAAAAAGTTATGAGCTCAATATAGAATTTGAATAAAAATTTTTTAAAAACTAAAAAACAATAAAAATTTTACAATAATTTCATACATGTAAAATAATACACAATTTTTAATAATTTTACACATAATTATTTGATGATTATCTACTAAGCAAAAAAAATTGATAGTCACAATTGAATTTGACTTTTTAAAATCGATTTTTTATAAACACCAATGTATCGAATGTATTTTTTTCTACATTAAAGAAATCTGATTTTTTCTGTGACATATAGACGAAACACAATGAAGACAAACAATAATACGGAAAAATTTATGTTTAATCTTACAATTAGATACAATTTATTGACTTAAATTCACTTCTAACAATAAAAAATAAATTTAATCAAAAAAATTTGAATATTTTTTCAGAATAAGATTTTTAAGATCCTGGTAAACATCTAAGAACGAAATTAAGTAAGGAAAAATATTTTTTATCTATAATTTTAGGTCATTGTCGAGATTTGTATCACAAGTAAGTCTGAAATTGCCTTTAAGGCACAGAAAACTACAATTGAACAATATAACAATGAAACCAAACCGATTGAAAATTTAAAATGATTGTAATAATCTAATTTCTTATATAGAATGTATTTTGCTTTGGGGATACGATTACATGATAACAGAAAATATGAATCTTTATAAAGAAATGAAAAGATTTAAAAAATTTATTGCATGCTAATAGTCCTTATTATTTTATTTGTGATTTCTCTATTTTTAAATTAAAATATATAGAATAATTGGATATCGTTTAGTTTTATAAGCATAATTTTTTCTATCAAATTCATTTTTTGAATTTCTACTTTTCAGATACTAACCATACAACCATATTTGCACATTCTTTTATGATACTATCAAAGTAAATTCATAAAAATCTCATAATATCATCTTATATTTCTAACTATAATTCATTTATCAACCAACCCTGTTAAGATAACTATATTGATTGATTATATTATTCGACTATTTCACATTTTGAATCTTTGATACAATTACGAATTACGATTTTATTTTTATGTTTAAAAAATTTCTTTTTGAATGTTAGTCGTAGTTGTCTTCATATTAGATTGAATTTTTGTCGCGAAAAGAGATCCATAAAAAAACTCAAGTGAATTAATGTTATGTTTTGTAAAAAAGATTGTATAATTTATATAAAATGCAATTTTAAATGCATTCTATACTTTTTAACTATTTATAGTTTCATTAATATCTAATTTTTCACAAATAGAAGTTATAATGACAGGGCCTCGATAAAGGTTAGAATATAGATCAAAATTTAATTTCTGCATACTTATACAATAATTTATATTTTTACCCATAAAAAGGGAAAATTAATCTATATCAATTTTTTGTCCGTCTATATTTTTTCATCGGCTCTATTTTTTATTTGTATACTTGTTTATTCTATTGAAATTGAAAATTAATATATAATACCATCATGTTCATTCTTTAAATCTCGAATGTAATTGATTTTTTTAGCCGCTGTATTTAAAAGGTGTTTAGGTTGTTTTACTATCTGTTATCACACCCAAGAATTGAAGTTTGAAAATATCAGATTATCCTGAAATCGGAAATCTTGCAAATATTTAGTTGGTATGAAGAGTGCTCATCCAAAACACGGTTCGCTTACAATAGTAAAGATATTTTAAAAAAACATTGATGACAGATCTATGAAAAATTGGTGTAGCACTGATGTTATAAATGTCAAAGCCTGTGATTTTGCTATGTTTGTTATAAATATTACTTTGACTACATAGAAATTTCTACTAAAGATATGATAATATAATTGATTGGGTATCTAATAAAAAACACAATTTACGCATTTATTTTTTCTGAAGGCTTTTACTGAATATAATATAACACACAAATAAACTAATTTACTAAAATGTTTTCAAGGCAAAGAGATTCTTTCTACTATTGAAACTCGATGAGAAAACCAATGGTTACTAACATGAATAATATAACCTATACTAATGTCAAGAAAAATAAAATTCATGTATATATTTTTATTATCATGCTATAATCAACTAGTCTTTGTTTATTTTTTATTTTAACTCCATATTATGCCATAAAAAATTATACCATATGTCGTAACATGGGATGGAGTGGCAGCACAATATCATGTAAGGTAAATTATAGAGCTAGAAGTCACAAATAAAATCAATTCATATATTAAGATTAATGGAGTGTAATAGAAATAGCACTAATAAGCCTTTATAATATGAGAGGTATCGAAGAAGATGGAATAGGAGAGGATACGGTCAAGGGTAAGAACATTTACATGCATAAGAAATTTATCACATAAAGCTTCGGGAAAAAATATAAAACTACAAACCGAAATTAAACTGAAAATGGAAAACATAGAAGAATAACTAATTATATAAAATGAAAAAAATTGATTCAGTAAAAAACAAGTTTCTTTTCTTTTAAAAATAAGCCTTTTTATGTGTATATGCATAGGCATTTTTTAAATATTCGCAAAATATTATTTATCCAAAATTAATGCATCAAAGCATATTCAACGGATAATAATTATATAGTAGAATGCCTTTTAAAAAATCCGAAAATTATTTTATTTATAATTTTACATGTAATTTACATTATTTATTATAATAGTCAATCACTTATATCCAATAAAATATAAAATCTAATGCAAGACTAATACTCATGTAAAATTTGAAAATTTGAAATATAATAAATTTAGTTCTTCCATGTTGGATGTTGTAAAATTAATATGTTTTTTTGATTTTGCATTCTTCCGACAAAAAATATTGTTTGATGCGTTTAATTATGTTTCATTGAAGATAAAAAATAAAAAATAAATATACGACAAAGACACAACCATAAAAATAATAAAATATTCCAATAAATAAACTTAAGAAAGTCTGATAATAATAAAAAGAGCTGATTGATACGTAAAAATCAAGCTAAATATCAAATCTTGATGAAATTGAAATTCTAAAAACACTTATATGTACTGTTTATCGCTAAATTTAAAACAAGAAAAATATAATAAACCAATATCTTATTAATTAAATAGGCATGTTTAATATAATAAACAAAGTATGCGACAAAACTATTTTTATATATAAAATTACAAACAAAAAATGGTATTGGATTAAACACACTATCATGTGTATAAAAAATGTTTACAGATGTTCAAAGAACTAAATGAAATTTTTAAGATCTATACGAAATTTCGGCACTACATTTCAACATTTAAATTTAAAGATATATAAAACGTTCGTTATTGATTATTAGGAATAAATGAGATATAATTAAAATATTCAAATATATTTATGTAAATCCCTTAAACAAAAATATCATAAATATCGGGTTAATAATGGTTCTTAGGTTATATAAATAATTTTTTCGTGCTAAAAATTTATAAAATTGTTGTGATTAAAGTTATCGAATAATGCATCAAAACGATTATCTCTTTAAATACGAAATAGTATTTAATTTGTGTAATTTATATGTTTTTACTTTAGCTACAGTTAATTCTAATATCAATAAATTAATAGGTGAAATTTTCTAATGATATTATTTTTGTTGTTTCAGTCATTTTTTTGTTAATAAAGACAAAAAAACCTAAATGTGCGAGTAAGTAATTGATATATATTTATACGTATATATGTCTAGTAAAGAATTCTAATATGACTTTAGGGCTTTTGGCTATCTGATGGACCCTTGCGCGTGGTGCTTCACGTTTCCTGCAGCCAATTTTATCACCTGGTTTAGGCCTGTTCATCCAAGTTGTAAGTAATATAAGGTTTGATCATAATTCTATCTACTTTTTTTCGCAGGTTAGTTATGTCCGACATCCACTATACACTTAGCCATATCATTGTTTAATAGAATATGAAATAAACAATTTCGGGAAGTTTACGAAATCTTACGCAGCTACATTCTTATATATCCAATGATTTTTATTCTTGCTATGTTATAATTTCTAGTTTCAACAGACCGCCCCATGCTAGTATTTATCATTTGAGATAAATAACTCGTATTTGTAGATGCGTTGTGGCTGTAACACAGCTCGCTTTTTTAGCGTATTTTTAGCAAACGGCCACAGCAGTCTTTGGATTTAATAAGAGTATATTTTTATATAAAATTAAATATTGAAATTATCAAATTGCTTTTCCCAAGAATAATCGTGTGCGAATACATTTGTCGTAAATTTTAGACGTTTTAAGCTAAATATGCATATTTTTTTAGTTCGCTGCTTTTATAGAATGATTCATAAAAAAGTTGGAAAGAATAAAAATATTTATATAATTTTCACATGAAAATTAATTTTCAATAGAAACGTTTTAGATATACAATAACAAATAACTAAATTTTATATTATAATTAATGCTTCTAGGAAGATCTTAAATTGTTATAAGGCATATTTTAGATTTATTAGAGTAGATATTATTTAAAGCATCCATACTATAATGGTGTTTTATAATTTTCAATTTTGTAAAAAGCAATAATCCTACAATATATTTATTGTGTTATAAAATGGACCAACAAAATATTTTAGGTTAATTTATCTATCTATTTAACGATGAATAATTTAACAGTATTTCAGGTTAACGGATTTGAGCAATAAAATCAGCGATATCGAAGTATTTTGAACGCATCCTGAAAGCTATTTCTTATATACAAAACACTATAAAAACCAATTGAATATTTATTTAGCATTTTTGATAATATAATACAAATTATACTTATAAACGTCTATAATAAGGCGAAAAAATGAAAATAAACACTTGGCATGAAGTAATTCATCGTATAATTAATGTAAAAATAACTGAGCAATATTTTCTATTTAATTGCAGCCATTTGAAAAAAACTCTATATTCGACTATGTTATAACACCCATAATACAATATACCGATGTTTTCATAAAATATGAACATCTTGAATGTAAATATAACAGATAAAAAAAAATCACTGAATAGAATATCTAAAAGCACCATATTAAATCGTTGTAATTGAAAAAAAATATTTAAATTAGCATAGCTGTATTTCTCTTCTCATGGCGTTAAATGCTGCCGACATATTTTTTGAACTTCATAGGGGTTTTGGCACAAGCAAATGTGCTCTTAGGATAAAACTAGTCATAAAAATTCAAGAAATATTTCTTTTTTTGAAAAATACTTGAATTACATAATCGATGAGCAATTTACTATCTTTATTTTTCTTAAAATTTCAATTTTTTATTTAGTCTAGGGTTTAAAGTTTGAAGCTATTCATGTGTTAAAAATCAAATTCACTTTATATCTAGCAATTTACCAAAATATATTATGTTTGCAAGAAAGGAATAAAAAGATGAAAGGTATAATTTAATCATAAAAACAAAATTAAAATATTTGATGTACGCATTCAATTTTGAGCAATTGTTATAAATAAAAAAATAAATTTAGACAATAATTTGATAAATTAAGTCATTAAAAAGCTAATGTGTATAGATAGAAATAATACCTTTATATCTATTTTACGCCTTATAAGAGACTTATAACTATATGCTATGTGAGGAGAGAAGTATATCAGAATGAAAGTGAAAATATTTAACAGAATGCCATGAAGAGTTTTGTAATATTTCAACATTTTCCAAATAAGTTCTTAAAAAAATGAATACGGCATCATAAAGCAAATCAATCATAAATTAACCAGTAAAATTACTTTAATTAGTTTGAAAAAATTTAACCAGAAATAGATAGATAAATTGAAATATACCATGTATATATCAATGAAATAAATAAAAAGCATCAATCACAATAAAATATTATGCTGCAAATGTTTTTAATGAAAATGTGCTGGATTTTAATTCATAGACATTAGAGAACAATATAAATATCGGCGAAAGATTTTTAAATCCAATAAAACTACAAACTATTCACAATACGTACAATAACGCCTTTCACTCTGTTAATCAATTCTATACCACGTTTTTTACATTTTATAAGAAGATTTTGAGAATTGCTGGATTTTTTAAGGGATATAATTCATAGTAACATATTTGACTTTTGTTCTCGATCACAACTTTCTTGATGCCCCATCAGCACAAAGTATTCTTAATTTCGGGTTGCTTCTTCTATCCGAAGTCTTCTTCACGATCTCACACACTGACGAGAACTATGCATTCAAGAGTTGTTCTAAATCCCACGGTTTGTATACAAGCCTAGTCTCGTTCTAAATTCGAGTTCAACAAGTATTTAAGTAATTGTATGTTATTTAAACAATTTAATTGGATCTAAAGTTAAAGAGATAAAGATCTTTATAAAAAAAGAAATTATGAAATCCAAGATCAAGTAAAAGCATACATTCAAGCTCTCACACTCCGCAATACACTTGAACTCATCTCATTTGAGAGAAGAAGAGCATTTGATGAAGATAGATCAGAGGAAGGTGTCAAAAGATGTATCAAGGAGTTGTGCAATATTCCCAACACTCTGACTACGTCTAAATAGATAAAATCGATAAAAAGAAAATTAACCTATAAATAAATAAAAAATCAATATATTATAATTCTTTCTTTTATATTTATTTACTAGACCTTTATCTAATTTACTTCACATATATTATGCATTATAATTTGGTAAGTCTGATATAATGAAATTTATCTTATATATTGAATTGAATTTATTCGTGTTTGGCATCTAAATTACAAGATTTTTTTTATAAGAAACGTTTTTCTCTATCTTATGGTAATTTTTCATTCGATAATGACATTCTGCAGTCTTTTTTGCATAATATGCTGCTTGTGAGTAAAGAAGGCGTTTAAAATATCTTCCCAAAATTCCAAATAAATGTTTTAAAAAAAGAAAATGCAGATTTCTTACCGTATATATATTTATAAATTCATTTATTGGAAAATCACAGTATAATATTATCTAGGTTTTATATTCTATTTATATTTTGTGTTTATTTACAATTTGCTTTTCTAGGCGGGACTTTCTAGTATAAGACCATGAAATGTTTTATTATTAATTCTATTCACACTCGATTTCTATAAATTCTACATAAATATCTCCTATTGCGATTTTATTATCCCGACGTAATTGACCATATACTTTTGAACCAGATCGATCTAAAAAAAATTATGAAACCGCAAATTTCTACTTTAAAAAATTTACTGGGCTTGTAGCAACAGAAAGAAATCTTTTGATCTGAACGTTTATTCTTAAAAGACGGTTTAAAAATGTTTTCTATGCAAACCATAGGATTGCGAAGGACTCTTGTGCTGATAAGCCTTGAGAGAAAAAGTATATCGATAAGGATATAGCAGAGGAAGAGGTAGGTAAAAGTATCATTAAAGTTTTCACCATGGATTTAATCACTCAATATGTTTGAGAAAACATAAAAGTGAAATCAAAAATTAACCGTAAATAAAATAATCAATAAAATGCTTTCTATATAATAAGCGCAAAAAAAATAAAATGTATTTATATTTTTAGTTCAATTTAAAATGATCTTTTACTTGGTTATGTGAAATTTTGACAATTTAATTTTGCATAAATAAGGTAATCTTTCTACAATCACGATGAATATGATAAATTTAACAAGTATCGAAGCTAATTTGGTGTAAAGAAAGAAGCTTGGATTTCTAGTTTATCTGATTTGGTAAAATTTACATTTACACAACTTATAAATTTCCGCAAATATATTAACAAACTATCTTACGCATAAGTTTTTGGGTTTATTCGAGCTAGTTCTATTAATTATTATGTGTTTTTTTTTTAAATTATCCTCATACGGGTATAAATAATAGGTTAAAAGTAAATGTACAATTACATATTATTTGAATTCAAACATAGTTTTATGTTCCAATAAATTTCGCGAGAATATAAATGAACCTGGTGTGAAAATCTTGCTTTTTATGTGAAGTAGCTTGATAGAATATAAACTTATTTTTATATTCTACACACCTGAAAGGTTTTGAAATACCAAAAAAAAGAAAATTATAATATGGTTATTAAAAAAATAAATATTTAATTTTGATATTTCTTATTACTTAAATAACTAGAGATCGACCACATGATAAAGATTTAAATGCAATAAGTGAATTTTTTTTTATTTGCTAAGATATTTTAAAATTCAATAAAACCTTAATATAATATATTGTATATTTATCTATCAAAATTACAAGGCTGTTATATACAAAGAATCAAGATTTAGCAAATTTTTGAATTTCTAACACATAGATATGATTGTAATATCTTATCAATATTCCGATTTTTTTATTTTTTTTTCCCTGTTATATATTCAGAATGCCTTCTAAAGTTTTAGAGATTTTCTGACATTTTTGTATTACTACTTTAAAGGCAAGGAATAGCCCTTATGTTGTATAATAAAACGTGTTATTGACTTCTAATTACAAAATATTATGTATTTTTAAAATTCAAAAACATTTTAAAATGTATATTTTGATATTTATTTAAGTTTAGGTCCGCGCCTAGGCTTCATATGAGAATCAGTTAAGAATTAAGGATATTCTTGCTACCAATGTACAAGATCTCCTTAAAATGTAATAATATATATTTACTGACAATTTTTAGGTATCATTACTAAAAAATGCAGGAAATTATGTTTATCTACAGAAAGAGAAATTTATCGTATAAACATTGTGTTTTATTATTAAAAAAGCATCTGTGAATTATCATCATATTGATAAAATGTATATTTATATTTTGTCCCAAACATTAGTTCTATTATAAAATCTATATATAATTCATTGTAGTTTTATGTGGCATCCAGCGCAGTCAAATATTTATTTCAATTATATTTAAAGGTGCAATATGGATGTACATTGTTTGATGAAAAAAATATATTTCAAGGAAAATATTTGAGGAATAATTAAAGTAGCGAATTTATTATATAAAAAAAAACTAATCATAGAAGATTTTTCTTTTGCACATACAAGTTAAATTATTAATAAATCAGCGAAAAAGTAGCTATATATTCAGAATTTTAGATGACTTGGATTATATATCCGAATGATTATTTATCATATATGAATCTTACAGATCCACCAAAATAAATGAATTTGAAATAGTTTCGATAAAATGTATATTTCCTTGTGTTTTAGAGCTGTAAACTATTTAGAACTGGTAGATGAAACCCACCAGTAGTTAAAACTAGCTTGGAAAGGGTGATACGCCGTTAAATAATGGGTGACAATTATATTCAAGAAAGCATTTAGCCACAATACTGTAATGAAAGATTGATTCCATAATACTTCATGACTAGAAAAAACTTTTTAGTTTTAATCCCTTATATTATACATAGATATTTATAGAAAATGTTGATTGGGTTATGTAAATTTTTAGATTCGTTTAATGTATTGATAGAAATTGTTTTTCATAGTAATACCAACCGTTACAATATTAAATAATATTTGAGTTGCCTATATATGTAGCATTAATATATGCAAATAGAAAGCTTTGTTCAAATTACTATTTAAGCATAGCTTTGGTTCGAATAAATTTTTACGATAAAATAATAAGTATTTTTATATTTTCTAGGCACAACAAAAGAAAAAAATTTCTGGCTTATTATTGAAATTCCCATGAAAGAAGAAATGTGTCATTTTTGTATAATCACATAAATATGACAAAAACAAAAAAAACGATTTAACTGCGCTTGATAGAAATATATATAATTTTAAAAACAAAAATTGTCAATGTAAATGAGTTGTTTTTCTTTATAATGCAATAATTTTAATCCGTGTTTTTTTTCAGCCTGTAAAATTATATGAGTGAGAAGTTACACTTTTAATTTGTCTTTAAAGTACTAAGCAAGTCATTTATATATTCTTTGCGTATATATATATATTTATTTATTTCTATTTATCGTTTGATAATATTTAATATTTGAAATCCCCAAATATACGTTTTTAAACATTTAAATCTATTCTTAATAGATACAATCAATTATAACTTGGCTTTAGACTATGTTGATTTTAACAGGAAAGATAATTTCGTGCTCGTCACCTCTATTTTCCTAAAATTAACAATCTTTAGCACAATCAAAGCCTACTGATCGCTTAATTATAATGACGTACATTTATTTACACCCTTTTACTTATTATCAAAGTAAAACGATAAATTTTAGTATAAATTACACATTGAAAATTTTTTACTTAAGATTACTAAGTATAAATACCATCATCATGAATTTATTTCACTGCTTTTTATCTTGATTAGCAATATTTAATTGTACAGCAAAAGATAGAAATCCGATCCATAATTCCAAAAAACACATTATATATTGAGAAAATTTAAAATTTATGCTGCAAGAAACATACTGTTGAAATAATTAGCTTTAAATATTGAATGAATTCTATAAGTTCTATAAAAAATATAACATTAGTTAATTCTAAACATTTATGATTACCTTTATTAAATTCACATACCTTCTTATTGTTAACTGAAAATTATGTGAAGTGGGTAAACATGTCTTTAAACTTTTCTAATCTAAAACAGACTAGGTTGAATTTTTCCGTGATTAATCTAAGATTATTCTTATTGGAGGCTACTACACACACAATAAATTCTTTTCTTTTTTATAAGTGACCTAGTGTGCTTAGCTATATTCTGTTATATATTTTCCATTAATATATGATCATTGTGGTTTGATTTGTAACAAAATAAAAAAAAACGAACTATTTATCTATCTGGCATGTTTTTTTCTATGGGTAATACAATAAAGAATCGCAAAATATTAATTACGTGAGTATATTTGCGCATATAATAACTTGTATTTAGTAATTTATATACTTTGTATCGCGAAAATATGCACCTCTAATAAATTATCATGTAGTTTATATGGGTCTTACGTTGTATCTTAATTTTTGATTCAATAATAGCGTACTTTATTTATCGTGCAATGATCTAAACCGTAAAATTATATGTGAATTTACATTTTATGTGCTTTTTTTTGGTTCGCTTTTGTATTAAAATAATTGAGTGCATCAATTAGTTTGTACCTAGTGGTCGTTTATATGAATATATTATGATTAAATGCCTTTTTTTATAAATGACAGGCATAATGAGCTTGCAAACTAACTTCGTCAACTGCAAAAATATATTTTTTTTTTAAATTTTAAAATAAAATGCCAGATTGAAGAAAGTTGTGGTGGTGCTAACTAGTATCTATAATTAAAAGCAAATCAAGTAAAATAAAATTTTTTACAACTAACTTATAAATCATAATAGCCATATTCAAATAGAACTTAGTTTTTGAAAGTACAAAAAATAATTATATTTGAATAATTCTCGAAAGTTTGTTTACTTTCATAAGCAGACAGAAACTAAAAAAATTTAGATTGTTGTCCATGAAACCAATTTTTGAGGAAATATATATTATGCAAAAATCCCATGTGCAGAAAATTGATGTTTTATATATATTTAACATATTATTTATTGATTTTTTTTGATAACATTTTTATGTTAAGACAAAATTTTTTTTATAATATATTAAAACATAAAAAATAAAGCAAATTTATGATAAAAATAGATGCGTAGTGTTAAATTTCTTCCGATATTTCAATATTCTTTAAATATCAATGTACTTTTTACATCTAATAAATCGATGATTTTGTAATTTAAACATTTATTTTGTTTTGTAATTTAAAATAATATGAAATAAATTGTATTACGTATTATTATTCGCTTATAAGTTTGTATACTGACTGATTTTTTTTGTGTGTAGTATAATAATTATTTTCGTGTTGAATATAAATTGTTTTCTCATTGATATTTAAATTAAGAATCCAAATTATAATACCATGAATTAATGAAATTATTAAATATGAAATAATTTATTTTGTGTGTTATACAATTTTCAGCATTAAAACCTAACTATCGTTATTTAAAAATATTTTCGATATCATTTATATTTTTAAAGCTTGTAGTACCAAAAATAATATTTCAACCGTCCCAAGTCATCTTCTGAAACTTATATAATTTTTCATCCGTGGAATTTTATTTATTAATTTTACTGGCTATGTTTCTATTTTATATCTTTTTCAATTCTTTACCTTGTTTCTTATACACGAGGTATACGAATATTTTTGAAAAATATGATAAAATACTTACATACAATTTTGAAACCTTTTCTTTCCTTATAATTTTTTCATAAAGTGTAGGCTGCATCCATTCAACAAAATATATATTTCCTCGAATTTCTCAATATGTGCTAAACTTTTTGACTCCAAATTTCAGATAATAAAACTATCGCATATTTTTACTTTTTTAATTACTGTTAGATAATAAATATAAATTAGACACTATATCTAAATGATTGCGCCATTATAAAAATCCTTGTTCCCTTTTTACGCATTTGAAAAGTCGATCCTTACTGCACAAAGACCATATCATATAACAAAAATGCATTAAATACATACTAAATGCAAGAGATATCGAAGACACACATTGGTAGAACCATGTTAAATTCAACCTATAAAATTTTAAAATATCATGATTGACACATGAAACAGCTTTACTCTTTTCTCAAATCTCTGTGTATCTAATTGAAGCATAATTGGCATCACTCACGATGTCTTTCGACGATACTACAATCAAAATGGGAAAATATATAATCTAAAGAACAGCAGAGCAAATAAGTTTTATTAATGGGAGTAACTATAATAATATAAGATAAAACGAGAGCGATAAATGCTGCATGATAAAATCTAGTTATATTAGAATGTAAAAATTGCCATGCAAATTTAGGAAAAAAAAGTGATTTAAAAGCAAAAAATATATATAATAATTGCATTTGTGCATTATCTATCATAATATAAATATTTATCCATCCACGGATTATATCATACTGAAATTTAAAATATAATATATGATACAGCAGCTTTAAAAACAATACACCGCATATTTTTTGGTGTATATATAATATCTTAAAATAATGTATTAAGCAAAATCTACCAGGCCAATTTTTTTTTAGAAATTTCTAGCTTTTTTTCTTCCAAATTTACATTAGAGATAGATGGTAATATTTGACAAATGAATTCGAGATGTAATCCATATTTTCTCGTATAATTTAAATAAATCCACAAGAATTTATTGCATTTACATGCATCACGTTTCTATGTTTTCTATTTTTTTATAAAGTTATTTGAAAATAGGTAAAATAGTACTGCTGAATCAAATTTTTATGTAAACTAAACTATAAGAGAAACTAAACATTGAAAACAACTTTTTACACTCACGATGTATACAGTTTTTTTTATCTATGCAGTTATAAATATTGCATTCCAACATTTTATATCTTAAGTATCAGATATAAAAACAATTAAAATGGATCAATTAATTTATATATGTATCATTCAATATAATAAGAACTATTGTAAAGCTTTAAATGGGTTTTTTATTTATAAGCACATTAAAAATTTTTAAATGTAATTTTAGACGTTATATTTTGGTTTTTTAACGTGGTTAAGTATCTTTTATTTTTCTTAATGTGAATTTATTTATAAATTATTTTTTCACAGGTTTATGTATCAGTAAACTATCAAAGCCGTGATAATTTTGTTCAATGTAAATAAAATTTTTATAATTTAGGAAATATATCTTTTGTCTTGTTTCACATGAATGTTAAATTTTAATAAATAAAAAGCTTGAATTTTCTCTAAATTGATTATTATCGTTTGTGTTTTCACAAATACGATAATGAAATTAATAGTTCTAATCTGACCAAGTCAATGGGGTATTTACAGTAGAAACATCTATATCATACAAGAAATGTTTTTGATCACTTGATCTTGAGCTTGCATAACCTGAAGGTTTTATAACTCCATATTTTCAGGATTTTTAAATTCAAAATAATTTTACATTATGCATATACAAATATTGTCTTATGTATTGCTTGCAGCTTAGCGGCAATAATGATTATTTGGTAGTTTAGCAATGACCCATATGTAAATAGATATAAAATCTAATCGTTTATTAACGAATCAAAAACAAAAAATACAACAATAACCATCACCACGCTTATTTTTTTTATGTTTGGAAATGGTTTAGGTACAAGTGATAAATGATTAGAAATATCCTTGTCAAAAGTTAAAAAGTAAATCTCTAATTAATACATGTTCAAAGAAATGGTGGCAAAATGGCGCAAAATAGAGATAAGTTTGACACATTTGTCGATTGTAATTGTTTTATCAGAAGAAATAATAAAATATATGTACATAGGTAATTTAGGCACAAGCTTTCAAATATTTACCAGATCATGTTTTTAAACAAATTATAGCAATCAAAAATTTGAGATTAGAATAAGATTAAAAATTCAAAGAATAGTCGAGATTATATCTTTAGTGGTCCAAATAAGTTATATCTATCAGCATATAAAAATTTATTTGTTGAACTAATTTATACTACTTATATCAAATTAAATAGTTGGTTTTTAATTATTTAAAGTTACAAACGTAAATAGATATGTTCACTCGAAAATCAAATTATTTTTCGTGAATCGTGAAATTAATTTAATGTGTCTAAGACGAATTTGGGACAAGTTACACATTATGATCAGAGAACTATTTACATGAAGCATATTTTCATTCAAAAAACATGGTTCTGCAGATGACTATAGGTACGATGTTTTTCATGACGTTGTAATTTAGGATGGGTTGCAATTACACATAATAAATAAAAAATTTATATTTTATAAATATATTATGGTTCTGTTATTTACACTGTAATAGTTGCAACTTATGATGAATGATGTGTATATTTTAACTGCAGAAACTTAAAAAACATGAAATTTTCATAATTAAAACATTGTAAAATGATCTAATGATATCGAAGTAAGGAAATAACATCAAAAAGATTCAAATTTATGTTTTCTTTTGTGAAACTGCGTTAAAGAACAAACGAAAGAAGGATACTATATGTAATTGCTGCACAAAAAGTTAATACCTACTCTGTAGTGTAAACTGAAGTCAATTACCGACTATAAAACTTCCTTGAAACCAATATACTGTTCAATTCATAGATAAATAATAATTCCCATTAAAACATTTTATGTGCTTAATTCATTTTATTATATATAAAAATTATATATCATGATGCTATTTTGATGTAATTCTATGTATTTTGTAAATGAAAAAAGACAGTTATCATTTTTTGATCTAAATTTATAACTTTATATCGTTGGAAATTTTCTGGTCCGTTCTTTTCTACTTATATTTTTTAAGTTTTAGATATAAACAGTGAATATATTGATTTCAATTAAAAAAATAAATATATCGGAATAAAATAGGCCGTAAGAAAACATAGGTGGTTTTAAAGATTTCAAAAAAATAAAAAACGATATATAACTTAATTTATTCTACATATTAAAATTGAATCTATACTTTTTTATAAATTAAATCGATTCAACTAGCACATTTAGATAATAATTATAGATGTTATTTACTGAAAATATTTAAGAAATTTATTTTAAATATAGAATTAAAAAAAATACATAATATATTTCACGAAAAAATCCTGATATTAGGATTTCTGACTAGGTATAGTTTTTTACATTGTTTAAAATCTACTATTTATAAATTTAATGATTCTGATTTTATATCCTGTATTAATTCTTAATAAAAATTGCACAATATACTATATTTTTCCATCGAACAAAATATTGATTTAGACTTTTACTTCAAGATCTTTTTGTGTAAGATCGATGAATAATTTTTACTTACGTCATTACTGAATCTTGCTATATAAAAAGAATCATTTATAAATCACATGTTACGATTATTCAGGGGATCTAAATTAAATCACAAATGTTATGCATAGAACTTTGTTTTCATTTAATGCATGATAAAAAATCTTTAAGTCTTATGTAAATAATTTGCACTGCTATATCATCATATGTAAAATAGTTACATTTTTTTATAAAAAGTGAAACTCATATCGATAAAATATATTTCAACTAACATAAAGGTTAAAGTTACCATGAAAACTATAAAGTGTCTTTAAATGTTTGTTGATAAAGCAATATTTTTATAATATATATGTTTAAAGGGCCTCTTAAACGCTATTTCATAAAACTTGTGGACCTAACTCTGATATCTAGGTAATAAAGCCGAATTCTAATTCGAAAAAATGGAATTGCTAAGGATCAGAAATTTTGTTTTTGCTTTGTTTACGTGATTTTACTTTTTTTCTAAGAAAATTAAAGATAAGTTTGCAACTTAATCTTTAAATGATCTAAAAAAATGTAGTATTGTTTTAATAAGCGAAATTTAAATAATTCGGATTGTATTTTTATGCATGACGGTTCGTACATTATATTTTTATTAGAATTTGAAAGTAATATATATAAAATTTTGATAAAGTGTCAAATAAAATCTTACATGTATTTATAGAACACAGAAATATAACTAGAAATTTTTTTTTTATTGCATAAATCTAATAATTTTATATTGATACTAGAATTCTTACTAAAACAAAGCAAATTTTGTATAAAATTAATAATAAGAACTCATAAGAAATGTAAGTTTTGAATTGTTTTGTATTTGGGAATATAATAATCGATATCCTGCATCAAAAGAAAGGAAGTTTAAAATATGATCCAAGGGTATCTGATAATGTTTGTAACTTTCTATTTTGTTACAGGCTCATTAGATATCACTTGTTTATTTGTACTTTGAATATGTACATAATTAACCCGAATATTGCATCAAAACAATTTTGTTCGTGTATTTGCTGGGGATTTATTTTTCCTTTAAATAAATCATATTTTACTAACTTTCAAATAAAATAAGAGATAAAATTATTTTAGAATCTTTTTTGCTAAAAATTAAATTAAAGCATCACCCTTCAAATGATTAGTAAATTGTAACCTAGTAAATAAAGAATATTTTAAAATTTATACCTGTCAATCCATACAAATTATGATTACTTCACATAAAAACCAAAATATTATTTTTGAACTAAAATCTGATTTCTAGCTCGATTCAAAAATTTTTTTTTCTTTATGTTTCTGACAAAACAAATATAATAAACCATAAATAGATGTAAGTGTCTTTACTGATCTTTTATAAATACTATAAAATTTTTAGATCGAAAGAAAATTTTTTAACACCGTGGAAAACGAAAGATACCAGGTATAAATGCAGCAAAAAGCCTTATAAAAATAATATTTTATATACTTGTTGATAAAAAATATTTTTACTATATAGAAACATCCGCACATTATAGGGAACACCTAGATTTATGTGGGCATATTATGAATTTTATTCAAAAAAAGTGAAACATATACTTAGTACATGAATTTCAGTAAATTTACTTTCTTTTTTGACAGAAAATCTTTTCTGGTTTTTCATTTTGCTCAATATGCATTGTCAGGGTGAATGGTATAGCGAAAGCGTTGATCTTGATTATTTTTATATATATACACTGGTGAAGATTTTTTAAAATTTTTAAAAAAAAGTTTGTGAAAGAAGTTCTTTGATCATAGAAAAAAAATTTTGAATATGAAATGGTTTTGATATAAATTATAAGGGCATTTAAAGTTTTTATTTTCTAAATAAAAGGCTTTGATCTTTACAAAAGTCTTATTGTCTTTAAATATGTGAATAAATCCGAAAATTAAACATATTCAAAACTTAATAGATTTTTATACGAGATATAAGAAAAAAACTTAGGAGTATCATAATATCTTATGTAGTTTAAAAAAATCTATAAATCTACGCAACAAAGGTCAGTTTTATAAGCTTTACTTACAATCACTACCGCTAATTTTAAAGATATTACAAGTTAGACACATTGTTTATAATAAAAGATAGTACATACAGCAAAAAATTGGTTTTATTGTATTCATACGTGTCTCTCAAGGCAACGAACGATCGTGCATACACCCAAACACTATGAAGTTTTGCTTAAAAATATATAATATAGGCTTTTAAAGAGTAGCTAAAAACAAGTTAATGATAATTATTTACGTTTATTAAGTAGAATTAAATATAAAATTGATTCAAAATCATCTAGATTTCAGTTATTTATAAGTAGCGTAAATACATAAAATAAATCAAACCCACATTTTTTAATATTGATTAACACGCTATATCGATTTGAATGTTTATATAATTATAAAAACTGGCTTTTGCAAACTTTTATAATAAAACATAACATGATTAAAAACAATAATGTATGACTTAGTAGAAATTTAGAAACAGAAGAGTGTTTTTTAGCTTCGATTATAATAAACATGATAAAATAAAATATACCTATTGCATTTTATAAAGTAAATATTACTTTGTATTAAAAAATAATTAAATCATATATTGAGTTCTGTAAAATTCATAAATGAACCAATAAGGACACTTTTAGCGGTTTCAGTTATAGTTTCTATTACATAGGTTCACACATAAAAATATATATTAAATTTTTTATGCCACAAATGTAGATATAAGTATTTAAAAATACTAAAGATAATAGAAATAGCAGAATAAAGTCAAAATATAAACTATTAAAAAAAGAAATCTGCCATGAAAATTTAAATAAATAATATTTTTAGACGTTCTGAAATGACTAGCTAATTATCATCTGCTTTCATCGCGTTCAAGTAAACTTCTTTTGTTATTATTTGGTTAAATTCAATCGTATTACGAGGTTTTTTATGTCAATCATAAATTAATGGAATTGCTAAAACGGGTTTTAGATAGTATAAGCAAGAACCAGACTATATTTTTCATATTAAATATTACAAGGGCCAAAGAACAAAAGCATAAAATGCTGCAAAAAATATAAAATATACGCTGACGGGTGCAAAAGTTTATGGAAATAACAAAAATAAATGTAACAAAGATTTTAAGAATATGTTGCTGAAACACGGATATTATTTTTATATGAATAGTAAAATAAACATAATAATTAATAAAAAGTTGAACCTAATATAATAGTTATGCCTATATTAAGTACTAAAAAATTTTTAAATAAGGCTTTAAAGCGTGATTATATTTTGAACAATAAAATCTAGGTTTATTAATTATTAAAGACATACAAATCATGTCTATAATTTGATTTTTTATTACAATAAACACAAAAAGTGATAATATAGATATTTGAGAATATTGACATAAAAATTTTTTTGACGAGAGATGTTAGTGATAAGTAAAAAATTAAGCAATGTATTCTTTACTAAAAGATATAAACTCTCGGTATATGTCTGTCCAAATAAAGATAGAAATAAACTATATTAAAACTTCTATTTATGGTATAAAATTATTTGAAGCAGCGAATATTTTCTAAAAAACGAACAAATAATATTGACAGCCCTTATGTGTTTTCTCTTATTTAAAGAATAAGATCGCGTATTTTCTAGTATAAGGAACATAAAAGAGACAAAAACTGATGTTATACGTAAAAAATGCAACATTTATAAAATATTTTTAGAATTTCATGTCACTCTTTAAAAAAATTCGTATGCAACACTTCAACTGCATGAATATTATATTTATTGTCTATTAAGAACAATAATATAGCCCTACAGAAAAATTAAAATCTGAAAACAGTAACATTCGATATAATATATTGCCCCTTTTTTGAAATTCTGCTGGCGATTAGGGATATAAAAATACGTAAAATAAAATGGTCGAATAGTATACTTTAACCTTTATAATTTTTTTTGGATATATGCATAAATCAAGATTGGTAATCTTGTCATATATATCATAAAAATTTTAAAAAACACAGAAGTCGTAAAAGGGTGATTAATGTCAACATTTCACATAAGTTATACTAATATAAAACAAAATAGTGAAATGATAATATTTTATCCCTATGCATCAATAAAAATCTCTTGATACTTCAACATAAACAGCAAAAAAAAACAGGGCTAATAAAGAACCCATGATAAAATCATAGAAAACATAGGATAGAAGAATTAATGAAACAAAAAAGTGAAAGGAGATTATACAAGGGGATAGTGTATCTCCACTATTGTTTTTTCTTTGTATGCATCTGCTAAGCCGCCGATTAAATGAAAAGTTTCCAACAATATCCATTAACCTTGATAAGAAGGCATTTACAACTAATCATTCTGTTTTCATTGACAATTTAAAGATTTTGTCATAAGAAGAAAGTAGCTTAAAAAAAGTCCAATGAAGCAACCAAATTCTTCAGATGTATTGAATGGAAAAACACGTGACCAAATCAGCTACTAACAATAAGAAATTGTAAATGACTTGCCACAGTAATAAAAGGAAAAGATGATATAAATATATCAGGATACTGAAAGATTCCAAATCGAAAACTAAACCAAAAAACGATGGATAAAATTAGAAAAGAAATGCTAGAAAGAGAGAAAAGCATATGCAAAACAAAACTAAAAAGTAAAACATAATAAAGGCGATAAATGAATATGCAATATCACTGATTAACTACTACGTGGTTTATTAAAGCTAGAACCAGAAGACTTTAGAAAGCTAACGATGAAAATAGGTGAATACAAATAGAAAATGGTATACACTTGCAACCATCTAATAAAGAAAGATTATATCTTTAAGGAAATTTACTAGGAAGTGGATTGAAAAATATTGAGTTTAAACCCGAATGAATATCTACCAACTATATAAATCTCTAAACCAAGAAAAAGGACAATTACCCAGAAAGCCGCATAATTTAAATTTGAAAATGAAAATGAAAATGCAACCCACCTATCCGTAATAAATGAATTCCTCAGAACAAAATATGACGTCGTTACAATAATCTTTCTGCGCTTGAATTAAAACAAAATAGTCTATTGTGTAAAATAAAGCAAAAAACACTACATCAAAAACTCTTCGATGTTCATAAAAATCCAACGCTTGAAATATTCGGATCCTCAAAGTGGCTACAATATGATAATATCAGACCATTAGAAGAGGCGAGATTCTGCTTTATTCAGGATAGAAACGTATTCTTTGTAAAAAGATCAAGGTGTCCGCACTGTAACGACTCAATTAAAACTGTCGACCACTTAGCAAGCAGATGTAAAAAAATGCTTGGTCATGACTATACGAGAAGACACAACGAGATTGTAAGATGTCTTCGTTTTATGTTGGCAAAAAATTACAATTTCAAATTACCAAGAAAATCCGCAGACACTCGTCTTGAAATAATGGAAAAAGAATTCGCGGAGATCAAAGTAGCTACATTAATAAAAGCAGACATTAATTTATTGAATGACAGACCTACTTTTTTTGTATATGGCAAAAAGAAGAACAGCATCACTCTGATCGAAATTGGCATGACAAGTATTGAAAATATAAAGATAGTTGAAAACGAAAAATTGAGAAAATATGACCTGCTAGCATATGAACTGTCATTAATATACAAATACACGACAAAAATTAATCCATATGTTATAACATACGACGGTGTAGTGACACGATATCATAGAAGGTTTCTGAAGCAACTAGATGTCACAAACCAGGTTGTGGCATATATTCAAACTTTAGGATTACGAAAAACCCTTTTATTAATAAGTCTCGAAAGAAGTAGGGGCATTGAAAAAGACTTTGGAGAGGAGACGATGGCCGAAAGTATAAATACGCTGTAATACAGAGAATCAAGAAAGCTGTGTCTGAGAACAAAAACTAAAATTACGACTAGAAATATGGCCCATAAATAAAAATTTTCTTTTTAATGTAAAAAATGATTATAATGTAATAAAAATAATTATGCAATTGTAATAAAGCTTACAAAATATAAATATAGTCACATACCATTTAAAAATGTGCTATATTATGTAAAGCAATTTATATAAGCGAGAGATTTATTTTGATTGTTACCATTTTTACATATTACATTGCTAATGTAATAATCTGTATAGTTTTACTAATTCGTTTCAATGTATGAAAATATATTTCTTATTTGTATTCTGGTTTTTAGATTAAAATACTTTGTTTATAAACCAAATTCTAGAATCCAAAATAATTATAGTTTTTAAATAACAGATTAAGTAATTTTTTATTCTATATACATTAAGATGGTTATTTATTTATTTCTACATCAAAATATTTGTCTTTAAACGATACCTTGTTTTTAAGGTTCTTTTTTGGATATTAATTCTTCGAATCTGCAATTTATTGTGTTCTAGCGTCTATTTAGTACTTTTATTTGATACTTTGCTATTAACAAGTATTATTGCGTCTAGAATTATTTTATTATCCAAATGGAAAATTTTTACATTTATTATACTAGCGTAAATATATAATGTTAGCCACTATCTTATAATTTAGTATTTTTTATATTGTAATTAATAGTTATATTTTGCTGCAAAACTGTAAAGAAACTTAAGAAATCATATAAGGCATACAGCTGCGTATTAATATAATCAGATAAAAATTTTTTGTAGCTGCGAAATTCAAAATCAACATACAAACTTATATTTTATTTGTTTGTTTCTTAATATATGTTTATTCTCAATTATAATTAGATGTTTATTCGCTTTATAAGTCTTATAACTTAATATAATATAATATAATAATTATATATAATGATCTTCGGCTCCATCTAAAATATCATTTACAAAGTATTTATATTGAAATACCTTTTAATTATATAGAATACTTCTAGCACTGAATTTCGTAAATTTTATTTAATAAATGGGGTTTTAGTTTTGAATCACTATAAAAATGCTTAGATAACAGTTCTTAGTATTATATACGCCTATCTTGGTATATATTTATATTCAAATTTTAATCATCTTAAAATGTAATGGTATATTTTGATTATTACCAGTTTACTTTATAGGTGCAGACATTAATGTTATACATGTTGTCTTAATACGCACAATAAGTAAAATTTCAATTTGCAAATTTCTAAGCGAAAATAATGTTACCTTTTAGTTACTTATTTACTATTTAAGCATTATTAATATTTAAAAGTTGTTTTTGAACATAATGAATGCCATTAAAGCATTTAAATAGCATGTTTTATTTTCCCTATTCTATTTATGTTTTATAATGTTCTATAATATCAAATTGGTATATTTGATTTATTCTTTTATAATAATATAAAAATTATTTATTTGTAGATCCAAAGAAAATATGCGATTTCGTTCGCTTTTATAATATAAAGTATAACGTACCGATCGAATTTACAATTTTCACTTGAAATATAGTTTATGTGTTTATCGGATTCTAACCAAATATTTGGTTTGTTAAAATTATGTGTAATTTTTTTACAGTATTTGGATCCGAACATGTCTGTAATATTGATTTATTTGCTATAGCCGCGGTTATCTGATCATATGATTTATAAATAATATTATATTTGTATTTGGAATATATAAGTGTACAAATACACAAATATAATAATAGTTATAAAATTCTAATATCTTTTTGTCTAATTATTATATCCGTAATTTTTATAGTTTTAAAAATTATAATTAACGCAATATGCAGTGCATCTCTGCAAGGTTTCTAATGCAATAAAATTTGTTTTAAACCATATTTGAGAATCCAATACAAATTGCAGTGTAAGCTTGTGATAGTTGTCAATATTTAAATGATTCGAAATCATGTAACATAATAAATTCAATATTTTTATATATGATCAATGATTCGACTTAGGAACTATCCCGTCTTTAGAAAATTTTGATTCTTTTCTAATGTTAGGAAAATTCTGGACTTTACTAAACATAATGCGTATTTCAATTATAAATTTGTTGATTTTATGATGCCTAAAAAAATTTAACCATCGAAATATGATTTTTTACTATGAAATTTTATAATAGCTTTGTGAAATATGAAAATTTGTGTTTTTTTAAAGGTATTTTTTTGCGGGAATGCAATATAAAAAACTACAAGAAAATCAAAATCTATCTGCATATAATTTTTCCAAGCTTCATTATGCGTGCGTTCTTTTATGAAGACAATCAGCTAACAACAAAATATCACACTCGATCTTCTCTTAGGCTACAATTTATATCAGCATCTTTTTCAATATATGAAATGTGTATTAATAAACACAAAAATAACATTTTTATCTGTAATAAGAATAAAAACATAAAATATCCGAGGTCTAATATGTATCATTATCCCCCTAAAAAAATAAGCATGGTATTTAATGCAAAAAACAAGATTTTTTGTAATTCAATCAACATAAAGCGATTTAGTCAAATCATAAATTTTCTTTATAATAAAATATCAATGAATATAAAGTTCCAACAACAAATATGTGTAATTATGAGCATAAAAAGGTAAATTATATATACATATAAATAAACGGGAAATACTGGTCCATAAATTCCAATATTCGATGTTTGTATATGAATTTTACTGTTACATAATATAAATGTACTCTCTTTTAATTTATATTAACTGAAAAGGTTGATTATTAAACTTTTATTTTAAAAAGAAAAGTATAAAAATCATATTTATCGAGATAAAAATATACATACACAATATTATTATAACTTAACTATATATAATTGACTAAGCTGATGTGAATTACGATAAAATTATGGATTAAAAGCAATATAATCGAACTTATTGGGTTAATATAGAGATATACATATTATCTCGTAGAATCTGTTTTTATTAGTAGTAAAGTCATTTATATATATAAATTCTTTTTTATTACATCAATTATAGCAATTATAACACGATCAAAGGCATTTGAACTTCTCTTTAAATATAATTAGTGGCAGAGCGACAAATATGTTGAATTTTTTTTCCACAATTCCATCTGGATTTGAATTTTTCTATATGGAATTAAATTGATTATTTTTTTAATAAACACGAAAATCGATTTGGATATAAATTTTTATATAGCTAATATAGTTTGTTGAATTTTATAATAAAAAGAAATTTGTGTATTTGTGTTAACCTATTACAATTATTTAAATACAATTTTATAAAATTCTAATAATGGGTTTTTCTTGTGCATTTAAAGTTCTTTTATACACACAAAATATAGAAAATACTATATTTAATTGGTTTTATATCTTTATAAATATTAAAATATGCCAAAAAAAGGATGATTTTTCAATTGAATTTTCTGATTTTAAAATTATCTCGTTCACAGTAAGTTTGAATTAACGATAATTATTGTTTGAAATAAATTTAATACACAGTTTCAACACAGTAGAATAATTTTTACTATAAAAAAATCGGATTATTTATCTACTTAATTGGTTGATATCCTCAGAAGTCAAATGTAAATCTGAAATTTAAAACTTCATTTTAATATTTCCAATTGAAAAAAATGTAATTTTCAATTCTTATAATATGTATTAATTCCTTTCACATTCATGGATTACGTATACTTTTTTTTGAAAATTCAAATTATTTAATACTGAATAATACCATATTTCATGACTTGGGATGGAGCGGTTACAGAAGTCCATAAAAAAATATGTTCAGAAGTTAAAAATCCAGGAGAAAGTAGAAGCACACATGAGAGCACCTACAATTAGCAAAAAAACTTGAACTCATCTCATTTGAGAGAAGAAGTGTGTTCGATAAATGAATATCAGGGGAAGGTGTCGTAAGATGCATCAGATAGTTGTGTAATATTCCCAATAGGCTGACCACGTCTAAATACATAAAATTGATTCAAAAGAAAATTATACCATAAATAAATATAAAGATCATGTAAAGCTGTATTGTTTTTGTCTAATTTGCTACAGAAAGGGTACATATTTATCTATAAAACTTATTATATTTTTACTCTCCTTTTTTCCATTATTGCTAAGATCATATATCAAACATGATGGCCGACTGCCATTATTGTTTGTCATATATGAAACGTGTCATTATATCGGCTCTGCTTATTGCTTCTTATCTTCACCACCGCCTGTCTTATCATTTCACATTCGACACTTTCAATTTGCATAATTAACCATCTCATATAATCAATAGAAAAATTTATTAAAGAATATTTGCCAGCGTTGTTGTTTTGTGTTAAATCCATTTTGCTATGATTAACGATCTTTGTATATAATAAACTCAATTTGAAGTAACAATTTTTATGTTTCTTGGTAAAATATATATTAATCTGCATTTAGCTAAATGAAACTAAAATATAATCAACATGTAAAAATAAAACAGAAAAAAATTGAAAGTGTATAGAAATTAGAGTCTTACCTTTTTGTTTTATATAAGTTAAATGGGGCAAATACTATTATATTTTATCAAACAATCATTTACATCAAAATGTGAAGCATTCTAAATTTTAGGGGCATTAAGCTATTCCTAATATTTTATATTTCTATGGACTAATAAGACTTGTATTATTGTAAAATGCAAGTGATTTATAAACTAAAAATAGATTCTATATGCAATTTCACATGGTAATGGTTATTTTATTATATCTTTGTGCTTAGAACTATTTCCCGATTTTATAGATGTAATCCTGTTTGAAGTTAAAAAAAGATATATATAGTAAATTCGTATAAGTTTATCGTTATAAATATATTATGTTTTTTTAAATAGTGAATTTATATTTAATCGTTCTTTATTTTTGTTGAAAACATAAAAAATCTAATTTCTCTTGAAGTTATGACTGTTTTTTGTAAAATATCATTCTAATACACATAAAAGAGCGAATTTATATATTTTCCACATATTTTTTATGTATTTAGGAATTAAAGAAAGTTAAAAAATAGCTAACAATTTACATTTTTCAGCTTAGTGGTTCGTATGAAAAAAATAAATAATAAAAAAATTCAAATTATTTATACATTCAAAATTGATATTTTTTATTAGTTGATAGATTTTAATTATATATAATACAATTTTTTATATTTCTTTGTCAAAAAAATAAATAGCAAATTATCACCGATTGCAATATTTTCATATTGGTTATTTTGTAAATAAATAACAATTATAAAACGAAAGAACATATATTACCTTTTAAACAATATATATTTCTAAAAAAGGCATTTAATTATATGTAGTAACTGAAAAAAAAAGAATTTAATGAGCTAAATTTTTTGGTATTATTTTACATATATAGGCATCTTAAATGATTCTGAAGCAAAAAAATTTTATAGTTTTAATTGCAAAACTATTTTCATTTTTTTTAATATGTAAGGTTTTTCTATAGTTTACAAAAAAAACTATTCATCTTGTGGTAGTTTTTACTAATAAAGATGTAGTTCTTTAGAATAGACTCAATAGTTTTTGATGACTTACAAAATTTTATTTTATCATTTTATATATAGTTCTTAAATATAAAGACAGCTAAAATTATACATGAATCTTCTGTAATATAAGTTTTTTTCTATTATATTGATTTTTTCACGCATAATATATGTGTAATCTTAAAAAAACCAAGTTTAAATTATAATTGCACTAATTTTATATAAATTTGTAAATTTGTATGTTATAATCATTAATACGACACCTTTCATTTTTCTAAATGTAAAAGTATTCATTTATTAAAACACTGTCGTGCCTATAACATGTCGAATAAATTTATATGATCGATCTAAAAAAGGAACATAAACGCAAAATATAAGATTAATAGATGACTTGCATATTTTTGTTTCGATAATAACAGGATATATTATAAAGTAAGTTAGGAAACATATTTTAGGTTTATAGTATTGAGTATTCGTTAATTTTTTATATTATTATATTTTTTTTAAGGTATTTTTTTCTTGTTTGGTCCATATGAATATAGATAAAGGTTCTAAATTACATTAACATCATCGTAATTCGCATAAACAGTGTCAAAAATCTTTACCGGGTAATTTTTATCAGTGTAAACAATCATATACAAGAATAAGAGCAATTTAGGTGTATCGCGAAAATCAATTAACAGATATTTACAAGTTCAAATAATATTTTTAATTGTTTAGGCACAATCACACATAAAAACATATTTATAAAAGTATAAAAATTACGAATTTCAAAGCAAGAATAGAAACATATACGAAATTCTTGTAACATTTTAAAAGATTAAAAGAAATTTTTGTTGAGTAATAACATTATAATGTATATAATATTGTAGATATTCTTGGTTTCATAAAAATTTTAATATGCACAAAGCAAAAAAAAAGAAATTTTATTATGCTATATAATATAAAATAATAACCTAAGTCTTAGTAAAATTCGGTTTTATACTGTGTATTTAGCAGAGATACATTCTTCAAGGGTTATAGATAAGATCTGCATTTAGATTTGTTTTACAAAATCTATTTGACAAAATATAAAAGTCAAATCAAATAATAACCCAGGAATAAAATTCGCCTATTTCAACTAAAAATTTTGTAAATACATGAAACATATTTTCATTTCATTTATAAAAGCGAACTTAAAAATTTATTTGATCATCTCTTTAGAATTTCTATTCTGATAAAATTTATCCAAAGTAAAAGAAAAACTTATTGTATATCGCAAATAAATTTTTCGAAAAATATTTCATGTGTAATTAATATATAAATCGAGCTCAATCGTTCGTTTTTTATTATTATTTCAGATTTAATTTGATTTATTAAATATATATAATATGTTTGATAATAGAAATAGTTTAAATAGAAATTATTAGAATGTGGTGCATTGTAATGTATAATTGTATTGTGAAAAATTTTACTAAGAAATTGTCTTGGCATATATGAAGTAGTAACAGGACCAATGAAAGACACAAAAACGAATACGAAATCTCAATCCCATTAGAGGCATGAACCAAAAAGAAACTTTAAAGACAATTCACGAAAAATATTTTTTATACTAAAAGAACAGAAATCGAGTAGAGGGTATATCCGTGAACCCTTAATAAGATCATGGGGAACGTTTACGTCTTTTCTGAGAAAATATCCTTATTATCCTGCCATGGTTACCCATAAATATGAATACAGTGTTTAAGAATCAATCTCTAGCTGCAAAATATTAATATTGGTACATTATAAAAATAAACGTTTCTTTAAGCTATCATCTAATTTATATGTATTCACAAAATATGAAAATTCCAATCAAAAAAAGCTAAAAGTGCAAATATTTTAAAAAAATTTAAAAAATAGCATTTAAAACTCACGGTTTTGCTAATGTTTATAGAAAATTACGATGTGAAATTTTAGAATATTTTGTTTTAACCTCTGTAATCTATTATGCTTAATTTCAGGAGTATGCATACGATTAATTTTGAGATTACGGATCCCGAATTTATTCTAATTTTTCTATGTCAAAAGATTTTATCATATAGATTGCATTCAAAATAACAAACCATGATATTCAATACTTTGAAACGGCATATTAATACTAATCTTCTGAAAACACGTCACAAACAATTTACTTAATAAAAGTAAAAATTTTTTCTGAAAAATCTTATTTAATATGGCTATAAAATCAAACTTTACCATTTATCTTAATAACGTAAAAACAATTTACTTAATAAAGATACAATTTTTTTTCAGAAAATCTTAATTAATATTGCTATAAAATGAAACTTTGACATTTATCTTAATAACGTTAAATAAAAAAGGGTATATATGATTGTGATTCTTAAACGTTATATCTTTTCAAATACCGATTATACTATATAATTATCATTTAAGTAAACTGAAAAAAAACAAAGAAATCGTGCACATATGTATCTTATATTTACTTTATATAGGATTTTGCTTTCTTTTAACGATTTTAAATAACTAAAACAGAATTCAAACTTCTAAAAATATAAATTTAGCGGCTCTAACAAAATCGAACGTTAAAATGGATTGAAATTTGACCCACTTATACTATTTAACTGTATATAAGCTTCTATTTACACATTACTTGCCAACATACGGACGTATTACTTATTTTTCTGTATACTAAAGTTTGGTATTTTTCTATGAACTTAGATATTATACAAAGATTTAAAAATTATCAGACCAGTGCTTCAAACTCGCTCAAAGAATCGTAGATGAAATGGGGCTAAAATTTTAAAAGAAACATAGAACTAAAAAAACATCTATACATATATATACTGAGCTAAAAGACATAGTTATGCTTTTTTTTGTAAGGGTTATGGCGGTTAAAATAGTATTTAGCAGTGCTTTTGCTGTAATATTAGAATAAATTTGATTAAGTTTATTGCATCATGTGAATAAAAAGAAAAAATAAAAGATGAAATTTTGATTAAATGTTTTTAAATAAAAAAATATGGCATAAAAACATTGTTTCTATCAATTATTAGTTCGATAAATACAACAATATTAACATTATAAAAACCCTTCTATATTTATTGATTTTTTTATGATTTTATTGTCGTCTTATAATATTATCATTTATAAAAAATTTCACATCACCGCAAATATATATTTCTCTGTATAATTCATAAGCGAATTATAAATTAAAATGCGGCTTTTTCATCACTCCTGCCACGCAAATGAATAAAATAAAATAATTATTTTTATTCCTTCATTATAATTCTAATATTATTTATATGTGATTTTATATTATATTGAATGCATTTAAAATAGTAGTTTTTAATTGTATTTTATACACTAGTGTTTTAAAATGGGTCTTGACATATTTTCTATAATTATATTTATAAAAAAAAACACTTCCTAAAGTTTTGAAACCTTCTTTACATGTATTTAAATAATTTAAGAGAGGAAAAATCTTATAGATTTGTCAAATAGCAAGACAAATATTTAATTATCCTGTGATCAAAATCAAAACCTTCTGAAAATATGCTAAATTTTTTATATAGTATATCAGACAAAGTAATAATTATATGATTTAATATATTTTAATATTTACCAACTTTAGAACTAGTATTAATGGATTAGATGAAAGATCGAAAAAAATTTAAATTTATTGCTGGTAAATAAATTTTTATATTTTTTGGTGATAAATACATTCGTTGATGTAATTTTGTTTAATGCAAATATATTTGCTAAAAATTACTATTATTTATGTAGAAGACGATAGATCGATAAAATATCAAAAGCAAAACATGGCAACTTAAATATTTTTATGCAATTAGGTTGTCTATGGTTTATGGCATTCAAAATATTGATTAAAATCTTTTAAAATATTTTATGTATTATTTTTAATTTCTAAATTAATAAATAATATTATATTAAACGTTACTTGTATGTTTATACCTTATATTTTTGAGATAATATATCTCAATTCTTGCTAGTAATTTATTATCTTATCTCGGCATAAAATTCGAATTTTCGAATTAAAAAATAAAATTAAGAATCATAATGGACAAAATTGGTTTTTTTTCACTAAGACAACAAAATCATTGAATTTTCTATCTCCTTTAATAGCGATCAAATAAAAAATTAGGATTTCAAAAAGCAGAGAAAATTAATATTACGCTCATTCAATTATAAAAGCTGTATAATGCTGGAAAATAACATAAAATTTAATTTTGTATATTTTTTAAAACATTTATAATCAAAAAATCTAATAAAGACAAAAGAGTTATGCATGATCTATTTGATACAGCAATTTGTTTTAAAAAAAGGCAAAATGGCATATAAAAAGTAACTTGCCTCGGTTTTGAGTGCTAAAGTTGAAGTGTATTTTGCGCATAAGAATCTTATTTTCTACGCTTTAATAGAACGTTCTTAAATCATATACGTGTTATTTTTATTATACCTACTCCATAAATCTATACAATTATTAGAATTTAATACAGAGCTATGCGAGTTTTAATATTAGCCAAACAGTGTTTATATACTTAGAAAGCAAGGTGATTTTTATTACTAAACAAACGATATTTCAAAAAATCCGAATAATGGAAAACAGGCTGATTTTTATCCCTAAAATTACTTCTTTAATAATAAAATAGTTATTACAACAAATTAAAAGATTGTATTTTTTCTAAAAGCACTAGGAAATTTTCTAAAAGAATAAGTACCAATGTAATATTTGTTTTTGAAGATTTATGAAATTTCATTTGTAGTCAAAAATATATTTGAAGTGTATTACTCCAACTTAATAACAATTTCTTATAAAAGCCTATGAAGCTATCATAACGCCATAATAAAAGGTATTAAATATTGATTAATTTGAAAATTTGGCTGATTTTGATATATAAGTTATAATAATCTACATAGAAAAATACATCACATATTTAAAATAAAATTTTCGTAAAAATATATTTGGCCTGTAAAATGTTAGGTTTCCAGTTTGTAATTTGTTGTGAATTTTTTCGATGTATGGGCAACACTTTATATTTATCTATTTAAAGGCTATTTATAATACATATTTATCTCATTATCGGGTCAATGTCTTAATTTGTTTATTTAAGTTAGACAAAATAGTTTATATTGTCTACATGATTCTATTTTTTGTGCGTTTGCTTACACTTCAGTAAGCGCTTAAGAAATTATAATTGTAATATTAAAAAGAATAAAAAATATTAAAGAAAATGTGAAAATGTGATCAAAGCAAATATTATTTCTGATTTTGAATAAGCACACAAAATATTGCAATATACGCTTAGTTGTCATGGGCGCTAAGATTAAGTAATTGTAGCACCTTTAAAGGGCAAGTAGCTTCAGAAAAGCGTAAATTCCTCAATGATTATACGACTAGAATTCAAAATCTAATATCGAAAATATTATTTATTAATTGCTTTGTAAAAAATATCACTTTTAATTAAATTTTGTTACATTAACATGGAAAAAAATTATAGATGGCTATACCAGATATATAAATATGTGCTATAAATATATCGTTTTTTTGTAGCCTAAACAAAACATATAAAAAACAATTTTGAGACGCGAAGACGTAGTTATAAAATACATCAAAGTTTTTTTGTTGTCTATTGGCTAAATAGATTTTTTTTTCAAAAAATCTTATTTTGAGACATATCGATTCGATAGTATATTACATATATGATTCTCCAGGTATCGAAGCATGCATGTGTATGATGTATGACTCCGTAAGTAATTTTAGAAGAGGATTGATGCAGAAGGGTGTTTTTGTTGGAGTATAGGAGAGTCAGTATGTACATACAAAGGCGAACAATGACGGAAAAAGTACAAAGGGCCTTTCCACCAACTGACATCATGTCAGGAATTCAAAATAATATTATTCAGCTGGGAAACCAGCTCTAAAAAAAAATATTACATATATGTTTGGTTTACATATCTTTTTTTGATATAAAATACAACAAAACGCCAATTTAACGAATTTTTTTTCATTATATGTCGAAAAATATTTATTTCTTAAACTAATATATGCATAAAATTGAAGAGTTTTTTGCATTTAAATAATGGAGCAAAAATTCTTATTAATAAAAAGTATGCCACATTAAAAATTTTTTTTGATACTTGCTTATTATTCACTCTTTAGATCTGTTATAAACATTAGGGGTAATTATAATCTTATGTCAAATCATTGAAAAATATTTTATAATTAAAGAACTATTTTACAATAAGTTTATTGTCTTAAGTTATGCACAATAGAATGTAAAGAAACACGTAAATAATTTTGTGACAGAATGATTTTTTTTTTATACAAGATATGTGTGTTTATTTCTAAAATCTTTAGAATTATATCAATGATGAATTCATAACTTATAACATAAATATGTGCCTAGAAGTTTTCTTAAATACTAAAAATTAAAATTATCAAGTGATAATCAAATTCAAGAATTTCTTACTGGAGAGATTATATTATATCTTTCTTTTTATTGCAGACTTTATGTATATATTTTTTTAAATATATGTTTTTTTGCCATAAAAAAAAAAATTTAGATCGAATTCTATAAGAAGTGATGTAATACAAAAAATATAGAACAATTACATTATTTTTTTTAAAAAAAACTAGACTTTTTTTTGCCAATAAAGTTTAAATATCCATCATATAAGTTCTTAATGATAGTTTACTATAAAGGTCAGTAAAGGCTGTATTAAAAAATACAATTACCTCCGAATGTTGGCTTTTTTGCGCATATAATTTGATAAAAAAACCTTTATTCACTGTTTATTTATTAAAAGATGCATTGTATATAGCTTATAAAAACCTTATGCAAATTTTTTTCTTTAGAATAATATAGATCGCAATATAACAAATATAACCTAACAAAAAATACAAATATTGATTAGATACAAAATAATATTATGACAAGAAAATGTAAGATGCAAAACAGATCAATATGTTGATAACTTCGTATGGTAAAAAAATAAACTTTTGATTAAAGAAATTCATGTTTACTATGATGCAGTGATTTTAAAGCTATCTATATATTCTATAATCTATAAGAAAAAAAGCCAGTGTTAAATTCATAAAAAATTTTTTTTCGTAATTGTAAGTAAATAAAAAAATCGCACTTATAGCACGCAAATAATATATGAACAATATCATCCACTAAATCTTATATTCAATAAATCAATCTTATATTTTTGAACTCTGTTGTTTTTCGGCTTTTTAAAAGATAGATACTTAATTAACATCATAAAGATGAATTTATTTAAAAAGGGACAATGTGTAAGCGACATGCATAGAAACTTATATTTGCAGCTACATACGACTTTGATTTTTTATACATTTATAGAGCCCTACTATATGTAATATAAACCTTTAAATTTTTTTGTTGAATTTGATCGTTGATCATAATAAAGCGCAGATAAAAATCCAAATTTATAAACGTATCTTTGTAAATAACATCAAATTTACTGGAAATGTTAAAAATATAACTATTTTTTTGTTTCATTTATTAATATGCCGTCAGTAAAACAGTCATAGAAAACTTCAAGTTATGTTCATATATTAAGAACGATAAATGTCTCGGATTATATCTTTTTTTTTTCACGCGAAAAGTATTTTGATTTCTGAATACTTATGCTTTTATGTTTTAAAAGGTATTTAAATTTAGAAAAATCACATGGTGCCTATACAAATTTGCATATTTTATTATTATTATTTATAGATAAAATATTTCTTTATTTTCTAAATGTATTGGTAATAGTTCTTTATTTTGTTCTATAACAGAGCTTAAACATTTTAAGTTTTTATTATGGAGAAATATTGCAAAAAATGTCCAATTTTTCTGTTCTATCTTACAAAATTTGTCGATCTAAATAAAAAATTGAATAAATTTTATGTCAAACTTTTTTTTAATTTCCTATATATTTATTTAATTTCCTATATATTTATTTAATTTCCTATATAAATTTTGTTTATAATCGCTGATTATATAATAAATCTGTATATATTAAAAATTTTTATTGTACTAAAAGTTTATTTTTCAATTTTAACCGTATAAAGTTCAAATAATATTTGATTCTCTATGTATTTTTAAATCAATAATTGCATGCATGATGGCTTTACTGTATTTTACATTTGCGAAATGTAATAAACACTAATGAGTTATTTTTGATCCTTAATTTACGAATATACCAGATTTTAATAGTAAATAAATAAAGCATCTAAGATTTTTAATAATAAATTTATTGCCTTTTATTGTATATATATAATGTTTATTGATATTCCTTTGTCGTTCTATGACTTAGAATATAAAACTAAGTGTATTTTAATGCTGATTTATTAAAAATAGGATAGGTCTATATGGCAAAAACAAAAGCAAATATCTCATGATTAAAGCAAATTTAACTATTGTTTTTTCTGACATAAATTTTCTATATGGGCAGGAATAATTTATATTTTTAAAATTCTGTATATTTAGATCTTTATAAGATAACAAGTCAGTAAAATATGGCTTTTTTTTCCTAAGGAACGTTTGCTGGCAATAATTTTAATTTTTAGAAAAAAGCAGAAAAGAAAAACAGATTTGATACTATCTTCTAATCTGTATTAATATAAGAAGCATTATCTTATATAAGAAAATGCTTTCTATATTATTATTACATATGTGTTAAATTTTTGCTTTTTATTTTTTATCTATAGGGATGTTAACAGGCTTTAGAAATGTTTAAGTTCTTCTTAATACATCTTTTGAACGACCCTTCAATTATTCAATATAACTGCTCTTTTCTATCAAATCATATGAGCTCAAATTTTTTACTAAAAAATAATTGTAGCCATTTTGTTTATATATGAAAAGGGATTACAAAAGCAAAATTACGCAAAATTCTATGTTATATGCTGTTATATTGTATAATGGAAATTTATTACAAAAAAGATGCAATATATTCTCCAATAAAAGACAAAAAAAAAATTATATTTTATTGATTTATTTTAATAAAACCATCATACGTATTATATATATTTTCTAAAAATTTTTCTAAAATTCTAAATTATTCAATTATATAAATTATATTTAAAAAAAACGAATGTTTTAAAAATAAAGAAAAGCATCTTTCCTTCACTATTCGACTAAAACATGAATTACAAATCCTTAAAATTTTTATTTTATAAACGTATTAGAAATGTAAAATTTATCTTATGAACATGGTATTTGTATTTGGTTTTTTTTAAAAAAATAAATATAAAATTCATCCTGAATATTTTTCGGATAATGAATTCAACTATATGTTCCATTAATATCTGGAATCCAAACATATTCTATGAATTAATATCTCGATCTGCATAAATGATATAAATTTTATACAAAATTTTGTCCACACTTTATGGATAAAATACCATATATAAAATTAAAATCTATATTTTGCAGCGAGTTTATCAAAGAAAAATATATTAAAGCAACATCGAATTGAAAAATCTTTATGGACCACAAAAAAATAGCATAATTAAAAAAACACAAAAAAAATAAATCGTGTTATTTAGATATTAACTATGGTTATAAAAAAAAGTTTGTGGAATAGATAGTTTATATTCATAACCTTTTGATGTAAAGTAAACAAAACAATATAGATAGTTAAATATCTTATATGTAAAAGATAGGAATTTATAAAAAAAATATATTATATATGTAATATACTCATAGATTCAAAGCTTATCAGCTTTGATCTTTCATATTCTATTCTGAAGTTTCTTTACAAAAAAAAGTTTTTAACAAAAAATACTGGCATTGTTTTACAAGTATGCTCGCATCGCAACTCTTAAATATATATATGTCGTGTATAATATTCCACACATCATAAAAACCTGTTCTTTATAGAAAGATACTATATTAATAATACCAAACATGAAAAAATATTAATTCTCTGTTACTAAACACACAAGACAATTTTAAAAATATTTTTAAAATAAGATAGGTTTTTAATTGTATTTTATAAACTTTTATTGATGAACATTATGTATTTTGCATGATTCCTGATTTGTCAATAAGGTTTAGTTATATAATTAAGAACATTTGAAAAAATTTGTTTCATATATAGTTAAGTTTATGTTTTGAACCTTATATTTGTAGTTTTCAATAGAATCTTAATTATATATATTTACAGATTACAAAATATGCGCTATACCGTAGTATAGCCAATAATTTTATTTATTCAACTAAGAAAATTTGGTAGAAAATTATAAATTAATATAAAAATATGTAATAGTACTTTGGATTTCCCGCTCTATGTTTATTATTATTTTATAAATTATTTGTTATTTAACACGATAATAGAAAAAGACTAAAAAACAATAATTTATACACAAACTGTAAAAAAAATTATAATTTCATTAGAGATGTAAGAATGGTCGAATAAAATGGAATTATAAGCAATAAACAAATTATCTTTATCACTTTGGAATTCTATGAAACCATTCTTAAGAAACATATATCAAAAATATATATAAATACGTAAACGTAATAAGATCTAGAGTAATATCATAGAATAATTTGTATTCTTTTCTGTATAATGCGTAATCTTCGTGGTATATACTACTTAAAACGAATATAAAATAATATTTATTTATATGGTTTTTTTTTATTTCAATTATACTAAACAAAGAGTTAGATATTAATTAAGTTGTTAGCTTCATTGTGATCAAATGTATAAAGCTGTAAAAAAATTAAATTTAGAATCACTATAATATAGTCACGGTAAAACTTTAGATGGTGTGACTGAAGTTGAATTCCAAATACAATAGGTGTATTTCTAAACTTTTTTAAATGTGCAATTAAAAGTCGTCTAATAATTTACGTTATGGGGTTATAGCTCTAAATAAGATTCACCGGTAGTTTTAAATATACTTACAGATCGATTTATAATAAGATGGGCAATATGTTTAGATATAGAAAAGTTTGTTATTGTGTGCAGATTTTAGAGTTTAAAGAACCTTGATGGAATAATGGATAAATAAAATAAGATCATAGACTTGGGTGATATGGTATCTTACATATGTAAAAGGCTGGTTGTTTCAAGATTCTGCATTGAAGAATACAATAAATGAAAAGTTAAAATTTTATAAATTGATGCTAAAAAATAAAAGAAAGCCCAAGAGTAAAGTATTTCTGTGTATTAAATATTATATTCAGAGTAAAATATATTAAATTATAATGAGTTAGCATAAAATTACCATTACAGATATGAAAGATGCTTGACAAAAAAAACGCGAAAAGCTGCGTTGATTTCATATGAAAATTATACATAATCGCTAAAAAATGTAATTAAAAAGGATTTTATACAAGAATAATAGGAGTTATACAAAATTTCATGTATTAAAAAAATTTTATTGGAACTAGCAAAAATAATTTCAGAATTGTACTAAGAAGGATTGCATTTTTCTTATAATCATCCTGAAGGATACCTATATAAAACAGCGTTAAATTCTATCGATACCGGATCAATGTTGTTATCATTAATGTTTATAAATTATAAGGTATATTTTGTCCGTACACGTAAACATACCATTTTTTTAATAAAAAAATAAAAATATAATAACAGCGCTTATGTGTATTAATTTATTGAAAATAGGCCACAAAATTTTTTATATTATAAATATAATGTTATACAGTTTTTATTATAATAAAACACAAGTTTCTTGCCATATCTTGGGCTTATAATTTTGTTTTCAAAATAATCAAAACAACTCGAATATATAATACAAATGATTTATGATTTATTATATAAAAATATTTACATTTCGAAGAAAACAATAATCAGTTGTGGCAAACCGAACTAAATCTTATATAAGTTGGATTAAATATTATCAAAAAAAAGAAATAAAACTAGTATGAATAATTTTGTATATGCAACATATTAATGCATATAACTTTTCCATAAACGTAAATAAAGCACAATAGATTTTTATAATATCTAGATATTTTTTCAATCATATATGTATTATGCAGAAAGCTCATTAAATATAAAAAAATAGAGTTGAGCCAACAGATATAAGTTTAAATTGAAATAAAAAGCAACAAAAGATTAAAAAAAAATTTATTAATCATATTAAAGAATAAATTTGTTCTTAAAAAATAAAAAGAACATCAGACAGGCACAGTGTTCAAACAAGCCTACAATGTAACATAAAGCATCTTTTTTTGTGAAGATAAATAACTTATAACTGCAAAAAATAATTTATAAAATCACGGGAAATAAATGCATATGGTATCTTTTCACATTTAACAAATATAAGCATGTTTTGAAAATAATAAAATATACAATTCCATTTATGCAGCATTACCGCATATTAAAATCTTCTTTTTTCTAGAAAGATACAATTTATTCATAAAATTCTAATGATTCCTTTATGCATAAAATGTAAATATCCAATATATTAATAAAATTTGTTTTTTTTATGTTATTTTTAAAGAAAATACGAGTTTATGGATTTTAGTGATTTCTTTTATGACTATAGAATTTATAATGGCAATTTGAATATCGAATAAACTAAAAGATATGCGGATGAATTTGTCTTATAAAATGTAACCTTGGAAATAAACGAAAAAATTGAAACTATAAAAATTTTATGCTGTTAGAATCACGGATAGAATACTAAAAAATTAAATAAGGAATGAAATTCAACTTGTGAAAAAAAGGCTGAAAGTTGTTACAAGATTCAAATCTAAAAATTATTGGAAAAAATATTATCGTGCATAGATTGTTCTTTTATGCTGCAAATTTGCTATTTTTAAAGTATTTACAAGCGCCAAACAAAAAAAAATGAACACAAAACATATAAATTTTTATTTAAAAGATGATTCTAGGGCATTTTAAATAAAAATAAAAATTTAGAGGGTCATACGGGCACTAAGATTACTTAAAAAAATAAAGTATAAATAATATGTGGCGAATTCGTTAGAGTATTATTTACTTGATGCTGTTGCATTTTGCATGAAGAAAAAAATGTTCTTAACACGATTTGGTAGAATCCAACTATATAATTAAATGTAGAGAATTGCTATTTAGAAAATACAAGATTTTACGCAATAAAACACATAAATTATTTTAAAGTAAGCTAGAGCGCGTGATCGATAGATACAATGATAATTTTCATATATAAGAAGAATGGTCACTACGGGAAGATATAGTAAAGAGAAGAAAAAAACTTTGCAGTCATTGATCGCGACGATTGAATGAATAACACATATAAAACAGGCTATAAACAGTAGAAATCTAAGGTTGTGTGCTGTTTTAATAAGAAAATATGTAGTAAAGAAGCGAATAAAAGGAAGTGTAGATAGTTCAAATTATATAATAGATTCGTCCTTATAAGATTATACTGAGAAAGCCAATACAGTGAGAATTGGTACATTTGCAATTTAAAGGGGTTGTCGGAATTAAGAAGAATTTTAGGTATGTTAATTTTCAGAAACCCAAAGATTTTAGAATTAAATGTATCATTTTGAAAAACTCCTAAGCTACATAATTAAAAGATAAAATACAAGTTATTTGGATCTTGAAATTTAAAAAAACAAGCTTTCGAATATAATAATATCGATAAGATTTTTTATATCTAAATATATTTTCTATGTACATATTTTTGTAAAAAGAGCGTTAGCGAACATCTAAAAGTTTATTAAATGTACAACTTACAAAAAATTCTTATTCGTTAATATCACCTCTTCTACTTAATTGCCACACCTTAATGATATATGAATTTTTTCAACTATTTTGTTTTTTTTTAGTTTGACTAATCTTCTTTTTGAATCTCTTTGCACTCTGTGATCGGTTATTTGTTACTTCCATAAATCATTGAAATGCATCAAACAAGAATCGTATCGTAATTGCAAATGATGTTTGCGTTTTGAAATTTTTATAACACTGAAAATTAATTTTTACATAATATTTTCTATGAACGTGTTAATTTTGTACTCTGAAAAACGAAAATTTTGCTGATCCAAACCCGAAAGATAATAAAAATAATGTAAAATAACCAATACCAAAGTTTAGAATTATAAAAAAATTTTAAACGGTAAAAATCACCAGAATAATAAATTAAATCTTATTTCTGCTGAATTACAAAAAAATCAATAACTGGTTTGCTAAAATATAATAAAAATGCAATAATTTTTAATTTTTGTACAAATTTTTTTAATTTTAAAAAGAGCTTTTTCGTAGCCTACCATGCTTAAAATATCAAATAATGGTTATAACACATTTTAAGACTGTAAATTCATATAAATAAATCTATTAACTATCTTCAAGGTATATTTTGTAATAATCACAATCATAATATAGTTGTGCTGTATATAAGTACAATGGGTTTATACAATAAAGCTTATATATTTGGAATTTTTAATTTTCACGAAAAAATTCATCTAGAGTACGTGCAAAAATATGGTGATATATGAAACAAAAACCAATCGATGCCAAAAATACGAGTAAATGTTAGAAAAAAATTCCAAATAGAAATATTGAATTTTTTTCTATAAATTGAATCACATAATAATAGTTATTGTGTGAATGAATGAATAAATTATTATTTTATTTAAGTTGTTTTAGAATCTAGATATATTCTACACACAATTAATCTAATAATTTTTCTTAGGATTAAAGCCTGTTTCAAATTACGAAAGAAGTTTATCTTGTCATCAGTCTTCAAAAAAGATAAGATACATGAACGTTTAATAATAAAAAAGTTGTAACTTTTTTAAAACTGACTATTAACCCAAGATTAAATAATTAAATTATAAATATTATATTTAAGTAGTAGACATGGCGTCTAGTTTTTTATGTTAGTTTAAAAAACTTTGACTATTTAAAATATATATTTTTCAGCCTTAATTTTTAAATTTTAAAACGAAAATCACAAAAAAAAAATCTTTCATATGTCAATTTATACTTAAGTAACAGAATTCTCAAATCATCTTATTATTTTATACGGGCAAAACTTCGATTTTCCATATTTTTTGTACATTATAAAGTTTTATGTTGATGAACATTAAAAACTTCTATGATAGTAATAAGGAATTTGCATTGCAAGTGTGTTAAAGGCAATTAAAATACTTTCAAATGACTTAACTATTTTCTTAGACTATAAACTAAATGAAAGGTTTTTAGGCTTTAAAATTCTTAGATTTTGTGTTTATAATAACATATGATGCAATATATAAAAAATAACTTATATTAAAATTGTAAAATAAAATCTTTAATATTATATATATGATCAAAATATTTTTATAACAATGACTTTAAATAATGTTATTTAGTTGAGAACATAGTGGAAACGCTAGACGTATGATATATGCATAATATAAATAAACTCAAATAATATGATAATTCATATTTTATCTTTCAAAATGACTTTTTTTTGTTTTTATCGCATTATTTTATAACATAATTTATACATTCAGAGATTTTATAATTAACATCTGCATAAAAAGAAACGATTTGTATACTAATATTTAACAAAGATTATTTATATTATTTTTGAATCACAAAATAACATAAAAAATATGTTAAGGTGTTAAAAATCCCACACGAGGTAGAAGCATACATGGAAGCTCTCACACTCCGCAAGACACTTGAACTCATCTCATTTGTGAGAAGATGAGCAGTTGATGATGATAGATCAGGGGAAGTGTCAAAAGATGCATCAAGGAGCTGTGCAATATTCCCAACACGCTGACTACGTCTAAATCGATAAAAAGAAAATTAACCCATAAATAAATATCTCAATATTATTTTTCAATAGAACAGAATTTTAAAGAACAAAACAATTATATAAATTTTAAATATATAAAAAAGGCAAATGACAAATAATAAATTATGATAATGTTAAAATATATTCTTATCTAAAAATGAAAGATATTAATAAAATATTATAATATTGCAAACTTGATGTAACGAAAATATCAGGGAACTTTTTTATACTGTGGTTGAAGATTCATTGGCCATAGATCTTTATTTTGGCATCTCATATAGTAAATAACTATTTTCATGCTTTTTTCTGATATCTTGTGTAGTTCATAAAAAAAAGTATATTAAATGGATTGTTTGATAGATTTGGCACTAGAGATTTATCCCAGCTCGACGATATACTTTTCATTTCAAAAATTTGCTTTAATAATATTGCTAATCAAATGCTTTAGAATCATTTCTATTCTTTTAATTTATCATATACATGTTGCGATATTGCAAATACGCCATAATTTATATCCACAAAAATATTTCAATGTATGCAGTTTTATACATAATGTCTTTTCAAAGCATTTAAAATATCACAAATTTAATATTTTTATGTCTATTATTTTACGACATATATAAATTCTAGAAAAAATATGAAATTGAATATATTTTTTATTTCCAATAATAATTTATAGAATTTCTTTTATCTGATAAAAGGATCAGAACATGGGTTTCAAAATATAAACTACTGTTATCTGCTAAACACAAATTGGCTGCAAATGAATTTTCGACACCAATTGTTAAGAAAGATAATATATTACATAAATATACAAAAATATGACAAAAAACAATCCTCGAATGCAAAGCACCAAAACAAGATTAATGTTTATAATTCAATCACGTAAATCGGGTCTCCGTCACGTGAAAACATCACTATATATATTACAAATAATATCATATAATACTTACACCAACGTTTATGAATCAAATAGAGTTGAACCACGCGGCAATAAAAAAAATTTACTTCTCTAGTTGATTACTTTCTTTTACCGCCGTCAGACTATCTGTTCTTGCTTTATATCCTGATGTTAAGTGGTATGAATTACCTGTGTGATAAATTATAACAAGGCCTTCCGTGAAAGTATTTATAGATTTAATGATTAAAAAATTGGATTGTGCATGTAATTTCTTCACTTCTTAACATTTGCCATTTGGTTATAAGGGTGATGTAATTAAATAAATTTACGCATTGATTTTTTGTCTCATTGTTTTAAAAATAATGCAGTAATGACACTTAACATCCAAAAATTGTTTTTTACGCAATCATATTCAATAAATTTTAATTTGTTCACTAGATACGAGTTTTTAAATAATATTGGGATAATATTAATACTTGTGTTAAATTATTATTTTGCTTTAATAACAAAAAGAAAAAGAATTTAAAGTTTAGTGTTTTGATAATACTTGTACCTTTGTCCACTTATCATAAAGATATCTTTATTTTTTTTGATTTTTTAACGTAATCTATTGACAAATTTTATTTTTAAACTGCCACATTTTGATATAAATCAGTATAATTCATTTTTTTAAATATAAATTGAAAGATTTTTTTAAATATAAGTAGGATGATTTTTTTTATGTTTAAGTTATTTATGATGCTTAAATTTTTCTCATATTCATAGCAATATTGATCATAAGCACTCTATTCTACATCTTGAGTATCATGTTTAATGCACAATGGAAATAAAGTTTCTTATGATATTGCATTAATTGATTTTTATTTCGTATATTCTTCCGTTTTAGAATATTTATATATTTATCAATCAAAAATTTATGATTTAATATTTATTAATTGAAAAAATGTATTATATTTTTATTTTCGTAAAAATTATATGAATCATATGCATCTTTTATCAAGGAAAGAATTATAGGTATTAAAAGTACAATAGGGTGAAATGTATATATTTTTAAAATCACTAAAAATATTGCCATAAAAAAAATAAATTTAAATTTATAAATTTCCATATTTATTTGAGAATATATTTAAATTTTTTTAAAAAAACGAACATATTAAAAAATAAAATAATGGTACCACACCAAGCATCATATAAAATTCTAATATTATTTTTAGAGCATATAGATGGAAATTTACAACTGAAACACAGTTTTAAATATTTTATTCACAGATAAAACCATTGTTTTCAACTTAAAGTTCACAAAAGCTTAAGAATATAACAACCCATAAAAATTTATATTTTAAAACCTTAAATTAATAAATATTATAGATAAAATTGTAACTCGTACAGAATACCATTGAAATTTGATATAAAACCTAGGCTAATAGATATTGATGATGGTTTTATTTTTATTTTAGTAGATGGTCTGTAGTGTCGTCTAATTCATATTCATGTTTTATGATTAGGAATTTTTGTTATCACCGATATATATAAATCTACAGTGGCAATAAATTTTTTGTTTTTCTATAAATTTCTATATTACCTAATAAAAAAAAGTTTATTATATCTTAATATTCAATATCTCTATTTTATACATGCTTTTTTGGTGGTTGAAATATTTAAAATCGTATTTTCATATGTCATTTTAAGAAAATAAGTTATTTTTCGGACTTTTTTATCCTTTATATGTACATATAAATATCGCAAAAATATGCTCTATTCTGTATAAATATGGATAAATTTTCTTGACATTTGATAAAAAAAATACACAATAGTAAGCTATCAAATATTTTTAGCGTTGTTTTTATTTTAGAAGATTTAATCGGGTTTTATAATTTGATCTAATTTAAAATTACTTTGAGTATTTATTATTAATGAGAATTGAATCGTTTCTTTTTTTTTATTTGGTTAAAGCACATATTAAAATTTTAAGGCTATTCAGGATGTTTTTTTCTAAATATAATATAATTTATGTATAGTTAATTTGAATTTCTATAATAAATATGTTCAAGCAAAATTCAGATTCCATTCGAGACCAGAATTGTATGTAAATTTTCTATCTCATCTTCTAGAAAGAATTCTTTAATGCATATTTTTCGCTCAAAACTGCTTTATTCAAGTGTCTTTCTCAATCCTTTTTTATTGCGCGTATGATTCTGCTTCGGTATATATTCCCGAATTCTTGATATACGAATTTATGATAATTTTTAACAATCAAATCTCAAGTTATTACTTATGGCAGGAGTTTTTAAATTTATATATTTATAAAAAAAAGGTATATTTTTATGTTTCTAACAGAAATACTATGTTATATGACATTTTTAATGTGAATTTTTATAATTTTTCAGTTATACATAAGAATATAAAAAAAATTTAATTTATAGATTAAAACGTTTTATAAATCATCAAAATAATATCTGATTAGCTATAATTTTATTAATACCATTTTACGATAAAAATAAAAATAGCATACTACCACTTAAATATAGATCACAGTACTTAAGAATTTAAGATATTAATATTTATAGTATTTTACATCTGCGAATCATAGAAAAATTTACAAATTTGAAGATGTTTTATTAAAAAATTTTTAACAAGCTTACAAAAGAATTACAAACAATTATAGGATAAAACACACCTTGAAGGTAATTCTTAATCACATTTTTATGTCATTTTTAATGCCTCATTCAAAAATTTTATACATAACAATATTGTTGCTTTCAATTCATTCTTGTCAAAGATAAATAAATAGTATCCTAAGTAGCAAGTTCTAATTGTTTCAAATAAGCAAAGAACTCATATACAAATTGATCATCTTTACAGCTTGAATTTGATCTATAGATATTTTTATAAGTAAAAATCTGTTTGTCATAAAATCCATAAAAATATTTGTATTATTATAACAAAGACTATTTGTTACATCGGTATTTTCTATTGCACCTAGGTGTCATATTATACAGGTATTCTGAATACAATAATTTATTGTCTAATTCTATGAATATATAAATCATAATCGCCTTGTATATATTTTATTTCTCTTTCCACCATAAATTATTAATATCAAATTCTAAGCATTTTTGTGACTTATTTCAATATACTATCAAAGGCTGAATGGACTCTATATAATAACTAAATCTGTAATACTATGGTAAAATGATGCAAAATTATACAATAAACAAATCTAATTCATAATTTATATAGTTAATTCTTTAAATCTAAACCAAAGTACTTTTTAGTAGATTTTTGATTCATCTCACGATCTAGAACTCTACGAAATATACACGAACGGACTTACATTTATATATTGTAATTGATTATTGAAATGCAGAGGCGCAAAATATATTGATTCCAGAGATCTAATGACTATGTTAATGCTTTACATCTATGCATAAAACAGTGTAACAAACTGTGTTTCTAATTTTTCTAGGTGCACTGCTCAATCTATAAAATTCGCATTTTTAAAAATAATAGCCTATGGTTTTTAGTGCTCTTTGGATATTTGTATATTAGAATTTGGGTAATATGATTGATATTATGTGCTGATCATTCTTTGTATTCTAATGTCTGAATCTTTGTAACTGAAATGTTTTCAATTGCGTTTAACGGGGTAAGTATATTGAAAGTTCATATATTGTTAACTACTGTATATTTATCATTGTAATAGTATAGGATGTGTGGTTAAAAAATTACACTAGAAATATTTACAAGAACTTGAGATATTCAAGTGGGCCGTGGCATAAAATAAAATTATCCATTTTTGTAGATTCTCAAAGTATTTAGATTCGAGAGAAGGAGGGTAACTGATGAGGATTTAGCACAAAAAGAGTTAGTTCAAAATATTGATTAAGTTTACTCAAAATATTGAAGTACAGAATCTGTTCAAAAAATAAAAAAGGACAAATCAAAAAAATATTAATAAATAAAATATATATTTTGGCCTCTTTTTTACGCATATTTTCTTTATTCCTCTATCTATATTATATTAGAATTTCTAAAATGAAAATAAAAGGCTTTAATATATATTTATAACTATATTATCTTTTGTGCATAAGTGGAACCAATCAAATATGTCATAAAACTTAAGAGTGAAGAGTTAGTTTAAATATAAAGTATTATCGGTATTTAGATACTTATAAGCATAAATTATTTTTTCTTTTAACAATAATATCGCGCAAAAAGGTTGCTTAAAATATTCACATATTCTACTACATTATTTAAATATAGCCAACTAACATCATTTTGTGTTTTATCAAAATTTATTAAACTTATTTGTTTTCATTAGAAACAAAATAATGTGTTCTCTTTCTTTCCGTCTACAATAACCCGTGTGTATTCTGACTTTAAAAAAGTTGGATTTGATCAATATTAATTTTTAACTTATTATATATTGAATCATTGCTGATCGATTTACTTGCAACATAATAAGAAAGTTTAAAATATTTTTTTAAGTGATTTAAGCAATATTAAAAAATTAGATTTATAAAATCTTTACATCATAGCGTTTTTCTATTTCGAAAAAAAATTGTAAAAAACTATATATAGAAATATACATTTTTGTATAAAAGGTTTTATTTCTTAGATTTTCTAATATCCCACTTAAAATTTGCACACATTATTTTTAGTAAATTTCGACGGTATTAGCACCCCATCATAAAATTCGAATTTCGTACGTTCTATTTTGCGTAATATAAAAATGAAAGAAATCTGAACAACATTGAAAATACCTCTATTTTATAAATATATAATCCGATTTAGTTGTTTTAAATCTTTAAAGTCAAAAAAAGAAAAAAATGCGTACTGACTTAACGCTGCATGTTTAAATAAGTGATTTCTATATAAAAAATTTTGTATATTTTAATTGTTACGATTTTAGGTGCTTTCATGTCGCAAAGTATGTACCACAAAAATAATTCAACACAATTTTATTACCTTATAGTCCGTTTATGTATCTTGTTCTTCCAATAAATAAACTTTTTATGATATATTCTTCCACGATTGATCATTTTATAAATGAATACTGATCTAGGAAGTTATGAACATCTTTTAATCTTCTTTTAAGAGCTAAAATTATAGGTTCCAGCATAAAAAAGCCAATAAAATTCGTTTTATAAATAGAAAAAATAATATAACAAATATATCTTATTATTTTCATTTATTCCATTTTATTTACATACTTAGAATTTTTAATTAAAATTTAAATTTGTGATTTTTTTTCTATATCTTTTACGCGGTATTATAATATCAAAAATAATATAATTATTTATTTTTGATCTAAAAATATTCAAAAATATAAATCCATGCTACTATACGTATATATGCTGCTTTTGTGAGCATATAAATAGCGAACAAAAAGATGAATGTTATAATAAAGAATAATAAATCGAATCATCGACTTGAATGTTATTTTGTACTTAAAGAACACTTTTTTATGGAAATATAAAACTTTGCCTGCTTTTAGAAACTCCGAATCAATAAAAAAAAATATAACCCTGAAAATAAAAATACTATGAGGCTATATTAGATCTCTTCAATAATATACACTTTTTTTTAAAGTGATAGAATTTCTCAATATTTATTACTTATATTTTTTCATAAAAGAAAGAATTATTTTTATTCATGAAAATCATATTATCGATATAGATAATTATACACATCTATTTTACATGTTTTTTTATATATTTTTAGACCGCTTATTTAGTATGTATTATTTGCGAGGTTTTAGAACTGTTTTTAATAAAATTTGCTTCCCCATAATTATTACCAAAACAGTGCATAGTATATTTTTTCGCATTTTTAAATGGATTAAATATGATTTAATTATAATTAATATAAAATATCTTACATTAAAAAAACATATATTTCCCTAAAAAATAGTTTCTAAATTTTTTTATATACATCAAATAAAATTATATACAGTTATAACATCTAAAGCTGACATAACATGGTTTATTTATGCATTAAACAATAGAAAATCATAATTAAAAAATTTACTGCCGAAATGAAAAATAAATTATATTATTCAGAAAATAAAAAATTTGAATAAAAGCAAACAACTCTAAAGAAAGTAATTCAGAATGCTTTTTATGGATCATTCAAGATATATAAATTTTGATAAGATTCTTTTAAAACCTCTAAAATCAACAATTTGAATATTTATGTGATCATGATACAAATATCCCATAGACTCAACCTATACTTCCCTAATAGATAATAAAAACCTTATATCATAGCACATTTTCGTGCATATGCATATTTTGCTCATATATTATAGGTATAATGCGTACTTTATGCAGAAAAAAAATAAAAATCGACAACATTACATCATTAAACTATCTTTTGAAAATAAATTCTGTTAGACCTTTACTTGTTTAAGCATAATTTCTTCATTTCTTCATTTATGATTAATGAAATCATTTATTTATTTTGCATACTCTAATATGCAGTTTTATAGTATAAATCTATCATAAATCTAAAATAAAATATTCTCCAATTTCATTAAGCTTTTAAAATTTTTATTACTAAAATATAATATAAAAACAATAGATACAAAAACAAACAAAAATATTACATTTTATGGATCTTATTTATACAGAATATTATTTTTTAATAGGAATAGAACTTATCTTAGATAATACAAAAAAGTCTATTATCGATAATTACCACTAACAGTTTTTAAAACGAAATAAATATAGTTTTTTGCATATAATACGAATATACAAATATAAAATATGATGTTCTATTATAAATATATTGATAAATTTATATAATCATAATGATAAAGGTATTGACCATGTCAATTTAGTCATTGCTATGTGAAATTATCACATTTTGCAAATATGGGTTGCTACATAAAAGGAAAAAGTCGTCTGTGGACTAAAATCACGTGTATCTAAACACCCAAAAATTTACTTTTAATGTGGGTTGGTAAAAAAATGTTTTGAAATCTCATACTACTAGAATATGCTTTTTAATAGTAAGAAATCATATAAATACAACTAGCAAGTGTAGTAGCAAAACATATAATTATCTATATTTATGATGCTTTTGTTTAATTTTCAAACCGCACATTCTTTCTAATCTAATGATTTATAATGAAGTTCGCATTCACGGCAAATTAAATACACATCAATCGTCTACAAAGCCATTATTCTGAGCTTGTTTATATGCAACGACATTAAAAAACCAAATTTTCACCGATATTTTAATTTAATGGTGAATGATGTTCTTAGACGCATAATAATTTATAAGATTACATATTTAAATTATATGCTGATATTCATTCTATCCAATATACATATTAATCCAGCAAACATGAGTTGAAGATTTTAATTTATACTTTATTAACTATGTCTGGATCTTCACCTGATCGTTCATGTATTATGGACCTTCCTATAAAAATATCTATTATATTTTTATGCTGTACATATTATAAGTTGATTTTAAATCATATTTAGTATAACCTAAAATATACTGGTGATACATGTAAACTTTCTATTAAATAATAGAGATTCCGAATTACGTTTGTTTAAACAATTCAAAATTTAATAAAATCTGTTTTTTAAGAAAATATATGCTCCCTATATATCTTTGCGCGAATGATTCGTTTTATTCTCAAGGTTCACGATAATCAAGGGTGCTCACTAATTTTGAATTAAAATAAATAAAAAAACAATATTAAATTAATAATGTGAAAAAAATATTTCTATTCATATCATTCAAATATAGTTCAAGCCAAATGCGCGCACAAACACATCCAATCTCCATAAATATGGATGATTAATACGATTATAAATTAAAGCAAATTCTTAAAAAGAAATCTAAGTTTTTCATTTATTGAATATGATTTGTATTGTATATAATTCATAAACATAATTGATTTAATAAGCCTATAGACATGTTGTGTTACCAATTTCGTATATTTTAAATTATGTTTATTATTATAAAAAAATTAAGGTGAGAACATCAAAGTAAAGATAATATTAAAATTTCGCAAAATGGAAGCATACGAATTCAAAAAATAAAATGAATCGAATTCTTCTTTTAATCTATTTAAATAAATTTAATTACAATATTTTTATAGCCTATCAACTATTTTTGTTGTTAGATGTCTGATATTTTATATTTTTGGGTACCTTTTCTTAGGTAAATGTATATGCTGGACTTCAAATATCAACATTAAATATATAGGAAATTTATATCCCCAATGTTATTACAAGCTAGAATCGATAAAAAAACAGCGACAAAACTACAATAAAACGCATAAAATATTTTCCTTAGCATGAAATATATGGTATAAATGTTTTTTCTTGCAGATAGGGGTTTATTTTCTGTATTTTTTCAGCTTAGGGTCTATAATAGTGATCTTCAATTGAAGAAATATCTTAGAAATAAAGATGTTGATTTGAAGTCAATAAATATTAATTCTTTTTTTAAACTTTCACATATGAATTTCTTTTGCTCTTTCTATTTAATTTAATCTATTTATAAAAAAAAGAAGGAATTTGTAATTGTGAATGGTAGATTTATATAGTATTCTAAGAATAAAAAGAATAAACACACGTGTATTAAATTTAAAATAAAGATTATAACTACAAAAACAAATAAATATAATAAGGAGAACAGACATTTTAGCATTGATTTTGTTCGAATTTTGTGTGATCTTATAAGGTAGGTATGTCGAATATATTTTATTCTAAAAGCTAAGGTCGCAACAGAAATATACAAAAATTTTCTAATTCAAACTTTCTGATTTTTTTGTACCATAATATATGTAAATAAATTTAAATTAGCTTCAAGATGATTAACTGGCTTTTTACACATATATAAAAAGTAAGCCAAGTGCTAACTGAAATAGAAGGCGTTAGGTTATTCTAATGTAAAGAAGTAATATACTTGTAATATTATTATTACTAAAATTTATTGTTTATTTTATATTATTTTCATATATATTTATCAGTTCGTGAAAATATGCGCGATCATAGAAAAATATAGACAGATATAAAAGGTGATATGATTTAAGTGTTTTGAATACTTTTAGACGAATGTCAATTGAAAATATCCTTTACATATTTAAAGATGTCTAGTTTATTTTTATATTATACCATGCAGATTTTTTCATTGATACATCGGGCAAATACCTTTTTATAATAATGAACGTTTAAAAAATATCTGTGTATATTATCAACAATTTTATATTGTAATAAATATCTGAAAATGTCATTTATTTTCAGATCCATATATAAGATGTACTATTGCAGCTAAAGCAAACTCTATTATAATCACTTGCTAAATGTTTTATATTGGTTGGTTTTTTTATCTAAGTTAATCTTGATTATAATATAACAACATATCCTGCAAGTATGATAAATCAGAGTATATTTGATTTTCTATAAAAAAATGCAAAAATATATTTTTTTAATAGCTTTTATGCAGTCTAACCACTTCAAAGATGATGTTTTGTATTTTATTTAAATATTGTATTTTATATCTATTTATATTTACGCTGCAAACTGGTACCACATTTTTAATAGTAGTCTCTAAAGAGGTTATAAATCCGTTAGCCTTGCATATAATTAAATATATTATATTTACTCATATAATGAATGGAAAACCTAAAAATTCTGGACAATACTATTATTAATCAGCATAATATGTCGTTTTTTATGCTCTTGGAAATCAGTTAGATAATAAATTAATTTTATAAATAATTACGCGTAATAAACACCTTAATAAGTTTAAAAACAAAACATGGCAATGAAAAACTACAGTAAAATATTTTCCTGTGCTAAAGCCAAATATTCACTGCTTAAATATGTTTTATAATATATATTTTATATTTATTAGTAATTATACAATATATATGAGCTAAAATATGATAGTTAATTTTGGAATGAATAAAATGAAAGATTTTTTTTGTTTAAGAAATATATTTATTGTTTCGAAACGATACCATATGTTTCTAAAATTGTATAAAATCGCAATAAAAACAATGTACATCTTTAAACTTTTATAAACAAAATTCGCAGCCATTGAAAATTGTAAAAAGGTTTATTTATATTCTACAATAAATTTCTATAGAAACTTTAAAAAAATTGTATATATCATAAACGAATTATTTTTAATAACAGATGGGAATAATCATGCTGCATAGATATGAAAATTACAAAGAAGTCTTGATAGTTAAATCTTACGGTTAAGATATTTTAAAAATATATATATCTTTAATTTTTTATAAATCGTTTTGGAAAATATATACATTTTTTTTATTGGTTCATCGATTGGTTACATGTGATATAATTCAGCAAATATAATTTTGACAAGATCTATATAAACCATAAAATTTAAAAATATCAAGTTTGTTTATTTTTACTTAGAAACCTAGTTTTAGCATTATTATTGTATTTTCGTGCCGAAAATAAATATATTTAAATAAATCTATAAAATTTAAAATGTAATTTAGTTGAATTTAGAAATAATAGCAATATTTTTGCAACTTGTATTACATTAATAAAAGTATAAAAATTTATTTGATAAAAAATATTGGGTAACGGCAACACAAAACTATACAATAAAGCATTGATGTTTTAATTTGTTATTACAAAAAATATAACTTACCAGTAGAAAACCAAGCTTTAAATTTTCTAATTATGCATTTCCTGTAGCTGACATGGCAAATCTGGAAATTTTCTATAGACATCTTACTTCTATCTTTATTAAAAAACAAATAACAAGCTTTCAAAAAATTTTAAGAATTAAATAACTTCATACCGTCCCATATGATATAAATAGCATTATGTTAAATAATAGGTAGGTACGAGTTGCACCAGACAATTGCGTGCTAAATGTCTGGCGATGGTTGAGTGAAATAAATTACCGGGTTATAACCTTTAATTTAGACAATTTTAGGCATGAATCCGTCAAACGCAGTAATAAACATTACCAAATTAGTAATTAATGCTGTCTAGATGCAAGGAATACAGCCAAAACTCTGAGTTAAACCAAAGCAATGGGCAATAAACATTTACTTTTTAGTATCTTGATAACTTGACGAAATAATAAGCAATACAAGTAATTTTAGCCAATATTGTTATGATAAGTATGTGTCAACGTAGCGATGACCCGATTGAAGTTCTAGCCGAATGTTTATATTATATATATGCACATAAATTGCGAATCTCAAAGACGTAATCGTGTATATAAATACAAAATATGGTGTTTTTATCAACTATTAATAGACAGAATATTTAATAATTATAAGATACAAACACAATATTTCAAAATGTATAGCGGCCAAGATTATCGAATATATAGCACCATGAAAGCGTAGCGGTAAAAAATTGAGAAAAAAAACGAGATTATATCTTTACTGGCAGCCACTAAAAGATCATCGATAAAAATAAAATACTTTAAATTTAATAATATATTTAAACTTTAATCTATCAATGTTGCTTATATGCAATAAAAATAGAAGTATCATTCATAAATTGTTTTTTATCACCATAATGAATATGCTCATTTCAAAGTATGCTCAAAGATATCTACAGAAAAAATAACATTGCAATATCTTAGTTCTCAAAATTTAATTTAGATTTACGTAAGACATCATGGCAATAATTAGACAATTTCTTAGACTAGAAATATAAGTGCATGTTTTTTTTGCATAGAATGTCTTGTTGAACATATATTTAAATAGATAGCAATGATCATCTGTTATTATATTAGCTTATGGGTTCTATTTCTTTGCATTAATTTTATCTACTTAGATGTTATCAGTCTATTGAAATATTACACAACTCGTTGATGCCTTTTTGACACTTTTCACTAATCTATCTGCATCAAATGCCCTTCTTCATTCTAAATGAGATAAGTTCAAGTGTATTGCGAAGTGTGAGAGCTTACATGTACGCTTCTACTTCGTCTGTGATTTTTAACTCCTGAACATATTTTTTTATAAAATAAGAAACCAGACTATCCAAAGTCATTACATGGGCCATTATTTTGTTTAGAATAAGTAAATAAGACCAAGTTAATTCGCCAAGATGATATAATTCCTATATTTGAGATTCACATCTTCAGTTAAGTTGTCGAGGCTAGTGATATTTAATGAAATGAACGTTATTCTATCTCAATTTGTATCTTATAGGAAATTTCTGGTACTCTTTGTTTGATTCAATTATATGTTTTTATTCTGATATCAACCTATATTTCTTCATTTTTGTTTTCACTATTCTCTTGTACTGTGTGAGTTCTGATCTTTTTGGTATTCTTAAAGTTTTATTGTCTTGATTGGAGGGAATTAAGACTTCTTACGATTACATTGTGATTTCACGTGTAATTATGCCCAAACATTTTCTTGCATCTCGTTTTCAATTGATAATTGTTTTCATGGCTTCGTTAAAATATGGGTATTTTATCCTCTCATCAAAAAACACATTTCTGTCTTGAATAAAACAGAATTTCTTATTTCACTTGGTTTTATGTTACCATCTTATATCCATCTTGATGACCCAACAATATAAACCATATCATTATTGTTGGTTTATAATGGTTTTTGGTGTAATGGTATTATTTTTATGCTATACAATCGACTTTACTTTCTTTTTCTCCAGTGTCTCGTAATAGGTGATATTGGCATGATATTTTTTTTAAGATATTCTTCGATTAGATAGAGAAATTTCTTGTTATCTTTTTCTATTTTTAATATTACAGCACCCCCCAATCGACGTGTTTTTACTGTTCTCAAGCAAATTTAATGGCTGATAGATCATCTACGCGGCTTTAGATTAAAAAATAGATGGACTATGTCTATGTTAATTCCCCAGTTTTATATAATCTCTGTTAATTACTAGACTGGGTGAAAGAAAATTTAAATTGAAATATCTCTTATCTTAATTTTAAGTTTAGTATATTCTTCTGGGTCTAATTTTAATAAACCTTAATTAATTTATAAGTGATGTTGCATGTTCATAGATGGATTTAAAAAAAAATTATTTGCATTTGGTTTAGTCTTTCATTAATTTTTATCTGATTTAGTATTTTTTTTTAAATTATATCATAAGTTCCTAGCTTGAGCTCAGATTTTCCATTCATAATTACCCCAAGATATTAGTAAACTGCCGCGCCTTCAATAAGTGTTTAATATTCTGCGCATATTTAATGGTTATCGGCAGACTTGTTTTTGTTTATTACAAGACTTACAACATAAAACTAGTCAGATGTTTCATCCTTCATGAGTTTTAGTGTTTCTGGAGTTTTTGATATCTATTTGAGGAAATCTCTGAAAAGTAATTGATTTATTGTATCGGAGTTTTGATCATTTATTACACTTACCCCGAAAAGTGTTTATTTGATTTTCAGCACAAGAGATCAATATATAGAACGAATAATTAAGGTGAAAGACTTTCTACGTGCAGTACTACCCTATTTATATTTTATGCATGATTTCTACTCCATTAAACTTGAAGATATACTTCTATTGAATGTAATATTATTTAATAAAAGGATTATATATAAAGTCGATTCAGGTTTATAATACAGGCATAAAAGATGTAATTTTCTGTCGAGCAAATATATTTTTCATTAATCGACATTGCAAATAGATTTTTTATATGCTCTTTTTTACCGCAATATGCATAAGTGCCTTTTTTTTTGTTCCTTGGACGCGCTTTATTGTTCCTAACCTATTTAATGCATCAAATTCCTTTATATTCACCCCTTATTGAATGAATATTTTTAACCGCCTTTGTTGTTAACTTATATTAAATGAACGAGCAAATATTTGGTCTTTATTCATTTCCTATTTTGTTATCTTTCTTTGATAAATGATGTTTGTTACGAGAAAAACTATTCTTACTGTTTTTTTTTATTTAAATCTCATATCTGAAATAATCTGGATTTATGAATTCTTTAAAATTCTTCATATTTTTAGAAAAAAAATTAAGGATTCTATTCAACCGCAGCTTTCCAATTTGGCATTAATTTTATTATGTTATCATTTTCAACCTCTATTATGATGGTTATTTTTTTCCGTTTTTTTCGGTAAGAACGGGAATAGAATATCTTTATAACTAATTTTGTCTTAGTTTCCGTATCATTTCCCTACATTTTAATCCAAAAATTATTGATTTTTTTTTCTTTTCATTGACGCTTCGATTGTATACGTCTTTTTTTAGGCAAAATTGCATTAAAAAGTATCCTAAGAAGCTCAAAACAAATATTTTGCTGGTAAGACACAGCTTTTTTGTACTGCACTATCGCTTTCATAATTATTTCTGATTTTTGTGCATATTTATTTAACATTGTTTGCAGAATATCGTATGTCTAGGATCATGTATCTTGATGGCATAATTTTTCTTTAATTTTTTTTTTACTCTTTCCAACTTAACAGCTTTTTTTTTTATTTCATGATGTACCTTTTTTCATTATTTTCAATAGCACTTTAAATATTTTTATTCAATATAAATTGGCTCTTTTTTTTCGGTTTTTTCTATGGTGTTTCTAAGTCTGTTGTTCAGTTTGTAGCCAGTTGCAACATCGAACATATCCAAAGAAATTTTTTGGCCGATTTATCTTTTTAAAAGTACAAAGAATATTAGATTACACTTTTTAGCATGGAATTTTTCTTTGTCCTTTCAATTCAGTAATCTTTGCCTTTTTTAAGATTATGTATATTAAAATAAATTACCTTTTTCATCATTCGTCTCTTCTATCCTCTTCAATTCTATTTGCAATTGTATTCTTTATTTTGTTCTGTTGACGTTTTCTGTATCAAATCGTTTGACAACCGACTTCCTCCATTTGGTCAATCAATATTTTCATCCATCGTTTTTATTTCCTTTTATGACAAATTACAATGGAATTTTATGTTTAAATATTTTTGGCTTACAGCCATCCGAAGCGTGGCATACGATGGAAGCGTATTAGTATTGCCGTGTAGGTATCTTAAACCTATTCGTCTGTAGGATATTCTATTGACGTGAAGTAAAATTCCTACGTCGGATTTGATGTTGATTAGTATATATACATTCGCACATATTCCAATTCTGCTAATATTTTGCTTATTTGCAGCCGCATTCTGCATGATTTGTCATTTTAGTGATCTGCTTCTGATTTTTTAAGTTTGACTTATCTTTTTTTATCTGTAATAAAATAAAGGTTTTTAATAATTTAACATATGTAAAATTTGTAGCCGATGTTTGCAAAATTACACAAATATAGCACCTTTTCATTTTGTAAAAAAATATTGTAATTTTTTTTTTATAAAAAGGCAAAAAGAAATGTTATAATATATGAATATATAAAAAATGTTATTTTCAAAAAATGGTACAATAATGATCACAATATAATCGAATAGATATAATGAGCATTAAAGTATTATTATTGTAAATTTTTTCATGTTTAAATGGTTTAGATGTAAATATGCAATTGCGTTTTTGTCAATTCTTAAATATTCTTACAGAGACGGTTTTGCTGGCATTTATATTTTTAACGACAGATAAAGTGTTAGTAAAAAATAAGTGCTCGAAAATTTGATTATATTATGGTTATAGTGCTGCAAATACTTTTTTTTGCTCTCAACTAAAGAATTGGACAAAAAATTTATTTATGAATTATCATTCTTTTTTCTTTATATAGATTTAAAATTATCGAATTTTCGGATATACAAACTATGCAAAATACATGAGAAATAAAATACATCTAATGATGTACATTTATAAAACTTATGTCTAAATAGACCTTTCTGAATAATTTTTGTGCAGTATTTAATAATAAACAATATAACTTGATCTTCAAATTTTAGCTTTATTTATGGATTATTTTGGTAGTAATTTTTATTACTAATTTTTGTAACATCTATGTTTGTCTGATACACTGAGATCTGCCAGATATTAGATTATGAAAAAATCGCAGTTAAAGTTGAAACCCATTAATAAGATCTGTTTTCAGCTCAAATTGTATCTGTATCATTTAGATTACACTTCTGGATACAGAACAGAATATAAGTATATTTACAAACAAATTAATTGGATTTTCTTTATACATGTATACAATATAATTATATTATAGCTTATGTACTGGGTGTTCAAGAGATCTTGACATTTCCTATATATGCATAACTTTATATGCGAATAGAAACAGTTTTGTCTCCTACTTATTACACTTTTAAATGTTTGCAATTATCTTCTCTTATGGAATAAAATCATAATTTAGCATATTATCATATGTTTTTGCTATTTAAGCTGTGATGGTATGATTAAACTCTATTTATTTAAAGTATATTACGTTTATGTCAGCGAAAGGTTTTTTAATTAGTTTGCGCTGTATTTTCTAGCGTGCGTTAGAAAGAGATTAAGTCAGCAATAAAATGTAAAATAAAACTTACAAAAAATGTGTGGCTGTAACGATTTGAGTATTCCTATAGAAAACAGTAAAGTGTTTCTTCTATGTTTATGTAATAAAATGGCTTCTCAAGTTCTTATTTTTATAATCTGGTTTTCTATCGAAACATTGTTATTTCTCAAGATTTTACTATAAATTGCCCTTATATATTTACGCAACAGTGTCAGTGCTTATTTTAGATAAATATGGTTTTATTTTCGCATTACTAGCAAAGAAAGCATATTTGTACTTTATATATCTGTTTTTGCTCCAAAGCCTACTTTTGCTTTTTTTTATTCTTATATACAGTTTCTCATACCTCGCCTTTCTGTTATAAGCTTAACTTATCTTTTTATACATTTTTTTTCGGTATAAGAAACACATATTTCTACTTCTCAAAATTAAATTTTTTTATACATACCAAGTTATACAATTTCTTTTTATACAAACCAAATTATTAAATTTTTTTTCATGCTGACATTTACATATTGCCATCTAGTTTTGGGTCTCATTTTTTATAATTTTTAATTATACATGTCTTTTCTAAAAAGGTTCTTTTATCTTATAGAAGCCAATATTTGCCAGGAATGTTTAGTTAATTATGATAAGTGTGTTTTTTTATAATTTTTTTTTACATTTTACATTTACGGTTATATCCACGTAATCTGTTATGTATCTTATAGAGCTTAATGAGTGATGTTTGAAATAAAAATGCAAATTAATAGATCATTCGTGTATTTTTTTGATTACTTAAATATATCTTTTTTTATTTGACGGCGCATGTACTATTTTTCTGTAAAAACGTGATTTTTTGTATGAGAAATATATTTTCTAAAAATCAAGTGCTCTTCAAAAAAAACACGCCACTGTATCTTTGATGCCAATTTATTTACTTTTATTATTATTTATGCAGTTAAAAAATCATTATTTATCATTTTGTGATTCTGTCGTAAGAAAAGAGGATATGGCCGTAGTAGGGATGATTTGTATCTACGGCAAAAGAAATCACGTTTAAATGTTAAAAAAAAACATAAAAATAATCCATCAAAATTTGCATAAATAAAAAATGAATGTTTTTTTTTTGCAAATTATAAATAAAACAATCGTAAATTTAACTGCCCTGTGAGATCAAAATATATTCATACCAAGAAAGCTTGCAAAAATAATATATGAATAAATACTTGGATACAACAAAATAAATACATATATAATAAATCAAAACAGGCTAGATATTTCATTTTAATATAAGGAAAAAAATGATCAAGTTGTTTGATATATAAAACTCGTTTTGGTGATATTTATTCTGTATAGTCACATTTAATATACACGATCGTAGCAAAAATGGATTCTTATGTGATGATTTAGGAAGAGATAATTACTAAGAATCATATAAAACATAATATGAATCAGAATAAACAGATATAAAAGAAACATACATCTGAGCTCACAAACTTAGGATGAAAATTTAACTCATTATTTTTGAAAAAACAGATGCATTCCATGAGCATTATCAGAAAAGATGCTGAATGAAACAGTGAGAAATTCGTAAAGAATAGCGATGATCAAATTACGACTTATTATATGAATTCAAAATATATAGAATAGATCTATTTGTTTTATCTAATGCTTATGAATCAGATACTAAGATTTAGAATTTATACTTTTGGTAATTTATTATTAGTATCCCTGCTGTTTTATGAATGAATGTTGTAAATAACGACAAAAGGTATTTAAAAGGCATGAAAAATATATAATATCTAAGATTCCATTCAATTATGCATGGGCATATAATACGATTTTTTTACAATAGTAGAAATATTTATCTAAAAAATAAGTATACTACAACGTTTATCGAAACATATGTATATATCGATAAATAATTTATAATCAAATTTTCGGTTCAGCCAGATGAAGTATTTTTTTACTACAATATAAATGCTATTATATGTATCTTTTTTTTAAAAGATTTAAGGAACATCTAAAAATATATAAAAACCAAAAAAAAACTATTTAGTATGTAATAAAACATAAAAATACAATTTAAAAGACAGTTAATCTGCTATTATTTATGATTTTTTTAACAAGGTTTATCAACTTATTTATGTATAAACTTTGTGTCATGATTTAAATAAGACAATAAAGCATTTTAATAGACTTAATCACCATATTTCCTTTTTTAAAGAATAGGATACATTGTATTGTCTCCAAAAATAGATAATAAATAATTGGCAGCCAAATTCTGCTTCAACTTTATGTTTAATAAAATCGAAATCCATATAGGCATTAAACCATTCAATAACCACAGATATCAAAGTTTTCCCCGTTTATCGTTTCTTAGATAGAGAATAAATTTATTATTTTGTTTTTCTGATTGCTTAAAGATGTGTCAAATTACTCTTTATTACCGCAAACTAGACCTATTTTAGCCATAGAGTTGCTTATAGAAAAATTTAATAGTTTTAACTATTTATTACTATTTTTATATGGCTTAAAAACAGTTTAAACACAAATGAATCAATATGAAAAAAATAGGAAGCATCGATTATACTTGCTACATACTTTTCATAACTTTGTTTAAAGGAGATTATAATATGATATATTTAAGCAGTTCTTACTCAGATTTTTTTTTAAATTACAATATATAAAAAATAATAATTTTTCGAAAACAAAGTTTTGATCGCTAATATCTAATTTTACAGTTCTTTTCGTATATGATTAACCAATGAAATATTTCAAAGATATTGTATTAATTTTTAGGTAAAAGCTCAACATTTTGTTCACTCTTAAAGTTTCAAACCATATTCTTGTGAATTATTGACTTTGTATGTGATATATTGTATTGATTTTATATTAATATTAGTGTTTTTTTCAAGTTGTTATAATAACGTCAACTCATGATTTAAATTTACGCATTTAGATTAAATAGAACTATTTGAGAATTCTTAGTTATTTTTATAGTTAGAACGTATATTTTAACATTTATTCTTATGATATACATATAATAAATTTGTTTTCTTTTAATTTAAAATTTTATATGATTTCGCATTAATAGAAAAAAATCAATTAAATATAATATAAGAATATGAATTAAACTATTTTGTTTTCGATTTTTGTTAAATCGTATAATATTTTCTTGATAAAGACGCATTGGCAATCATAAAAATGAAGATTCCTATTTTAAAAAATCGTAATCCGATAATGTGGATTTTTTAAATGCTTAAATCGAGATAACGTGTAATAAAATACACATATTAGAACAAATAAGGAAAATGTGTTAATAATTCTAGAATAAAGTTATTTGCAGGAAAAATAAGGCCATTTACGAGCCTATCTTAACAAACATACCCTTTCTACAGTCATAATATATTGTTCAAAAACATTTTTCTATATGCAGTATATACGATTCAAGGGTTCATAACAGCATAGTCGAAACAACGTAAGAATTATATATCTAAAAATAGCTGAATTTTATTTCTGATCAGAAAGAATGCAAAATCTGTATATTAAAGATCATAAAATTTCTAAAAAGCTCATATTTATTTCCGAAAAAACCTTTTTTTGATATTTGATAGATGTTTTTCAAATATTAAAAGCACAATATTTGAGTGCGTGATTTCAAACCCATATATGAATAGTTTAGCGAAAATAAATATACAAATCTTTGAAAATATGATTGTACATACAATACAAGAAAGATGAAATTTCAGATATTTGTATATAATCAAGTACTCGAAGCAAAAAAGTACTTTCAAATCTTTTTGAAGTATATTACGCTATATACAAGATAAAGTTTAAAGAAGTTGTGATTTACCTTTAGTACATAAAATAAAACAAAAATTAAAGCTCATGCAGCAAATATGTAAGTTTTTGCTTGATTTTAGAAAGATTCAGTAAATAGCACGATCAAAATATATTTTACTAAGGTATGTTTAACTTTTTTTAAATTATCTAGCTCTTTGAGGTAATAATTCTCCTGGAATATATTAATTTTTCCAAATGTTGAAAACAATACTCAAATATAATTTCTAAAAAAAGTACACAATTAGCAAGAAATAATATCAATAGAATACTATTTTATAAAATATTTATTAAATATTATATCAAATTTATTTATCTGATGCTTTATCTGATTTACAAAGGTTTTTATGAAATATAATAATATTTTTCATTAAAAAACCCCAAATAAAGATCTTCTAATATGAAACTGAAATATACAAATAAAACAGATGGTTGAATTATTTTATTCGATCTAACTTGAACTTATAATATACATATATTTAGAAATATTAATAATTGATGTACTTATATTTAATCATCACGGAGATACTAATTTTTGATTCTTAATCAATATATGGACATAAAATATTCATAATTTTTGATTTAAACATTGAAATTTTTCTATTATTTTGATCATAATTTTACTTTTTTTCTATTGAAATATTGATATAATGCAAATTATTTATTGCCCATTTACTTATAAATATGTTCCCATATGATAATGAATATTATCCATCTAAATATATCAAAAAATTACATCTGATGCTTAATAATTTTTCTATCATACCTATCAATTATTTTAATTTTGGTTGATATATATTTAAATTAGGCAATATTACGTTTCCATTTATGATATGATTTTATACCATTGAAATGTATCAACATTTTAATCTATTTCTTAATATTTTCTATTTTATTTTTAATAATATTTCTCGTTTATCTATCATAATTTTTGATTGGTATTTATTATTTCTCCATCTTCTTAATATAATTTTAAAATCTTGACATATACTTTTTTTACTCTGAGACTAATTTCTATATTTAAAATTCATTTATTTTTCAAATTTATATATCGTGATTCCAAATTTATTGATCATAGTTTCTCTGCATGATCCATCCATCAAAAAAATTGTTCATTCGACCACAAATCATACATTTTAATTGATTATAATTGGTTTAAACTTAAAATCATGCAAAATTTTTTGGAGGTAATAAATAAAATTGCACAAAGAATATTTTCCGGTGTTAATTAATAAAATCGCACATTGAATATTTTTTGGAGGTACTAAAATAATATCCTTTTGAATAACTTAATGTGATTCAGACAAAAAGCAGATATTATTGTTCCATAAAAAAATGTTGTAATAAACATGTGGGAAATTATGAAATTTCATAAACAATAGGAATCGATTTTAAATTTATGCTACGCTTTTACAAAGTTAAAAAAATATAGCCATAAAAATCATCGATAATGTTTCTAAATATATTTAACAAAACTTATGTTTCATAATTTTTTTTTGAAGGATTCATTTTACCATAAATTACGGTAATATTAATAAATTATGATTGATATATCAGCTAAGTACATTACGATGGAAAAGATATTTTAGAAAATCATAGACTTTTATTCAAAAGATTCAAAAACATTGCAGTGCTTATAACTTTTTGATATAAAAAGACGTGAAGTCAACCTCTATCTAATATAACAACAAGATTTTTTATTTGTCTCCTTATTGAAAGCTTTAATATATAATCAGCTAATCTACATATTTTTTTGTAATCAAAAATAAATTACCAAAGATAAAAAATATTAATTCTGGCTTCATTAGCCACATCATCGGATTTGGAAAATATAATATATAATGGGTACCACAGAAATAAATTAAGAAAATCAAAGATGTTATTATTTTGATTTCTATTAAAATCCTCTTTGACAAATAATGAAACAGCACTTATAATTGATGAAACATTCAAAAAAGAATAGAAACAAGATATCTTCAAACTTATTTCTGATTTACATGACACGCACAGGTAAAAGGTGCTTACAAAAATAAGGGCAAGATTCTTCTATCATTAAAATATCATATATACATAAAGCAGCCGTTACTCGCTCTGATATCATAGATGTAATATAAATCCCCATGATAACCAAATTATTTGCTTCATCCTTTCCTAGGATATTATGACATCTACAGAAAAATATTCTCGAATTCTGAAACATTGCATTCATTTTTGTCTTATACTGGATACACCGATGATAATTCGTAACTTTTGGTTTAAAAAATAAAGTTCAAAAAGAATTTGACACTGAAATACTTTTTGCTACCCATTATAAGAAGATCTTATCAAAAGAGTATTATGTCTAACATATTCCATAGATATTCAAAAGTTGCGATAATTCCGGAAAAACTGATTTATCTCTCAGCAAATTTCTATTCTTACGGGATGATATTTTGGATGATTTCTCTTTTAAATTTATCTAGATAATAATGTGCGACTCGATGTTCATAGGGCATAAAAAAGAAATATATAATACAGATTCAAAAAATCTACAATTTATGACGGCGATAAGACTTTACTGAACGCTTTAGAGAATTACTATAAGAAATTTAATTCCACTAATGACAAGTGTAAGTGTGACATCAAAATATTTATAATTCATAAATTAAAGTCATGAAAGCGTAGCAAGTCAAAATTATACATGAAAGATTCATTAATTACCCATAATATAAATTTTTAGACTCATTTGAAATTTTAGCCTTTAATATTGAGCACAATTCATATTTTTTTTCAAATGAATTAAGTTTAATATATACTAACCCAGGAAAACCATATTATGATGATATTTTAATGTCAAGTTTCGGCTGGAATTTACTTATAAAGTTTTTTTTAGAGAACGATAAAACGTCTATTGGATTTTTTTGTTGTGAAGAAACAGGGAAACAGTTCCAAGGAATAAACGACATATTTCAACTTCCAAATGATAGAAAGGTTTTTCCATATATTTGAAATTCTCTCTTATCACACAAAAAAGATTTATGTTATTTTTTTAAAAATGGGGATATAATGGTTAATTATCAGAAATATGATTTTATTCTAGACTACATCCATTACTTAAAATATATAAAAGAAAAAAACGTATTTCATTTCAAATGTGATTTCCTTCGATGTAAAATTAACCAAGTAATTCATTAGGCAACAAATTTTATATTCAACTTTACCGTTTTTAGTTAGCCCATGTCTATAAAAAGTTATTTTGTTGCTGATTGATTTCAAGCCACATTATAACGATTCTGCTAGCTGTATTGAAAATAGTTTCAATAAAAACATTGAGATTTAAGGAATGAAATTCGGTTGTATGAGTTTATCAAAAATAAATTCAAATACCGCCCGCATATTCATTTGTGTATTAGAAAAGTCGAAACATAATGGCATCTTTCAATAATAGCAAGCAAAAAGGATAATAAGAGAGAAGAATACAATTTTACTTTGAGAATAAAAGCAACAACGAACATAAATATTCCATAGAAGAAATACTCAATTCGCATCGACAGTTCACGACCAGGATAGTAATATGATCTGGAAACGAAGCAACTATATGCGCACATAAACTACTTGTTTTTCAATACTTCTAAAATTTGTTGAATGATAAAAATATCAAATAGAATATTTTCTATGAATGTTAAATGTGATTACGAAAAGACATTTCGAATTTCGATGTTTTTAGAAAAGGTTATTTTACTATTACGCCGAGCATATAGGAATTTTCCATATAAAATTCTTCTAAATGCATTAATATAATTAAACTTGGTGAATTATAATTTATAATTGAATATGAACGATTTAAAAGAAATGAATGCGGCGATTCGCTGATAACCATTTCAATTCCTTTATGATCGCAGATAACATAATAGAGGAAATGAAAATATTTACGACGATAAAAAACTTGAATTTTCGCTGCAACGCATAAAATTATTCTTAAAATCTGATATAGCAAGTTTAATATACAAAAACGAATATACTATGACTAAGCTAGTTCTATCTAAAATAGAGAGCATTTTAAGGTTTAGGAAGTATACAAAAGTGCCGGGTGATTTTTTTAACTTTTAACACATTCGTCAAATGAGTTTTTGTATTATTATTCAGTATTATGTTTATATTTCCGAGTCATCATTATAAAAATGAAGATAATGTGATTTTCTTGTGAAATAAGATCAAATAAAATAAATAAGGAAATCATTAATGTGAAACGATTTATGGAAGAATCAAACATTTTAGAATCATTCTTTGACTATACAACATATAAACACGATATTACAAGCCCTTTACCATCCAGCTCAGAATGGCTCTAATAAACACGATAATGGTAATAAATAAAAGGTATGGTTTTTTTATATCAAAAAACATAAAATTAAAGCTTATTTAACCGGCTCATTTGCTAATTATGTATAAAAAAATCGAAATAAGTTCTATTTTAATACAATACATATATTAGGATAATTTAAAGGTTCTATGCATTTTAAGAATTGATTACTAATCATAAAACTTATTGAGCTCAATCATGTTTTACTTGGGTTTTTTTAACTAACTCGTATTTATAAAATTTCTCTATAAATAACATATTTCACAAAATTTAAATTAGCTCAAAAAATAGTACATTTATTTTTGCATCATATCATGTATATTTAATTTTAACGATCAAATAAAAACTTTAAATAAATATTTAAGTAAAAATATTGCCAAGGTAAAGATCTTTAAATTTGAATACTGCAAATATAATTAATTCATTGTCATTTTAATAATACACAAATAATTGACTTTTGCTTTTTAACAGTATAAAATGCCCGATATCATTAAAATCACTATAAAACTATGCAGAAATAAATTTTTAGCCCTAAAAAAAGTCAATTTTCTAAACATGATATAGATCAGCATGTAATATCTTGCTATTTTTATCAAATAGCCCTATATTATACCCAATTCAAAATTCAAATACATTAGTTATATCCATATTTATACAAACAAAACAAAACAATGTGAATAATGTAGCGATTTTTTATACAAACACTGATGCCAGATATACAATATAAATATTATGATGCTTACATTTTTAAATTCAATTTATGATCAAATTTGTATCATAACTATTTATAATATAATTATAAATAAAATATATTTTATTGATATATTTCATAATTCTATGACAACTTCTATTATCAAATAAAATTTATTTTTTCTTTAATACAACACAAGAACAACAAAACATACAAAAAAAATACAATCCTAAAATTTTTGTTGTTTTCATTTGTGTATATATACTTGTGTAGCAATAATATCTTACAGCACTCACCACTTTTTATTTATTTATATTTGCATTTGTATTTTTTTATAAGTTATTCATCGTGTGAAAACCTGAAAATGTAGCGCTTTGTCTGTAAATAAGAATAAAAATATTAAAAACATTTACAAATGCACATTAATTCATACTTTTTTCTATGTAGAAAAACAAAAGCCTAAATATATGAAAATTTTATCTACCAAATTATACTTTTGATTGTATAATAATCAGCCAGATAATTTATATAGAAAACTAAAAATATAGTAAAACCGTTTTAAAGGCGCACTATGTACATCTAAATCAAAATTAGGTAATTTCGAACGTTTAAAATAGTATAAACAAGTAGTCCATTTAACACGAATATATAAATAGGTGTAATAAATTTTTTATATTTTCAAAAATTCAATAAAGAAAGATTATATCACATAACAATAGGATTAGTATGGATATAAATATAAATATTTACTGTGCTAGTCACTAAATATATTGAACAAATATACCTTATAATCGATAGATAAGCAGTATAACTAAAATTCAAAAATAAAAACGCAAATCACCTGGTCTTATTTATGTAATATTTTTGTATATATGGATAACTAACATATATGTTTTAGTCCTAAATTGAAGGAAAATATAATTTTGTTATGCGAAATAAATATGAAAACATTACTTAAAATATTTTCAAAGTGTACATGAACGTAAAACATGAAGTATATCTTGTCTCAAAGTGGCAGATTATAAAATAAAACCAATTAAACAAGCATGCATTTTTCAGTAGTAGATTATAATATTTTTAACATTGAAAGATGAAATTCCAAGCACTGTAACGAATCTTCTAAACTATTTATACATAGCAAACAGATAAAAAAAAATTGGTGTAACTATACAAAAAGAAACATCACAAAAGAAGTTTTATAAACATTTCCCCATAAAATATTTAAATAAATTATTCAACAAATCCGTAGACACTCCTATAAGAAATAATCAAATTTTTTTTTTGTGAAAATCAAGTATGTTTGAACAATACAAATAGACCATGATAGACTGAATATATAAACTTTTTGCTTATTTTACGGCAAGAAGAAGTGTATCACTCTTATAAAAACAAACGAGACATGTATTTAATATCGCAAGAGCGTTCCTCTATTAAATAGAAGTCTGTTTCATCAGCTAGCATTTGAGTATCACTAATATATTAGTGAGAATAAATAATTATCACAATATATAAAACTTAGGTAATAGTGGCGATATAACACTATAGTAGCAACTATAATGAGCTCAAAAGTAAAAAATTGAACAAGGCTCTTACAAAAACTCTGGGATTGTTTTAGAGGGCAAAAAAGTGCTAAAAAGATTTAAAGGTTTAGAAAAGGATTTCAAATGGAAGAATAATTATAAAAGTGTATAACGCTGTTCGTGCAGGAATCAAAAAAGGCATTTACAAGAACAAAAACTGTATTTGAATCACAAAAATTGTGCTATAAGAGAAAAATTCAATGTATAAAATATAATAACTATGGCAATATATCTGAACTTTATTTTTTAAATACACAAAAATATATATTTCAAGGTTTCTTACATAAAAATACTATAATAAATATAACCTTATCTGTCAAAATACATGGTTTTTAGCATAGCAATTGGATTTCTTGAACATTTTAATATTTTCAACATAAATGCTGACAGAAATTTATTCTTTTTTTTATTGTAAGATATAATTTTTAAGGATCAATGAAAAATTGTTTTTATGGAATAAAAGATATCTATGAAGATTAAGCATGGTTAAAATTGCTAAATTTAGAATAAGCTTCTAAAATTATTGTATCAGAATTTAAAGTTAAACAAAATATATAAGCCAAATCAAAAAAACAAGCCAATATCAAATTTTAATATTATATAAAGAAAACTTTCGGTTTAAAAAAAAATTATTAAATTAAATTATTACAGTTTTTTTAGAAAATATGGACTAAAAAAATCTATATAAATAAATATTTACATAAAAGGAACTTTAATGGAATATTTAAAGGTTAAAAAAAACTTTGAATAAACAAAAGTAATTTTCTTATTACCCTGCGATAGAAAAATATACAGGTATAAAGCATACATAAAATATTGGGTCTTTTATAAGATGAAAACATGAAATGCTGCTATTTCAAGAAATAATAGAAAAATTATGATATGAAAAATATTTTCTATAAAAAAACCTTCATACTCGCTTATAGACATTTTATTAATTTTTGTATAATGAAATCTAGACAACATATTGAGTTTTTTTAAAAATTTTGTTTTTATTGGTTTTAATTGCGGTTAAAGAAATATTAAAAACGATTTAAATATACATGAGTTATATAATATAGTGAAAAAAACCAACGAATCACTTAAATTTACCTATCAAATACATATAAATTGAACAATACTCTGTATATTCGAAAATTCTTCAAGTTTGTGTAAAAATAAAACTAAAATGTGTATGAGCAATCTAAGACACATGATTTTATAGGTTTTTGGCTTTATACTTATTATGAATGTAAGATTTCTAGTGCAGTTTGAATCATTTTCTCGTGTGCGGATTTCTTAGAAGACTTTAAACACAATAAAAGGTTATCAAGTTATTTGAATCTACGCAAGTCGATAAGATGTGGGTATTAAGCAGAAAATTTTATAATTTAACGTTATTTCATCGTAGTAATTTTTTCAAAATAAAATACAATGTATATATCAATAATATTCTTAGCGCTTTGATAAATAACTCAAAAAGTAATTATAAAAATAGCCAAAGGAAAACATTGCATATACAATATTTTCTAGTCAGCTATTATTATTTAATTCAAAAAATATTCCAAGCTCTATAACTTAGATTTTTTTTAATTTTACACACTTTTGATAAAAATTCGCACAATAATATTGAGATAGATGCTTTAAATAATTTAATTTTTACAGGTGCATGCTTTATAACATTCGATTGCTATAATATTTTTTTTTATTTGACAAGTTATTTAAATATATATTTTTCAGAAAATCCTTTATAAACTTGTTTGTTATGTTACATATCAATAATATCATTCGTAATATATTTTAGCCTTTATAATTAAATTTATTATAATTTAATGTAAATTATATCATAAAAATCCCTTAAAAACTCGTAGTTACAACGAAATCGAGACATGTATACAAACTAAGGAATCTGGCAAAATCTTGAACTAGTAAGTCGTGCAAAGATTGAGGCATTGAAAATAAATAAAAGAATGATAATATCACGAGTAAACCTTAGGATTGAGAAAAACCCTTGAATTAATAAGTCAAAAGAAGGTGGGGTATTGAAGAAGACTTTGAGAGGAGAAGATAGCCGAAAGTATAAATACGCTGTGCGTACAGAGAATAAAGCAAGCTGTGCCTGAGAACAAAAACTAAAATTACGACTATAAATATGGTCCATAAATAAAAATTTTAAATATCACGAGTATATATATATGATATTGTCATGAAAAATTATTCAAGTTATGTTTATAGTTAAATATTAAATTAAAATGACAAAATAAAATGATAAATAAAATTCATTAAATTAAAATGTCAAAATAAATTCTTTAAATTTGAAAATAATGAATTGTATGTATTAATTTATATGAGAACTATTATTATTTCATAGGGGATCGAGCTATTTAATCTTAATCTTACTCAAGATCTACAAAATACTCTTTAAAACAGATTTAGCCGATACTTCTTTCCATTCGTTATTTTATAATATTCATCAGTTCACCTTCTTATTCTCCAGATTTATAAAATTCAAGTGTTCTTGTAAATTTATAAAAATATAGCGTATTATTTTCTATATACCAAATCGCCAACATTTTCATTTTTCTAATTTACATATAGCTCGTATATAATGCACCCAATTAAAAAAGGCCACAAATCAAATACATACAAACACACATAAAAAAATCAAAAGCACCAGATCACACCATTATGATAGAAAAGAAACTGCTCATGAGTAACACAAAATATAGAAAATGGCCCGTAAGTTACATGTACATCAAGCAAAATTGTTCACAAGAAATGATGTGGAGAAAATATCATGCTTAATAAAGAAACATTTGAAACATGGAAAATTGATTACAAATCAAATGCTGATATAGCTTACCCTGGATTTTTACTTGTTGGTAGTTATATAAAAAGAACAGATAGTAGTGTAATAAAGCAGAAGCAACAGTAAAACGCCGATATATAGTTCATATTGCTAAAGTCTGGGTACCCAGAAATAAATATTTCAAAGTTCTAGCTACGGGAAAAAGAGGTACGAAACAATAGAAGAGGATAATAACAAAGCTTTGATTTGTTGCTGAAGGATCTACCGGGAAACTATTGAATATGAACGTTGTATTCGACCAATAGCTATTCCATATAAAATTGCACATGTGAGTCACTCAGAACTAAAGGCTACTTTTAATCTTCCAATAATTGGTGTAAAGCAAAATCCACAAACTTCAATTGGAACACAACTTGGAATATTACAAAAAGGAAAATAATTGAAGTTAATGTGAGTGAACCAGGAATTGTTTGTGGAAGTAGAATTGTCGGGTAAATATACCAAATCACCAATCATCCAGAAAATGATGGTTGTATTAATGCCGTCCTTTTATTATAATAGAATAAAATATTTTTCTAAATTTAATTGATATCACCAATCAATATTTTATTTTCTAGAAAGAAAATTTTTTAATTTTTACTGCATCATAGTCTTTTGTTATATACTCTTAATCAAAAAAAATATTAAGCTTTTCGAAGTCCATAGTACAAATAAGATAGTCTTTGCGCATCTTCTCCGTATGAACCTCCGTCTTCTTTGATTAATTTATAAAGATTATAATTAGTTTTCCCTCAAATTTGATAAGACAAACTCAGAAGGTCTATAAAAAAGTGGATAAGAGACGGGAATTGAAGATGTATATATTCGACTGCTTGATAGAGTCACCTTCCGTTTTGTTTTTAAGGAGTAATTAAATCAAGCAAGCCCATGATTCGTTTTAATATTGATTTATTTTGGGTATAGTTTCCTTATTTGCTAATTTCATCAACAGAGATAATGACGGCCAATATTAAAAAGTGCAATACTATTTAATGCATCATTGGGCATCTTCCTCGTATCTATCTGGCTCAACTGCTCTTCTTCTTTTATATGATATGCATGCAAGCATCTTGTAAAGTGGATGGGCTTGCATGTATTATTCTACTCTTCTGGGTTTAAACTTCTATAATCATTTTTTTATGGATTTTTGTAACCACATCATTCTAAGTAAACAAATCCATGATATTTTTTTACTCAGTTTAGTGGTTAATATTGATTTTAAAATTATATTTCTCAAGCAATTTATTTGATACAATCCTTGATACGAACTATATCAATCCTTTTAGCATTCCATTTTTCTGCTCTTACCTCTTCGATAACCCTTCTCCTCTCAAGACTTATCAGTGTAAGAGTCTTTTTTATCCCCATAGCTTGCAAATATGCTTGAATCCTTTGGATATTCCAAGTTTTCAAATATTTCTTGTAAAATTTAGTAACCACCAAATGCTAAGTTATTACATATGGAATCTTTTTCGCTTTAAACTTATATATCAAAGGGAGTTCATTTGAAAGAGATTATTTTTTCCTCGTTTTATCGTTTTCTGTTCAGGTTATGCTATCGATAATAGTAAAAAATAACTCTATCAGTGATATTCAATTAATTCTTGTCATTGATTTATATATTTGAGTGATCTTTTTTTATCATGTTTTTTTATGTAGTGTCTCAACTTTTAATTCTGCAAATTTATTTTACATAATTTCTTGCGCTGAATCTCTACGGATTTTCTTTGTTTTTTAATTATATTTTCTTGATATCAAAAAGACTATTCATCATACATTTTAATAGTGTTTTCATGTGTAATTGTGACTTAACATTCTCTTGCATCTACTCACTAAGTGATAAACAGTTTTGTAAGAAAAATTTTAGCGCGGGCACTTTTATCTATCCTCAAATATTCAATTCATTCATTTATTCAATAAAATTTTGTATCTTCTGCTGTTTTTGTATTTCAAAATTCAAAATATTTTAAGGACTAAGTATCTCAAGCATTGAATTTATGCATATGCTAAAGAGTTTTTGATGTAATTGTCTATTTTTATTTACACAATTAAATCACGGTCTGTTTAGCATTAAGTATTTCTAAATCTATCTCTGTAAAAGTATATTATTGTCGAACTAGATTTTCTATCAACTCCAAATGGTCTCATTATCCTTTTCAAGTTAAAGAATAGCAGCTTTTCTATTAGATATTTGGGTTTGTTATTTGTGATCTGTTAAATTGGAATAACATCTTTCATACATTAGTAATCCCTCTATCAATTCAATTCTTTTTTTTTGTAAAATCATTGTTTATTTGCTGGTTTAAGATGTATTTGTTGGCCACTAAAAAATTTTTTATATCATCATCTAAGAAAATTTTAATCTTCCAGGAAGAGCTTAAATAATTCATTGTGTTGTTTATCCGTGAAATAGCGCGTATTGTTAAATATTTTATTTCTTCGTGCATTAATTCTTGTTCTAGATAAATTCTTCACGCTAATGAAAATTCAATTTTTTATATAATCTATAGTTTTTGGTTTTATTTCTTTAAAAATTCCGAGGTATTTGTATATTTACTTTACTTCAATAACCGTAGATATATCTTTACAATTTACGTTATTGTTTGCTGACTTTTCTTTGTTGATTTTTACAATATATTTGTAAAAAATTTTATAGCTTCATAAGGAATTCATTTTAAATTTTCATGGTCATTTGCAATGATTATAAAGTTCATAATAAAGACAAGGTGATTTCTTCTATACGAGCTTTCGTTTACTGGAACATTAACAGATGGATATTTAGGGTTTATTTTTGGACTTAATGGATCCATACATAAAACAAATAATATTAAATATAACATATACTTAGATAATATCTTTAAAAATATTTTTTTGTTATATCTATGTACGTGAGAACTAGTTTCAAATGAGTTAAAGCATATAATTCATCATCAAGTTCTTCAGGTTGAGTTTAATGATAACTTATATTATTTACGTGATCTATTCTTTCAAAGATCATTTTAAATCAAACTAAGTGGCAAAAAGCACATTGTCATATTGATTTGATACTGCTAATCCTACTGAGCTTGCTCTTTGGCGCTTTTTGCTCTCTTACTTCTGACCATTTATATATCTGCTAAAAGATTTCTCGACTCGATCGAATTTTATAAGATAGTAATGAGTATCTTAGTGGCAAGTTACTGCAAATTCGACATGCAAGTGATGGTTCTAAATTCTAATGCTCTTAAGACATCCTTTTTCGGAATAAGATATGTAATCCCGACGTAGAACCAATTGTCTTCATAGTTGTTCTAATAGAAAATATAAATCACAATTTTATACAAACTCGGGTGGAGACTAGTCATCGTTCTATAATAAAGGTTCTAGATTCCATAACACTCAGCAGCTTTGTAATGAGGAATTTTTGTTTGCAATATCATAAAATTCATTACATGAAACAAAGCATAACCTTTTATATTCTTGATAATTAAACAAGTATACTGTGAATTCAAACTCGATTAGATCATATATCTTAATTTTCGACCAAGTATCTATTTGTTATCCTCCAGATGCTTTTATTTTACGTTTTTGTATTTTACTATACTAGTCTATAGGCTTTCCATCTTGATAGCTCGATTCAGTATTCGTTAATGTCAATCAATAACATTTTACATGTTGATCTAAATGCTTTACATAGATCTTAATTTTTTCATTGTTGATTTTTACCAATTCTTTCATCACCGTAATTTGTTTTGAGGTTTTATGATTCGTTCTGAGTATTAATCTAAGAAACCAATTTTATTTTTACTCTTTGAGTTTTTATATATATATACGCTTATATACATTGTTTATATTGGTAAAACTATATATTTTTTACATTTGTATGTAACGCAATGCTTTTGTTAATCAGTTTTCTTGTTATTTCTTCGTATTAGATTGTGCTTTATGTATTTTTTGCTATTTCGTACATGTGTTTAGGTGGGTCGTTTATAATTAAGCATTTTATCACTATTTTTATATATATAATTTTGTTGCTGGATTCTGGATTGTTATATTACTGGTTCTTTATAATCCATTATGTTCTGTTTCTTTAGGTTTGCTGAATTGAAGAGCTAAAACTTCTTGCATCACTCAAGATTAGCAGAGTATTATTTTTTTATGGTTATAGGGTCTTTGTCATTTTCTTTTTATTTCATACACATTAAGATTCCGCATCTATTTTTTCCTTCCATTCTTGTCGTTTATATTTTTAAAATATCATTTAATGTTGATAAAGGCTTTAATTAACATTGAAACTTTTGGTGTGGTGTTCTATATTACTTTATCAAACAAATCTCGGTATTTTGTAAAACGCATCAAGATATATAGACTGACCTCTTGAATCCAAAAGTTCTAAAGTAACTTGTGTTTATAAGGAGAGCTTAAATTGCAGGCCCTCTGCTGTTTTATTTGGTTTGTTTTAATGTAGTATTTGTACTTTTTTGTTTGATTTTTTTGTCACAGGATTAGATCGCAAAGGTTTATCTTTGTCTTACCTTGTCATTGTTTTTCTTTTTTACTAATTTTAAATAAATAGAATAATTGATTCTATAATAAATAGTACATAAAAAGCTGAAATATATTAGTAAATAAGAAGCATGTAGAACAAGACAGATTGATAGAGTTATCTTAATTTTTGTTTTTATAAAGTTGCAACAAAAGTAAACTCATTTCATATAAATATTATACATCGCCAGGCCACATTTTGTTTTTAATTTGAGTTTTTGTCCTCAAACATATTTTGCTTGATTTTCCATGGACAGATTATTTCTATACTCATGGATATCTTCTCCTTGTACATATTCTAGCTTGTGAAGCGCAATAAATATAAAGCTTTCTTAATTTTTATTTTGCATATTTGCCATGATCTGATTCGTGACTTTGAGTTTATGATGGTATCTTTTATGATACTCTGCAACCCCCATCGACCGTAAAAACCCTTGAAATTGTTAATTATATACAAGATAGGTTCAAGAGTATGCTTTTGAACTTTTTTTATATAAGAAAAAGCTTGACAAAGTTTTCTTAAGTTTTGTTTACCCAATAAAAAGTGATGATTTGATAAAATTAACCTCTGAAATTATTGATAAGATATTAAATATCATAGATTAGGTTTGTAAGACGATGGTATCAATAGAATATTATATAATTTGACGGTTTGATATAGCCATCTTATATTTAATTGGGCTTTAAAAGGTGATAAACGAAGCTAATATAATAATATGAGTTTTCATTTTGCTCCATTATAATTCTTTCGGACGAAACTTTTAATCCGTTCACGTTATTTATAAAGCTTCTTACGCATAATCATATTGATTATCTACTTTTTTCTGACTTATAAATATTATTTTTTGGTAACAGTTTTATATTATTAGAAAATTTATAAAACATCTAACTTCATTTTTTGTATTTTGAACCATAAGTATCACAAGTATATTTAGCATAATTCTTTTCTGCTTTTAAACTTATAAATTAGGGATAATTTACTTACTAGTAAGAATATCATATCTAGATAAATTTTTTGATAAACAGGGTTTACCTATATCCTGTAAAATCCATCTATATTCATATAGTAGAGTCTGCATTTTTTATAAAAAAAAAGATCACTGGTTTTTAAAAGCTAATATATAGTAAAATTTCTGTACTATTGCACCTTTTATTTACTATTTGTCCACAATTATTTCTTGTACGTTGTTTTTTTATGCAGTTATAAATTTTGTGGTTGTAAAAATATAAATATTCCTGATTTTTATCGGCTGGTTTTATATTACCCATTAATATTTAAGAAATATATATCTCAAATTTTATCTTTTAATTACAAATGTGCGATACCTTATTTTTCTTATTTTGTTAACACACGTTTATTTTAAACACTAGAAAATTTTTTATTTCTTCTTATGCTAAAAAATTTTTTTCGTCTAATTTGATGATAATTTTGTATGAATAATCGAGATGCCTGGCATTTGAAACAAAAAATATTTGATTCTTTTATGTATTAAAGCTTTTTATGTTTCTGCTTATATTTTCGATTTAATTTATGATGATTTTATAAAATCCTTTTTTATTTACACCGGTGTATTTTCGCATGTATTCTATTTAACTAAATTCTGGATCTATATGTGAAGATTTAATATTGGTAATTATTATCTAATTATTCGAAAATGTATGGTTTCTTGAATAAAATATAACAAGCCTAATTACTTCAAAAATTTTAAAGTTTTTTTTTATAAATTCGCCTGTTTTAGGTTGTAGATTTATATGTTCATAAGCTAAGAACTCTTATAATGATCTTCTAGTAGCAAGTCTACGTTTCTAGCGCAAAAATGCATATATAATTTTCATTTGTTTTTAAATATATATAAACTTATTTACAAATTTTTTGAAGCTAAGATTTTTTTATAATTGGTTCTTAATTCTACCATAGTTTCTAAAATTTTGGTGCGTGATTTTAACTTAATGGCAAGCATATATACTTAAAACACATAAAATCTAGCCTATAAACTTTATGTGCTTAAAATATTACATATATACTTTATACAACAATATTTTTCCAGATCTTATTTTTAAATACCAGAACTATACTTTTGAGACAGTTCCTCTGTTTGATGTTTTCTTTTTGCATTTTATCGTTATATACAGTTTCATGGCGAAATGGATAAATGTGATAGATTTAACAGAAGAAATTTCAATAATATGCACATGGAACAGATAAAACTACGAGAAACTTGATGGGTATATCTATGATAAAAACATTTAAAAGATAAAAAGGTTTTAACTGTAACATTTATATGTGCATAGTTTGACCTTATCCAAGAAGTTTCTCTGTTTAATATAAATATGGGTAATAATTTTGATTAAAATTAATGTAATTATTTACATTAGAAGATATTGGATTTTTTTGTGCACTAAAATTCCATCGTCTCAATAGATTATATGTTTTAAAATTTTATTATAGCCTATTTCCTTCTGTTTGACGTTTAATTATTGTAGATTATAGTTTTATTTATCACATTCTATTTAGGTTCATGCACAGGCGTACGGTGTCGCTTTGATTTTTTATTAGAAATTGCCTCTTATTTATTATATACTATATATGGATAAATATATTTATTAAGTCGAGTATATGAATAAGCACCGACATTATCTCTGTATATGATAAATATTTTCGAAAAGAGCTTGAAAACTATATTGAAATTAAAATAAAACATCTTTATGATTTCGTTAAATGTGTTAAAAATAGTGGAAATGGCATATTTACATGATTAAGTTAAATTTGCATCGGTTATGGCTGATTTATATTCTACAAAATAAATTTTATTTTACACATCATTGCAAATTAGATTTTAAATTTTGGCTTTTCTCTCTCATTTGAATAGTTTCAGTTCCAATTAAACCAAATAATCAACCATTATAAGCACCCATTTTCAGAAATAATCTATTAATTTTGTCGTGATCTATAAATGTTTAAAATTTATAAATCACGCAAAAAATATGTATTTCTAGCTTTAAAGTAAATTTTTTGATAGTTTAAAACATTTTTAAATATATTTGAATAGGCCATAAACTTGCATTTCGCTATGAACATGCATTTAAATCTCGTTAAACTGTAAATAAATCTTATTTTATAGCTAAATCTGTTTATTTACATATATATGATTTTATATCGTGATTATGCATTAATTCTTATATTTGTATACATCTATATAAAATATTTTTTTCAATATGTTTTACAAAAAGTGTAAAAAAATAAATGTAATATTTCACAATCGCACAAAATTTTGTTTTTAAATCTGATTTATAACCAAAATAATTAAGGAACATACTTTCTTTACTTTAAAAAATTCTTTATCATCTGATACATGATGTTTTCTAAATTTTAAACAAAATTTTATTCTTTAATTATTTTGGTTTTAAATCAAATTTGCAAAATAAAAATTTTACACATACCTAATCTCAAGTATATTGCATCAAAAAATATTTATTTTAAGTACCGATGCCTTTAAACCAGTATCTATTGTTGGTCATTAGTTTAAGAGAGTAATATGGTAAGATTATATGAAAAAAATCATGCACACTATATTATCTTATTTCAATTTACATAGTCTTGAGCGTTGATGATTCTTTGAAGAAGACTGTAAATGTATGTTTAAATAGAATATACAGAAAAGTGTAGTCTAGAGCAAAAAAAAGTTTTGTGCATGGAAAAATGAAAGTAAAAAAATATAAATACCATATAAATAAAAATATCTTTTACTTCTGGACTAAGCATATTATCATATTTTCAAACGAGCTTACTTATTTATAAAGTTTAAAAAACACAATTGCCCATAAAATATTTAGTTCTATTTATGCAGTCAAAAAATAAATTTTTTCACGGAAAATTTATTGAGAAATTAAGATTTTTAAACAGGAACGATTATATACTTAATTAAAATTTTTTACAACTTTGAACGCTTAAAAAAAGTATTTTAAATGTAAAAAAACAATCGAAAGCGATATAAATTCAATTCATTTATTGGGTAAAACTACAGCAAAACGAAATAATATAATAGAGACAGTAATTAAGGACAATGAATTAAGTTTGGCTCTCTAAAACAATTAATGGCAGAAAATATGCTTACTGAGGATGTTTGAGCAGATATTTGGAGTGAAGTCACCATATTTATAAAAATCGTATATTATGCTTTACATATGAAAAACGTATTATTTATCAATAGACGTATACTTTTCTTTTTCTGGATATTAAAAAATTTTTACTGCTAAAATATCATAATGAAGAAAATTGATCGGATATTGCATAAATTTTTAAATCAAAAATCAATATAAAATCAGTCAATATAAAAAACAGATCATAATCTTACATTAGTTGATTTTTGGTCTATAAAAGCTCTTGCTGAATCGAATTTTATAAAAATTGGATGTTATTATTTCTATTAACATGCTCTATGACAAATAATAGCACATTGAAGACAATTGATGAATCCTTCATATATGAATGGAAAGAAGATATCTACAAAGTTTTTTACGATTTACACGACGCACAAATTAACGGAGCTTACAAAAATAAAGACAAGATTCTCTTATTAATAAAATATCCTATAGATAAATTATCTGGCGTTACTTACTCTGATATCAACCATGCCTTTATAGAACTACACAATAAAAAATTATACGCTTCATCCTTTTCCACAAATGGTATGCCGTCCATAGAAAAATTTTCTAGACTTATCGATATATTGGATTCTTTTCTATCTTATATTGGATGCATTGATGAGAACTCGGAATTTTTTGAATTGAAAAATGTAATTAAAAACCGTTTTGATACTAATAATCCAGATTATTTAGTACTTTTTTCGACTCTTTTTAAGAAGATTTTATCAAAAGAAGATTATATGAAATACATTCCTAAAATTTTCGAAAGTTGCTATTCACCAGAAAAAAAGATAAAATTTCTCAATAATTTTGTATTCTTTAGAGATGATATTTTGGATGATTTTTCATTTGCATTTATTAACAGGATTATAAGCGGCTTTATATACGAAGAAAATAAAAGAGTAGAGAAATTATTGACAAATTTATTTCGAATTATTTTGATAAACTCGAGGCTGAATTAAAGAAATGTGAATTGAATTGTCGAATCTATCCTCAATTTTCTGATGAAAAAATAAGCAGCATGTATAAAGCATTCAAGCAATGCAAATCTGCACGCATTTTACATAAAAGGCGGGACTCATATTATTGCAAACATGAGATAATAGATCCAAGAAAATTTTTTGCGGATAAAATATTTCTGGATGTTTTAAAGCCGAATTATGACGAAATAGAAATAGAAAACTATGGATATGTATTTTTTTATGTCAAATCTATAACTTTAGATGGCAACAAAGGTTTACTGAGCGCTTTAGAAAATTTATTTAATAAATATGAACCCACTAAAGAGTGTAGCATCGAAATATTTCGAATTCATGAATTTGATATCAAAAATGCCCAGAAAGTCGATATTATGCATCAAGAAATAAAAAATTCCGAGATTACACATACATCTGAATTGATCCTAACCCAAATAAAAGTTCAGCCTGAACATATTGAACACAATTCGTATTTTTTTTCTAGTATATTGAGTTTGAATTTCATTAATACGGTTAACCATTATTATAATGATGATGTGAATGTCAAATTTGATCTTAAATTAACCAATAAGATTTTTTTTAGCGAAAATCATCATCGTACATTGAAATTTAATTTTTGTGAAGAAACTGGGAAGCACAATTTAAAAGAATATACTTCATATCTTGTTCTTCCAAATAATAGAAAGATTTTTCCATATACTAGAAATTCGCTCATATCATTCAAAAATAATTTTTGTTATTTTTTAAAAAATATGGATTCAATGTTTAATATCAAGAAATATGATTTTTGCTTAGATTACAGCCACCATTACCTAAAATACATAAAAGAAAAAAACGTATTATATTTCAAAACAAATTTTCTTCTTTGTGAAACTAACCAAGTAATTCAGAAGAATATCAAATTTTATATGCAACTTTTCTTCTTTTTGTTTAGACAAGGGCTATAAAGAAGTTATTTTGTCGCTGATTGAATTCAATCCGCATTATAACTGTTTTTCAAGGTGTATTGAAAATAGTTTTGATAAATATATTGAGATAGACATGATGAAATACGAAGTGATTGAAGTTTATCAAAAAATAAAGTCAAATCTTTTACGGAAATTTCTAAACTCCTTTGGAGAAGTAGAAACTAAAGGGCAACTCGCAATAAAAGCATATAATAAGAATAATAACAAAGAAGAGTACACATTTTACTTTGAGCATAAAAGCAACGAGAAATATATTGAATCCATTAAAGGATTAATGAATTTGATAAATAAACATTTCGAGACCAAGATAGCAATAGAATCTGGAAACGAAGCAACTTTAAGCGCATGTAAAAAACTTGTTTTTAGATACTTTTTAAATTTATTGAATAATAATGATATTAAGGATAACATATTTTCTGTTACAATTAATAATGCTTACGATCCGATTTTTCGATTTTCGATGTTTTTGGAAAAGGTTATTTTACTATTACGCCAGGAAGTATCGGAATTTTACTTAGAGAATTCTTCTCAATGCATTACAAACATCAAAGATAAAGCTCTTTTGTATCTCATTTCATACTTTACCTTTGCTAAATCACGTATTTTCATAGAAAAAATAAAATATATTTTTTTTTTAAAACAAATAAAATTATTCTTAAAATCAGATACAGCAAGCTTAAGAAAAATGAATGAAAGTCTAATATACATAAACGAATATATTACGACTAACCTGTTTCCACTTGTAATGGCGGATATTTATAGGCGGACGAAATTTCTAGATATTCTTTTTTCAATTTTTAACAGATTTGTCAAATGAGTTTTTGCAGGAATTATACAAAACAGTGATAGTGTTTCCGAATCATCATGATAAAAATGGAGACAATGTGATTTTTTCTTGCGAAATTAGATCAAATAAAAATAAAATAAATAAGTCGATAATTGATATGAGACGAATATGAAGGAATCAAACATTTTTGAATGTAATTTTGGGTATATTCAACATGAATCCGATAATAAAAGCCACTTTATATCTACAGCTCAAGATAGCTGGAATATGTAGAAAAAAGTTAAATAATACATATATATTTTTAATCATACAACATTAATTACGTGTTCATAAAAAAAATCTTTTGTTTGTTTTTGTTAAAAATGATGTGAAAAGAGAATCGACGTTTTTATAATGCTTTACAGAAAAAATTTATAAAATATACAGCTGATAGAAATTTAATAAAATTATTGAACTTCTTAAGTAAAATCATGTTTCACATTGGTCAAATTAATTTTTCAATATTATTAGAATCTTTCTAAATCATACCGATCGTTAGTAAATAAGATTTTCGATAAATCAAAATGTTGTGCAAATTTCTGTATAATAAACGAATTCCGTATATTAATTAAATGGTTAAATCAAATATTATTTATATAGTTTACGATTTTTTGTAGGTTATAAAGATTTTAAAAAATATCAATATAGAACTGTACAAAATAGTGTTCGATTTATCATAATAACAAAAAATTTAACAAAGTTTTTATGCTGGAACGTAAGTAAACAGATAAATCAGCGCTAAAAGAGCAACATCTTATAACAAAAATTAAATATTATTTCATGATTAAGAATAATCTTTTCTGCGATTTTCTGTATACCTGAAATGCAATAGATAAAGATAAAGGATTACATAAAGTTATCGTTGTTCTAATTCTAACTACTTAAGAAATGCTAGACTAGACATTTTGTTAGGCATAAATTTAGTTAATTATAGCATACTCGGCTTGGTTTTGTGTCGTATCTACTTTTGCTGACAATATTTTATCATTTTATGAAAATTATTGTGTTTTTTTGATATCTACTATATAAGTTTTCGAAAAAACAAAAATACATATAAATTCGCAAAGATGACAAACGTTATCTAATGGATATTATCCGGTCGTTCTATTGTTTCTAGATATACTTGTTTTCATACAATAATATTGTCAAAATGTATATGGTAGAGCTGACATTTTTGTTAATATTTTTACTCATTACCATCCATTCTAGAATACATTTTTATTTTAGCACATATGTGCCTATTTTATTATATTTTATAGTGAAAAACTTATTTTTAGATGTCTTAAGGCAACATAGCTATATTTAATATGGAATTTATATTATAAAGGCGTCATTTCGTACGATAATCGCAAAAAATATGTTTTATTTTGGTTTACCACAATTATTATCGAACAGTTTATGTTTAAAGTCGTTAGTTCAAACCTCATTAATACTCCATATCATCTTTTCATTTGTCATATCTATATCTGTATCCTTTCTTCATGTGAAAATAGTAGTTATGTGGCCATTCCTAACAAAATAGTTATATAAATGCCTTAACTTGATAGATGAAATGGTCATTTTCTATAATTCTTGTGGAATTTGTAACCCCCTCATTCAATGTTATTACAATACTAACTTTCTCGCTATAAATTTATTGATCGAAAAATTTCCATTTATATAAAAAACATCATAATATTTTTCACTTTCTTCTAAAGTTATGTTATAGGTTCTATTGACATCACTTCTATCATTGTTATACAATTTTTATTCTGTCAGAAATGTAATATCCGGATATTTTTTTTGTCTAGGATATATGTTGGCTATATCGATTTGCATTTTATTTCGGTAAATAATTTTTTCATATTTCTTGCTCTGATTGTCTATGGATTTTCTTTGTTGCTTTGAAAAAAAATTTCTTGCTTTTATAGCATATTTATATTAGTCACCTTTGTTTTGTTGTTTTAATTATATAAACTCAATAAAAACGGCCAATTAATTATAATTTTTTCATTATGGGGTGTTTTTCTTTATATCGATTTTATCTATTGAGACATAAAAAGCCCATTTAAAAGATCACTCAACTCTTTGATGCATCATATGACACTTTCCCCTGATCATTCTTCATCAACTGCTCTTCTTCTCTCAAATGAGATGAGTTCAAGTGTCTTGCGGATTGTGAGAGCTTTCATGTATGCTTCTACTTTTATAGGATTTTTAGCTCCTTAACATGATTTTTATGTTATTTTGTAGCCGGCTCATCCCAAGTCATTACATATAGTATTATTCTTGTTTTACATTTGTAAATTAGACCATTTTAATTCGCCAAGACATATATATATTAGAAAGCCCGTTTTAATTTTAAACTTTTCTAATATCATATTCTGTTTAGCTATTCTTTTTTGTTTCAATGTATGAAAATATATCATAATTAACATATTCTAGTTATTTTAATTTAAATAGTTTGTTTTAGATCAAATTTTAATGATCCGAAGAACCGAGATTTTTAATAATATATAAACTAAATTATTGATTTTATATTTATTTATCTGGGAATTTTTTTATTTCTACATCAAAAAAAAAAGATATAATGAGACTCTTTTTATAAAATTTACATTCATATATTTATGCTTTAAGTTTCCAATTTTTGTGTTTTTTTGTCTATTTAGCATATTATTGCAATACTTTGCTTTTTTCACATGTATTATTGTATTTAAATATGCGTATTTGCTCAAGATATAAATTTAAATAACTTTTTTGTATTATTCACCGTCTTGCCGTTTAGTATTTTTCATCAAATTTTTTATATTGTTATTAATGGCTTTATTTCTTGCAAAACGGATGAAAAACTTTAGAAATATTTTTATTTCATGATCAGATATTAATTTAATCAGATAAAAATTATTTTTAGTTGCAAAAATCAGAATCAACATACAAATTTATATTTCTTTCTTTATTTATGCCTTTTCATACTTATAATTAGATATTTTTCTCTTTTAATAAATAAGTCTTATAAATTAAGATTATATAGCATAATAATTTTGAATAGTGATCTTCGGCTGGATTTAAAATATCCTTTATAAATTATTGATTATGAAATATCTTTTAATTGAATATATAATCCTAGCACTAAATTTTGTGAACTTTATAAAATAAATGGTTTATAAGTTATGACTCACTATAAGAATGCAAACATAACAGATCTTAGTTTTATGTGCGCCTTTCTTGGTTTAAATTTATAATACAAAATTTTAATCATCTTCAAATGTAAAGTGAATTTTGATTTATGCACGTTTTCATTTTGAAAAGAAAGTTGTGATAATATTACATATTGTCTTAATCGGTATGATAAGTGTTAATATTCAATTTGCAAATAAAATCCAAAAAATAATATTACATTTTTTACTTATTATTAATTTATATTTATGAAATCATTGTCATTAAAAGGTTGTTTTGAAAATAATGAATACCATTAAAGCATTCAAATAACATTTTATATTTGGGCTTTTTTCTATTTATGTTCTATATTCTTCTAAACTATTAAGTTAGTATTTACGGATTTATTCTTTGTTTATTTTGTAAAAATTACTTATTTGGGGATCCTAAGAAAAATTGCGATTTTGTTGAATTATAGTTTAAAGTATATTTTATTGATCGACTTCAATCATAGAAGGTACCTGAAGAAACTAGATGTCACGAACCAGGTTGAGGCATATATTTAAACCTTGGGATTGAGAAAACCCCTTGAATTAATAAGTCTCGAAAGAAGGAGGGGTATTCAAGAAGACTTTGGAGACGAGAAGATAGCCTAAAGATTAAATAGGCTAGGCGCATAGAGTATCAAGCAAGCTGTGCCTGAGAACAAAAACTAAAATTACGACTATAAGTATGGCCCATAAATAAAAAATATGTTGATCGACTTCAAAATTTTTACTATGAACATTATATTGTGCATAAATATTATTCTGTCCAAATATTTAGTTTATAAAAATCAAATGTATTTTTTTACAGTACTTAGATCCGAATATGTCTGTGATATTAGTTTATCTGTTCTAGTCTGGTTAGCTAATTAATTGATTTAAATATTTAATTATATTCGTATTTAGAATATTCAAAGGCATAAATACGCAGATATGCAAAAAGTTATTAAATTCTATTGTTTTTTTTCAATTTATTCAATGCGTAATTTTCATAGTTTCGAAAATTTCAGGTACGAATTATACTGCGCATATCTATATGGTTTTCGTACGGTAAAATCTGTAGAAAATCGGATACAAATTGCAGTGAAGATCAAGATATTTGTCAATATTTATATTATTCAATATTGTATCAACACTTGAACTCATTATTTTTATGAATGATCAGTTAACTCAACGAAGGACTATCCCGTCGTTATAAATCATTGACCCTTTCCTAATGTTTTGCAACAATGTAGATTTTTCAAATAATAATGCGTATTTCGATTATAAATTTCTTAATTTTTTGATATCTATAAAATTAATCATTATTTTAAACACTAATAACATCTAATAAAGATTTTTACTGAGAAATTGAATAAAATATTTTTAAAATATGCAAAATTTATGTTTTGTTAAAGATATCTTAGGTAGGAGTCGCAGATAAAAACTTAATAGAGAAATCAAAATCTTTCTATTAGATTTTTATAAGCTCATCCTGAAGGCGTATTTTATGAACATAATTTACTAGCAATCAACGTAATCCATTCGATCATATCTCTGGCTAAGATATAATGTCTTCCTTTTATATAAATTATTAAAAATGTAGTTAATCAATTTAAAATTCACATTTTAATTTATTATTAGATAAACACATAATATGTGCGAGACTTTATATGCATCATTATCCCTTAAAAAAAGGCGTAGTATTTTTTTGGCCAAATAAATAATAATTTTTAAGAAGTTAATCAACAAATAGCGTCTTAATAAAATCGTCAGTTAACTTTCTATAAAAAATGTCAACAGATTGGAAATAATGCACAAATAGTATTTTAAATAACAAACGTGTGTAATTGTAAGTATCAAAAAAGTAAATTATGAACTTGATCAAATAAAAGTGTTAAAACATGATTTAATATATACATTTTCGATTTACATAAATTTACTAATATATAAATAAAAATCTATTCTCTACAAATTAATCTTAAGTGATTCTGGTAATTATTAATCTGTTATCTATAGAAAGAAAAGCATAAATGTTACTTTATCGAATGTAAATATATATACACTACCCTTGAAACTTCAATATACAATTTTGAAAATTTGATGTTAATCTTGATAATAATATGATTAACAGACCAATTACTTGAACTTAGCAAGTGTTAATATAGAGATTAGCTCATTTGTTGTCAGAAATTATTTTTTTTAGAAGAAAGGTTGTCAATAATTTTAAGTACTTAATTCATACAGTGAATATGGAAAAAAATAGATTAACAGACTAATTACTTGAACTTAGTAAGTGTTAAGATAGAGATTAGCATATTTGTTGCCAGAAATTATTTTTTTTAGAAGAAAGGTTGTCAATAATTTTAAGTACTTAATTCTTACAGTGAATATGGCAAAGAAAACACCGATCAAGGCATTTTATATTCTCTTTATATATAAATTAGAAGCAAAACCACTAATATCATAAAAATAATTTGCGTGTAAATTTTTGTGTAAACTTTATAGGTGGCTTGTTTTTATGTTAAAAAGAAAGCTTATCTATTTCTGTTTACTTGATAGACTTTATTTATATATAATTATCAAAAAGCCTTATAATAGTTATTTCTAATACATTTATGGCTTAATTTTACACGCAAAATAATTAATACCCTATTTTTTAGTTTTATAATTTGATTTTTATCTGCTGGCTAAAAAAGGTTAATTTTAATTAGATTTTCTGATTTCATTTTTCTCTCGTAATCAAAAGTTTGAATTTTGGAATAATTATTAGAAAAAAAATATGACATAAACTGTTTCTAACATGATTGATATTATGTATATGTATAAAATCTGGATTTGATGTCTACTTTACCACTTGAAATTTCGCGAACTCCAATATGAATCTAAAATTTTTAACTTTAATCTATTATCATAAATTGATTAAATAATATTTAAATTCTCTAAATACTTATTTGATTCTTCTCCTTACCAGATTATGCATACACCTTTATAAATATGGAATTTCTTTAATACTGTATTGCTATTGGTTGGATTTGCTATAGAAAGCGTAGAAATTGTATTATTAAACTTATTTATATTGATAATATCTTTATCCCCATCATGGCAGGAATCTTATTTCAATCATTACAGCCAACAACCATCATTGTTTTAGTCTTTTTATATGCTGAATGGTATCATTATATCGGTTCTGTTCGTTAGATTGTATCTTTGACACTGCCTTGCTTATCATTTCAGATATAACACTTAGATTTGGTAATTAACTATCTATTATGATCAATCGAAAATTTTATCAAATAATATTCCTAGCGTTGTTTTCTTGTGTTAATATATTTCTCTCATTCTTTATAAAGGTATTACATATACATACTTCGAAGTAACAATCTTTTTTTTCCTGGGGAAAAAATGTATATTTTCATGCATTAAGCTAGATTATAAAAAATTATAGTTCTAATAAAATTTGGTAAATAATAGTCAAAAGGGTCTTATATGTTTGTTTTTGACAATTTAAATGCGGCAAGTACTAAGATACTTTATATGACAAACATTTAATACCAAAAATGTATTGTTTTCTTAATTTTAGGGCTATGACAGTAATTTCGATTATTTTATATTTCTTCTAACTAATTTGACGTTTATTATAACAAATATCTAGCGACTTGATAATAATAGATTCTATATTATATTTCACATGTTATCGGTTTATTCTTTTTTATCTTAATGACTTAGAACTTTTTTTGGATTTTATATGTTAAATCTTGTTTTAATATGAAGAAAGATTAATTTGACTAAGGCATTATAAAAATTGAAAAAAAATATAATTTTGTTTTTTTTTCAAACAAGAATCTATATTAGATAGTTCTTTTTTTTTAGAAAGCCTATAATCATCTATTTTATCTTCTCGCTTTATGTACGTTTTTGTTATGCTAATTTTCTTAATTAATATATAGATTTATCTATAAAATATTTTCAAGGTGTTTTGAGTATTTATTATATATGAAAAGTAAAAAATAGTCGGTTTTTTTTCTTGCTTCGCTTAGTGGAATGTTTGAAAAAATATTCAAATAATTAATTATAATTAAAAGCATTTTTTTTTTAAATTTATAATCAGTTTCCGTTTTTTCAAATTTTTTCTTAAGCATATTTGATATCTTTGAATATGTCTACTAAATTTTGGACCAAAAAAATTCACATTTTTTACTTCTTGTTTGAAAGCAAAACTCTTGACAAATTATCATACTTGAAAATAAATTTTTAAAATTCTAATGTTTATACTTGACAATCTAAAACAACAAGAACATATAATTAACTTCTAACAATTTATTTTGTCAATATCTGTATTAAAATATATTAGACTTCGAAAAACGAAAAAATTCATTTGTTTGAATTTTTTATTAATTTTTTTCTATAGGTGTAATAAACTACTAATAAAGCTAACATTTTCTCGTTTTATATGCAAAAAAATTTGATTTTTTTTATAAATGACTTTACTAAGAATAAAAAATATCGGTTTTTTTCGTTTTGCATATAGTTTAAAAAAAATCTAACGCCTAGAGCTAGATGTTACTAAAAAATTGGAAATCTATTGTATAAAAACCAAAAATTTGAATCACTAAAAAAATTGATTTTAAGAACTGAATGTTATTTCTTGCATAAAAATGCCCATTTATTTTTACATGTATCTTGCATTATTTCTTTTTCCTAAAATACATATTTTTTTTACAACCATGTATGTATATCAAAAAAAACTAATGTTACAATAATTAAAGCACTAATTTTTCATAAATTGTCCAATATAATGTGTAAAATATCAATAAGAAATGAATGATTTTTTCTTAATTTAAGAGTATTTATGTATTAAATCATCGGCGTACACACCAAAAAAATATATTATTTATAATGATCTAAATGGAGAATATACAAGCACAAAATTTGATTCTATGATAGCATATATTTTTTGTTATTCATACTAACTGCATTAGTTTCTATAGAATTTAGGAAACAAATTCAACATTCAAGGTAGTGAATATATGCCAATTCTTTTGATTATTTTATTTTTTTAAGGTAGAAACCCACATTCGTATTGACAAATGAAAATAATAAAAGGTTCAAAACTAATAGAACAACATATAAATTGGCTCAGACAGTAATAAAATTCTTTACCATGTAAGTTTTATCGGTATAAATGATTATTTACAAAGATAAGAGAAAATCTGGCAATATCATGACAGTCAATTTAAATGATTATTACAAGTTCAAAACATATTTATTTATGTTTGTGTCATAATCCCACATATAAATTTTTTTGCAAAAGTCTAAAAATTACGAAATATGGAATAAAAAATGGAAACAAATACGCAAGTCTTTCACAATTTTATACGAATATAAGAATTTTTATTGAGTAAAAACATTATTATGCTTTAATTTATCGTAACTAAACCAGGTTTGATAACAATTTTTATATGCACAAAGTATAAAATATGATATTTATTTATATTATATAATTAAAAACTTATGATATAAGTCTTCTGAAAAAGGGATTTTCGATGTATATTTAGTGATGATATATATTAATAAAGTTATTGATAAGGTTTGCAACCAGAATTGTTTTACAAAATTAATTTGAAAAATATAATATCAAACCACATGAAACCCATTGAGTAAATTTATCTAATTAAAAATGAAAATATAGAAAATATTATATTTTAATTTGGTTAATTGCAAAAGAAAAATATTAAAGTTAGCTATTCATCTCTAGAGAATTTCTGATCTGATGAAATTAATGCATAGAAAAAGAAAAACTGTATGAATATTCCAAGAATATAAACCTCACATTTAATTTTTATTACGTTTAAAATTTATTCATTAATTTGCTTCAATAAATCATTTATATTTACTTTTTTAAATTAAAATTACATTAATAATATTTTCGATTTAAGTCATAATTTTTATATAAACTGTTAGGATTTAGTACATTGAAATGTATAATTATATTTGTGGCAATTTTATTGTTATTGTCTATGTATAGGATATAGTGGTAACAGAATCAATCAGAAAAAAAGAAAGAGCTCGAAATAAAAATCCAAATAGAGACATGTAACAAAATTATCTGAATGAAGTCATCGCATGAAATCATATTTTAATTTAGAATAGAAGAGATATCCATAAGAGTATATATCCAAGTGTACCCTTTATCAACACATGGGAAATCGTTTACGTTTTTTATTTAGAAAAAATCTATACTTACAATTCCAAAGATACCTATAAATATTTATACAGTGTTTAACAAATTTACTTTACAAAAAAAAATTGCGACGTGGATATTTAAAAAACTAGACGGGTTATTATGCTACCATATATTCTATATATAATTACAAAATATGAAAATACTAATCAAAATTTATAAAAGTGCAAACATTTATTAAAAATATATATATATGCTTAAATTTCATTTAATGACTTGGGATGGAGTATTTACCAAATTTCACGAAAATATGTTACGATGTTAATGATCCCGGACGAATTAGAAGCATGTATGTAATCTTTCAAACTCCGCAAGACACTTGAACTCATCTCATTTGAGAGAAAAAGAGCAGACCATGAAGATAGATTAGGGGAAGGTGTCAAAAGATGCATCAAGGAGTTTGCAATATTCCAAATGAGCTGACCACGTCATAATAGATAAAATTGATAAAAAAGAAGTTAACCCATAAATAAAGAATTATTTTCAATATCCAAATAAAAAAATCTGAGTGTTTAGAAAGCATGAAATGTATCAATCGTTTGCGATTTTTATAATCTACCAAAATAATTCAATATATGTATTGAAAGAAACATTATATACACCGTTTAAAATATTATAAATTTAGTGCATGGTTTATATTATAAATTAAATGATTCTATTGTAAATTGTTTATCATTAAAAATCAATAAATACCAGATTTGCAAACAAAACCTTTGAAAAAGTATATAAGCTCTATTTATTACCTTTACATTTAATTTTAAGCATAAATGGCAATATTTGACAGATAAATTTATGATCAACTTAAAATACACATAACTAAATCATTTTACGCAAATTCAAAATAGTTCATTTTTTTGGATTTAATCTATTAAAATTTATTGTTAATTTTTTTTATAAACATTAAGATAATAAGAAACTACTAAATATTGTACACCCAATGCTTTTTAAAACCAACTTTAAGTATAGCAAAACACAAATAATAATAAATTTTCTCGTACTTTGTATAATATTAACATACTCGCACCATATAAGTATGTTATCTCAATCATTTTTATTTTAAAAATCCAATAGAAAAACAATAAGGTGAAGATATATTAAGATATAATATATATTATTATTTATAACTATAAAAAATAAGCTTTTCTACTTTTTCTTTTATAATTAATTATAGAATTATGCGCAATTAAATTATAGTGATTTTGTTTTTTAAAATAACCAGTTATACGTAGATTTTATTTTCTTGTTTTGTTGCTTAAATAATATTGTTAACTTTTGCATCCATATCTCACGTGAGTATAGAGGAAATTTGTGTACTTTTGTTTCAAAGGTGTGAATTTTGTAAATATAAATCATTAAATCCAAAAAAAGACCTAAAAATTCACGTACAATTACAGAAAAAATAAATATACAGAGTGAAGATTTCTTGTGTAGCATTTTAAGTACTAAATTACCAGTAAAAATAAGTATTTCATAAACTCTCGTGAATTATCATTTAATGACATTTCATAAATATAGATTGTGATAATATGGTGTATTGTGATAATCTGACTCTTCGATCGGACATTCGTCTAGAAACAACAAATAACGTAAATAGTGCCCGATTTGCATGCATGCGAAATCAAAATAAATATAATTTCTAAAACACCAAAAAAATTATATATATGAGAAAAAAGAAATTATAAATGGTAAGTCTACCAGTGTTCCTTGTATCTCTTGCGCATAGAGAAATTAAACCTAAAATTTTTTTAATTTAAGATCTATGTCAAATGCTCATGCCGCTCAAATATCAACAATAAATATTTATATGCGTCAAAAATTTCGATTACGAATCAAGTTAAACGTATCTGATATATTTTTGATGTAAAAGATTATAATATTGCTTACTTGAGATTAGATTCCTAAATAAAGGATATAATAAGGATATAGTGAAAAAACGAATAAAATCGGTTTAAATGATGCACCTATGTATTATATTTTAAACATTGGATGGCTTAAAATTAATTTTACATAGATAATTATTTCGCATTAATAGTAAAGCATATTGTCAATTAAACTTAAAAGACCCAAGCTTCAATTATAAAGCAGCTTATAATAATGAATTAAATACGTCTACAGGAACTATAATTCTCATAAAGGTTTAAAAAGCAATAACAAGCATAACGTTGCCTTAAAAGTTGATAGGGCGAATATTTTTTTTTCAAATAACCCTATAAAATATTTATACTTTTATTAAAAATCATTGGTTTTATATCTAAATTTTATAATATAAAAAAATGCTAGAATCACGAACAGAAATATATGTATTTAATTTTAACCGGTTAAAAGAAGCTCTTCCTAAATTTCTCGTGTTTCGGATAGATAATTTTTTTTATTTGTCGCTGATAAATCTTGATATATTCTAGAGTAGCATAACATAGCTATATATATATAAAAAATTAATATATTCAAATAAAATATTTTTTGTCTTAGAACAAACAATTAAATTAGACCCTTTAATTTATAGGTTGCGACAATTTATAAATATAAGTTTAATAGTAATAAATAAAAAAAGGTACTTTAAACCGCAGTGATTTCAGTAATTAATGTGTTATATAAAAATCATAATTGCATGCTTTTATGTCGATTTTAAAGATGTCATTGTGAATAAAATTTTTCATGATGAAACAGAATTCGATTTCCAAAAGCATTTAAAAATTCGAAAGTAAATTAATTTAGTTATATTTATATAGGAAACAAAAGCAAAACTATGCAATAGTCGTTATGTAAAGAATGAATTTTTATAAGATAAAGACATAATTATACCAAAATATTGCGACACACACAGACATTCACTTGCTGTCTATGCGTAACTATATCATACTTAGGCACTAAATGGACAATTTCATAAAAGTAAAATTTTTTATTAAACATAAAAACCAAAAACAATTCAATCATAACTATATAAGGCTATTTGACATCCGGTACTATTTTGATATTTGTTTTATGGATACAAAAATAGGCACAGATCTTTATTAAATCATATTTACATGCTTAATTTCTCTTTATCATTCATATGGATCTGTTTAATGGCTTTCGATAGTATATTTTACATAAAATACTAACAAAAAGCATGATGTGCATTAAGAAAAATAAGTATTATGAATGAAATAAAATCATTCGTAATAAAAAAATATTAGCACCGAAGCAATTTGTATTATTAAAAAATTATAATAAAATAAAATAAAAATGCAGTTTCATCAATGCATAGTTAAAAATTTGATTCTTTCTTATATTTTATTGAACATTATATCTTATTTCATATAAATCAGTGAATTTTCTGCTTCTGCATAATATTTAAAAATCTTTAAGATTTTTATTATATATCATTATTAAAACAAAATATTAAGCCTTTCAAGATTATGGCACTAAATTTTCTAAACATGTACTACAATATGGCACCGATTGCCAAAATTTATTGTGTTTTAACATTAAAAATGTATTTTCATATAAGAATTTGCACTAAAAATTATATGATATTTCATTGAGGTTAAGTAATTGTTTTTTATGGTTCCATTATCTGATTGTTGTTTTTTAAATTGTTAATATACATAGTTTGTGTTATGGTCATATCTTTTTTAGGCATGTGATGTTCATTTAATATATTTCAATTTTTAAACATATTCAGAATCAATAAATTTCACGTAAACTTGCACCTTTATAAGCATTTATTTCTTATTATACAATTAATTATAATATAAATCTTAAATTTTTAGTAAAACAATATAAATTTTAATAAAAACCCTTGAAAAATTTGATTAAACTTGAAATCTAGAAATTCTAATACCTTTGATGATTTTATCTCCAAAACATCTGAATAGATGGAAATGGTAAGAAATTATCAACAGATTTATAACCATAAATGTTCGATTTTAATCTTATTACAATATAAATTTTAAAGGGCTTGATCTGAAGTTTATTTTCCTTATAATAGATGCTAATCTTTTGGAATCTAAATATATCAAACCTAATTCCTTTGAATTAAATATTTCATTATTTCTGATTGAACATATTTGTTTATTTGAATAAATATAAATTATATTTCTATTTATTGTGTTTGAATGTTTTAATTTTTGCAATTTTACCGATCTAAGCAACCTTAAATTTTTAAATGCCTTATGATTTGCTAAATAAATAATATTAAAAATTACAATATACGGCAAATATAATTTTTTTATATCCCGCGGTTTATATTATATTATAATCTTCTTGCTTTAGATAAAACAAAGGTAATTTTTATTTATGGGCTATATTTATAGTCGTAATTTTAGTTTTTGTTCTCAGGCACAGTTTGCTTGATTCTCTGTACACACAGCGTATATATACTTTCGGCTATCTTCTCCTCTCCATAGTCTTCTTCAATACCCCTCCTTCTTTCGAGACCTATTAAGTCAGGGGTTTTTCTCATGTCCAAGGTATAAATATATGCCTGAATCTGGTTCGTGACATCTAGTTCCTTCAGGTACCTTCTATGATATCGTGTCACCACAACGTCCCATGTTATAACATATGGAATAATTTTGTCTTGCATTTGTATATTAATGATAGTTCAGATGCTAGCAGGTCATGTTTTCTCAATTTTTCGTCTTCAACTATGTTTATGTTGTCAATACTTGTCACGCCAATTTCGATCAGAGTGATGCAGTTCTTCTTTTTATCATATACAAAAATATCGGGCCTGTCATTCGATAACTTGATGTCTATTTTAATTCTTGTATCTACTTTGATCTCTGCGAATTCGTTTTCCAATATTTCTTGTACAGAGTGTCTGCGGATTTTTTTGGTTCTTTGAAATTGTATTTTCTTGCCAACATAAAGTCAAGACATCTTACAATCTCGTTGTGTCTTATTGTATAGTCATGACCAAGCATTTTTTTACTTCTGCTTGCTAAGCGGTCGACTGTTTTAATTGAGTCGTTACCGTGTGGGCACCTTGATCTATCTCCAAAGAATACGTTTCTATCCTGAATAAAACAGAATCTCGCCTTTTCTAATGGTCTGATATTTCCATATTGTAGCCACTTTGAGGATCCTAATATTTCTAGCGTTGTATTTTTATGAACATCGAAGAGTTTTTGATGTAGTGTTTTTTGTTTTATTTTACACAATAAACTCTCTTTTTGTTTAAATTCAAGCGCAGGAAGATCTATGCCAACGAGGCCATATTTTGTTCCGAGGAATTCATTTATTACGGATAAGTGGGTTGCATTTTCATTTTCAAATTTCAATATCGCGGCTTTTCTGGGTGATTTTCCTTTTTCTTGGTTTAGAGTTTTATATAGTTGGTAAAGTATTCTTTCGGATTTAAACTCAATATTTTCCAATCCACGTCCTAGGATATTTCTTTTAAGATATAATCTTTCTTTATTCGCTGGTTGTAAGTGTATTCCATTTTCTATTAGATAAAACGAAATCAATAATTATCTTTAAATTGGGAAATCCACTGATGGATATTTACTTTAAATTTAATATTTCATTGTTATATAATGAAAAGCTTCACGAATACTGCAATTAATGATATTTTTTGTAATCTGACGCATAAAGATCAAAATAAAGAAAGTTATATTTATTATTCACGCTATAATGATTTACAACGATACAAATAGTGCACCGAAACAAAATATAAAGGTTTTTAATTTGATAAGATTAAAAACATTTATTTTATAAACAGTTTCTTTGGTTTTCATATTTTTTTAATAGGATTTGCTTTTGATTTTTATATGATCAAATTTGTTTTTTAGCTCTTTATAGTTGTTCAAGCAGACCTATAGACTACTCTATAGGAATAGTTTGACCTAATATTCTAACATTTATCATATTTACAATATGTCCCAGATACGTCTTCTTCTCTTAGAACTGATCAGTTAAAACGCATTTCTCAAGAATATTGTTTGTGCGTGAGTTTTCGCTTCGGTTGGCATTTATCAATTTAATAAATTTAAATATATAAAATCGCACATCAAACTTCAAAATTATAATCTTACTCTTCTTCAGATATCATAAAGAACACTTAACCTAGATTTAATGTAAAGTATAACTTTGAAGATTTGATATGTGATATAACAGGTGTTCTATGGAAATATAAACACTGCGACTGGCTGTGCCTATATTCCAAAAAAAAAGAATCGTCATGCATTGATGCGTCAAGAAGTATGAATTTGCAGATAAAAGAAGCTGGATTTGTTCGTATAAAAATTAGTAATGTCAACACAAGAAGTCAAAACCCATAAACACTAGGTTTATGTAAAAAACTTAAATATACAAGTATGTATGCTAAAATTCAAGGTAGATGGTGTAGAGTATATGTTTTTGGAAAACAAAATAACATGGTTGAAAAATTGACTATAGATCCATCTATAATCCTACATGTTCCCGAGATTAAAGTATTATGAAAAACCAAATCATATTTTATAAACATGTAATTTATGACTATATTACCATGAAGAAATCAAATTTGTATATGTTAGATAAAATAAAAATGAACGTAAACACCGGTTAAAACGAATACAAAGATATAAGTATTATTATAAGTAGTTGGATGTAATAAAACAGTGGTGAATGGTTTCGAACGAATGTTTATACTTTAGGCTCTCTATTGAGTAAGATCACAGAAGCATATTGTACCGATAGATTTTTCTGCTGATTTATTTCAAAATATGATACGTAATTTTATTTTAATATGCCTAAAAGTATGTCCTATGGTTGTTTTTATCTTTCTAGTTAAGTCCACTATACATAGATTCATACTTAAAATGCTAAATTACAAATTTTGATTGAACTAATGAATACAGATTATGATGTATGTATAAATCTCAAATCCTGATATAACAAAAATAACCAACTTCATAGATAAACTATCGGGTGTTATTTTTGCAATAGATAAAACAGATATGGCTGAAATGATTTCGTTTCACCGCTAGCCATCAAATATTAACTCTTATCGCGCTTGAAGCAATCCACGCAAGTAATATTTAGTTTGAATTATATGGCTATAAAGGCCGATAATTAATCACATACATATGTTGAAGCGTTCAAATGTGGTATACGAGATTTCTTTTGATCCCACATTATTTGATTCTTGGTATAGGAAAGGATTTCGAATTAGAGGGATACTAAAAATGTATTAAAAGTTACTTAAGTCATTATAGAGAGTACTAAAATAAGAGATTTCGAATTAGAGGGATACTAAAAATGTATTAAAAGTGACTTAAGTATTTATAGTGATTCCTAAAATTAGAATACAAAGACTTAAGAGAAGTTAGAAAAATAAAGTCAAATATATTTAAAATATAAGTATAGTATGCATTATTTATTCAATATGTACAAACTTTCCACTAATAATTAAATCAGTTTTTAAATTATAGTCGAAAATTTTGATAAACATGCAAATCATTGCATAAAAGTTTTAAGAACAATAATTTCGGCCTCAAAACAAGTTGGTTTTATATATTCTGACCATTCTTTATACAGCTGAACGATTCATAACTAACATAAAGCAGTCAGAACCAAGAAAAAACGCATAGAATATCCATATTAGCAAAGCCAACACCACCATTTTTATAATAAATATAAAGAGAAAATTCATAGTTAAAGAAATTTGTTTGAAAACTTGTATAGAACTCAAATATGTATAGAAATTGACATACTTTTGAATGTATATATACGAGGTTCTATAGAATAAGCTTTTTTAGATATTAACAAAAAAAAGCATGAAAAAACATTAAAGTAATATTTATGAAAAGTATCTACTTTCTATATTTCTAATTTGAGGTCAACAGAAGACACTTAAAGCATAGTAAAAATAAACTCGAACACAATGAACCTTTGTAAATATAATATACAAATTATAGCCAAAATGGAATAAAAAACCCAATATAATAGAGTAAATATTTAAGAAAGCCACAATATTTACATAATAAAAAGTCTCATTATTTTAATCTTTTAATTTGTTTTAAAGCTCTGGATAACACTAAAGAAAGAATACCTTTACAAATAAAAATACCAAATTCCACATATACGATTATATTAGAAGTTTATGGATTAAAATACTAAAAATAATACTGGTTAATTTTTGATTAGCGTATCCCATCAAAAAAACACTGGTAGAATTAACTAAGATGTTTTAATATGTATATATTCTGTTAACAAATCTTGAAAACTAACTTAGAATAAAAAAAAATTCAACAAAAAACACAAAATGATATAGATAAAGTAAATACTATATAATAAGTAAATGTATGAAAAAAAGGTTTTCTGATAAAGAAATTTATTATTTCGATTGACGTAAAATTCGATTTTTGATTTCAAAAAAAAGAGCATATATGAAAAGATTAACATCAATATTTTTAACAATTTAAATATAAGCAGATATTTAAAATTACATATAACATACTTTATAAGAACATCATTGCAGGTTTAAATAATCAGTATATTTGATTTCACCAGTGTTTCTGTATAGTTTTGATATACTAGGTAAAACTAAATCATAACTCCAAGCAGATTTAATCCAAGTTAGAAAACATATAATAAGAATCATTATGTTTACAATTATTTACTTTTTCAATACATTTACAAAGTAAAACTTATGATAAAACTTGATATTTGTAGAAGCTGCAGGTTTACAGAAACAGAAGATTAGAATAAAAGTTTTAAACAAGCACCACTAATTATATAAACTGTATTTAACATGTTTTTGTTAGCCAACAAGATATTTTTAAAAACTCAAACATATAAAAATATTTTAAATAGGTCTGAAAACCAGCAACAAATATCAAATATATGATGTTACATAGACGGTGATCATATTTTTGTTATTTATATACAAAAGCAACATAAAATATAAGTTAATTTACTATTAAATTACTAAATTAATAGTCAAAGAATAATATCACTTAAAACACAGGAGCAGGATGTAATAAATTGGTTAATAAATTAAGAAGAATATTCACCTTAAAAAATCCCCATCCACAAACTTATAATAAATAAGGCAACTGGGATGTGGATCAAAAAAATAAGATAAATACGTTAAATTATACAGATGAATATATAAATAAACAATGATGAATTTGTGTTTTTGCTCATAATATCACAAATGCCAAAAATTAAAAAAATTGCAAAAAACAATGACCCGGACGCAAGAAACACATAAAAAAATGAATTTATGCTATATATTTATAAAGATGACATTTTAAAAACGAATACTTCTATTTTATAACGATTAAAAAATATATCTAAAACTCTATGGTTTAATGAAGTGTTACACCTGATAGCATAAACATATTTAAATGCCTCAAAAAAAATAAAAAATACACCTAGATTTTTTCTTTTTATAGGTCCTATTATATAATGGGATTAATAGTATTTCTTCAATGCAATCAATCCTTCGAATCAGTAGAACATGAGTTACTAGATTCATAACAAAGTTTCATGAAAATATATAAGAAGACAAAAGTAAAAGAACTATGTGAGTTTTTAAATCTATTTATGTATTTCATTGTATGAAAACATAAGTAATTTGATAAAATTTTTTTAAAATATATGGATAATTAACTTGCAGAGAGCAAAGTGAAATAAATGATAAAGAATGTCGAAAAGCATTCATTTTTCATGTTTTATATACAATAAAACGTTCAAGAATGCAATTGCATGTGATAATTGAATAATATTATTTATAATTTATAAATAGACGCAGAATAAAATTATTATTTTTGTAAAGTATGAACTGCTAGCGCCTGTATTTTTCTACAATATATGTCCAATTTGATTTGAATATCGGTTTTGTGTGCAATTATAAAGAAATGAGATCACAAACGATTCAGATTTTTTTTAAATTTTAAATTCGTTGATTTCATGAATTTAAACTATGATAAAATCATTTTTTATTTCGATAAATTTCAAATAAAGATTTGTAGTATTTTAAAACAGCAAAATGATCCAGTTTATTATGAGGATGTACATATGAACAAAAAAATGTGTGTTACGCATATAGAAATTCATCTAAAGCTTAAAAACAAAATCATGTTATAAAAAATAATTGCATAAGTCTAAATAAAAATGCAAAAAAAATTTAAATGCAGAAAAATTATATATCATATGTTTAATCCTATAATAAATTTCGAAAACTGCTATCAAATAATTAAAAAAAATACAAAAAGGATTTTTTTCTAAAATATATATTTTTATAAACCTTACTATCTAAAAATCTTGATGTAAGATCGAAGAAAAGATTTAAATATCTAGATTTATTTAGTTTGCATTTTTCTAATTATAATACGGCGTGCTTTTAGAAAAAAAATCACAAGTAAAGATAGAGCTAATGAACAAGATTTTTAATATAAATGTATTTTAAAGGCTTTTTTGTGTTATAAGCTTCTTAAAAACCCCATGTGGTTTTTTAATAGAGAATTTGCTTCTAATTTAAAAAAAATGTCTATGAACGTATTAAAGCAAATTTAATCTATGTGCGTATTCTAAAAACATCAAATTACATCATGTCATATTAATAAAGTTGTAAACTTAATTCTTAGACCATTTCTGTATATACATGCTTTGATTATTATCTGGTTTAGAGATAATCGCATTTATGTATTACAATTTTTTATATAAATATATGCATTTTTTTATGTTAATCTTGAATATTTTAGTTTATTAAAAATGTTTGTCTATATTAATATATTTTTACGATCTTTACCCTTATTTTCTATTTTTTTACGCTTTGTCTGCGTTCATTTAAATCTAGAACGTTTTGAAATTTCTAATAGCTTCGATACTCGGCAATATCAAGTTTTTAGATTTTATTGTTTTACATGTTCTAATTTTCTTATTTTCGCTTTAAATAAGTATATTTATTTTGTATAGTAAATATATTTAAAGAACATTTTGTGTATTTTTAGTCAATTATATTTTAATGATTAGCTTTTTTAATAGTTAAAATATTATATTTGTTATTTAAATCATGAATTTATTTTATCTTGAATTGAAATTTTTCGTTTTATTGTGGAAAATACAAACTTGAAACTGAGACTGCTCTATTATTTAAAAAACTTTAGATCATTCATCGAAATATTTTAATATATTTTTTGTATTTAATGTTTGAAAAATAATGAAATTGATCATATTCATGCATCTTTTTAGAATTTGATGCATATTTTAGATTGACTTACATCAATTAGTAGAATAATAATGACAGTGAATGTATTAAAGCTTTCAATGAAATTGGCAAAAAATTAACCATATTAGAAAAAAGAAAAATGTATCTAAAATTGCCTGCAATTTCATTATGATAAGAAAATTTTGATAATTACAAAATTTGCATTTTAATGGTTGGTTTAAATACTATGCTTTTGTTTTTTAGAGCTAACATTGTTTATATAAGATTTATAATTTTTAGATATAAATCAAAAAATAAAAAATCAAAAAATACAAATCTATTGTACATGTATCAAATAATATGTAAAGTGGATTTATACGGATTTTTTATTTGTCACAAAAATTATTTTATTATCATGTTTTTTTTTAATACTATAATGTAAGACTATTTTTTATGTGAATATACCTACTAATACATTTCGATCGTAAATTTTAGAATAAATACAGCTTTTTTTTTATAAATTGTAATCAGAATGACTTCAATAGAATTTAGTCGCGTAATTCTGTCATGATGGTTGTAATATAAATAGATATTTAAGTTAATGTCATTTTCTAATGTAATACTTAAAGCATATTGAATTATAATTTCTCATAACTTTAATTTTTCTTTTTTTGCAAAATGATTTTAAAAACCCCATCGTTGCTCAATTAAACTATACAGAAATAAAATTCCGAATAAAAAAACTGGTTTTATTTTTTCAAGTTTTTCACATAAAATATTTTAAATATAAATATTATTGAAAATATTTGATCTAGGCAATTTTTTGCTTATTAAAGCATAATTTGAGGCTATTACCTAATTTTTTTGGAATACTATTGATCTTTATTAGATTTGAAACAATCGATAGATCTATATGCTTATCTTTCTCATTATATGATTAGCATAAAAGAAAGTCGAATACAATGATTGGGTCAATGATTAAGCATATATTAACTACTATTTTCTAAAATTCATAGTATTTATACCTTTATACACAAGTTTTATCCTCATTATATTAGTTTTTTATATATATTTAAACTCAAAGTCTAAAAGATTTTAAATAATTTTTTATAAACTCTTTTTGAAAATTATAAAACATTTTTCTGTCGTAAATATATAAAATATTATAAACTCTAGACCCTTATATATTAGATTTTATATTTGACCATTTATGCACTATATTTTCCATTTTTATATTTTAAGTTTTTAAATTGTTTAGTATCAAAAGAAAAATATAACTAGTAGGTACAAGTAAAAACAGTGTAATTCTTAAAATATAAATACTAAAAATATACAGATTTGATTATTGGATGTTTTATATAACTCGACTCTTTTTTTATGAAATTGTTTTGAACCTATAGATTTTTCTTTATTTGAATATGTAAAACAAACTAATATATGATTTTCTTGCATATGAAAATAACTTTTTAAGCATTAAATTTTGTATTTTTGGCCTGACTAAAACATTTTATAAAAAAACATGTTTTCACACAAATTTTATAAATAAAAATAATAAAAAATGAATTATGGTTATTATTTTGTCGTAATATATCTTTTCTAGTTTTTTATGATAAATAAATTCTTTTTAATTCTTGAAAAATCAGATCGTTTTATATATTCTTCTATTTTTTTAAAAGTAATTTATAAAAATATTATTTTCTTTGTTTCAAATATTATGTTTTTTTACTAATATCAAATTCCTTTCTTATATAAGTCGATCTCACATCTTTTCATATTCATTTAGATATATAGTTTACAATAAATATATAAAAGTTCTTGCTGACGATAGTCACCCACATATAAGTATAAAAAAAAATTAATATTTTATATATTCAAAAAAACCATTTACAGCCTAACTATTTTTCAAAAATTTATAATATTTGTTTTTTAGCCTATTTAAAAAATTGGTTTTACGCAAGAATAGCCAAAAATGTATATTATTTATCAATTTTATAATTCAATAAATAAAGTGTATTCTTTATGATTATAATTGTAATACAAATCCTGTAAGTATGCTTGAATACATTAAAATTTAAAGGTAAAAGTTTGGCACTGGTAAGTAAAAATATACTGAAAAACATTAAATGCATCATTGATAAATTTAATCAATAGAAAAAAAGAGGTTACCAACAAGCAAAAATATATAAAAATGAGGTTCTAAAGTTAAATATATTATGCTTTTTATCAATAAACTTATTTTTTCAATTTTTTACGGGTAAGTTTAAAACCTACGCAGAATTTGCAAAATGTAACTTACACACAAATAAGAATTCAGATCGAAACATAATACATCTGAAAGTATTTAATTGATTTATACATTAATTCATTCTTTTTTTTACTGAAAATAATAAATTTACATTAAATTCATTAGCGAGGTTTTTTAAATCGGATAAAAAGCCCTGTCGCATATAAAAAAACGTTATCTATATTTTCATTATATAAAAACATTTTTCATACAAAATTACTTGATTCAGCTAAATATTAAATATAAACGAGCATTTTTTTTTGTATCTAATTTAGTGCGTAATATATTTTGAATTTATGATACGAAATGGATTATGATAAATAAAAGGCTTTTGTTATTTCAAAAAACGATATAAGTAATCAAAAATAAAAAACGATATTTAATACCAATATATTTTATATTGCGGTTTTTAACTGTGGGTCAGTCAAATTATAACTAGATAAGAATTTTTAGTTTAGATTTTATAATATAAACGCAAAGTGTCCTTGAAAAAACTTAGGGCTTTATATATATAATCATATAAAATTTTCATTAAGTTACAGAAATTTAAAAAACCGCTAAACACATAATTCAAAAAATATCGTACATATATAAATTAAAATTAATTTCTAGATACCTAAAGGGGCTTAATTATGTTAATAAATAATTATATTTTTTTCGAATGTAAATATTTTTTTGCATAATTATCGAGAATATTTAACAAAATGATTTACCAACAGAAAATCTTAAATCATATTTATAAACATCTAATCAGCATAAATTGACGTTTAGCTTTTATTTAGATAAAGAATCTTTACTATATAGATTTATGATTTAGATAAATATTTTTGAGCCCGAATTCAAATCAATAAAACCACTATTTGTATTATATATTTTTTTTCTTTTCAGTTATATATTTTCGGATTTTCTGGGCATAGTAAATGTATAATTGATGATACAAATTAAGATTTTTCTTAAGCTTTAAAGTTCATTTAAAATTCTTATAGACCAATATTTACTTGCCTTATAGTAACTATTTATCGGTATTTTATATATATAATTGTTTACTCATTTTGTTACAAATAGAAAAGGGAGGAAAAACAAATGTACGAAGATAGAATTTATGATTACGATATAAATAAAGTAAAAATATGATAATTAGTAATAAATTAATATTATTTCTACTTGGTAAAGAGAGTATAAATATGTTCAATATTTTATTGTGGCTTTTAAATTATATAAATTTGCATTAGCAAAGAATTATCTGGATTTAAGGTGATACAAAAATCGCATTTAGGTTTTAGAAAGCATTAAACATAATACTTTATAAATTTTTTTGTTTTTAGAAACATCATGTTGCCCATTAAAGCTTGATACTATTATGTTAAGGTATCTAAAATATAAAATTTTATATTTTTTCTTAGAAGTAAAAAACACAATCTATATTTTAAACAAAAAATTAATTTTTCGATTAGTAATTATAATTTTTCTTTATCTTAATAGAGCAACTTTACATGGGTAGATTCTAGTAATATTGTAATACTCCGCAAAAAAATATGCTGTTTTAGCAAGCAAAATTTAACTTCAATTTTCTCACATAAAATTACAAGATTTATAGTGTTTGGAGGTATGTGAATTTTGATCAGGTCATTTGCTTGAAGATAATGAAAATTTATTAATCATTTATGTGCACGTGTATTTTATGCGCGATTTGTTGTGTTCTTTTATTGTTTGTATATAAAATATAGTCAAAAAATACCCTTCATGCTTTAACATCTTATAAGCTTCATAGATAGTTACTCTTGCATCATAAAATTGTTCATCGTTTATGCAATCAAAAAAATTTCTATTCCTAAATATAAGGAATCCTAATAACTATATTTTATTGTATATTCTCTATTATTACACTATGTGTTTATTTATCTATTCAAAATTTATGTATATTTATAAATTTAATTTTGCTTTTTATCAGCCTGTAAATATAATTAAAGATCTAAATTTCGTTATTTCTTTTTAATGCTATGGAATGGATATCAGAACATTATAATTTAATTCAAGAAAATACAAAAATTTTGGATTTTTTTACGAATAAAGTAATTAATTTCCATAAGACACTTCATAACCATACTCTTAGCCATATATTCTTTGATATTTATTATTCATTCAAGCCCTATTAGTTTAAAGGGGTTCTTTAATCCTATAGTGATATTGAATTTTGTTGTTTTTTATATTTTATAATCTCCACAAGAGCACCAATTATTATATGAAAAAACAAAAAATCTAATGTTTTTATTGTAAAAACTAAGTTCAGATTTATCGAAATCTGTGATGTCTTTATAAAAATTAGAAATCTAATGATTTTTTATTCTTTTCTTTTTTGAGTAAATATTTTTAATAACGATTATCATGTGTGTAGACAAAAGAAAAAGAAGCAGATTTTGTGATACTAATTTATTTAACGTTTTTTTTATATAAAAAAACAGAATAAAAACTTTAATTTAGCAAAAATATAATTTATTTCTACCTTAGTTTCTATTCTACTGTTTTTATTTTCTGTACCAATATAAATTTAGTTTTGTTAAGAGCTTGTGATATAATTATATTGTTTATTCTTTAAAAATCAAATACGTGGATATTTAAATAAAATAATCCTCAGAACTTTGTATCATAATCGGTAACATATAGTATTGTACATTCATATATTGTATTTTATGATTTCTGAATTATTTCCTAGCTGTAAACACTATAGAAGTCCCATAATGTATAAAAAATAATCGGATTACCCTATCATAAAGTTTTATGAAAAAATAAAATACGATAATAGATGTCAATATTTGAAAAAATTGCCTGATTTGATATAGAACATAATGCATGACTTAAATTAAAACAGAATCTCGCATTATTAATGTAAAATAAAGTTTTAAAGAAATATGGTTCTCTAAATCACATAAGTTATACTCTAAAATACATATATGCTGCTTCTTTTCGTGATTTTTTATTTAATTCTTTGTCCTGCTAAGCTCTGTATTTTTTTTTAAATCTCTTTTGTTTATATTGCATTCATAATAATTATTCTACGATCAATGGTTTTGTACACTGCTCGTTTAAAACCATAGAATGTAAGTCAATCTATAATTAATTTTTTCAGATAATTCTTTGTATAATAACGTGAATGCTGTTATATAACCAGAATAAATACACATTTGGATGCCAGCAAAACGTCCAATCATCCAATTCAATCTTTGCAACAGAATTACATTCATGGAAAGTGCATTAATTAATGCGTATGATTTGGGGTTAATATGGAATCGTTATTGGCATGAAATTGTGCCATTAACATTACCGTGACTAAGCACGTGTTATATCGTTTTGAACTGGTTGTATCAATTATATATATCTATACTAGCATTCATTGACGGTTCGGCCAAATGAATTTATCAATAACTTAAACTGAGTAGATACTATGAAAAACCAATTTGACTTTATTTGTCCGACAATAAATAATTACCTTATTTCACTACTTATATACCATCTAGTTTTAAGTTTTTTTTTGGTTTATACTATTTTGGTGTTTATATGTGTGTCTTTACTTTTAACTACTATTAAAAGGAAGACGGGAATGAAATACGACATTATCACTATAGCACAATTAGAATTCGAAATCGTCTAATAATTTTAGATTCAAACATGGACGGATAAAAACATCATGATCTATTGATATTGTGATGTTTAACACATATGCACTTCTTTTGGAATGTGTATTGGGTTAAAATAAACATATGGAGATAATTTTATTTGGGTATAATTAAATTAAAATATTTTTGGTTTTTATTCCATTTTAGAATGAAAAAAACGCAGGATTCATGGAAGATTTACAAAAATATTTGAGGAAAACCATGACTGGCAGGTAAAATAAATAAAATATATTTGATGTTTAACATTATCAAATATATAATCTTTAAAATTATTGAATATAAAATTTAATGATGCTCATATGTTCATTTTTTAACATCAATGTAGTCTTATGTAAAGTATGAGCATTTATAAATATAATTTCGTGTTAAATGTAATCCTCTGAGAAGCCATATGTTAAATAAGGCGGCCCTTGTTTCTACTTTTTAGTGCGTATCAGGTTATATATGGTATGATAAAAATCTTTAAATAAGAATATTTTCAGACTAAAATAAATTTACAGCATATTTGGCTTTCTAAAAGTATTCAAATTTGATGTTTTTGGAAGTATTAAAAAAACAAGGGGGAAACAAAATTTATATAATGCTTTCAGAAAAAAATATCATACTTTCAAAGAATTTCTTCGAGGTTTCTTAAGACCAAACGCACGTATTTAATACATTTTAAAGTCGAACTCTTGCTCTTTCTTAATATAACGTCACCTGTAAGTGGAATTTTATGATCTTCTGATAGGTATCAATATTATATACAGAAATTCTAATACTCGGTTATTTGACTTATTTCGCAGAAAAGTAATGAAATTATTAGTAATATATAATAAAATATAAACTTTAAAAAAGTGAGAGTATTATAAATTTTCAATATAGAACAAAAACCTTGTAAATAAATTTATATTAGATGCATCTATTCAGAGTTATTGTGTTTTCTTATGATTTAAAATTTATCTTTTATTCGTATATGAATAAGCGCTCATATGTGAGAAATCGTAATAGCTTAAGAAATCGAAAATATGATTTTCCCAAATTTTTGACATTAAATGTAATGTAACTTCTTTTATAAGGTTATTTATACATTTTGACTAAAAGTAAATATATTTATTGCTCGTTTTTTATTTTATTATATTATATATCTTCCGTGTTTTATAAAAATAAATATGAATGAAAGGAATAAGCTATGCAAATATGTCAAAATATATTAATTTTCATGCATTATTGTGATAAAAATTGTATTTTTGTCCTCCGAATATAAAATCTTTTATAATACAGAAAACACTTCTATTTTTTTATATAAAATTATATAAACGAGCTTTTTTGGCATTAAAATGCACAGAAGAAACACAAAATCTGATCACATACAAATTTTTAAAAGAGGATTGTGAATATATTATAGAAGAATAAAAAATAAAATTATTATGTTGATCTTTTTTTTATTTATTATTCTGTATTTTAATTTGTTTGATTGAAAAACGGATTATATTTAGATGAAAAATTACATTAAAAAAATATTCTAAATAATCATTAAAAAAATCTAAATCATAGATAATATTGAATTATTTATTATTCATGATTAAAAGTGATCGCGTATTTGAGCAACTCGGATTTGTAGAAATGTAAAAATTATGGTCATTCTACACAATGGAAAGTTTAAAGAAGAAACTACTAATAGCACAAAAAACTAAAATTGCTAGTTGAAACTACAAAAATACTCTTTCCTGCATCTTTTTTCAATGAGTTTTATCCCAATATCTATAAGAAATATTTTTTCTAATAATTTTAAAAGATTTTCACAAATAAATCCTAAGTATGCAAAGGTTTTTTATTTATTAAATATTTCGAAATTTAGAGTTTTGATTAGTTTACGGCTATGTCGCAAATAATAATATCTAATTCACATATAAGAACTCTAAGTCAGAACAAAACTAAAGCATAATTAAGAATTTTTATTTTGATATAATCCTAACTTAATAGGTCTTTATAAGTAAAGAATTTTTGAAAGAATAAAAGAAATGAGGATATAATCAATAGTATAAATATGATGTACCATCAGAATCTTAATCAAGTTTTAGTTTGAGCAATTATTTTAAGATTATTATTACAATATTTGACCAATAACGGACTTGCTTTTAAAAACCTTGCTCGTAAATATAATGTATGTTATTTTGCATTCCTTTCCTTTAAAAATATAAATGAAAATTAAAAAATAGAAATTGTTTGATTTGATTTGATTTGATTTTAGCTTAATTGAGCCTTGCTTGGTGTTCATTATAGATATTTAGTTTTTTTTATAGTTTGTTTTGTTTTTTATTTTAAAAATTTCATATAGAGTGATGCAAACAGCCCGTTTTAAACATTTCACATATTCTTTATATATTTTTGCACCTCCACCTGATTTAATATTATAAACTACTCTTTTTCCCACAAATTATGTGTGTTAGAGTGTTTTATGAAATGTGAGAGCTTGCATGTATGTCTTAACTTCATCTGGGATTCTTAACTCCTTTGCATATTTTTATGTAATAACGACCCTATAACGAGTCATGACATATGTCATATGTATTCTTTTATTAGTATATAAAAGGAATTACATTTTCCAAGATCGAATACTTTTTACATTTTTAAGTTCATTATATTCTCAAAGCTAATTATACCTATTAAAATCAACGTGATAATATTTTCTTTTTTATCGTATAAGAAAATGTTAGGTCTATTTTCTATTTACTTTAAAATTCTAGCATACACTTTCATTTAAAATTTTAAATTATTGTAGAATGAAAGTAAAGTGTATTTTTATTGATGTTAATCTTTGAATTACATTTTAACTATGATTTTTTATAAAAATATATAAACTAAATCTAATATTTTTTTAAAAATATAATATTTATGCTAGAAAAGAGAGAAAAAACGATTGTATATTGTAGAAGAAAATTATTTTAGTGCAAGCAAAATAAAATATATAGGAAAAAAAATTAAAAAATAAATCAGAACATATAAAGAAAAGGTTTTTTAATCATTAAGTTTATTTTTACATTATGTTTTTGTAAGAATCTATAAAGGATTAAGTTCGGAATAATTGCGGATCATCTAATGTGAAATTTTCAAATATGAAATGCTAAAAAGTAGGTGGTAAAAAATCAAATAAAATAAGCATCAGCAACATAATAATTAGCTTTATCGTTTATATTATGCACAGAATTTGTGTATGGGCTTTTTAGAATGCTTGGTAATGTATTTTTGATCATATATCATAAAATTTTACTATTTAAAAAAAATATAAAGTTCACATTTGTCAATCTTTTTGATATGATAACTATATCTCTGAAGTTACCTAGAAGTATTTGCACACGTGGCGATGCCTAAGGTTACAGAATATGAGAAAATTTTGTTATCATTATAAATTTCTTGAATTATACGAAAAACATCATATCCAATTTTTCATTATTCATTTCATTTTAGTCGAATGTAAATAAAGTTTGAAATAAAAAAAATCATTGTATGAGATAGAAAAAACACTAGAATCTATAATTTTTAGTTGATCGCTATTGGTTTTCAAGTGATAAGATTATCTGAAACTATCACAAAATGTATAAATTGTATCGGTTTTTAGATTTAAAAATATAATTGAATTCTATATATCAATCAAGTACCAATAATATTATATATATTAATATTACGAAAATAGTCATTTATAAGTTGTTTTTTTAATTGTAAATCGTGTTATGACCAATTATTTTTAATAATTAATTTAAATCCTGTCAGATAAATAAATATTAGATACTGCATTGCAGTATTATATAGTTTTCAAACCAAAATAGCATATCTTCGTATTAAAGATAAAAACTATTTAGCTTATGTTTCTCCAAAGATAAATTTGTGTTTAAAAAGTGTTCATGGTTATATTAATAAACATTTCTACCGTATACCATAAAATGAGATCCCCTGGATTATTATTTGTGTAATTTGTCTGCCGGGCTTATGAAATGAAAAAATTTATATGAATTTATATATTACTATGATAAGCAACAAGTTTAATTAGATTGTAATATATTGTTTGAAGGTAATTAGAAACAAGCTATAATCATCTTTCACCATATAATCTCAAGATTTCAATTAATTATAAATGATCATAAAATCATTTTTCTGCTAAATTTGGAATATAATTGTTAAGTCATACTAAATTATCTTTAATTCTATTTACAGATTTTATTTGTCTAGTTTCTTTTCTAATTTCTTCAATAAAATATTTAACTCACGAAAAAACAATTGAATTATAAAATTGAGCCCAGAATAAATTTTACATGGATTAAAGAATCTTTAAATATAAAGCTTATATTAAAACAAATTTTACAAAAATTGTGAGTTCCAATTATAAATCATTAGGCTAACGTTTTTGATTATTCCAAGACAAATGAACATGAACATCGCACATATGCTTATTTATTTTATTTCAAGATTTTTTTTGCATTAATTTGAATTATGAAAAAATCGCAATGTATACATATTAGTATAATATCATAAAAGTTATTCGAGCAAAAATTGGTAAATAGAAGGGAAACAATAGTTTTTAATTTATTTGTTGTTGAATATAAATTTTCTTTTTATAAATTTTAAATGCAATATTTTTTGTTAGAACAACTTATTTTTTATAAGTTTATATGATGTATGTTTCGGATTTGAATATTTTAATTTTTACTGCTGCCTCTCATGAATTTTTGTTTAGTCTTGGCCTGCATATAAGCCTTTTATAATTTTTCCGACAATAAAATTAAACTCAAACGTAATAAGATATTTTTGATTTATTTTAAAGCCTTAAGTATATGAAATTCACTTGTTTAAAAACACTGGAAATCATTGATATAAAGATAACCACATGACAAATACACATCTTATATAGCATAAATATATGAATGTGTTATCTGAAGCTTTTACTTGTAATTGAAACACCTAAATTTGTTTTCACCAAAAATATTTTTTACATTGTTAGGAAAAATATACATAGTTATGCTTTCTATTATAAATTATCTATATTTCTTCAGTGTACCAAAAAAATCTCTTAATAATAACCTTTTTGATATTACGTATTGTTTTTTTAATTTAAATCTTGATATTTACTTCACGTGTCTTAAAATATATGTCAAGTTGTCTTAAAACCCAGCCATAAATATTGGATTTAAATATGTTCATAAAAACATAAATATATTTCCTAATGCAAAAAAATTATGAAAAGAATATGCTGTAATAACGAGACTATACTATTGTATAATATGTATCATATTTTGATATGCCTTCTATAGATATTGCTATCGAAGTTATGCATTTTGATTATGATTACGTATATATATTTTTTGGAAATATAAACTATGTCAACTTAAATCTCTATATGCAAGAAAAGTCAATTTCTTTTCCCTGTACGAAAACCCATGATTTCATTATTGATTATATTCATATTACCCCACACTTAATTAAATTTCATGATTAATCTTCTTTAGGTTTATATATTTAAGCATCAGAATCTAGCAATTTCAATCTGTCTATGTTACATTGTTATCCCAAATTTCTAGATTTAGATAGGAATTTTGTATCAAAAAAACATGGCTTTGGCAGCCAAAAATTTTAAAAATCTATCAGATTTAAATTTAAGTATCGAATTTCAGATCATATATGCTTTTTGTGTTGCCTATCTGTTATTGCATATTCTATGTTGTTTATATCATGACTACTTAATTTTCATATAGGATTAATCGTCTGTATAATTTTGTATGCAGAAATTAATTTTATTTTATTTTAAACATCTCAAAATTTATCAATAGTCAATTATTTTCAGCTATATTCATAATTAATTCTAATTTTTTAAATTTATTTCATTTTTATTTGGTTTCCTACTGATTTTTCCTCTAAATCTTATGTCAATAACTACGCTTTACATTATATTGAGACTACATGATATCTAAAAACTGAAATACGAAAGATGACATTATTTTATTGATTCATTTTAACAAGGTAATATTACGTTGTCATGGTTTTACGGTAATGTTTATTTATATGTTTGTAGATCAACTTCATACCATGATACCAAATTGTGTGCACAATATGCAACAGAAGAAATAATTACATCTTAATGGTCAATGTGCAGTAAATCGTAATTTTTCATCTAAATTTTAAAGTCTTCTTAAATAAACCGCTGCAATGTAATCTTGAATTGCCAATTGTATGCAAATTGTTGCTTTAAATTTTATCAATAGTATTTCCAGATGATAAGAAAGATGATACCTGCAATATACAGCGAAAATAGAAATTCTGTAAGTTCTTATATTTGTTACAGCCGACTTGATAAGCCATTAAAGAATTGTTGAACTTGTATTTTCAAGTCATACTTGGATTATACAGTTTAGAATAGATTCTATTCATAAAATGCATTTTTTTTGTAATAATATGAATGAATTGTGTAGTGTTATACGATAAAAAGATATATAGATGGAATAAAGAAAAGAAAAAAAGTGTGTATAACAAGAAAGCGAATGATAATAGTTGTATATTAACCAGATAAATATAAGATATAAGCTATATTCATTATGTTTAAAATTTAAACTAGCATTAATAAATATATTCGCAAAAATTAAAGGTGTGCTAAAATTATTTTTATGCATACAATATAATTAAAATTCAACTAATTGCTTCGGTTTCAATATTTGCATTATGCTACCACCAGAATGGATTACAAATTTCAATAGTTTATATTCATTTTCAAAAAATATTTTTTAAAAGAGCATTCAATTGTATTGAACATATGAGAAATGGAATAATTACGTCTATGGTCTACTAATATAATAAAAAAAATATTTGTGCAAAAATTAGGAAATCTTAGGCGTCTTATTGTTGTCTAGGAGGGTAAATCGGAAAAACCGAGTTGTAGTATTTGAAAAAGTAAAAAAAAAATATTCGATTCTTTTTGACTATTATCATATTATATTATTTACATTTAAATTTTATTTCTTTTAGATCCATAAGATTAGGTCATGCTGTTTAATTAGAAAATAATTATGTTTTATTAGAATTGCTGGTCTATATATTTTCAAAAGATGAAAATAATAAACTTTTGCATAAACACATATTTCTTTAATTGTAAATTATATGTATAATTCCTTATATGTCTAGCACTAGATAGCATTTTTATACTACAAAAAAGTTATATATATATTTTTCAGAGAAGTATAAAATATTTTATCATAATGATATGTTGACATTTATCATTGAATAAATATCAAACTTATATGATAGATGTAATACTATTTAAATCTCTAAAAACCTCTTATAGCTTCAATTTTTATCTTTAAAAAGCATCAATACTCTTTTACATGTGTAATTATTACAGAAACATTTTTCTTGATGATATACTATATTTCTTTCTCTTTTCTCTATAAAATTTATTTCTTTTTGTTTATTAATAGAACTTTCATCAGCGTATATTTATTTTTGTGTCATATTTGCTTTGAAAATTAGAATGGATTTTGATAAAAATGAACAGATATAATTTTCGCCTGAATAATTAAAGGCCAAAAAATATATAAAGACGTTTAAAAGTTTTTTTCTATGCATTTAGTATATGTTTGTTTTTATTGGTAAAAATTTATTTAATATTCATAACCGTATAATATATTTATATATTATAAAACGCGTATTTTACGATTATTATAGACATAACTATTTTTGCAAATTTATTCAATTATTATAAGGTTATATGGTACCTGTAGGGAATAAATCGTTGTAAAAAGGGGTTGATGTATTCGAAATTATTTTTTTAAATATCTTTTCTTTTTCAAAAAATTTGCATATAAATGCTTAATTTATAGATATTTATTACACTTTTCGTTTTTTAAACATTGACATGGAATCAATAAACTACACTTCCTTATTTTTTTTTCTATGTCCATTGGTATTTTATTGCCTAAAAAACGCATCTTTGCATTATTTGATTTGATTGAGCTCGTAATGTATACGCAACTAATTAATTCATATTTCATTTTCTGATTTGCTTTTCACAACTATGATCAGATAGATATATCTCTATGTAAGAATCTGATTAATTTTTAATTTTTTTTTAAACAAATAGATTTATAGCTACAGAAAAATTTTCATATACCAAACAGAGCTATTATATCAAATCCTTTATATCATAGAAAGAATGTAGCAGTATATTTTTTTACTGATTCTATTTATTAAAAAGAGTTAATTATTAAAATGAATGTAAAAAAATGGAAGTTGGAACAAATAAGTTAGATATATATGTAAAGTATTTTTATGGTATATGTGAAAAATCTGTGTAAAAATGATTATAGTTTCATGGTTAACCATCGTATCATTTAATCCAACCGCTTCACAATCTAAACTGTATTGTTGAATTACGCACAATAAGTAATAATTTTTAAGTAAATGAATATATTAAAATCATTAAATTTGTAATTATTGCTTAATTTGCTATTTTAGATCTTTTATAATAAAGAAACAGTACAAAAACACAACAAATATAAGAAAAATATAAATACGTATTCATTAAACATTTTTTCAATGATTAAAGTGAATTTTTATTATCTAAGAGTATGTAAAAGACGCATATTGGATGCATTTATAAAAAGTAATGTTATCTAGGCACGAATTTATAAAACGAATATTTCTTTCGAAACTTAGATATATTTAATGAAATTACCAATTTAATGGAATTTCAATATATCTTTTTTTTATATTCTACAAATTATAAAACTAGATTACGAACTTTTATATAATTTAAAAATTTATTTCAAAACTCTAACATATTATTTATGTATCTTTTAACAAATTTTATGTTTTATTCGTTAGTTTCTGCGCTAAATTTTTTTAAAAATAATCAGAGCAAGATTTATATTCATAGTTTGCATTTTTGCAAATAAAAATATTATAAAATTACATTGCAAGTCTTCAAAATAGTCAAAAGGATTGATGGTGACATACGTGAAATTATATTCAATTAGTTATAGATAAAAATTTATGTGCTATTACATTAAAAACGCGGTTTTATATCATAAAAACAATCATAGAGATGGTAGAATCGGAATTTTATATTTTTTTTACATTCTATGTTGAATTTTTTTATGTTTCTGGTGACTCCGCAATAGTCGACACATCCACGCGTGAAAATATGGAGAATCTGTCTTATTTTCACATTAAAAGCTAAAAGATGTCTGGAAATATAATATACTTATATATTATCTTCAATTTTATCCTTTAAATATCAATAAAAAAAATAACATGGCCCTTAAAAAAGATGAATTCATATTTAGAAACGAATTCGGAATGTTACACATTGAAAGACGAATTCTAAAGTGTATTATATTGATAAAAAGAGTATGGTTTCGTCATTCTTATTCATAAATAATTTTTAGCGCGTAAAGCCTTTATACTACATATAAAAGTATCTTTGTAGATTAATAAAATAAACATACAGAAAAAAGATCCTTTATCGATCTATACAGTTCTAAACCACTTATTTTCTGTTCATGTACTGAAGTCAGTAAAACAGTAGCGAAATATATTTCACCCTACTTATATCTATATTTTTATTTGAATAAAAATGTGATATACAGCGAATTTACATACTAACATGACCGGATGATTAAAACTGTAATACATTTAATATTTATTCGTGTTTTGTTGGATATTTATTATTTTATGACTTTACAAACACAGTAAATTCATTATAAATAATCGTAAGTGAATTATGTGCTTAATATATATAAAAGCCACTTAAACTGCATTTCTACTATATAAGTAGATTATAATTGACTTTGTTATATATAAAAAATAAAAAGGTTTAATGTAAATCTCTAAATTTATAAAAGTCATTAATGTGCAAATTTATAATATTGGTACCAGAAGATATTTAAATAAAGGTTTTAGTTTGAAAATAATTTACGTCTTGGCAATGTAAATGTGGGAATAAAAAAATATTTTTACAAACATAAAAATCAAAGAGGCTGGATAATACATTTTAAATGCGGTTGTTCCCTGCGATAAATGTTACATTATCAGCCAATTATTCATTAATTTTGGAATGATTTATACGCTACAACAGCAGATTTTACAGGATAATTAATATATGTAATTCTGAGAATATAAGATAATACTTTGGCAATAATTTTATAATATAGAAATAGCATATTACATAATATACCATATCTGATAGCTTCTAAAAAATGTAAAAATTGATCAAGCAAATTATTTTTTTATTAGTTTGACAAATTTCAGACCAAAAAATATTAAAAAGTATTTTTTTGTGCATGCGTAAGTGTAATAAAACATTTTATTATTTGATATGAACTGAGAATAATTCGAATATTCAAAACTAAAGAACTAAATATTTTTTTTTAATTGTAATTGTACGCGATGTTTAAAATTAGATATTTTTCATTTTTTATTTTTATCGTGCATTTATGATATTTTAGTCTGATGCACAAAAATTTAGGAAGTTAAAAATTTTTATGAATTTAAATTATTTTATAGAATTTTATATTGTTTATTTTTTATATAGGAATTCATATCATTAATACTTTTTTTGTGCGTATTTGAAAGTATACACAGTAGAAACACAACTATTATGCACAAAATTGCAAGTAATAAGAAAATTAAACTTTTAATAACGCTGTGAAAACAATCTTGAATATATTCTATATACAAAATATTTTTCTCTTATTTTCTTTATCTATCTGTAATTTTTCAAAATTGAGATATTATTTTAGCGTTATATATGTAAAAAACGCTGACAAATATCGCATGTCAAAATTCCGATCTATACAGCATTAGTAAATTCCTGTACTTTCCAGTCACAAATTGTGGAAGCACCGAATAAATATAAACGGCATTATATATAAATAATCTTTTTATACTAGATCACAGTCATATGACTTGACTTTTTTTATTAAAAAAAAACCAAAAAACGTTTCCAGTGCATATTTTTTTGATTAAAAATAGCTTAATTCTATTTGTGGTTTCAAGATATAATTGCACACTGCTGATATATTACGCAATTAATTTAATATAAATAAAATTTTCCTCTAAACTGTATTTTTTATGTGAATTGCAACGCATACTTATAGATTCAATATTAGCAAGTTTTAATGAAAAAAATAGCAATGTTTATCATTTATAATTTCGGGTGCTTATAATCAGACCTTAATCGCAAATATGTCTTTAATGTTTTATTTTTTGTCAGTGATCTGTTTATTATCTTTTGTTAACGAAAAATGAATTTATAAATGATTTTTGTGTTTTTTTAAACTCATATGGATATTAAACATGCTTCAAATAGAAAATTAAATTTTTCAAGATATAAATCTGCTTATTTATTTTGCAGATGATAAACTAGCCTCGAATATAAATTTTCGTATGTAAACTCATTCTAATACCATAGTTGCAAATTCGAAAAAAAAAATATGTTTAAATATATTATATGTTAATTTAAAAATACTGAAATTCTATATTTTATTGTAGATTACTTTTATTTTATAGGTTCTATTGCACATTTAGACTGATATTAATATTTAATCTATGTACAAACATCCTAAATAAGATTTTTATAATACATAATTGTCATTTACGGTAGTAAAAAATTTATTGGTAGATAACATAGATATAATTTATAGCACAAAAATTTAAAAAGGTGAAAATCTATTCGTGTTAAGACATTGGATATAAGTTGCTCATATATTCTATATATTTTTACCCTTCGGTTATAGATCTTATGAATTTGCAAGCTGATTTGAAAATATAATTTTTTTAGAATATATTTTAAAATGTATTACAAATGTTTTGAATAAACTTCTTGTAATTTGCAGCATTCAAAGAAACAATCTATTTATCAGTACATCATCGAAACCCAGAATTTTAAAAATGAATATCATTTAGATAAGATAAAACAGCAAACCGAATAGAAAATTGCAGCTCTTTGTTTGTTAAGATCATTTTATAACTTTATAATAAGGAATTATATGATCTAATATATGAATATTGCCAGCTAATCAAAAAAAAAAGACATCGAAAAGTTACATAATCGTATTTATAAAATATTTCAATTCATCTAGTATTTAATAGAGCGTTACAATATCAGCATATTCAATTCCAACTTTTTGTAGCCTCATAAAGATTTTTAATGGCTAATCTTAATATTGAATTGCATTTTTGTCTAGTTTAAAAAATATTCAGCGTTAATTTATGACGCCTAATCAAGCTTAAAGATAGTCCTGTAATGGCGTATGTTTATAACAGTATTTAACAAGCTTGTGGCAAAAATATGGTGATTATTTTTTTAATCATAATAAAAACGACGAAAAAAAAATTTCTAAAATAAGAATCCTAGTTCACTTTAATTAGGTATAAAGCTTATTTTTCGTGGATTTTTTCGGTGGCGTTTTTATGATATTATTTATTAGATACCAAAAAGGTTATTAGCACGATTTAGTATCAGAATCAAGTTTTTAGAAAACTTAAAAAGAAAAATCAAGTTTATTATTGTTTCGAGCATAGACAATAAAAAAAGATTTTTTATCTTTTCTAACATATACATATGACAATTTTCTCAAAAAAAATGCATCAAATGTAGTTTTAGTATCCTAAAAAGACGGATTTTATTTGTGTCATATAGGTATACTGAAATGATTACAAAAATGTATTCGAAAAAAAAATTCGGAAATAAAACAAGTAAATACAGCTAATAAGCATTAGTAAACATGTAATAACCAGAGTAAAGTAACGAATAGTATTTTTTTAAAATTTTTAATTCAAGTGACCAGAAATTTATCTTTATTAGGTATCGAAAATGTTTTGCAGGCATAAAAAACTACAATTGAACAATAATATTATAAAACCAAACTCATGCGAAATAACGATGTTTATAAATCTACATCATAGTATGTATCCAAAATTGCTTTGTGAAATATTAATACATGAATACAGGAAATTTATAACTGTATAAAAGCTTTTAAAAGATTTAACAATTTTTTTTGCATGCTTAATATGTTTTAATACTCATAAATCATTTTTTTTTGTAAATTAAGTCATGAATCATACAATAATTATTGCGGATCTTTTCGAAAGTGATCCTATAATTTTCTATTAAAACTGCTTTTATAATATTAAACTTACCAGATACTAAGTATACAACCAGAATCTGCTAATTCTTATATGATACGATAGAAGTAAATTCATAAAAATCTTGATAGATCACTTATACGTCAAACAATAATTCATTTATAAAGCTGTCTGTTTGCATAATTTAATCATGATTATTTGTATAAAATTACCTAAAACATTTTGATCCTTTGATACTTATTAAATTATTATTTTTGTATATGTTAAAAAATCTTTTTTTGCTTGTTAATAGTTGTCTTCATATTAGATTGAATTTTTGTGATGAGATAGATGCACAAAAACATAACAGAATTTATGTTATGTCTAGATTATAAGCACTATACATTTATATATATATATGGAATTTGCTGTTTATTCTATGATTTTTAGCTATTTATAGTAACATTATAATTTAATTTTACATTTATAGAAGGTATAATGACAGCACATTGATGAATGTTAGAATATAGATTAAAATAATTTTTATGCGTACTAATACAATATTTCATATTTTTACACATGCATGGTGAAAAATTTATGTATTTTAATTTCTTTCCGATCTATATTTTTTTATCGGCTCTCTATTTATATTGTAAACTTATTTATTTATATTAGAGATTAATATATAATGTCATCATGTCATTCTTTAAATCACGAATTTAAAGTTGATTTTTAATCTACCCCCTTAATTATAAAGATGTTAGTTTGTTATTTTATTTTTTTATCACACGCAAGAATTGAAGTTGATCAATATCGGATTATCTTGAAATCGGAAACTAAGCCAAAATTAAGTTGACATGTAGAGTTGCCTATCTAAAACGCTGGTTCGCTACGATGGTAAAGATATTTTTTAAAAAACATTGATGACTGATCTAAGAAAAATTGTGGTATAGCACTGATTTTTTAATTACCATGGACTGAAATTTGCATAGATGATATAAATATTATTTTTAGTACATAGAAATACACAGTTGTAAAATACGATAATAACATCATTAGGTTAGGTCTCTATTAAAAATCCAATTTACGCGTTTATTTTTTCTGTTAGCTAACTTTTCATGCTATTACACTAAAAAATCAAATTCACATAAAAGTTTCTGAGGCTAAGAGATAATTTTTACTATTCATGTTCCATAAGAAAACTCTTTATTGCTAGCACGAATTAAATAACCTTTATCTTTGTCTATATAAGTATAAACATCCGTCTGTTTCTTACTATCATGTTATATATCATTTATTCTTTATTTTTTTTTTATTGTTCTCAATTTTATACCATAACAAATATATCATATGTCGTAACATGGGATGGTGTGGTAGCTAAATATCATAAAAGGCAAATAATATAGAGCTGAAGTCAAAAACCAAATTGAGATATATATTTAAATTATAGGATTATATACAATCTGAACTAATTGCATATTCCCAGAGGAGAGGTATCGAAGAAGATATGGTCAAGAGTATATATATTTATGTGCGCAAGAAATTAATCGAGTAAATCTGAAGGAAATATTTAATCTAGAATGCCGAAATTAAATTTATAAGCGCAATAGAAATAGCTATAATTTGTTTTCTAGCAAAAAAATATACATGTAAATCAGCATTAAAATTTTTTAACGCATACAAAATCTTTAATATTGAAAATACTTATATCAAAGCATATTCACGCAATCATATTTATAGTGTAGAATGATTTTTTTTTTCCAAAATCTGGGATTTGCATTTTGTTTATAATTTTTTCATGATATTTACATTATTTATTATAATATTCAAATATCAAACTCGAATTAAATATAAAATTGAATGCAAGACTACTTTTAACAATCTTGTATAAGTTGCTAAATTAAGTAAAATAAAAATAAATATTACATTTTTGATATTTTAAAATCAATGTGTTTTAGATTATAGATTTTATGCACAAAAAATAATTTTATGGGTGTCATTATATTTCATTGGATATTAAATAAAAAATAAATATTATACAAAGATAAAATACTAAAATAAGTAAATTTTCCCTATACTAAACTTAATTAAGTCTGTTATTGTGCAAAAAGCTGATTGATACGCAAAATTAAAACGCTATATCAAATCTTATTATAATTTAAAATTTTCTAAAAACTTATGTGTATTGTTTATCGCTAAATTTAAAACAAAAAAAAATTTGATAAATTAATTATCTTATAAATTAAATGTGGCTGTTTAGTTAAATATAAATAAAACATGCAGTAAATAATTAAAATATATCAAATTAAGTACAAAATTATTGTATTTGATCAAACTCGATTTTCGTGCAAACAAATGTTTATAGATGTATATAAAAACTAAATGCAATTTATAATGATCATACATTATTTTATGTGAAAAATATATATAATCAGAAGAAGAGATATCTAAAATGATTTATTATTACATTTTAAGAATAGATTTACGTAAATCACGTAAATTTATAAGATTATAAATATCGGGTCTCTAAAGTAGTTGTGCGGTTATATACAAAATATTCATCAGCAATTAAATATTAAAATTTTTGTGCTATAGTATATAAAAATTGCACAAAATATATTATATTTTAGAAAATTTCGTGAACGTCTAACAAATTTTATGGTTTGTATAATATATATAATCTTGAGAATTCGTATTTGCCAATAATTAAGATATATGCATCGTAATTTATAATACATTTTAGAGCCAAAAAAGACATTTGACAGTAAATCTTTTCAAAAAAATAAAATTGTTGAAAAGATTGAATATTTGTATTTTATAGGTTTACTATAGCTTTTCTCTATTTTTATCATTAATTTTGCTCTGTGTGGAATTTTCTATTTATATTGTTTTTGTTGTATTCTTAATTTTCAAGAAAAAAAAGAAAAAAAACCATATGTATTATTTAGTAGATGAACCATATATTTTCATGTGTTATGATTTTTAAAGAAATTCAAATATGACAATATGTAATTCTTAGCTATCTGATTAACCCCCATATGTGGTCCTTCAAATTTTCTGTAAACAGTTTAATCTTCTTTGTTTATACCTTTTATACTAGGTTGTAATTTATCTGTTGGAATTTAAAACAATCTAGCTTATATCGCTGGTTGACTATACATCCACCAATCTACACTTTGAATCAGTTTTGCATAGTGGAGTTTGTGAAAATCAATTTGCGTACAGTTCAAAGATTCATTCTATTAAATATTTTACATTTTATCAGCTTTAAGTTTTTTTATGTTTTCGATTTCTAGTTTTAAAAGTTCGCCCTACATAATTATTTATTTTTTGAGTAATATACTCGTAAATGGAAATACTTGATACTAGAACACAGCCCGCTCATACATATTTTTTTTCTAAACGAGAGTTCACAACTTTTAGATCTTATAAGAGTAATTTGATCATATATATTCAACTTATTAAATCACATAATTTTTTTCACAAGAATCATGCTGTGTGAATAGATGATTAGAAATCAAATCAGCCGTAAAGTTTACACGTTTTTAATCTAAATGTGTTTTTTAAATTTTAATTTGCTGCTTTATAAGAATGTTTCAACGAATAGTTGCAAAAAATGAAATTTTTTTAATATTTACAACTGAAAATATGATTTAATAGAGAAAATTTTGGCATAAAATACAAAAAAATTTAATTTTGAAAATTATTGTGTCTCTAGGAAAAAGCTCTAATCTTTAATGGCATATTTCTATATTGATCTAATGCATTTACGAAATTATGCATAGTTATATTTTGTTTTACCGATTTTGTAAAAATCGGTAATTTTACTTTATACTTATTGTGTCATAAAATGTATTAAAAAACAATTTAGGTTATTTTTTCTATTTTTATTAGTTAAAATCTAAATACTGTAAAGATTAATAGATATATGCAACAAAACCGGTATTTTTAAAGGATTCAATTTAATTTAAAAACCATTTTTAATATATAAAACAAATTTAAAACACCAACTAACTAATTTAATAATATTTTTGAGAAATTGATTATATAATTTATCATTATACTAACAAAGGCAGTATAGATGCGGTAAATCATATGAATAAATACTTGAAATGAAGTATTTCGTTTTATAAGTAACGTAAAAAATAATACGCGATATTTTCCATTTATATGCAGCAATTAAAAAGATTAAAATATAATATATAATAACACCCATAAAACAAAAAATTGGTACTGTATATAAATGGTGACTGCTTGAATGTAAATATAAAAAAAATAAAAAATGTTGCATATAAAACACAGAAGAGAATATGCAATAATAATATACTAAAAGTGTTCTAAAAAAAAATTTTACTTTTCTAACCGTTTTCTATTTGTAATGGCGTAATGTTACCGATTAGTTTGTTGAAATTCAAGTGGCGTTTTAGCATAGCAAATGTGCTCTTGAAATGAAACAAATCATAAAATTATAAAATATTGCAGCATTGAACATATTTGAAAGTGATAGTCGATGACGTACTATATGTTCATATTCTTTCTTAAAATTTCAATTTTTCAATATAATCTAGCGCTATAAAGTTGAAGTTATACATGTGTTGAAAATCAAATACACTTTTATATCTACATTATAGATTATAAACACTATATTTTACAATTTATTAAATAGGAATAAAAACATTAAAATTATAAATTTATCAAAAAACAAAAAAAATGATTCAATGAGCGCACTCATTTTTCACGAATTGTTATAAATAAATAAAAATTTTAATCAATAAATTAAGTCATTAAAATACTAATTTTTATTATTTATATTAAAATCCTTTCTATCTATTTGATGCCTTTAAAACCACTTATAAATATATGCTATGTTAGGAGTGAAGTAGATTATAATGAAAGTGAATATGTATAATAATGATATAAAGTGTTGTGTAGTATTTTTAAATTGATCAAATTAGTTATATAACAATTAATATCGCATAAAGGAAATCGATTGAAATAAAATTGTAAAATTACTATAATTTGTCATAAAAAAATTTGTCCAGAAATAATTGAAAATTATATTCTATCATGCAAAAATTAACATTATACTCTACATAAACACTAAAAATTGATCAACAGCAAATTATGTTAATAAAAATGTTGAGACCTGCACTATCATGGACATTAAAGAACAATAAAAAGATCTTTAAAAAGGTTTTAAACCTCATAAAATTACAAACTGTACATAATATTAAAAAAACGCTTTTTTAATTCTGTTACTCAATTCAACACCTTATTTTTTTGTTTTTAAAGAGTATCTTGAATTTCTGAATTTTTATAAGATATAATTCATAGTTATATAATAGACTTATGTTTCAGATCACAACTTTCTCGATGTCTTCTACGTTTCTCGTATGCATACTTTTGGCTTGCTTCTTCACTACCTCTCACTCTGATGAGACCATTTCATTCAAGTGTCCGTCCTAATATTATGGTTGTAATACCCCTCGATTCTGTTCTTTCTTCGAGTTGAACAATTATCGTAGTAATTGTATCTTCTTTATTCAATTAAAATATATCTTAATGTAAAGGGGTAAAAGATTATACAAAAAACGATTATGAAACAATCGCGTACTGGTGATCAAGATTTAAAAATATATAATTAAACATGTATTTTATTTTCATTTTAATTCATGTATGAAGGCAGCTTATCTTTGATTTAAAAAATTAAATAACAGTTGATTTAAAACACAAAGCATGGAAGTAATGCTTATACTTTAAATTTTTTTACAAAATAGAAACTATATTTATTAAAGTTAGTTTTTTAAGGTGATCATAACTATAATATTATAATTCGAGATTTTTATTACTACACTGATAATTTCGGATAAAGATTTGTGGTAAAATAATTTTAAAGGTATTTTACAAATGAAAATTCTGTTGGTATGTTTTTGACATTTTAATCTAATAATAATTTTGATTTATAATAATATCCCAATCCTGTTTGTCTTTTTTCTGATCACTTTGTGTTCCAATATTGATTCCTTTATAAATAATATTATTAAGTTGATTTTCATTTTGAGCCGTTATTTTAATTGGATTCAAAGTTAGAATCGCAGATGATCTGGTTTAATATAAAAGTTAAAATAAAAAAATAAATTCGATATTAAGGGAAAGGTTTGATCAAAGACTTTCATAAAAAATCTGCCAAGGAATTAAAAATCACATATATAGTCAAAGCGTACATCCAAGATCAAACACTTCGTAAAGCAATTATACTCATATTATATAACAGAGAATAAGTGCTGAAGAAGCTAGATCACAGAATGGTGTCAAAAGATGTCTTTAAGAGCTGTGCAATATTTTAAATGGGCGTAAATATCTAAGTAGTTAGAACGAATTAAAATTGAAAACTTAGCCCATAAATGCGAATATAGTGTAACAGAGACTACTAGACTTTTTTTATTGTGATTTTATATAGAAAAATCATGCAATGGCTAATTTTTTTCTAGAAATAAAAGAGGTCGAAATGCAATTGAATTTTAAATGTTGGATTATTCAATTTTTGTCTAGCTCCATATGTGCTTGTTTTCTTAGATATATAAGTTTTTTTATGATTTTTATTTATAATTTTTATGTATGAAAGCAATCAGAACCCTAAGGTAATTAAACATCAAATATCTTATTATATCTTATTTTATATTATGTTTATTGCCCTGCGATTTTAATTTGCTTAGCATTTATTAATTATTATAAATTATCTTAATAGATTGCGAGTATTATCTCAATCAATTTAAATTTTTATGATATTATATTTTCTATTCTAATTCCTTAATAAATTTATTTTCTATAAGAGATTTTATCTTGTCATGAATGTGTTACGAAAATGTATGTAACTATGAACAACTAAAAAAAAAAAATCTTATCAAGTAAAACAATAAGTGATTAATCCCCGATTCCGTTTTCCTTCAATTTTGAAGATGGCATTAACGAGAGTTTGGCTCCTCTCACTATTAGATATAAAAAATTATAAGGTTTTTAGATAAAATATGGGCAGCTGGTTAGATAGTTATAGAAACAATTCAGTCATTGAGAAATTTGTTAAAGGCAAAACCTAATTTCTCCCTATACGAGCAGATACATGTTTGGGATGGTTAATATAATATGATCATTTAATTTTATTATTATTAATTTTGATCAATTTATATCTAAAATATTTTTTTACTAAACTTTAATTTTTATGATTAAACACAAAATAATTGCCAATAACTATTTTTTATAAATATGTATAATTTTTTTTATCAATTCCATCTATTGAAACGTAGTCAGTTCACTAGGAATGTTATGCAATTTATTTGAAGATCTTTCGACACCTATACTGACCTATCTCTGCCAGCTGCTCTTCTTCTCTCAAATGAGATGAGTCGAGTGTCTTGCATTACCCCATAAATATCTATTTACGTATAAATGCGTAGGATTTATTTTAAGAAGAAATAAATAGTGTTTATAAAGCAGTTATTAAATATTTGATTGGAATGCACAAAAAAATATTGTTGGTGAATATATAATTTGTATTTACAAAGGTTTTTTTTTATAAATTCAATGTAAAATTTAAATAAGTTCTGAATAATATTTAGCTTTAATTTATATAGTTTTCTAAAAAAATATGCACTATTGCTTTTTTTTTAATTTTAAAAATTATTATCCTTTTTGTTTGTTACTTCATAAATTGTCATCGAATATTTATCATTATTATTTTTGAAATACTGCCTATGTTATTATACATTAACCTAATAAGAATTATGCATTATACAATATAATTATTTTGACATTACTTAAAACATTATTTATCAAAAGTTATGCATGAGATGATCATATTATTATTCGACATTAGGCATAAAATTTAGGATTCCTTGAACATAGCCTAAAATATTATACTCAAATAAATTTTATCACCGTATTACTTATATCTATCGTATAATAAGTCCGTCTGTGGTAAAAAGCAAATTCACAATATTTTATCTATATTTAGTCTAAAATCTAAAAATCAACACTCTATCTAGAAGCATACTTTCAATTATTTATTTGTTCTTATTGGCTTTAATGATATATATGATCAAACGTTTACTAAATATAATAAGGTCTATTTTTAAAGTTCTAATCTAAAAGTATATTTTTTTAATGCCATATATTTTTTACTGGTTTCTATACACTTTTATTAACATTTGAAAAATATTGAAGCCAATGCGTATTCTGTTTAAAAATAATTCAATTCAACAAAATTTAACTTGTTGCAATTGTTTTATTTAATGTAAATTATTTGATAAAAAATAGTTACAAAAGAATAAGATTTTTATCTTTTTTATAACTTACATACAATTTTTAATTATTACAAATCGCTTAAGACTCGTGAAATATTATTTTTGATATAAAGTTTAAAATTAATATTGAAATGTGATCTAAGGACATTTAGCACACAGAGTGATTTCTAGAAGAAAAATATATTGGCTTTAAATCGAACACATCGGTATTCATTTAATTAATGAATAACTTATCTATGTAAATACGACAAAAGAAAGGAAAAATTACATGTTTTTATAGCATGTATTTGGTGTAATTTGAAAAAACACATATTTAGGCGTCAATTTTTGAACATTATTCAGTTTCATTAATCATTAAAACTGCCATAAGCGCTCCTTATATAAAATTTGAAATCAAACAAAAGCTTAATATATCGAATATTTGTTACAATATACAGCTTATGAGACCAAGAAAGGCTGTTAATTGTAAATTCTGATAAAATTATATGTATTTTAACGTATACATACCCCAAGATAATAATCTGTATAATTATAGTTAATTTTTTAACACAATATCATAATATTTTGTATGTTAAATAGAAATCATATAAATATTCATCAAAAATAAATACAAGTTTATATTGTGAAATTTAGCTTAAAGAAATCCATATGATAATACAAATTACAAACGCATCAATAATTCAAATTAATTGATGTATCAAAGCATATTCGAAAAATAATTCTTTTACGGCCATATATTACATAAATATTGAAATATTCATGTTAAAATTATTGTTTATATTTAGGGTAAACAATTGCTTGATGTTTGTCAAATTTTCATGAGTGCAAGTTACGCATGATAAATATAATATTTACGTTTTATATATATATATTACAAATTCTGTGCTAAAAAATGCATTAACGTGGGTTAATAGCATGAATATATAAAATAACAAAAAGTGAGAGATCAAAGACAGTCAAATATTAAGAGTGTCATTGTAAACAATTTAAACATAATTAATATAAGTATTAAGCTTCAAAGTTAAAAATACAAGCTGAATCTAAGTTCATACGAATAAAAATAGGATTTAGAAAAAAGTTAATTTGATGTATCTTGAAAGTACATGTATATTGAAAAGAACTATAAATTTCGTTATTCTGAAGTTATGATGCGCGAGCTATTTAAAAAGAAATATAACGATCTTATTCGACGCTTTTATATGACCAAAGATCATAATAGTATTTTTTATTTTTGGGCTATATTTATAGTCGTAATTTTAGTTTTTGTTCTCAGGCACAGCTTGCTTGATTCTCTGTACACATAGCGTATTTATACTTTCGGCTATCTTCTCCTATCCAAAGTCTTTTTCAATACCCCTCCTTGTTTCGAGACCTATTAATTCAAGGGTTTTTCTCAATCCCAAGGTTTGAATATATGCCTCAACCTGGTTCGTGACATCTAGTTCCCTTAGGTACCTTCTATGATATCGTGTCACCACACCGTCCCATGTTATAACATATCGAATAATTTATGTCTTGCATTTGTATATTAATGATAGTTCAGATGCTAGCAGGTCATATTTTCTCGGTTTTTCGTTTTCAACTATGTTTATGTTGTCAATACTTGTCACGCCAATTTCGATCAGGGTGATGCAGTTCTTCTTTTTGTCATATACAAAAATATTAGGTCTGTCATTCGATAAACCAAAGACCATAATAAAGCAATAAGTAAAAATTGATCCACCTTATTGATATGATTTTTAAATGATAGATTTTTAATTGTGGTTAATAAAATATTAAATGTAATTTAAGATGAAATTTAAAAAAATTTATAGCATTTTTAAGTCTAAATTTAGATTAATTACTCAATTTATTTTATTTTGAATTACGTTTAGAGAGCAAAAAAACATGAAATATAAAATTACAGTTCTTGATTAATTTATAATGCTGATAAAAATACTTTGAATAAAATTTCACTGGCCACTTTTAATTGTATATTAAGCATTTTATAATTTATGAAGTAAATAACTGCTTTTATTCATTAGTCATAAAATCGGAATTTTCATGTAGTTTAAATATACACATCAACCAAATCAAAACTAAAGTGGATAATTTTTTGAAAATAACGAAAAATCTGTTTTACAATTACTACTGTTTTTGATAAGTTTGAATTTATCGCCCTGTATATTTAATTGTTATGGTTTTCGTATAAAATAATTATCCATTACTTTAACGGTATATTTCAGATAATTAATTTATAAAAATTAGATCGTAAGTACCTAGTTTTATTGACCTCTGCTTAGTCCTAACAAATAAAGAACCAAATGAAAAAACAAATTAAGAAAATATTCTTTAGTATTTCTATACAATTAAATATATATAGTAACAAAAAAAATCCAGCACCAAAATATTAATTAACTCGAATATTCATTGAGAAAAACTTCTAATCAAAAAAATTTATAATGTTATATAAATATTTTGTTGTATTTTATTTTCAGTCTTATACATATTAATAGATTTTGTTATAATTTAATAACACAAAATAAATTACGGCACGTTTTTTGTCAGAATACTTTTTTTATGATGATAAGCGATACTATGGTACAAATTAATAATTATGATTTTAATGTAAAATAATTTTAATTCATTTTAACATCTATTTTTGCCTTTAGTTATATATTTTCTAAATAATATGCTATAAATCTTATTTTTATCTCTTTTTGAAATAAACAAGAAATGTTTTATATTTCTAGATTATAGATAGTGTTCTAATTTATGTGGTCTTAGAGAAACATAATTCGAGGTTTCAAATGTTGATTAATTCTGTTCATATGTGAGTGATACCTAAAAGCTGTTGATTTATATATTTGATATTTTTATATTGCACAGCTCAATCTAAAAAGAAGCATAAGGTACTATAGGTTCAAAAAATATATATCTATGTTTTTCGTGCATATGCAACACTGAAAATCAATAAAAAGGTTTAAGTCTTTTAAAAGATCTTTGTTGTATAGTAATACATAGTCTAAATTCTTTCGTATTTATATTTTTATATGAAATGAATATCTTAGTCAATTACCACTTTAAATTTAATTTATTTATATATATTTTTATATTTTAACAAATATTAAATATTTTTTTGAAAATTAATCGATGATGTGGTAAGTTAAATATCTTTTTTGTTAACAGATCATGATCTTGATAGATTTATATTACAAAAAAAAAATCGAAAATATAAAAAATTCATAATATTGTAGCATTACATACGTTTAGATGCCCATTTAATTATATTTGTGACGAAAAATTTGATATAAGATGAAATATAAACATACACTCATAAATTACAAAAATAAATAGAGTCTCTATTTCACACATTAAAAATCACATAAAAATCTTACTTTCATAGCAATAACATGCTGCGAATTACGTCAAATTATACGGCAACAGCTAGATCGACTAAATTACGTCTTTAAATCCAGTTCAATTATTGTTATATAATTAACTTAAATGCTTGCGATAAGTTTATATTTATATAATTCACTTAGATGCTTAAAATAAGTATATATCCTTTTTTTCATAACACCCAATATAATTACCTAAATAATTGAACCATATAATAATTTCACAATAAAAATGCTATTACTTCATAGAAAAATGTACAAAAGATAATGAAATTCTTATTTTTTTGCAGTGTTATACGTGAGATATATATTTTTTTCTACATGATCTTACGAAGAAATCAATTACCACCTGTTATGGTGGTCTAAACATCGCATATAACAACTTTTGTAATTATATTAGAATTTATACTGGCAATAGCATCTTAGAAACATTTATGAGATAAATATTACTCATTAGTTCGTATGCGTAATAATTTGTAGAAACTTAAATTGGAATGTTTTTTTATAATTTATATATACTAGTGTGGTTGAAAACTTGTATAATTAATGTTTTAGAAGTATTTTATATATACAAACTTATTTAATGTGTTTCGATCATAAATTTCCGAACGTTTTTTAACCTCAAAAATACAATAGCTATAATGTTTCATTGCACTATATAATATACCATTTTGAATTTATTCAAGTTTAAAATTTAAATTCAAAAAAATTGATGGTGTGTGAATATATAATTTTTCTATAAAAATCAAAATTGTACTTATGTATGAGCCTCTTATTAAATCTAAATAGTGAATATTAAAATACATACTATTTTAAAAAAGAGAAAATAAAAATATGATTCTTCAATATAAAACATTGACATAAATTAGTTTTTACTTCTGGTTTAATTTTATGTCTAACAAATTTTCTAATTAGGATAAGTTTTAAAAGTTCATCTGTGTATTTTTCGTATACATCTACAAAAAAAAAATAGATCCTATTTTTCTTTTATTGCTAAAAATAAACTTTTAAATATAAGTATATTTAAATGTAATAAACCGGGTTTTTTATGTGAATTTTTAGCTTTTATCAATTTATATCATTTATATGTATTAAAAAATATTATTTATGATCAAAAAAATTAACTTTAAATTTATAAATCTATCTTAATTTTACCCGTTGATTTTTTACTATTTTTTGAAATTAAACTAAGGGATTAACACAAATACGCAATCTGAAACATATAGATCGATTCCGAATATGTTTTTAAAATTAGTTATACCATTTATAATGCACATTATGCATGGAAATGACAGAAATTTCTTTTATACAAAAATTATGGGAAAATTAAAAACATAAATTTATGATAAATAAAATCTTAGATGTAAAGTTTGATAAAAAAAATGAATGTGAGAGCAAAAATTGCTCTATTTCATTATAAATTCTTATAATGAAAATTATATTTGAAAAAAACGTAAATGTTTTTGATCTTTTTTTGTGGCTTCAATTGGACTTTTAGTGGCTGAAAAGTCTAATCATGTATATAAAAACCATGTTCAAGTAAAAAAAGTCATTTTTCTCAAAAATTTTTAAATTGCATGTAGTACAACTATAAAAAAGACACAGTTTAGTAAAAATTGGTTTTACAAATATATAAAATCACGAAATACATTTATACCATCGTCGGAAAGAAAATAAAGGGAAATAAACTGCAGCGTATAATAGGAAAATTGTATGATTTAAAAAATCTTTATTATAAAAGTAACCTATAATGTATATTAATTACGATGATATTATGTAAATGGATTTCTTTGTATGCTAATTTTAATCAATATGTGTAAATTTATCGATGATGTCACAATTAAAAAGATAGAAATAGTAGATTAAACCAAGATTTTTGAAACTTTTAATTGGAAATAAGTAGTAAAAGCTCTTATTTTTGTCTTTTGTTACAAACAATTTAGATTCAGTACAATTGGATCTAGCAGCAAATGTGAAAATTTGTTTGTTTAAGATGACAAAGTTATAAAACTTGAATTTAGAAAATAAAATATATGGCTATTTTCTTGCACCTTTTATATACACATACGCGAAATGTACTTTAAACTTAGGTATTGCGTCAAAGTTATGTATACTAAATAATTATTTTTAAGGTTTAAAAATAAATACATATAACTTAGTAAATTTAAAATATATAAAACGATCTTATAAGCAATTTTAAAGATGTTATGTGTTATTTTTAATTCTATAGCTACTACACTATTTAATAAAAATGATTAAAATATCAGATAAAAAACGATATTTGAGATTGAAATAGCATATAAATCACATATAATTTTAAAAATACAAGTTTTAAATTACAGAAGAAATTTTTGTAAAAAGCATATGATTTTTTATTATGTGCACAATGTATACTTGTATGCATATGACATGCAAATTGTGTTAAAAATATTTTATAAATTATATAATATATAGCATTCTATCTTACTACCATCAGATTCCATATAGCCTTGATCAGCATTTGTATGTTTTTAGTACACATGGTGTTGCTTCATCTAATTGTAATAAAAATAACGCCTTTTTATATTGTTAAAGTAAAAACTGAAGCAAGAATTTTTTTTATAAACAGGCTGTGGATTGGTAAGATATTGATGGAATATTCTTTAAAAACTACAACTTATATTTTATTCTATGTTTATTGTAGACGGAACACCATATAATTGTATTTATTGACGCGAAGTAGTTTTTTTGTGCGTCTTTTTTGATTAAATAAAAATTTTATAGATCAAAAAATACTTTCAACCCCAAATTTCTATCATACGATATTTCATATGATTAAAAGTACATTTATGTGACTTGCAATATGCAGACTTTTACAGAAAAGATTAAAAACGGAGTCATCAATAATATTCTTTTTTTATACATTTTAAGCACCCCTATTTACTTTAGGCAATCGAATTACTATAATCTAGATTCATGTGATATCAGCATTGCAAAAATGCACTAGAGATTAGAAAAATATTAGAAATGTTCAAGTGTTATTTATCTAACAAAAAATTTTCAAGATCGCTTGTTATGCAATATTCATCGCTACTGTGCAATGCAACAGCATAGTTATTTAACTGTTATTCGCTTAAATAGGCACTAAAAACTACATTTTTTGTTACTGAAAACAAAAATAAACTATATTTTAGCATCGTTATACAAATCAGATTTGCATAGAAATTTTTTTTTCAATTTACTGTTAGAAATGGTAAGATTGATTCACAAAAAAAAATTATATTTATTTTTTGCCGCTATATTGATAAAATAAAAAGTCTTTTTAAATGAAGATGATTTTTATTTAAGAATAAATTTATCTGTCGTTGGTGTTATAGAATTCTTGAGAATTGAATCCCTAAGCAATTTATGTGCAGTAAAGATGTAAAATTCAAATTATAGTTGCTAAATTGTGGAATTATTATGTGAAATTTATATTTATATTCTTTGATTTTTCCACCTTTTATACTTTTTGCATCAAAAATTATCTATTTTCATATAATAAAAAATTCGACAAAATTATAATCGTTTTCTGATACAAAAAATAAAAAAAAAAGCTATGATTTATAAAATTTTACAAGCCAAATGTAAATATATCATTCAACAATTCAGAAACGTCTTCTTTGTACTCTTAGCTTAACTAATTTTAGCCTTTTTTATCTGGATATGACGAAAATAACTAATGAAAAGAATTTATTTGCAATTTTATATTTTTTCTGGATTTAGAAAAGACTTATCCGAATAGTAGGTGAATACTATGTTTAGCAAATACCTGCACATTTTCAAATATATAAATTTGTAAGTCGTTTTTCTGTGCATCTATGTAAAACATTTTTTTAAACATAAAGAATCTTAGTTTTTTTTAAATAAATTACTTTAAAACACAGAAAAAAACAAGGATAGATTCTTATAGCGATATTCTTAGATATATTTTCTGCATACTTTATTGATCATATTGGCTTGTTTGTGTTTCTAATAATATAAAAGATTGTAGTTTTGATTAATCGAATACTATGGATTATATTTTTTTTCTAATGATCTATTTGACATTTTTTTTATATTCAGACAATTTGTTTACTAGTACTATCAAAATCTCTGATGTCATATATAAGTTGTATTTTAACTTAAAAACCTGTGATTTTATTTACTATCATTAAAATTAAATGAAATTTAATTATTTTTTAATGATTCAATACATTATCAAATAAAATATGTATATTACTATTATAAACAAAACTTACAGGCGATTTTTTTCATTGATATTCTAAGCAATTTTTTATGTAAATTAGAATACATTTTAGCATTGTAATTTAGTAACACATTACTATCATAAGAATATGCTAATTACAAATTTTTTATAAGCAAATGTGTTGTATTATAGGAAGAAATATATAAAATATCCACACGACTAAAAATATACAATATCTAGAAACTAATTTAGAAGTTTATAATTTCTAAGTCATTAAAGGTATTTTATTGCTTTCGCTGTATATATTTTTTTAGAACACCATTTAACCTTACTGTTAATATATAATACGATTTACAAACCTTTTTAAGAATTATACGATTTTTTTTATGGTTACATAGGTCACCGTATTTTTTTATATAAATTCATGATACTATGTACCAGATTATATAAAACTCTATAAAATCTTAATGATATACTATGCTCGCTATAATTTTTAGACATCTGCTCATAATTCAAGTGGTATTTTTATAAGATTTATTTAAACTTATTCTAATATAATTGATTTAGATTATCAAAAATAATTAATGGATTCATTATGATAAAATGTACCCTTAATTATTTTCTATTTCTAATTGGTTTTTAGCATAATTTTAAATTTAAGCGACCATGTAATCGCAAGTAAAATATAAAATGCAATTTCCAGTATTATTTGTATCAATTTATAGTTTTTGCAAATCAAAGATTGCTATGCATACGGTATTAGGATATCAGTGATTTGCTAGAATGAAAACACATCACAAGTCTAATTACAGAAAAATAGTAGTTTTGTTATGTTTAAATCTGATCTGTTTTCTTAAGTGTAGGCTGGTCATTTTACAATTTTATATTTATCCATATTATATTATAAGTAACGACTATTATGGGCAAAACTCTTGATTTTTTCAGTTTCGCGTACTTAAATCTTTAAAACCATACATATATATAAATTCTAATATAAAATTAAGTACATTATAAGAGTTCTTCCTTTGCATCAATATTTTAAAAATCATATAATAGATGTTGTCTGAAATATGTTAAATTTTGCAGAATAAACGAATATACGAAAAACTTATAAATGATAAAAAAAAGATTTTTGCAGTGTTGATTAGTTTACGAATTCATAATATACAGAAAATCGCAGCATTTTAAATTAAGCAGTGCACAGGTCTTACTGATAATAATTTATAATGAGTGAGTAAAAACACAAAAGCGAGTAAGATTGTCTAACACTTATCTATTTTCTAAACCTTAACATATATTTTGATATGTATAAACCTATTAAGTATTTATATTATAATAAAAATTCGTAAAATTATATCAATTGACCGAAGCAGCATTTATTTTTTAAATATAAATTTAACAATGAGTTTGTGTTGTTTTATAACTAAGATATATGATTTATATTATTATCTGCCTTGTAAATGATTTAATCCTATGTAATTATAAACTTGAAAACCTAAAGTGCACACATAAAGCATAAAATTGTTTTTTAAACACACTTACAGTGATTTCTGCTAAGTCAGAAAAGAAAATTTGTTCAAAAAACTAATATTATGATTTTTTTATAGATTTCATATTCTATATTGCATGTTTACTAACACAAATTTAAGGGGCTAAGTTTATATCTATAAACACACTAGGTTTTACATACTAGTTATACGTTTATTGCAATTTTAAAACATTTTAATGCTTATTAAAATTCAGTTTGGGATTTTTATATATTTTAATCCATTTGAAAATTTTTAATCGTTATCAATATGACCTACGAACATTCTCATTTCATAAAAATAGAAATTGCGATAAAAAAGCATAGAAACTGTAATATGTAAAAACACAACCTTAAATTATAAATAATATCAAAAAAGAAAATGTGGATATGTAGTTTAATTTTAAGAAATTGAATTTCATTTCAAAAAAAATTCTTAGAAGCCATCATTTAGTGTTTCATTCTTTTAGTTCTAATAGAAATCGTATTTTTTTTATATTTTAATCTGTTTATTGGGTGACGGGATTAAAAAAACTTGTTAAAGAGTGAATCGCTTAGCTTTGCCTTAATTAAAAATTGATGATGAAGAATTGGTAGTAATAAGCGAAAAAATAAAGAAATTATTTGATCTATTAGAACGTTCTATTATGTGATTAAGTGTTTTTTTATATCTGCTTGGAATAAAATCTGTAATTTTTTATTGTACTATATTGGATTTTGAGCAGTAGAAATAATAAAATTTTTATGCATTGGTAATAGACACAAAATTACAACCTATGTACGAGATCAAGATTTTTATAGCCGTAATACTCTCGAAATTCATGAAATAATTAATATATAGAAAATTTGAATCAAGCTTTATATTTTTTTTATCATAGAAGTGGGAATGTAAGATTATGATTCATTTAAAAAATATTGTGTTCCAGCTATACAATTGTTTTAAAAAAAATTTAAAAAAGAAAAAACCAATATAAATATATATGTTTATTTAGGACCTATACAAAACGCTTGTGAATAAAAGTGTCGAGTTTTATCTATTTAAATTTTATTTTTGTTCAACATATCTCATTTTGGAATCATTATAAATATGGTTATTAGATAGAAAAATTTAGAAAAAATTGTCATTCATTTTAAAGTAAAATTTAGTATTTTTAATCAATTTTAACTGTGGTCAATTACGCAAAATATTTCTTATCAAAATCATAAATAAAAAATGAACTAAATTACAATAAAATTTGTAAAAGTCTAATTTTAGCATGATCATATATTCTAATTTGCTATTTATTAGGACAAAAGAAACCATTAAGATTTTATCCAGTTTAATAAAAATTTATAAATCTCTAACATCCTAAACATCATTGATGCTCTATTAATATATTCTTGTGCACCCCATCTAACAACAAATCAAAAATATCACATACAAAACACCAAACAGAGCACAATATTTAAAAGAAAAAACATAAACTATGATCATATAAATAAAATACGATACACAATGTCAATATAACTACATCAATCAGCAGCTGTAATAGTCATGTTCATAAAAAAACTCGATATGTATCAAATTAATAATTACGAAGAAGTCACTATATAGAATAGTCATTTCCTTTTATTGGTAAAGTGTGATAATCTTATGATATTTTTGTGTTGATGAAAAACAGATGAGTATATGAAAATAACTGGTTTACGATCAATAAAGCCCTAGAGTTATTGATAGTTATCATAAGAATTTCGATATTATCGAGCGAATTGAATTTTTAGAAAATCTTAAAGTCCTATTGATTTTTTTAGGGGTAATATACTTTACAGATTCGCATGTTGTTTTTGCAAAACTTTTGATTGCTCTATAGAAGAAATTTGATTGAAACTGCTTTCCCTCATTCTATCTTTTAAAATCTTCCTAGATTCACTTCTTTACTAAAAAATTAATGCATAAGTGTATTCCTTGATCCCTTTGATTGTGCGCGATATTCCGCTTTAGTTCTGATTTCCAATTCCATATCATACGACGTATGATATTTTTACCACCACATCTCGAGCTTTGGCAAATGAATATATATAAGCCCAATAATAATATTAATGAAAATTTGATTCTGGAAGTACATTATAAAATATAATAAACCGTGATATAACAAAATTGATTACAAATATGTTTTAAAAATTTTTAATAATTATAAAATCCATACTCGTTCTATATAGTAGAAACAAATATAGTTATCATTAAATTGAATTAATCCATTTTGAAATATGTTAGTAAACATTTCATATTCTCTTTACTAAAAGTTTTTGAATATGTTTAATTTAATATATTCATATTTACCTTAATCGAAATAATATGCAAAAAAAATCATGTATATCTTAGCTCCTGTCCCAAATCGATTTGTTTGATGCACAAAAATTTTATGCTTTTGCTTAAATTTAATATATTTCTACGTCGTGGTTTTATAATAATTAAACACCCAAGTGGATGATATTTTTTAGTGTGATCATAATACGAATTCAATATTAATTTAACCCTTTAATCTCTCTATTTTTAGTGTAGAATAATTAAATATTTGCTTCTGCATCGAGGCTGTGTCTTCTTTTTACATAAAAAACATAAAAATATCGTATTTACAAAAATAATATATATATAAACAATAAAATAATATTCTAGTACTCTTTTACATAATTTTATTTAATATTATACATTGCATTATAAGAACAAATTTCATAATTTTTATAAAAATTTATGCTGCTAAAAAATTTCAACCCCCTGAAAAGCATATTTCTGTGATTAAATATAACAGATACACGATAATTATTATATGTGTCATCTAAAAATTGCAATCCTTCTTTAACTATCAGCAGCTTTAAATGTTAATATGTATACTAAAGCTATCTGAAATACATAAGATGAATTTCATTGGGTAAAATATTAGCATTTATAATTGATATATATCTCTTGGAAAAAAATATAAAAAACTCGAATCCGTAGATCCGAAAAAATCAAGGTTTCTTTTTTTATAAAAAACTAATGGCTGTATAGACGTAAAAATTATATTTTTTGATGATAGAAATCTTATGCTAATTTTTTAATCACACCAATCAAAAATAAAAATTTTGGATTATCTTATGATGTGCCACAAAATAGAATAAAAAACCTTTATCTGTTTGCTATACATCTACGCTATTTAATGTTTTGTATATAGTTTTAATAAAATCTTATATTAAATATAAATATTTACATATTCTGGAATAAACATTATATTTCTAATTATATTGAGTTTTAGTCATATTTGTAAATTACTTTTGTGCATCTTGGTATTATTGTATCTAAATGTTAAAGAAACAAATGGGATTTTCAATCCGCAATTATATTTCTATCTAATTTACATATATAAAATATCATCAGATTTCATAATAAAGTTCTATAGAGGATTATTTAAAAGTGTTTTGCTGTTTAAAACGCTATATATTATATTTGTAATAACACAATGATTCAAGTTTAGCATATTACATTGAGCATATACAATGATTAATAATCTATTAAACAGTTCAACATACATATTTGAACGCTTCAATGAAAATCCAATCAAAATGCGCTTTAAAACTAAGCTTTATGCTTTAATTACTGATATTTGTATATTCATTTGCGAAGAGAAAATAATATTACATACAATCAAGTGTTTTGTTGCTCGTATTATTACTAATTCATTCTTCAAATTTTATAGATAAAAGTAACGGTATGTTTTTTAAACCTATATCTAAAATAAGGACTGGAAGAATATTTTTTATGTGTTGTCTCTGGAGTATTTATCCTTTAAATATTTTTGTTTATATTTATGCGAACTAGATTTATTGTGTCTTAATTGAATATAAATTTTGATTCGACATTTTATTTTTATAACTTGAAAATATAAATACTGTAAATCTTTTGAAAAGTTAAAAGAACATGCAATTTGATTTATATAAAATGCATTCTTAAATTAGCTATGCATAGTCTTTAGAATGAGTATTTGCTTGCTTGAGAAGTATCTTCATTGCATGTAATTCATACTCTTTTGAATTTCAAATATATATTTTGCCGATTATATAACAATACACTCTGAATTCGGTAAAAATTTATGATTTAATTTATCTATTTTTTTAATTTATACATAAACCGAAATACTTAAATCATGTTATATTATAATCATTAGTTACGAAAAAAAATTTACTCACATTGGAAGGCAATATTTTTGATCATCATAAACATAAACTCTTTTTCACGTAGAATATTCTTGAAATATACATATATTGTATATAATATAGCAATAAAATGCATGATCAAAAACATATTCGAGGGTTGATGATCGTTATTGGTTAGTATATTAGATATTAATAACCTTGATATTATAATATTGAAAAAAAAACCAGCCTGAAACTAATATAATTAACTAGACGAACCTATATAACTCAAATAGAAAAGGCAATTACACTTATCGAAATAGATCGTACATACTTTGAAAATTTTATATAATATGTAATACAAAGAACTTCAAGCGTATTCTTTACTTTTTAGTGCAATAAACTATGCATAAAATGCTAATTGGAAAAACTTCTTATACTAGGAAGATTGTCGACATAAACAATAAATTATTTTTTCTGCATACATGATGCAGCTTCAACAAAAAAGGTGCAATAATCATAAATATATGAGCTAAGTATTTCTTTTTTTGTACTGGTGGTTGAGAATGGAATCCATATTTTTTTATGATTAGTTTATGGAAATATATAAAACACAAGGTTGTATTTTCACAGTAGAAATATCTTTTAGTGCATATAATCTAAAGCCATAGAGTATTTTTATAAACCATTCCATATTTTTATTTTTGTCTTTTTAGATTATATATACCATGTCGTAATTTACTATTTTTGTGGAAGATAAAATGTGGTTCAGAATAAAGAAAAGGGGATTCAACAAATATCGATTGTTAAATGTATACTATGACTGATGAGGAGTTCGGAAACATTTTTGAAAGAAAAAAATTATAAATTACAATATATTTTAGTTCACATTCCCAACTTTCAACATTATCATTACAATAATTATTTAGATTTTTTTAAGATAAAGATAATCTTAAATTAATTTTTGATACTCCATAAATAATCTATATCTTTGTTTGTGATTTATAGACTTCTAGCATTTATTGTACATGACTGCACTCAAGCAAACTAAAATTACAATAGTAGCATCAATATAATAATAGATTATTATTATTTTTATTTTCGGATAAAGTTTATTTTTATAAATTTTATCTATTTATATGTGGTCAGTTCTTTGGAATATGTTACAATTATTTCTCACATATTTTTCCACCTTCGCCTGATCTTTCTTCATCAACAACTGCTCTTCTTCTCACTAATGAAATGTGTTCAATTATCTTGTGAAGTGTGAAGTCTTGTGTGTATTCTTCTACTAATACATGGATTTTTAACTCCATAACATATTTTTATGAAAAATTGTAACATTCTATCCCAAGACATTACATATGATAATATTATTCTTGTTTTGAATTGAAGTAAACTAATTTATGATTTTTTTATAAAAATTAGCTTATATCGCAAATATATTACTTTGGTGATATGTCATCAAATTGTTGAAAAAAATAGTAAAAATAAATATTGATTTCTAGCTATGTTATAAAGATGAAACTAAGAAATTATGATCCAGTAAAGATGTAAAACCATTTTTATTTGATACTATACCTAAAAGATGTTTAATTTAGCTGACATGAAGTTCTTATTTTCTTAGCATATTATAATAATTAGTGAGATGTGATCGCAAGTGAAGCAGTTGCGTATGAAAATTAGCAAAATAAAGACAAACACACGATATATACTACTGAAAAGATACTATTTAAAAAAAGTTTATTTTTTTAGTGCTGCTAAAGGATGTATATAAAAAACTCTGTCATAGAGCAGCTTGATGTTTGCCTTGAACAAATGAATTTGCATAAAATTACATAAACATCTAAATAAATAAATAGAACTTTATTTTAACAACTAAACATATATAAGTAGTCTATATAAAGAACGAAAATACACATAAATCAATGGTGATGTTACTTGCATAGCATGTTTAATTAGACGGTTGGTGTTTTAATAAATTAGGAATAAAATTAGTAAAAAAAATGTCGGGCTTTAAATCTAATCCCATTATATGAAATCAAACTGTGAAATAATTGTAAATTTCATGTAGAAAATTTTCAATGTGAGTAATAAGAAATAGAAACCTAAAATTTATGTTTACGTGTATGGATAAGTAGTTTTAAGTAATAATATGTCTTTTCTTATTATATAAATATCAAATCAACGAATAAAATTCAAATCGAATGTTTTTTTGCAGATTGCATGTATATAATTCAATATGCGTTTTTAAGTATGTTTCCCCACGAAGTGATAATAAAAAACCGGGGAACAACAACTAAAGATACAATATAATATAATAGGTTTATTTTATAATATAAATTTAAAATTCATATATTCGCTATTTCTATAGATTTATATAAAAATTCACATATTTGGTGTAAAAAAATATTACTTAATCCTGATAAGACTGCAAGAGATTATATATTTCTTATTATAGTTAAAGCCACTTTTTTGTCGTGCCTTTATTCTGTGTCGTAGTATGGGCATGGAAACATTGAGAATTTATATATTTATTAGATATCAATACCTCTTCTTATCAATGTCAATAAACTAATTTTCTTTCTCACATTACATGTTTATAGAACCTAATACAAAAGAAAATATTATGTAGTCATGATGACTTATAAATGTTTTCTGCGATATTCTATATCTAAAATTTAAAGTTTACCTTTTAACTGCTAAAATAGTTTCTACTATTAAAATATTAATTTTTCGATAGTAATAATCTAAAAATATCATAATTTCTTGGCGTTTCTTAGTAAACTTTAGAAATTTAAGCCATATTCACATTACTGTCACTATATAGAATCGGGTGAAAACTAAAGATAGAATTTTGATATATATTATCTTTTTCTTAAAATAACTATATGTTTTCAAAGGAGGGGAATAAAATAGAAATCTTATAGGTGAAAAAGAAATGATAGGACAAAATAAAAATGTCAAGTCTCGATTTGCAGTAATTCATTGACGTATATATGCAAAAAAATTCTGAAATCTTAAACTGTTTTTTAAAATACATTTAAATGCGATTTTAGAGATAATTGAATGCATCTAATATATTAATTTCAAACTTAGACCAAAATGGTTAAATGAATTATTTAAAAAAACACGGATATATTTGATAATAAAAATACACAAAATCTTAGCCAAAGGTTTATTTTAGAAGTTTACATGGTTTTTTTATTGGTTAGAGTTTTTCTTTTTATATGTTTAAATCTACTAAAATGTAGACAGTATGTGTGGAAAATTGAAAATTCCATATTGCATCTTTTGACACTCGACCTTGGTAAATCTTTCAAAGGCTTGCATATTTAATATAGATAAATATATCGATTAATTTATTTGTGTAAATATATAAAAAACAGAAAATAAACAAAATTAATCAATCACAAACCTGCATAAATAGATCATTTATATCAATTAAATACTATATCAGCATGTTTATAATACAAGAATTATATTTGCTATTAATTTTTCTTAAAAAGATAAGATAAAAAAAAACTTATTATGGCTATCATGATAAAATTTTATACTAATTTTTAAATAAACAAGAATAAAAACAGTTTTTTTTAAATACCTTGATATTTCAAGTGATCTGGAATAACAAAGCAGCAGATACAATCTAAATATTTATTTAATACATGAAATCATAAAGCATATAAGCTATATTTTTTTATCGCTCCAATGTTATTTTTGGCATCATCTAAAGGGAATGTAAAATTTAATTTTTCTTATACGGAAACTACGTATTGTCTGATTATCATAGAACTGGAACAGAATAATTAAATTTTAAATTATTTATATCTTTTTTTATAACTATCGTGTTTTATTGGCTGTCTTTTTTGCAATATTACGTCTAAGATAAAATTTTAAATTGTTTGATTTTTATATTAAGTGGTTTTTTTCTTAATTTTCTCTGTCTAACTACTTGTTTGATTTCAAAAGAGATAATATAATCAGATTTGACCGATTCATTTTTTGTATATTAAAGTTTTAATCTAAAATCGCTCAACAACTTGCATTAAATTTAGCGCACTTGTTACTATTGCTCTATATTTAGGCTTAAAAAAAAATTTATAAAAACCTTATGATTTATAACATATGAACATATAAAAATGATTTTATATCTATTATGCGTAATATATATCCATAACGATTTATTATTATTAACTTAATACTATACATCCTAATGACACAGTTTTTAATATTTTAATTGTGTTCTTATAATTTTAAGGATTTTTGCTGGTGAAAAAAACTTGTCCGAACCTTTTATTTACATTTATAATTACCTAATAAACCAGGATAGTATAATTTCTTCTTATTATATCTAAAATGATAGTTTTAAATGTACTTATTATTTGTGTTTGTAATTAGCGCATATGTTATAACATGTGACGGTGTGGTGAAACGATATCATAGAAGGTACCTGAAGGAACTAGATGTCACGAACCAAGTTGAGGCATATATTCAAACTTTGGAATTGAGAAAAACCCTTGAATTAATAGGTCTCGAAAGTGGGGAGAAGTATTGAAGAAGACTTTAGAGAGAGAAATGCCCGAAAGTATAAATACGCTGTGTGTACAGAGAATCAAGCAAGCTGTGCCTGAGAACAAAAACTAAAATTACGACTATAAATCTGGCTTATAAATAAAAAATAATTATAAATAAATTAGAACCCATAACAAATAGCAATTCAAGAAGGACAATGATTATAGATACTTAAAGTGATATTTTAATGCATATGGTTGACAATGTTGCCGTAAACTTTTAAAAATATATAAAAATTCTAATTGTTTTTTAATTTTTTCTTATTGGGGATCCAAGCAGTGATAATTAAATAACTTAAATGCTCAATATTTGATTTACATGAATCTATAGAAAAAAAAGACGATTGAGTGTAGGTCTAAGTTCGGTTAGAATATATTAAAATTAGCTTTATCAATTATTCTGTATCTTTTAATTTTATTTATAAAGTTTTAATTAAGGTATGTCATCACACGGAATTATTGCTCGAAATTTTCTATCGATTATTTTTATTGGATCATACAAAATAAACTTGAATCCTTATTTTATTTATCTCGCAAAAGATAATATAAATGCTATTTCTAAACAAAATCTATTTTTATATGCAATAGAAAGTCAAGTATTTCAAAAAGATTTCAATGCTATAAAGATTTTAATTTTTGTTTTGTTATCTCAAATAGGTTATAGTTATTTTTCTTATTTATATATAGCCTAGTATATGTTCGTATTTTTTAAATATTCAATATTACAAACTCATTTTCGCTTTATGATTGTACTTTATGCCGTTAGAATTTTTACTGTCTAAATTAAGTAATTATTTTATAAGCTAGTTCTATATCGATACATATCTCGCACTTTAGTTTTAGCAACATTTTTTATTATACGTCTCCACTTATAAATATCATGAATTTTCAATGACAAAAATTTTATATCTTTTTACTTTGGCAAAATAAAATCTTTTAAGCTAAATTTTTTCTAATCGTCGAAGTTTGTCGGTACTCTATATAGACTCTTTCTTTCATATGTCAAATTCGCATTTTATGTTTTTAAAATATATTTATCCCCAAAAAATATCCATATGAAACAGGAATACTAATCGAAGCGACAAAATACCCTAAAATCAATAGGGATGTCGAAAACACTTGAATTAATAACTCCTAAAGGATATTGTGTATGCTAAAATGCTGTGAAATAATGTGAATGTATGACGTATATATAAAGTCTATTTTGTATGCATTTGCTTGGGTAATTATGAGTAAAGGGTTTTAAGATAATTAAAATAGAAAATGAATTTAGGTAAGCTCATGGTGTTACGATTTAATAATATTTCCGAATAAATTTTTTTAATGTTTCGCATACAACAATACTTTAAAAAATGAATTTAAATTATCAGAAATTTATCAAAGAATAAGCAAATAAATTCAACTAGAATGACTTGCATATTGTTTACTGTTATTTTTTATGGCTTTATGAAGATAAATTTACAAATTAATATCTGCAGAAAGCGTGAGAAATCATATATTCTATTGTCTTTTGTAAATCCAAGATCTTTATCCAAAAAAATCATAATGATAAAAAAATATATAATCTTAGAGAAAACAATTAAATTTATCTACTTATTTTTCATAGCATTAGCTTATTTTAAAACCCAAAATATTATGATTTATAAATTATTTTTGACGAATTTTGTATTTTAGTTTTTTTATAATTACATATTTATTTTTTAATTATTAACAGTAGTTGAAATAAAATTTGTTCGGATACATAAATCAACGTTTGAACGTGACAAAAATATTGAAATAATTTTCAGTTAAACTATTGTTGTTTTTTAACATTGAAATGCTGTTACTGATACTTGTGCATTAATATACTTTTCTTGAATAGATTTAGTTAAAATACTAAACAATTTAAACACATTTAATTATTGCAAAATAATCTCTCTTCTTGTATTAAATAAATAGATAGATGTGTCTAAATAAATAGTTTCAAGTGATCGAAAAATTTAAATATTAGATGAATATTTCAAAAGAAGGAAAAAATAAATATTATTTGGTGGAAACTTTTAATATAAGGTTTGAGAAAAATACTTCCACGTGAATTAGAGATTACAAAATAAAATTTGAAAAATTTTATTAAATAGAAAGGACGCATTGTGAGATTTTTTGTTTATAATTTATTGCATGGTCATTTAAAATTATAGTTACGACCATTCTAAAATATCATTACAAAATTATTACAGAAAAGATAAGTAATTTTATTACAACCCGTGCTATTGGTTAAAATTATTAGAAATAACATTTAGCATAATTCGTACTAGCACTTTAGCAAAAAATTATTTATTCGGAAGCATAGTTTGAATTGAATTTATAGTAGGCAAAATATATTTTATTTGACTGTAAAAATAAAATGTAATGTTTATTTGTTTCAATCGCAATACATCATGTTAGCATCAGCAAGCATTAAAATATTTATTTTTATCTCTATTTTATCTATAATTATGATTTTTACGATAATTTTTTATGTCAAGACTTTTTATAACAAATATTATACCATATAAAACGACTTGGGATGGGAATGGTTACAAAATTAAATAAAAATATGTATAAAGTTGTTAAAAATAATACTGAAGTAGAAGGATACATGCAAGCCCTAACAATTCGCAATACATTTAAACACATATTATTTGACTCATTAAGAGCAGTTGACGAAAATAAATCAGGGGAATGTGTCAAAATATGTATAAAGGAGCTGTGTAATATTCCTAATGGACTGTCTACAGCTCAGTAGTTAAAATCAAAATAGGAAGAAACTTAACCCATAAATATAGAATAGGATTTATACATAATAAATCTGAGGATTACATCGAATAAATTAATGCAGAGATAATATTTTTTCTTCTATTACCAGTAAAATATGAATTCTTAATTTATAAATTTGAACGTTCAAAGAATTTCCCGATATTAAATTACATTTATTTAAAAAATGATGTTATTATATAAACCCCAGGTAGAAATGTCCTGTTGAAAGAAAAGGTGTGTCATGCTAATTGAAAATGAATATATAATTTCCTTGGTATATGGTGAAATGGATGGCAAAAATTAGATTCTCTAAAACCACATCGTCTTTTAATCCTCGAATTGATTTGTGTAGACGTAAATTAATAATAGAAATCTGAATTTTTGAAATGGTAAAAAAGGGTTTTATATCCTATATTCAAGCAGTGGCAATGATGTTTTCCTGTAAATATTTGGCTTAGAATTTATATTTCAAATGTTTCAAGGTTCAAATAATTTTCACTCAAGGGAGTTGATAAATTATCAAACAAGTAATAAATGCTGCCTATCAGCAATATATAGAGCAAACAGTGTATGTTCGAATCGCAGTAAAAGCAATTTACTTAAAAAAACACTTGGACATATCGCCGATACAGGTTTAATCCCAGAACGAGGATCTGTGAATTCTGTTTTATTATATAAGTATGTTTCATGTAGCGTTAACATGATTATAATAATCAATACCGTTAATATTCTCCGCATATATGATTTAGACAAAATCTTCAAGATACAGGTTTTTGGGTTTTTCAAAATATGATGGTATAAAATTGTTGAGATTAGAAAAAACTTAAATTTCTCAAGATGATCCGAGATTTTATGCAAAATGATTTAAAATTTATAACGCATCGTAATATACGATTTGATACATATATAGTTACAGTAAACATATCCTGAACAGAACATTTTCATATATCGCTAAATAAATTTTCTTTATGCGTCGAAATTATTTGTAATCTAATGTTCCTATTAATTAAAATTTTTTAATATATACGAAAAAGTTCAAAAAAACTCTTTGTCATAGACTTACAGTATTCAAAGAAAGTTCAACATTTCATGGGTTATATATAGCGCAAAAAATATTTTATCGTTGTATTATTTATAGACTGAAAAATCAATCATTCTGAACTGTAAAAAGAATAAATTATAGATGTATAATGTAATAACAATGATTACGTACGCAAATCAATGACATGGAATTAATAATGATGAAGTAAAATATAGAAAAATAAAATGGCGATCCACTTGCAGTGTCAAAGTGTATGTGTATTACATCCAGACAGATCTCGATATTTAAAAATCTAAGTAATATGCAAAAAAAACACGCTTGAGCAAACAAGTATGAATAATAATAATCTAATTGATGCAATTATAAAAGTCTTTGAGGCAAAGATTACCAGTAAAATTGCTTCACATTCAGAATATGTACTACACGGAAACCGAATCAAATCACAAATTATGTATAAAATTTATAGATAAAACACTGCAATGACCATAAATACATAATACAGTTTTTTTATAAAATGGTAAAGATCAAGATAAAAAATTTTAATGATCACATTAAATGACGATTATATAAGAATAGGACAGTACAATGATTCATATAGTATTTAGAGATTCTTTTATAATACCAGATTTTCAACTTTACAGCATCTCAATGTATAAAAAAATAAATTATTCTAGCTAAGTAATTCACTGAATATCTCTTTATAGAAATATTAGTTGCTTTATATTTAAAATTAAGTTTTTATCCGCAAGAAAAAAATATTTCTAATGCATTTTCACACAATAAATGATAATTAATCATGATAGACAAAAATATTTGAATATCATTCTTTTATTGTCCAAATCTTTCTACTAAGATATAAATAATTCGATATCTTTTATCATATACACAAAAATTATTATATGAAATATTTTAAGACATCGATGCATAATTTTTTAAATATTTCATTTTATAATATACTAAAAATTATATATATTAGTATTACTCGTTAGAAAACTATATTTTTTATACTATAAAAATCCAATATTTATCCTATAAAAAATATAAATTTTGCATCATATTTAAGTTGTCTGCAATAAATTTAGATATAAAATGTTATAGTATGTCTAAAATATTTATTCAAGGCTTCTTTTTATACTTCCATTCAATATTGTAAATTTCATTGTTTTTTTTTTAAATATACATATATTACAACTTCGTATCCAAGCCACATCTTCTATTTTACATAGAATGTTCATAATGGCTATCCCATTTATGCAAACATCATGTGACCAAAAAATATCTATTTTATTTATCATATGTTTACATATTATATTTTTATGTTATAAAATGCGTTTTCAGAATTATTTATGCATTAAAAATTATCTTTTTTAAATCACATATTTTTTAATAACTTTCCGCTTCCAACTAAAATATAGAAAAAAACCCGTGTTACAAACAAATATTTTTATTAAAAATGTGAATGTGTATATATAATTAATCGGAAATAACGATAATATAAGCTCATATAAAAAACGGTCTTTATTTAAAATAGAGCTAATATTCTAAAATTCATAAAGAACGATGCATAATAACATGAACTTAAGATTATAGTATCTTATAAAATTACGAATTTGTATAATCGCGTAGGCTAGAATTTCATTCATTTAAACCATCATCGTAGTAGATGATTCTCATATGTTATGGACACTTGAATTATTTATATACTATGATACACTGACTAAGTAAAATAATCATTATTATATTTCTATGAATGACAAATACCAATCATATGTATTTTCATATTTTCTGTTATAGGTTGAAAATAATTTATAAAAAATATTGTATTATAATTAAAGTTTAAAATCCCGGACGAGTAGAAGCATATATGCAAGCTCTCATACTCCGCAAGACCCTTGAACGTATCAAATTTGAGCCAATAATAGCAGTTGTTGAAGATTATATAGGTGAAGATGTCAAAAGATGCATCAAGGAGTTGTGCAATATTCTCAATGGGCTGAACATGTCTAAATTGATAAAATTGATAACAAGAAAAATAACACATAAATAAACAAAAATCTATATAAAGACATAGAATTTATGGTAAAACAACCAAAAAATGACATAAAACACATAAAAATTTGATTTATAACCTGTAAATTGAATTTAAATCGACATACTTGATTTTTTCAATGCATCGTTAAAAAATTAACTGTTTTTAAAATTTAATAAAGCGAAATAATTACAGATCGTCGTATTTCAAAATTAAATTATATCTGTGCCAAAGATCTATTAAAAATGTTTAAAAAAAAATTTATAGAATTAAGTACCTTATAAATTGTGTAATATATTATAGACAAACGAATTACATGTAATAGACATTTATATCAAATATGTTCTTTTATATTGTAATTAGAAAAAAAGAATAATTTCAAGTAAAACCATGTATTCATGTTTATGAATGCATTTTTTATACTATAAACACTTCTTAATATTTACAAGTATCTTATGTGACTGGAATAAAAAATATGTTTAAAACAATTTAATTTTTAATAAATTTGATAAATGTTTTTTTGAATGATAATTGTTCAAATATTATAATTTAAGAATACAAGTAAGAATATTTAAATATCTAATTTTTTCTAAAATATTTTTTTTAGCACATGATAAATTTAACAACAAATCTTAGTATGTTTAGGTATATTCTAATCATATTGATCTAGTATAATTATATTCACGATATATTATCGATTATTATTTAAGAAATTATAATTGTAATTCGTTATAAACCAGTCACATATGATGAGATATAAACTAAAAATAAAACACAAAAAAAAACTATCATATGAATTAAAACTTCTATAATCACTATCTTATTATCATTCTGTATGCACAGCATAGAAGCATAAGCTCTTAATTTTTTTATTGTCTTCTAGTAACATAAATAAATTCAAGATTGGACGTATTTTATAACTAATGCGCGCAATACAAAGGTTTATTGTTTGATAAATTTACAAGCTTATTAAAAATCTATCTGATTATAAAATTTAGTGTAACTTACTTTCAATCATGGTTAAATAATATCTGAAATTTATATGCTATTTAATTTAGTAGTATATACATATTTCAAATTTTATTTTTATAAAAAAATATCACAAAATGTTATTATTTCATGCCAAGTATTTTATAAAAAAATATATAAAATAGAATAAGTTTTTACAATTTTTTCTTGATAGTTAACTGATAATAAAAATGATTATGTAAGGATTCGTGAATTATAAATTTTTAATGTGAAGTTTGCAATGAATATTTTATCTTCATAAATACATTATGTGACATAGAGTAATTGTAAGCCAAAAAATATATTGGCACAAAATAAAACATATAGAAAATCTTAAAATAGATGTATAAAATATATATGCCTATAGGTTTAAATAAAGAGGAAATCCAAGATTTATATAACCATAAATGTGCTGTCATTCTAGCTACTAAGATTATGGCGTAATTATTGTATATTATTTTATTTCTAAATCACTGAGAATTCCTTGAAAATTCTCTATATAAGATGTAGAAACAAGCTTTAAAACTGATCAGTAGCATCAGCTATCGAATATGTGTTGCCATGTATAACTATTGGACCAGAAGGGATGTAAAAAGTAAAACATTTCTATAATGATGTGTATCTCAATGCATAAACATCCCAAGATAATAATCGATTAGATAAAAGTCGATATAGTTTTAGGAATTCGATATTCTTATGTGTAATTTTAATTAAGATAAAGATATTTAAAAAAGTATATATTAATCAGTTTAAATGTAAGTTTCTGTTTATAAACTATAGCACAAAGATATTTTTATAAAAATAAGACTTGCAACGGAATCAGCAAGTCAAATGTATTTAATTTAGCGAAAGTAAAACTTCAATAGTTCTTTTACGGTTAGAAATTAAAAACATGAAAATGTGTGTTAAAAAAACCTTTGTTTGTTAAGGGTCAACAATAAGCTTCGATTTTTTGAAATTTTCATGGTTGCTAGTTACGCATAATAAATATTAATTTACGCTTTTGCATATATAAAACAGATTTTATGCTAGAAAACTTATTAACTTGTGCTTTGAGCATGAATTAATAAAATAAAAAGAAGTAGAAAATACATTAGCTAACAACAAGATTAAATGGTGATATTTATAGTTATCAAAAATTAAACGATACAAATATAGAGCATCAAAATAAAAAATATGAAGCTGAAGCCGGACCTACAAACAATATCATCTTTAATATCGTTATGTAATTTATATCGAAAGAACTGGTAAATTAACAAATACCATATAACAGATGATATTGAAATTTGTGGTAAGCAAGCCTTTTTAATACAGTATAAACTTTTTAGTATACGCTTTTCTATGGCATAATATATATAAGCCCATAAATCAATTTAATACATCTTTTTATTGTATTTTTCATAGGAAAATGTATTGATAGGACACAAATTGAAACATTATATTTACTTAAACATGAAATTCCGATATTTTAAAACATTTGCACAATTATTCTAAATCAATTACAAATTTTATATACGTTTTACAGAGCAAAATTAGATGGAAATATTATATAAATTAATGGCTCTTGGCATATTTACAATCTAATATAAAGATAATTAATATAATATCTTTCAAAGCTGCAGAAAAACATTATATTGCGTATTTTAGAAAGTATAGAATTGTTTTTATATATTAGTTGTATTATCCCAAATCTAAGAATAGATACACTCTTTCAAATTAAATTAATTAAATTTAATGTGAAAAATCTATTGAAAGTAACGTGGATTCATTGACGAATAACAACTGTTCGTGTACTAATTAAAATATTTTAGCTTCTACATTTCATATCCATGGTTTTTGTAAAAAACAATTATTGATTACTCTAAAAGCCTATATTTGATAATCAATTTATAAATACTGTATGTAAGCAACGAATTATAACCCCTGCTAAACCCAGATGAAAAAATTTTCTTATTAAAATTACAAATTTCGGAAATGTTTTCTTGTTTTTATTATGCTCAATTATATTAGTAGATATTAAATAAATCATGCCATTGAATATTATCTATTTATGGGGATATTTCACTTAAAAAAAACTCATAATCGAAAACATTTAATGACCAGGTATAGTCATTTTTGTTATGAAAAACGAATATTCATTGACATAATTTTGATTTTGTTACATTATCATTTTTAAATCTATATAAAAAAACACTTTCTAATACAGAACACCACTTATATTATTTTATAAAGTGGTTTGTATATATTGCTTACTTATATTTTTAACAAAATAAATTTATAATAAAAAAATGGATTTTATGGCAATCATAAAAATACTTATTTATAACGAAACAAAATGTAAAATTACATTCAATGAAAAGAAATTGATAAAAATTTCTTTAAGATGTCTATATGTAATATTTTTTATAATTTATATTGATTTTGATTTTTTGCAAATACTAAATGATAAGATTTAGATGGCATGTTTCTAAATTAATCTCCAGATCTAATATGAAATTGATTATTGCTATTTATATAGCACATATGCAGTAGAAAATCTTTAAACTAGCATATGTGTCATTTTGCACAGAAATAAACTTTTATATAAAAATAATTTTATAAATTGCATTTCACTGGTATTAAAAAAAAACTACCTATACAAAAAAATGATTTTTTTTAAGTTTCCGCTGCAAATATATTTTAGGTGTCATATTTATTTTATAAAATGTGTTTTACGATTGGCGATTGAATAATATTAGCAGTGAAACAATACAGGTTTGCAATAAAATATTTTACGAGTATAATGATAATTTTATAAACTTATTACTGCATGCATAAATTTCTATATTATACATATTGTGTTGAAATAACATAAGGTTATGTTTCACATATTTCATTGCGTCCTCCATAAACATATCACTAGATACAATTACTTCATTTTGTATCTCAAAAATAAGGAGTGATTGAACAAGATTCATAATATTATCAATATATAACTTTAGAATCGAATTCTTCAAATATAATGATTCTATGATAAATGAACGGATACTATTAACAGAATATTTGTGGCTCATTTTTTCAAAATTAAATATGCTTCAACCCGTCCCAATTCTTTAATTTTCTACATCATATTAATATAAATTTTCTGATAAATAAGTTTTTTATTTTGTATAAATTGATTTCATTAATCTAGAATATCTTGCAAAAATATATTTTTATACCATTTCATTCTAAATACAGAGAAGAGATAAAGAATATGTAAATCTACGCAACTACAAAATATAGATATAAATATACACTTTTTTTTACGAAATTATTCATTCCCTGGTTTACTTTAAGCAATCGAACTTAAAAATCTAGATACGTATGAAAGTAGTAATATGAAACTGTTTTTAAAGTAAAGCCAAAAAAAAATCCATTAAGTTTTAGACATCTTAAAGAAATATTTATATTTATTTTCCTACAAATATGTTCTAATATGGTGATATGCTACAATACAATTACCTAATTTATATTTGCTGAAATATGCAAAAAAATGCATTATGACTATGTAAAAACAATAAGTTGTGGTTTTAATCAGTAAAAAATATAATTTGCAGTGAAAAAGCAGATATTTTTTTAGACCGATAGAAAATTGATATACAAAAAAAATTAGTTCAATTTTTCTACGATTAATATTGTATAAAAAATATTGAAAAGAATGGTTTTATTTATTTTAACCAATTCAATGATATATTTTCTTCCTTATTTCATTCTTTTATATTTTATATTTTATTTTGATGCGTACTTATGTACGGTAATAAGATACAAGTAACTTAATCATGATTTTAATTGCGATAAGAAAATAGAACATTCATAATGTTTTGTTCTTTGTTTTGAAATTATTAAACATAAGATAAATTCAATTCTAGCATTATAAAAAACCAAAATACAATGATTACCGTTTGTCTCATATAAATATTTCTATGTGTCTATTATATTGTAAAAAAAAGATACTTAAGAACTACCTTTTACCAATAATAAATTAGAAATACTTTTTGCGAAATTTCACGAATACTAAAATTATCTATTCGTAAAATTTGACGAAGTGTAAATACCTATGTAAGAAATAAATTTGGATTCAGTATTTTATAATTTTTTGATACCGTCCTCTGAATTTACGGATTTTACCAAAAAAAGCAATATAACACATACAAAATACATCCAGTTTATGTAAGGTTTTTAATAAATATATCACAAATGTTTATAACTAGCAAAAGTTGTTGTGTTTTTTTTTGGTAATTTTAGACCTTTAAACAATCATAAGTAAACATCACAATTTGAGACAGAGATATTTCTTAAGAATTTTTTTACCCACGTATTTCGATCTTTATTGGCTTTTCTGAGAACTTAAATTCACAAAATATTTGTTCGTATTAAAAAAATTTAAAGAACTTATTAGATACATTTGCGATTTCAATCTATAGTTAGATGTGATTCTATGTTTTTATCGTTATTCAATAAGAACTTTATAATACTCTACATAATATTTTTGACTCACTCTTCTGCACATATCTGCATCTTTAATATATTCATCTATACATAATCCCTAAAGACTTTTTATTTTAGTGTCTTCTCTGATCTATTAGTTTGTGTGGCTGCTTCCGTTATATTTGACCTTCTAAACTCCTTCATATACGACTTATGATATTCTGTATCCATGGTATCACAAGGTGAAACGTTTGTTAAAATTCTGATCTACATGTGTAAATTAGGGAGGCTAAGTTGTCGTACTTTTCAATTTTTCGTTGTTATACATTTATTTTATTCATATATTTAGCAATATTCCTTTTCCCTATTTCTATTAACGTGAAAAGGTTTTTTCTAATCATCAAAAAAAATATCAATTAAATTTTGTGATTATTTGTGTCCATATTTTATTTCTATCGACCTTTTGATGATGCTGGTGAATTTTTTTTTACTTCTTAAACTTGAGATATTTATTTCTACATTCGATTTTTATTGATTTTTTGGCGAGCATACAGTTTATATAAATAGAAACTTACTTTTTCGTTCGTGTGGAGTCTAGGCCAAGCATTCCTTCTTATTAAGTTGCTAGTTAATCACTCTTTTTATATTTTATTCTATTGTATTGACATTTTGACTAATCTCTTTTGAATAGTTCATATCTTGAATATAACATAATCTTGCAGCCTATTTGAACTAATCTACACGATGAACATCTAGTTTTTAGATCTGGCTATTACTATCATTGATTGTTGTAGATACTGAAAGATTTTTCATAACGTTTTTTATCTTATATTTTATGCATTAAACATTTTATTTGCTACAACTTAATATATTTTATGGATAGATTTTTGTTGTGTTGTTTCAATGATTAATGTGTCTAAAAGAAAACGTTGTTTTTTCTTGCTTCCATAATGTGTATGAGTTCTATGATTGGGGGTATTCTTAAATTGTTGACAAGTGTCTTTTAAAGCTAAAAGAGCGTTTTCTGTATATAAAATTTATCGGACTATTGTCTTATTAATATTTTACTTTTTTTAAAAATAGTACTTTATCTTTTGTTAACTGTAAGCTAATAGATTCATTCCCTTTTGCAAAAAAATTTGATTGTCTCTTATAGTATAGTCTTTTTTTTCAATTTTATAAACGCCTATATAGTGGTTTTATTATTATATTGCGCACTAGATTTATTTTTTATAAAGTTTTCGCGTCAACGTTTTTTTAACTAGATTTGGAATTCATGTTATAATTTCTCTAAAATATAGCAAATGTTATATCTTTTTCTTCTGAAATACTATTTTCATGTACTTAGAGGTATGAATATCTGACTAACCAAATATTGAACACAACTAATATTATTTGTTATAGATTCATTTTATTTTTTTCTGGTCTTATGCATCGGTGAAATGTACTCTTTTTTTCATCATTTTTTTGTTTTCCTGGTCTTTGGTCGCAAGCTTCAGATTAATAATAATAATAAATAATTTGTTATGAATAATTCCTCTATTAGTTTTTTTTTCAAGTGATTTGTACGTCGATTACATAAAACAATGGATCCATGCACACGGCAAATAGAAGTTGAAATATACTTTCTCTGAGCATTAATAATCTTCTACTTTTCAGAATTATTTTTTCTCTTTATGTATAATAAAATACCCATATACTCGTTAACACACTTATAAAGCTGTATAAACACTCTTTATGATCGAGTTTTGCGCTCAGCGTAATTAAATAGAAATGAATAACTAGAAGGTGTTTTACGCTATATTCCGTTTTTATTGCCTTTTTCAGTAGCTTTGTCCATTGATCCTTTACAATTCATGGAGTACTAGTTTATTTTAAGACAAAGGGATACGCCTTTCCACTTAAAACCACTAGAATATCCTCATAATTTATGTTTCTAATTTATATTATATTTTCATGTATGTTATGGGGCTCAAATTTTATAACCAATTGTAACAGGTTATTATAAATGTTATTTATTTTTTCTTTATAAAACATTCATTTCCGTATTTTCTTGCAAAATTCTCTGCAACATTAAAGTAGATATATTGGTGCAAATATATCATTTTCTTTATATAAAATTTAAAGATTAGATCAGGCCATGAAGTTTTCCGATTAGGCCAGTATACATAATTTTTTATAAATTTTTTTGAAGGTCATCTTAAAAACACGAAATTCTGTTATACAATATAATCAAATGGATACAAAGTAAATATCCTTTTTTATATTTTTTTATTTATACTTATTCGACCAAAATCCAGAAATTTATTTCTTATCTGCGTTTATTGTTTTTTTCCCTTATATATAAAGTTGGGATAAAATTATCTTTCTTGATATTAATATTAATTTTATACCTGCTGGTACTATCATCCTATTATTTATCGGTCTTTTTTATAATTTTTATACGTATTTTGCATGCAGCCTTTCTATTATTAACTTATAGTAATCCAATTTTCGGTCCAAGATTCTGGGATAAAGTCGCTTAATCTAACGCTGTTTATAATTTTTTTTGTGCAGTTGATTCTTGTGCTGTATAAATCTCAATTACGTTCTATTAATGGCAGTGTTTGTATTTTATATTCTTGCATATATAGAATTTTGTTTTTAGTGAATATTCTCTTTTTTGGTGAGGTTATCGGAGGTAAAGTGAATGCTCTGTAATATGCTAGGATTTGATTATATCTTTAGGATGTTTGCCACTAGTAATTCTCTATACAACAATATACATATATTCTATCACTTACTCTTTTACTTGTGAGATATTACTTTTTTTGTTCTTGTAAACATACACATCTAATGATATCTAACTTCAGAGTACATTTTATACTTTATTGATTTACATTTTAGAAAATTTTCTATATCAAAATTTTGTTGTGGTTTAAAATATAAATGCTTTATATTTTTTTTGAAGTTTCGCAATCAAATTTCCGTTCGGGTCTTACCGTTATTGGTGTCTATTATATTTTCATTGTCTAGCTTCGCTACTTGTTTATAAGATAAGAGCGTTGTAAATTTTTTGTTATAGTAAGTCATTATTTTCTGCGAACAAGGCGTGGCATATGCTCAAACGTGTCGGATTGATTTATAAGAATCCAGAAAAAGAAAATATTTTTGAAAGGAGAATATACAGATAATATACTAAAAGAGCAAGTTCTTATATCTAAATTTATTTTATAAAGTATTTTCTTATTTATTGCACTCTTCGTTCTTTAAAAAATCAATTTGTATGATTTTGATACTTTAGTTCTTTTTCCTGGTTTTTCAGCTATAAATTTATTAAAACTGTAATAACTATGATTATAGATATTTATTTATGGGTTAATTTTCTTTTTATCGATTTTATCTATTTAGACGTGGTCAGTGTGTTAGGAATATTGCACAACTCCTTGATGCGTCTTTTGACACCTTCCCCTGATCTATCTTTATCAACTGCTCTTTCTTTCTCAAATATGATGAGTTCGAGTATCTTGCGGAGTGTGAGAGCTTGCATATGTGTTTCTTCTTCATCCGGAATTTTAACTCCTACAATAACTATGATAATATACATTCATAAATAAAAAAATAATTTATCTCGTATTTTCATATATACAATTTTATATACGAAGATATAGCTTTTTAAGGTAAAATTGAAAATAATATGCGAGAATAATATGATCATGAATAGTAAACTCGTATCAGTTCAGATACAAAAATTTGTAATATTCAAAACAGACAGTTTTACATTTGAAAATATCTATAGCAAGTCATTGAGATTTACATATACTATTGATAAAAGAAAAATTTGTTTTAGACGGAAAATAAACGAGTTGATGGGATAAAGATACTTAGTGAAGTAACGTCTATTCTAAAATGCAAGAAGTTGTATCACAAGTATGTTACACATTCTATAGATCCTTTTCTATGAATTATATAATCAATTTTCAGCTATTAAGTAAAGGCTTGTGGAAATACTAGCTAATAAAAGTTTAAAAGAGAAGAATGCAACTTTATATCATAAAAAAACATACAAAGATATTTTTAGTAGGTATATTGCATATTTTTTTTACAATGTATTTTTATATTTTATAAGGCTCATTGGAGACTTCTCAATGCTTATTTATTTCTGAAAAAGACAATCAAATCATGTTTACTTATGTTGGGTTTTTATAGTACTTCTATTCAATAGTGCAATCAACCCATTTGGATACTAAGTAAAATATTTTTTAAATATCCGCAATGGTCTGATATTCTTATTTATTTATGGGTTAATTTTCTTTTTATCGATTTTATCTATTTAGACGTGTTCAGCGTGTTGGGAATATTGCACAACTCCTTGATGCATCTTTTGACACCTTTCTCTAATCTATCTTCATCAACTGCTCTTCTTCTCTCAAATGAGATGAGTTCAAGTGTCTTGCGGTGTGTGAGGGTTTGCATGTATGCTTCTACTTCGTCCGTTATTTTTAACTCCTTAACATATTTTTTATGATATTTTGTGACCACCCCATCCCAATATGGTCTGATATAATGATACTATTATGCATAAAAAATTTAAAAAAATTACGAATTCATATTTTCTTCCTTCAGTATATACTATATTTAATTGTTATAATTATTTAAATTATTTAATATATTTTTTCCTGTATTTTTGTTACAGTTAAAGTCTTAGCTCATTAAAAGCATATTAATATTTGATGATTCTAATGGTTAAATTTTTTTTAATAAGTATCATCCTTAGATTAAAAAAATCTAGAATATTCTTCAAATTTTTATTTTCTTTTAAAAAAGGGGTATGTTGTTCTTATAAAACATACAACGAATGTAAAATCTTGCGATATTCCGTAGCATCAATGATGACATACATTATACAAGAATAAAAAAATTCGGCGATAAATTTATTTTTTAGTTTTTGTAATATAGTTATGTTGGAATATATCCACATTTTTTATATATATTTACTTCGAGTAACCGGGTAGGGTTGTTCCAATCAATCGATTATTAGATTATTGTGGATGTTTAAATCTATTCTGTCATTTCTCTCTGTTTAAATGTGAAAACGGATTGATATTAGATGTTTTTCTGAAGCGTTAATTACATATGCACATGATTTGGTCTGAAAGTGATCATTTTATTTGTTGAATATATAACACCCAAATGAAATTGCGTTCGTATAGCCAGTAAAGTGTAGTAGAACCTAAATTCTTAGAAATAATTAAAAAAAAATTATCATTAAAATTATAATGAACTATGTTTATGTGCCAACCTAATATCATCTAGGTTCTTTCTGTGCATAGATAAGGGTAATGTTTTTTTATATATAATTATATAAAATTGCTAAAGAATGTCTATTATATATTTTATAGTATTGTTTATATGAATAATAAAGTAATTATAATGAAAATAAATACCCTTTTTAGGACTTGGAATACATTTATATGGCATGAAAGTTACTATTAGTCCGATTGAAATATTTAAAGTAACCAATATTTATCTTTTATCATCTTTTTAGCTTAGTACATTTTGATTTTTCCATATAAAGCTGCAGAATTTGAGTTTTATTTTATTTGTGGATTATACAATTATATCACATCCGAACTTTTTTGATAGTCGAATTTATTTTATATAGTTTTTGTTCTTTTATCCTCTGGATATATTTTAGATTATTTAAGATAAACTTTCACATATAAATTTTCTATTATAATCAAAGACTGTTCCATTTTTGTTTTCGATAATTTTCATAACATTTTATATAAACATTTCCACAATCCAATTGCATTATATTTAAATTTTAATTTTAGACCAACCTTTTCAATTGGATTTTTCTTGTGTAATTGAATATGTTTATAAGCTTACTACGATCGGAAAATTACATGTATTTCATCAAATATTTTAGCCTTCTGTTTTAAATATATTACTTAAAATGATTATCTACTTTAATTAGTTTGCAATAACAATTAAGGGCTCTTTGCATTTTAGAAATCTTTATCACACACCCTTGTATTTTTTAAAATCCAATCTTTCAAGAATGAACGACAAAAGTGTAAAAATATTTCTTAAAGAATAATAAATAACTATAAACCTGTCGAGGTTAATAAATAGGATATCCCCGTGAAATACTTTCCTGATGCTGTAAGATGGCATTGGCCAGGGATTAAAGACCTCTCACCAGGTGAATTGATAAAATGAATGATATGCTTTGATGGAGAAAATGTGGTGTTACATCATGCTGATAATCGAAAGTAAATTTTTAAGTTTTTTTATACGACCAAGGCGATGCAAAAAAATGTCAGAGCATGTTCATCATTTTCTCATATCTTTAAATAAATTTATAATTTAATCTTGAATTTTTTAAAAAAAAATATACTGATACATCTTATTTACTCTATGCTTCTTTCAAACTTACTTTTTATCATTAATCTGATTATAATTATCCAATAAATTTCTAATTATTTAATTTCAAAACAAAAGTCACATCTTAAAAAAAATGAATATATGTTGTTTGTAAATTTGATATATAACATTTAATTTGAAAAATACACAAAAAAATTTTTATTGAATAAAAATGTGGTCTTTTCAAGCTGGTTTTAACGAATACCTTTTTTATAATATCAATTGTTTAATTTATACGGAAAAATATTCAGGTTGCAACTGATTTCATTATCAGAAAAGTATGGATTCAATTTTATTTTAAGATTTTTTTTTATTATGTTGCTAAATGTAAAAAAATAATTTATTCTGTCAATTTTAATAGTAAAAATTTATATAATAATATCCCGCGATTTATTAGATAAAACCATCCAATATTATCTATCTGTCATGGCACAAATAAATGCTCTCAGATACAAATTTATTATTTTAAAGGTTTATTAAAATCATGTTGTATAAATAAATTACATTTTTATATTAAATATATAAGAATTACGTTAAAGATAATAACTTTTCTATAAATTTTTCTTAAAAAAAAGTAAATTCGTCGTAAATAAATTATTTTCAGTATTAGCTAGGAATGAATTTGAGAAACTATTACAAAAACCAGCTTAAATATTAAAAAATTCATAGTTCATAATTCATCATTCTTTTAAGCGATCTAAAAATAAATCCACAAGAAAAAAATAAAATTATTTAATATTGAAATAAATATAAATTTCATGTTGATAATAATCACAACATATAAAATATACAAATATTTAAGATTTTAAATATATTATTCTTAGAATATAAATAATTCTGGATATACACCTTCAAATATAACATAATTAAATATGGAAATAGACTGGGGTTTTGTAAATAATAATTTTGTTTTTTTTTTCGCTGTTATATTATATTATAGTCTAGTACTATTTATCATAATTAATATTTTTTATTCGAAACGTTTTTTTATTAAAAAATAGATGAAGGCCAGAATTAGAGTATAGTTAGTAGTTTTATTATTTAACAGATCGAATTTTATTATTATTATTTTTCGGTAAAGAATAAAGGCTTAGGCTTTTATAATAGGTTTTCTGACCAATAGATAAATGTTAAATATAACCTTGTGCAAGATTATCAAGAAAAAAAGCAATAAAGATTAAAACCAAAAGTAAAACAGTTTATTTTTGCAATATTTATGCATATAAATAACTCATTGTGAATCGCTTTTTCATGAAAATAAAATAAATTTTATTGATAAAATTAAAGGTGATCAACAAAAAATTATTGACAGACAACAAATGGATATTATTTATATTTTGTATCCTCCGTATATTATTTTACCGTGAAAAACATCTAGCCATTTTCTATGAATCATCTTCGATTTCTGTTCATTTCTAACTTATGCTAATAGTTTCTCTTATTTTATTTGCTTCCCCATAAAAAACAATAAATTTCATAAAAATTGAAAATAAACTCTATTTACAATACTGCTTTTTTATATATAAAAAAATGAAATTTATAATTTCAACTGAGATTATTTTTGTCATTTAAATTGGTTTAAAAGATAAAATATAGCTGTAAATATTTTTAAAAAAATATCAGATATGATAAATAATATAAAAATTATTATAATCAATATTTCTAGTTTTACAAAACAGAATTCACACATGCAAAAACATACCATAAATATTGCTTAATTAAAAATAGTCAATTTTTTGAAATATGCCATCTTTATACTAAAAGGGAACCCATTTTTATCTATGCTGATATTATTTTTAGTTTTTAATTATTTAAATTTGATTAAAACGATCTTTGTGTCGCAGTATAGACCAATATGGTAACATTAGATATAAATAAAATCTTTTCTTAATAATTTAATTTTAAATATTAAACATAATGCGCGGCATGTAAAAATTAAACATTCAAATTTTATGACGGTTTTTTAATATAACAACAAAAATATTATTTTAAATTTACTATTGGAACGCCACAAGCATAAAAAATAATGGGGAATTGTATTATAACTACAAATAACAATCAGGACTGTCTAATTTGTTATTTTGTATATTTTTTCATTCATAGACAAAATTAACTTTTGGATTTATTTCATTTCCGAAATAATAAACACATTTTTATATAGATGATGTGATATTTGGCAGAAAATCATGCAATGATCGAATTCCATATATCTCGAAGAAATAACAGTTCTAATATCTTTGCTTCTGGAGTAATTTTTGATAGCTAATAAATCATTAGTGTTATATGAATAACTTTTCACGTCGATCTACTATTTAAAAGTACCATCTTATACAATAATAGGAACAAATAAATGATAAACACACATTGAAAAATGAATTCTGGTATATTTCTAGGAATAAAAAAACCAATCTGCGCATTAAAAACATACATTAAGTAGATTTATAAAGTTTATAGTGTTATCCGTGGTACAACATACATTTTTGTTACAGTCTTTTAAAAGTTTGTGGATCTGCATCGATTTTTGATATTTAGCTGTGATGGGTAATATAGTTTCTTATCCTTGTGAGTATCTTCCGTTTTAGGATCTTAAATTTTTTCTGTATTTCTACTAATTTATAATTATCTTGAATAGAAGAATTTGATTAAAATCTAATGTTTCTGATCTTAGTCATGTTCAAATTCTATATATTAGTTGCGTGTTGCTTCCAATTCCATAGCAACAATCTTTTTGGTTTTGTGTATGTCATAAAGATCCAAGAGATGGGTATTTGTGTTTACTATGTTCTGGAAATTAGAGGTGGCGTCATGTTCAATATTATATGATTCATCAGCCAATTAAATGTATCATAAAATGTGTTTCATTTCATCTTGATTCATGGTCTTTCAAATAAGTCTTTAGCTTCATCATTTTAGTCTAAATATCCAAATACCGATATTTCTTTATTCTGCAAATAATAATATTTCTTAGATTTTCCGAATTTTTTATGTTCACATTTTTCTTTGATAATCTTGTAATAGATTCATAATTGAATTTTTTTTGTTGCTTCTGTCTATAATATTTACATTTTATGTACTACGGCATTTAATCTGAATTTTTATACATCTTCATATCCTGTTCGTTTTTATTTTATTTGTTTATGGAATAACATTCTCTGTCTTTACATTGGCTTGCAGTTCTAATTCTTGAATCATAATTTCTTGGGGTTTCCCAATAAACATACAATTTATTAAAACAAGATCATTAATTTCTTTATATAATGATATGGAATAAATTTAATTATATAGTATACTTATGCTGCTAATAATCGTCTTCAAAGTTGTGGTAGAAACGAATCCAATATATACTCATTATATACATTGAGCTTCTATCATACTTTAAAAAAAAATATGCTCCGGTATTTTAATGATTCACCATTGATAATTGTTGGTAAATTTCTATTTTAATTAGAATTAATCAAATTTAATTTTTAAGACTGATTTGTTATATAAATATTTTTTATTCCAATGCCTAAAATATAATTTAATTACATAATGCAAGTTATTTGCTTTTAGTTTTAACAAAAAAGATTTTTTTTAGCGTAATTATAAAGATTTTTACTCATATTACTAGAATCTGTTATTTAATACTCTAGTTATATGCGACATATTTACCATGAATGGTGCACCTAAACCGCTTAAGATTCAAAAATCTCTATATCAAGGATAATATTTTTGATTATACGCTAAAAAATTATTTGTCATTGTTACTTGATAGAATAAAATTCTGTTTTTTTATAGCGGAATATATATTTCTTGAAATTTAGCACATTTTCAGGGGTTAGAAACAAATTTATATATATTTAAATTATATTTTTGGATTTTATCTTAAAGCATCTGAGCAGGTTAAAATATTATTTATCATATATTTTTTCATTGGAAAGAGGCACTTAAATTACATTGTAAAAACTTATAGATAAATATGCGTTACAAATGTTAAAAAACAGTCCGCAGATATGATCAGATAAAAATGACACCAAGCTATATATTTTAGTTTTTATTGAGACATAAAATATTTAATATCGCACGAAACAAATATGAAGTAAAAACTGCACTGAAAACTGTTTTTTATTTTTGCTTAGTAATAAACATTTTTTAACGTATAAACTGTATCCCAATAAAACCTTTATACGCTATTTTTAAATTGTAGAAAAATATGATTGTATAAATAAATGATATTTACTAAAGCTAAGAATAAATTTTTTCGGCATTAACATGTATAAAATATAGCAATTGTGGGTCTTTATAATATCTTCAATAGAAAACAAAATCAATTACGCTATATGCATCAATGACTCCAGATTGCTGTTTTGGATTTAAGAAAACACTCTTACATAATTTTAAGGTTTATAATATATTATATTTGACTAAAGAAATTATTGAGTAAAATTTCATCATATAATATATTTTTTGTTTCTTATTACTTGGTTTTTACAAAATTTTAGCAAAAAGTAAATTAAAAAAAAGAAGTTTATAATAAACATATGGATAAATATGAACTTATCCTTATCTTTTTATTTAATCATAGATATTTATTCTTTTATGAAAAATATCTCTTGCTAGACGTGATTTTATTTTAAAAAGATTTTTTACATTATATTATGCCCAAAGTTAAGAAAAAGCATTTTAATCGTTTATTAAAATTACATATATTGACAAAAATTTAAAACTTATTCGTTGAAAATTTGTTGTGAATATCTAGATGTTGAGAAAATATGTTTTTTATCGTGTTATATTTGCCTAAAAAATATAAAATGCAACAATAAATTATTAAATATCTATATTTTTTTTGCAATATGCTATATTTATATGTGTATAATGTTCACATTAAGCAGAATCTAAATACAAGTTAATGTAAAATATGTATTTTCAAATATACACATAAAAATCTAATATGATATACGTATTACTTAACCTTTTTATGTTTTATTCTACTTAATTTATCAAAAATTATTTTTTTTGATGGCTGGCATTCATTTTTTATATAGAATATACTTTTATTCATGCAAAAAAATATCATGTAGATTAAAAAATAAAAACTTGTTTTTTTTATATAACTTCGATATTTTTCCTTTTCGTCAAGTGATCAATTGAAATAATTATAAAACCCCCTCGGGATCTTATTCAATTATTCTAAAACAGTTGAAAAGCCATTTTATATACATTTTATCGTTTTTTTAAATGCTCTTTATATATATCTGGACCATATTTAAATTCTAAATACATGAAACTAGAAATAATTTATATAGCTTTTTATTATTGCCGTATCGCATAGAAGGTTTACATTTTTTTTACAAAAGATTTCTATTAAATACTGTATTTTTTCAAAATAACGTTTTTTTGCATTAAAAGGAATCATAATTGTTTAAAAATATGTAAATATTTTAGACCTATCTAAATATAAAAGAAATCTTTAATAAAATCAATTTATTTGTGTTTTTTATAAATATATTCGTCTTTATAAAATCTTATCACAAAAATGAAAAAGAAGCGCAAGATCTCATATGCTGTTTTTGAATACGTATATAAAATTAAATTTATATTTTCGGTAGGTATAATTTTACTATTTAGTTTAGATGATTTGAGAAAAAATAACAAAAACATTAAATCTAAATCGTGTACCTACAATATATGCATATTTAGTAACCAATTAAAAACATTCAACATAGCATCTTCAAAATAAATTATATTATTTTATAAAATATATACTCGGCAGGAATCATATATTATATTAATCTCGTTTCAGGCATTTTAAATATCTAATTTGCTATTTTACAACAAAAGAAAAAAAAATGCCTATTTTGCTTTAAATTTGACTTTTTTATACTGCAATTATATGATAAATGTTGCCCATCGGCGTAGGTTACCCGTCAAAAAATGAATAAAACCTATAAAAAATTAAAATCAGGCATATTATATTTTCTGTATGCTCTATCCGATACTAGTAATATCAAACGAGTTATTTGAGAGGAAAATAAAATAAAACAGATGTAACAATATTTAATATTTTATATATGTTGAATCTTAGACTATGTGCATATACTCCTGGAGTCTTAAATTGTTCTTGCATATTTTTAATATAGTTGTAGATATTTTAATATTTTCCTGAAGATATTACATATTTTCTTCGCTTTTTACCACCCAAGGAGTAAATTATGTTAAGAAACAATAAATGAACATTTTTGTAGATACGCAAACGCTTTAAGTACCCTTATTTTTGCTCATTGTGTTATTTTCTATCATTTTAGGCCAATAATTATAGACAGAATAAAATATATTTATAATACACAAGATTATACATTTATACACGATTTCATGTAAATAAAATCAAAAAAATACATTCAGGCTGCAATAATTACATAAATAACTAAATAAAATTTATAAATAGAGATGATATTTTTTTTAATAAATCATTTTATCTAAATATTCAAACAGTTAATATTTAAGAATGAAACTTATAAAGACAAAAAATTAAAACGAATGAATGATAAATAATTAAGATTCTTAGAATAAAACATAAGACTATAATAAAGTAAAATCCATTCATAAAGAGCAGAATTATTTAAAATTCAATATAATAATTGAAATTTACACGTAATTCTCAATTAACATTCCAGCACTTCCAATAATAATGTGAGGGCTTAATTGATTCAAGTATATAATAATTTAACATTTTTGTTGGTGAATATAGGTGTATCAAAAATTATTACGAAATTAAAATTACAGTCCTCCATACATCAAATCTGCAAATTACTTATTTGGGATCATAAAAAAAGACTTAAAGTAATTAACAACATTGGGTTCGTTTTTATGCAGTTTCAACTCGTGATATCGATTTGATAATATGAGGCAAAGTCAATATATTACAAAAGTGATATTCAGGTATTAAAAGATATTTAAAACAATATACAAGACTTATTTAAACTGTACTCATTATAACCAAACCTTCGTGTGTGATATTTTAGTTCAAATGCGTCATAATAATGTAAAATTTACATTTATAAATATTATCTGCCTATAAAATCACTGAAGAAGCTAAGATTCTTTCATTGTCAAAATTTAATATGTTTTTGTAATGATTTATGGGTTATATTTATCAGACAATAACAGTATTCTTCTTATATGAATTGATTCCATTTAGTATTTTTCGTAACAAACAAATAAATTGATATACAATCTAGTTAGAGGTGTTTTTTATGTCATCACAACAATAAAAAAAGGAAATCAGCACAATATTTTATAAATAAAATTTAGATAGCTTATCCGATAAAATATTAGACTTGAACCATGATTAATAATTTTTATATTACAGTAATAATTTAAAGTCTAAACAAAAAATTATAAATTTGCTTAATAATCAATAATAAACAGGAAATTATATGATTATTTTACATTTTCTAAACATTATCACATACAAAAATGCTATATAAACCGAGTAACCTAATTTATAGACTTTTAGAATATAATTATTTTATTTTGACAAATTTTTTGGCTATTTGATCTTACGATATCTTTTAATATCGTATATTTGCATATATAGATTTCGTAACAGAAATACCCCTTTTCTACCATCAGCCAGATATTGAGATGGTTCAAATACCCAAACCTGAAAAATTATATATATATACAGGTATTAATGTGGATTTTAGGAGTCAAATCAATCGTCAGTATAGTTCATGAATATACATAGCTGTTGATAATTTTTAAGGCTGGGTAAACATATGTCAAAGGAAATTAAAAGTCAACTTTTATAAAGAATATAGCACCTATACACACATATTTTACATGATTTTTTTTTGTGCATTCTATTGCTTGAACTATTTCTTTTAACGCATAAAAGCAGATAAATAATAAAATGTCTGCATGAAAAATAATTTTTATCGCATTGTATCATCAGAAAACGGATTAAATTTTGTATGATTATAAATAACACGATAAAACATTTTTAATTTATTTTTTTACATAGAAAACGATTTTAAAATATATAAAAAATCTTTAAAGGCTACATAAATGATCTAAAAAAAGAAATTATAATTCTTTATGTTTAAAGATTAATATTTTGTTCACAATTTAAAAAAGAAATAGGTCAATCATAAAAAAGTTTGTATAAAAAGATAAATAAAATCCAATCTTTATTTTTTATTTAGTCCATTATATTTAGTAATTCTATTTGACGTGTATGAATGTTTTAAAAAAATAAAACCACGTATTTTTTACGAACCCATAAATTAAGTTATATATCGAAGCCATAATATCATCTTTTAATATCATTGACATGTAATTTTTTGCCCATACATTATCAAAAAATTAACGTTTTGCATGTAAACTGATATCTTAGCACGTTATTCATAGTCAATGCATTTTTTGTCAAACTATCTGTTTAAAATTTGAATCTGCTTAAGAGTTATTTTTTGAACAATTTAAAGGAATATACAAGGTAAACTTTTTAGTTATGGGCGCAACAAATAATTTATTTTATGTTTTTTTACTTTATGAATTATATTTAATTTATACCATGTAAATCTCTTTTAGATGTTATTTTGTTCTTTTTTTGATTATCATAATAATTCGGATATAAAATCTTTTTTTGTATTTAATTATAACCATGAACCAATAACATAGTATTTATATAGAAAGCAGCTAGCAAAAATAAAGTTTTTATGTAGTCATTCTCTATATTTTTTGCGCATATGAAATATAATATCCATGGATTTTATTATTTAGATACTTTTATTCGAATAATTATAAAAAGAACAGCAAATACTATTTTGGACCATAAAATACTTACAGTAGAAATCATGGTAATATCAGCAGTTTTTTTAAAATAATATCGATAAAAATTTGCTCCGTATGTAACAATAAATTATTTTTTACAGCAGAAAAAGTACTCTTTTATGGTTTATAAAATATTATTTTCAAAAAAATATTTGGGAAGAAATTTATTAAATATTGCTTATTTTTTGCATTTTTTACTACTTAATAAACTAGCCTAATCTTTTTTCTGTTTACTTGACTTAGATTATCTGCTTATTTGTTGCTTAAAATTAGTATTTCCGCAATAAATGTAAAACACTTTTTATGTTATAATGCTATAATATCAAGGGCTGATTCGATTTTTGCTGGGAATTACGTGAAATCTCATATTTCATTAGAAAGTATAATTATATGCATATTTAATAAATTTAACTTATTTTATATTGATTTTACATCTTTTACAACAAGATTTTGTATTTTTCTGCTTCGTATATAAGCTTACTTTCTTTGTGATATACCATTTTTTACTTTGCTCTGCTTTTATTTTAGATAGATCGGTAAAAAAACATAAATGGACAAAATTTTTAAAAGCGTATGAATTAACAAGAAAAATAAGGTTTCTTAGGCTTAGTTTTTCAATATACAATAGTCTAATATGTCAATACTAGAAATATTCACAGAAAACGTTCTAGTATAAAAGTTTGCGAAATAAAACATACAGTTTAGTACACCCCTATGTTATAGAGTTCAAGATTCTATTACAAATACTACTATTTATATATGTAGCACATGGGCATGTATAGAAGGATTCAACACAGTCTAACACAAAGATATATAAAATATATTGTGTGCATATTTTTTTGTAAATCTAATAAATTTTTCAATTATAAGATAGAGTTATAGAAAATAGTTTATAAATCTGTCTCGTTATTTAAAAAAACTAGGTTTTGGCATAAAAAATGCAAAGGATCACTAAAAAATATACGAATAATAAAAAAATTTACAAAAATTTTACAATAGTAAGCTGTCGATTATTTGATAGATATTTGAAAAATATTTATTCTTGAAGGTTAATATAGCTAAAATAAATTAAATGAATATTTTAATATGATAATTTTACGGATGAAAATTCATTATGAGCTTGTATTTGTATTAAAATATAGTCAAATATTTTTATTGTATATAATAAACAGTATAGTTAATGCCTTTTAAACATATCTTATAAACTTTTTTCTGATCGACTATTGTAATTAGCTAGTTATATTGAAAAAAAGATTTTATAATAGACAAAATATTGTCATAATATGAAAATTTAATTTTTATTCACATAAAATTCAAAAATCATTTATCAAAAATCTGTAAATTTAAATATATATTACGAGCCATATCGTAATGTATTATAATATATTAAATTCAAAGTATGGTTTTCAAACTTTTGCTAAATGTTCTAGCCTTTTTTATATTATCTATTTGAGCGCTCTGATAATCAAGGATAACGAAACTGAGATATTAGGTCATAAGATCGAGCTATATTTCACTTATGTGCAAACATTTTTTTTTGGAAATCGTAGTAACAACTCTTATTATAGACGTGAAGAGCTTTTAATAGTTTATATATAATATGATAAATCTACTTGGTAAAAAAAACACGAGTAATCTCAAAATTTTAAAACCAAATAACTTTTCCTTCTGAATTTATAAACTTGACGATAAAAAAAATGCCTCAAACAATATATATAAAACGAACCAGAATAAATAAAAATAGAAGCTAAAATTCTAACATAGATTCCATTGATTTTCGACAGAAAATACCTTTAGGTCCAATATGAAAATCCATACTTTATAAATATATAGAAAAAAAATAGAAAAAGCAGTAAAAAGACGCATTTTGTAGAAGTAAGAAAATAAATACACTAAAAAAAATTATGTATCTAAAAATAAAAACACGTAAGGGCCTTATCATAAAAAATAAGAAGGTTTACTCACTAAATACAAATAGTAATATATAAAGAAATTAGATTCACGCTTAAGCAAAGAATTAAAAAAATAATAATAAAAATAATAAACTAAAAAACTGCTCCTTTAAAATGTCAAAACCATTTTTTAATATCGGAAAGATCATACGGTATTATAAGATTAATCCATAATTCTCAAGTGTTTTCTAAGGATGCTTAAAAACTTATACATTATAGAAAAAAAATATCTTTTTCATATATAAGGCATATATTTATATGGAAGTTTGGTATAATTTACATTAATTTTGACGCAGCCGAATGAGTATTTTGAAGGGTTTTAAAATTCTTATCATATATTACAAAATCATATGTAATCGTAGACATTTCCAGCCACAAAAGTGTATATTTCATAGAAGATCAAGTTGTGAACATTTTTTTATAAGTTCTGAATTGTTCACTTTGCGCGCAATAAGGGTAATGGAATAAGTTTAGTTAAATTAAATAGTTCAAATATATCTTAAACTACTAACTAAAAAATAGACATATGAAAGCATTTGAATTTTGAATTTATATTTAATAATTAAAGTATATTTTTTTGAGCTTTATATGTATAAGAACAACATTAACAAAAAGAAGAAGCATTAAAAATTGTAATTTTTATGTGTTTATCATAATCATCTGCAATATCTTAACACAGATGCTTAATATGAATATATTCCCAATTAAAATTTTATTTATTGTGATATAAAACATTTTCAGAAAAAAATTAATATTGTTGTTAATAAACATAACAGAGTTTCTCTTTTATGTCGTTAGAAAAAATAGCAGTGTCTAAATTATTATCAGAGTTTCCTTTTGACACAAATATTTGTATATAATTATTAAAATTAAATGTCCACGATTTTTATTTTTAAATGACGTATATAACATTAAAAAAATATTTTATTTATGATTACGCGCATATAAGTGAATGAAAAAAATATTAAATATATATTTAAAACTTGGCTCTTTTTTTCAACATAATAATGATTGATTCATAGGCTAAAAAATATATAATTTATATTTTAAAATCTATGTTGATTATGTAATTTAGCATGTTCAATATGGTAAATTATTTTTTAACAAAAAAGCCAGAGCATAAAAAAAAGAATTATCTTCTATTATGTAAATTGGTAATTGAAAGATAATCAACTAGCATTAGAACATCCCAGTAATTAAATAAGTTTCATTATAAGTTACTCTTGTCTTCTAAATTCTTGAAAAACGTTCATTCAACTTGTTATATCTAGTTTTAATTTATTCTCATATATTTATTTTTGTAGCTTATTAGCGCGAAAATTCATAGAACGAATTATATCACGTATAAATGAAAGTAGAGGTTTTTACCTTTTTATCGAATTGTGACAGCATAATTTTGTGTTTTTTTAAACTTCTAGTTTCATAAAATATTTATTATCAAGTTTGATGAAAGCGTGAGGATCAACTAGCACATTTAAAATATCTATAAATGGCGTGAAGTGATAAATGTGAAACATGAGTATTATCGGGTTTATTAAACTACCGCAAAAACAAATATATACACATAATTATGATAAAATAACAGAAATGGTTTATTTAGTAAATTTATTGCGCCAGTTTAGGGTCTTTCTGACACAGAAACTGTAAATTTTTTTATAAAATAAAATTACAAATTTTTGTTGAACCATAGCATGTTTGTAAGGTGCTTTAAAGCTTTCTGTGTTATAATAAAAAATTAAAATTATTAAAAGAATAATTTTGCTTAGTATTTCAAGACATAAGAGTCGAAATGCATAAAAATTTACTTTTAAGTCCAACTTTAACAGCTTGCGCATTTCGATTATTTTTGAGAACAAAAAGTTTGTCTTTTTTTAATGATAAATCCTATAGATTAAACAAAGACAACTTTAGAGTTAGAGAAAAAAATTTATTTTATTATTAATTATCAAACAGTTAGATGCACAACTAGTGTATTATTAATGATAATCAAAACTGATCTGTCGCTTTTTCATGTGATATGTTGCAATTTTTGACCTATTGAAGCGGTTAACAAGCCTTTTTGTTAGTTAGCTTACATATACTATGTGGTTTCAGTTTAGCAATTTATGACAATAAAATTATTATGACATTTAGTCTTATCTATTTGAACAGAAAAAAACCTTTCTTAGTTGCTATAATGACCATATGCATAATTATGTTAACAAAAAAACTTTGATTTCTTTGTGGTGTATTTAGGAATTTTGGTTTGATGTAGTTAAACCTAGTCAAAAAATCAGCTTTATTGTCACCAGTGGGCCATGAATTTTAAAGAAGAAATAATTTTAAAAATATTTTTATGTTTTACCTACCAATGTAATTTTTGAGTTTTAGATTGTATAAATTTGCATCATAATTCTTTAATAGATTTTTGCCAAAAAATCTATTCGACTAGTATGTGATTCAGTGTTATTTGTGATAATTATAGGTTTTAATGAAAGAAAAAATATGAATAAGATAATATAGCATAAACGCAAATCAATCAATAATTTTTTGGAGGATTAAGGTGTTCTATCATGGAGAAAGAAAAAAACTTATAAAACATATAATTTACTTTAGTTACGTCACAATGAACAATTCAAAGATAGCTCTCGATTCGAAATTTTATCTTCCTCAGAATTGTCTTTAAAAAATTATAATAAGTCTAAAAATACATTTTAAAATATAAGATATTTATAATTTTATTCGATGTTACTTTCTAGCTTTCAATTATTATTTCTTGAAAATTCAGCTTTAAAATGCACATATTGATGTATTGTAAAATTTATTTGATATTTTCATCGTAATAAAATGTACTTGAGTCAAACAAATTATATTCTCGGTAAAAATCATCTAAAACCTCAACTTTATCGATGTGATGTGTATATTTTATTTTTAAGATATTTCCTTTTGATATAATATTGCGTAATAAAATATCGAGGTTATTTATTCTAATTTTTCTTTGTAAATGTCACATAAATATTTTTATGATGTATTTCTTTGTTTTTATAAATTAATATAGATATATTTCTTTTTCATGCAATATATTTGCAAATTCTGTTTCTTTCTTCGTCATTTCTACCGAAGCGTGCATGGAAGCATCGAGTTATATATAATGATCCAGACTATTTCTTAAACACTGTATGTATTCCAAGATTTTTTTTAATGATTTTATCGATAATATATTAGATATTGCCTGAAAACAGATAAAAACATTTCCTTTAAATATACGTATAAAATATTAACAGTCGTAACCGATCAGTTTTTTTGATTCTATGTTCTTCATAAGTTTTAGGTGCTATAATTTAATTATCTGAGTCGATATATATTATTTATGCCAACATATCGTGGTTCAATTTTTAAAAATACAGTAACACATTTACTTTTTGGTTCTACACAAAAATTTACGTATTCTGTTTGTTCTTCTTTAATTTTTTGTTCGTTTTTCACATGTTTGTGTTTTTTATATAGATTTGATCATACCAGATTCGTTTCTTTGCTTGAAATAGTTCCTTTTTTGTCTTCATTTGTTGCTGATACATGTAAAGGATTGGAGTAAGTGTTCATCACATCAATATTATTTCCATATTTTGCAATAGATAAAAGTTCTTTATTATTTGTTTTTCTGCATTTTTTATTTTTAATATTATTTTTGATCGATAAATTTAGTTTATCGCCAAAAATTAAAATAAGCCTATATATTCGATGTGAGTCTGTGTCGTTGTCATAATTATACTCGAATAACAGTTTTCTTGGATTTTTATGTCTTTTAGCACTAGTTGGATAATAAATTCATGATCAAACTCAATGATTTTATATAATAACTGTATAGAAGAAGATTTTACATCACCGATACTGTTTAAATATTCATACATAAAATGTGTTTTACTTGCGATTGATTTAGCGTGTCTTAATATATATAAGAGATTATCTAAAGGGATTTTTCACATATAAAGTCATTTAAAATAAAGAAATCATTAAAATGAATTATAATAAATCACATTTTCATCACATGTTGGGCCGAGAAATTTAGTTAGATGCCAGATATTGTTATTTTTGTATCTAAATGACAATCATACAGAACTAAAAAGCAATTATGGATATTGATCATAGGTCTTACCATATCTAAATATACTTTTGTTACGTAATATTCTTTGTTGGATCCAGGATTGTTCATTTTAATAGATATGTATGATTTGTGGGAAGTTATAATTGTAGAATTTACAATAATAATCCCGTAGTTTTTCAGATTATTATTTTGACGCCCTGTTACATTATTAATATCCTCTATTTTGTTTATAAATGAAATTCTTTCACCATATAAATTTTTATACTCATTTATATCAGGTCTATTTATATTATCAACCTAGTTATTACTATAGAATAAGTGAACATTTTCATTATAATTTAACTTATAATCCGAGATTCAATAGTAATTTATATTCCAATAAAAAATTTATTTCATCTTCTTTATATTGAAATAGAATCATTAGAAATGATATATTCAAAGCCTGTATATTGGTGTTTTCCGACAATAAAATCCTTTCATCTTCTCGATTTGCTCCTATATACATAACGTTCCAAAATTTTCTTTTCTTTAAAATATCGATCGTTGACATAACGATTTGAGAAACGAATTCATAGTTTATATATTCATAGCAAAAAATATTTTCAACTGGATAAATTTGCATTAAAAGAGAAGCCATATAAGCGTCTTTATAAGTATTTTCTGTTTTGCCTTTTTCAATTTTTTTATTGTGCCAATCTTTAAAATATATATAGTCTGCAGTGACTCTTTTTTTTCTGTCTTCATCATCAACGCTTTAGATGAATAGTAAATATTTCTCTAAAATGCACAATATAATTTCTTTGGGTTTGCAACCCAGTGGTGTACACTATATTGACATCCGAAATACTATAAGCGAAATCGTTTCATATATACTTGTCTCTAAACAAATGATTAGATTATAAATCTCAAAAATCCAAATCAAAGAATTTATGCAGTGAAGGTCATCAAAAAACCGATAAAATATAGTGATAGTTTTGAGCGTATACTTTGAAGCATTAGGATCTCGATTGGTTTACTTATTTTATGTATGGATATAATTAACATCCCTTTATTGAGGAAATTTTGATCAAAAATGTCCATATAAAATTTATTGCTGATATTACTATTGTGTCTCTGAATAATCTTATCATCGCATTTAGAAGATTTAAAATTGGTATGTGAAAACCGATGTTTATTCTTATCATCAAGAGAAATGCAACTTTTGCACATCTGAATGACAGAAAAACATTCTTCTATCGTATCCATCACATTAATATTTTGACATTAAACGTCAAGTTTCATTTTTTTTTAAAAAATAGTTTTCCAAACAGAATAATCAATTCTTTCAAATTAATAACCGATATTGTATATTTATTACCACACTTGAAGCCTTTAATCCATACTTTAAAAAAGAATAAATTCAAACCTAGTGGCAAAGTAACCGTATTTGATGAGGCTAAAATGTAATTCAGAATCGATTATTTCAATTTCTTTCTCAATAAAATCTTTTTCAAAGTCAAGATTCTAAAAAAAGTTTGAAAAAATCACAAGAGATTAATAAATGCATTACTATGAATTAACATACTGTAAAAAGTGATAGCATAAAAAGTTACTGCATTTTAAAAACCACCGTTTAATGATAGAAAATTTTTTCATTGTTAATCGAAAGGTCTACATGCTCCATTTATCATAAGATGCACAAGCAAGTGTGCACTCACTTTTATTATGTCCTGAAATGGTCAGACTGCAATAGAATATGAGCAGGCGCTATAAGAGCATTGGTCATAATATGCAATTAAAGCACAATCCAGTTTTGATGTTGTAAATTTTCATACGTACTTTTATCGTCTTCATTTCAACATTTTGCTTGCTTCGGCGAGTAAAAATGTAGGGAATGTTTTTTGTAAATATATTGATCTTGATAACATTCTTGTCAACCACTCAACTTTAAAAAATTATGGGGTCTATAAAATCAAAATTGGATACAAAATCGATGTGTCGCAGATCTTTATTTCACGCAATAACTTATCATGATCGTCAAATATTTCTGCCAACGTTGGATATAACTAAATAGATTTCTAAATAAAATCTAATATTGGTATTTTCAGTGAGAATATATCACGAGCTTTAATTAACTAAGAATATAAGTAATTATTTTGATATCACAAAAAAATAGAATATCATTCTATATAGAACCAAGTTTTGACACATATATAGAAATTTCTGTGTATTCTTAATTAATTTATATGCTTAGCTTAGATACACAATATTTCTTTGAGGAATAGAAACTAATGGATTTATTTGAATATATCTATATTTTTAAGTCGTGTATAGACCATTTACTGATTTATGGCAACAAGTCAGATCACATTGATTTATACAATCAACTTTATATTTGTAAAATTCACATCGTCTCGATTTCATTTGCCGTATGTAAACATTATTTTTAATTATGTAATAAAAGAAATGAATAAAGCTTAAGTAATTTTAACAGATGATCATGCATTTTGCAAACCTTTTATAAAAAAATAACAGTAAAATAATTTTAATCTTTTTTACTATAAAAATTCGAGATTTGCTTACATTTATATTTTGAAATTTATTTTAGATCCATACAGTTATGGTCTTGAAAATTTTTTTATAAACCATTCGCATTTTACAATATTCTAGTCTATATTATTTTGATGGAAAATGAAATATTTGAAGCTGACTAGTCGACGTTTTTTTATATATAATTTACACGTCTTGAGTGTAAAATGCAAAAATACATCTATTGGTGACGAAATCTGGAAAGATACAAAGTGCATTAAAATTTTTCTTGAATATTATGATTTTTTTTTAATTTAATAGATCTCACAACCATTCTAAATATATATATATTATACTTAATATTAAGTTTACGAGTGAGAATTTTACATGGTAAACAATCTTATACCTTTAAATGTTTAGTAATTTAAAATACAGCAAAAATGATAAAGATGGATAATAACAGACATAATATCTAAAAAATGGAATATATAGTATTTTTTAAAATTGATTATCCGTTAAAATTGATTTAAGATTGAATAGTTTCAAATTTACACCTTAAATTTCATTTGAATGTGTAAATTTCGAATTACTACCAGTAAATATAGTACTCTAATATATATAATTCCATAAAAATACCACGGCAGTATAAAATATATATAATCGTCGTTATTAATATTCATATTAAATTATATATAGAAAAAGATCTATTAATGATATATTTACATCGATTGGTGTGTTTTAAGATATATATAGCTTTATTATGTTGATTTTTTTTAACTAATGTAATCAGGTGTATTTCGTTTATTAAATATCAAAACCTGTAATGTGAAATATTAAGAATATTAAACTCGATCAATATATGTGTATACAGTTAAATTATTTATACACAGACACCTAATGAGTTTCTAAAAAAAATTATTTCTAGCGATAAATAGAAAACTCGATGTATTTCATAGCTACCTTCCTAAAATATTTATAAGTATAATTACATATTTTCTAATTTCAAATATGTAAATAAATTAAGTTTTTGCTATAAATTCTAAAATTAATTATTTTCTATCTATATTACTATGAAAACTCTTATATATCACAAATAATATTCTTTAATAAGACATTTTTACAGTTTTATTTCTTGATGCAATATATGTAAACAAGGAATTTCCAGCAAAAAAGTGTATAAGTTTTTTTTATTACCTTTTGACCGTATATTTTTTTAAAAGTCCACATATATTTGATGAAAATATTTAACAACAACATTATAGGTATCAATTGACCAAATTTCACAGTTGGTTATAGATTTGAGTGATATTAGATAATAAATTCTATTTTCTTATACGATCATTTGCATATTATAGGCATAATTATATCACATGATAAATAAAACGTGTGAATCGAAAGTATTAATATGTATTTGTAATTAAAAGGGTAATATTAGTACATCATTATTATTTAAAACCCATGATGCTAAATTTACGCCTTAAATTACATCCTATAACAAAGATTGTAATACAATCATTAAAAAATCTTAAATTATATTTTAAAAAGTAAAAATTAAAATTGGAACGATAAATTTTTAATAGCATATATATTTTTTCACAAAGATAATTCAGTACCGATATATGATCGCGAATTTTTATTTTCAGGCAATATTTGCCCATAAAAGATTTTTGTTTTTTATTAATGATGTATAAAAAAACTTTATAACCTCCAAAAATCTTTCTTCTGTCATTTAATCCATGAAATTCTAAATATAATGTTTTTCAGAAATATAGCGAGTAAAAAATTCGATGTTTTCCATTATTTAAATTTACCCTATGTTTATTATAGTCTAGAAAACGTAAATTTTACTATAAATAAAAATAAGGCATATAATCGGATTGTTTTTTTCAGAATGTAGATTTTATTGAAAAGGCCAATAAATCACTTGATAATGTATTTAATAATTTCTTCTGTTGTAATATACCCATATGATATACTAGTTTTTTGTAAATTTCACTAGGATTACGATTCTTGTCGTTCAATAAATTTTAAGAGACACTAATAATCGTTACTTATATAATATTTAATAATTTTAAATTAATACAATTATTTATATGTTTTTATAATTTTTATTGTTCAAAATAAATAGTTTTTCATAAAGATTTATATCAAACAGTATATCGAAAGGCTATTATATCCGAAGAAGCAAAAATTAAACTTGATATATTATTTTATAACATAAACTAAGTTATTTAATAAAAAAAGTGGTGTAGGAGCTATATAAATACACTGTTCATTTATTTATTTTTTAATATTATATTTTTGTTAAAATATATTGCCAAATTCCTAGCTTCTAAGGCTGAAAATTCCACTTTTTGATTTGATATACGGATAGTTATATTTTTCAAAAAAATTTCTTAATCTCAATTTTATATCAGATTAAAATTCTATTTATTTATGATTAAATCAAAGACATTTTCTTTGATACTTTATGATGCTTGTTTTGCAAATTACAGTTAAATTTTATAAATATATTAATTTTTTTTGGTTGATCTAAATCTTAGCTATTTGATGCATGTTTTGTAAAAATTATGATATCTCATGTATAAGAAATTTGTTTGATAAAGATCAATTTATTTAATCTTTACATTCTTCCACAATTCGCCTTCTTTCAAGTAGTAAAATTCAATGTGATTTCTTTAAGACCATCTTAATGATTTCTTTTAAAATAAACGCTAATAATATAACATCATCCATTAAAAAATCAATGTGATCATTTTAATCTACAAATTTATGTATATTAAACCTAATTTACATTAAAATATCTGGGTAAATATTCATCTAATGTATAATGTTTATTAATTCTGCTACCATTAAATATCTATTTTTTCAAAATTACATAATAACGGGTAAGCTGTATATATGGTTTTCATTTTTTAATATGGTTAAGTTTATTTTTATCTATTTAGACGTGGTCATCCCATTGGGAATATTAAACAACTTCTTGATGCATCTTTTGACACGTTACCTTGATATATCTTTATCAATTGCAATTCTTCTCTCAAATAAGATGAGTTCAATGTCTTGTGAAGTGCGGGATGTATGCTTCTATTTCGTAAGAGATTTTAGTTGTTCAAATAAAATTTATATATATATAGTATCGCGAATAAAATATTTATTGATTTGTAGAATTACAAATTATTAAATTGTTTCTTCTGTATATAACTTTAATAGATTATTCAGAAAATAAGCCAAAATTTAGTATTATACAACCAAATTATAGGTGTTTAAAAAGGCATTTTATATTTTGAACTTTCACAATTGCAAAATATATCAGTGATCGTTATACATTCCTTACAAAAATGATTTTTATGAATATGCAAAAATTATTATGAAATTATCTTTTCTAATTTGAATAATATGATTTATAATGTTAATAAATAACTATAGAACCTAAAATAATTAAGACTAGAAGACAATCCTTTCATTATATCCCTGAACAACAAATATATGATTTTTATTTGAATTTATATAAGCAAAATAAAGTAAACAATCTAAGTTTTCTAAAAACATCTCAACATTTATATGTTATTGAATATATTTTTTCTTCCCGCTAAAAATCAGCTTAAAACCTTTTTAAAAAATATAAAAATAAGAGACATGAGAAGGCATTATAATAAACCAATTAATATAGATTAATATTTATACATTCACAAGTAATGTATAAAATAACCTACCGCATTTAAAACTACACCTTAATATTAGATTTAGATCTTTTTAATGTAAAAACTATGTCTCCCACTAATCTATCTACAGTCTTCTACATTAAAATTGAAGCGTCATTTGTTATTTTTTACAAAAATTAGCTTTGCTTATATTACTTTATATAAGGTAATCGTTTTGATTGCATAAAAAATAACCTAATATCAATAATAGTCTAGAAATACCTTAACACTAGCAATACTTGGGATTTTGATATGTTGCTAGTTTATGGTGCATATTATACTTTAAAACTATCATTTAAATTTATGCTTATATTTAAACAATATCATAATATTTTAGAAGTAGCTAGATTTTGTAAAATGCTTAAAACTATTTTCTTTAATCTTTTTAGCTTAATTATAGCAAATTTAGTGGTAAAGACGCTAAAAAGTCCTATCAGGTTCAAAAATATAAACCCGATAACCAAAGATAGCCGATAAAAAGTTTTCAATGAAAATGACATGTATTTCATATACTTAGTATCACAATTTATAGTGCTGCATTATAAAGACGAAAATATCAATGATTTCATTTTAAATCTATAGTAAACATTCCATTTTTTTTAAACATAAAAAAAAATAATATTTTATAATCATTTTATATATAAAAAAAAATGAAATCAAATTCTTTTTTTTTTCTATTTTGTTTTTACTTTGAAGCCTGTTAATAAAATTTATCCTATATAACTTTATTGCGAGTGTTTTTTATCACAGAAAAAAACAAAAAAACATCAAACTTCGTTATAAAAAATTCAGTATTTTACGCTGATTCATAATTATTTTATTAATCACTTTAGATTTACTTTTATGCTTCTATAAACTAAAGCCAAAAAAAAATCGAAAAAAATTTTCATGTTAAGACAGAGGTTTTTGTATTTTCAAATGTATTAAAATAGATCATACGCATTTTTTTTTCAACATTCGTTTTTTAAATACACTGTGGAATATTTTTAAAAACATGTGTATAATACGACGAAAGGGGCTGAAATGATGATTTAAAGCTATAAAAGCTTCGTTTCGATAGATCGAAATTATTCAACGAGAATAATAGTGTCTTTCCTCACGCTGATTAGTTTCTACAGTGTATCATCTTTCTCAGACAAAAGATGCAAGTATAAAATACAGAAGTCTTTTTGAATATATAACATCGCAAGATAAGAGCTAAAATTGATCGAATTCACCTATAATATTTATGCATTAATTTTTTTGTTTTATTAGTTTTAAGTACAGCTAATCTTCAAATTTCTATAATAATCAAATTTATTTACAACAGTATTCTGGTTTTAGACATGTAAAATGCAAAATAAACTACGTTTATACATTTTTTATCAAAATACAATTACATGTATAATCATCATAATATATATCAATCAGAATATTCTATTATGAAGTTCCAAATATAGAGCAAAAAAAAAGATATTGTTGTACAATACAAAAAATTTTTTTATGATATGTACATTTTACTATTAAATCAATAGATTTTATATTTTATCTATCTTTTTAAAGGTTTACTGTATCTACTTCTAGTATAAATAAATGGTATGCAATGCAAAAAATAGGTCAAATGGTAATAGAAAACAAAATATTTATAAGGTGAATTTATATTATACAATTTATAGTGTTTTATGGAGATAAAGAAGCTGTTTTTTTACTCTTATTATAATCATGAGCTTCTCGAAAAAAAAAGCTATATATTATCGTATATCTGAATTTTATGCCAGAATCTATAGAATATAATGGATTATCTTTCATCTTATCCTAAGAATAAATTATTTTTTTATTGGTAAATTTATGATGAACATTTTATAAAAAATACAATACCTATATTAATTTAGTATTATCGCCTCAAAAAGACTTATATATGCTTTTATGCACATCATTCTATGAACTAATGTGATCCCTAGGTTCTTTCTTCGATATAAAAGTCAAGATTAAACTTCAAAATTTATATGTAGTAACAATACGCATCTTTTTCTATATAAGCCCATGAATAAACAAACATTATGCATTAAAGACATTTTTAATAGATTAGCAGATATCTGATATACATAGTGATAGCAGCAGGTGCAAAATGCGAGTTATATTTAACTGAAAACTGTGATTCGGGGCTTTGGATACGAAGTTTCATATTTTTATGCATAGCCGCTAGTCTAAATATACAATAAATAACTGTATTTTCTTACCAAATACGATGCACTGCACAAGCGTAAGACACTTTAATTACGAAGATGCGCTAAAACTGCTATACAAGCAACCTTAGATAAAAAAAACATATGCTATTTAACATCAAAAAAGTTTTATATGATACGATTAAAAATTTATAAAATGAAAGATGATAAAAAATCTAATTTGTACAATGTTCATAGAATTTAGCCAATTTTTAGATAAAAAAAATGTATTTAAATGTAATCATTCAATGTTATTGTAATAGTAAGAGCCCATCTGAACTACATTGGCTTTTCTAAAATAGCTTTATTTAATATAACCGGCAAGATAAGTGCAACGCAAAATGGATTCACAGTACTACTTAGTAATACTAAAAATTACCGATGCAGCAAATTTATCTAATCAATAGCCTGAAACCAAACTATAATATTTCAGAATAAGGATTGCATAAAAACCTACAAAAAATTCCGTAATATACTCTTTTATATGTAATATTAACACTCCGAAGTTTAAATTATATAAATATTTCAAGAAAGAGTATCCAAAACCTTCAAAACAATGCGCGTACTAGCATTATAGAATCTAAAATATGTTCAAAACCTTTTCACAAACAGTAGTTAGTAATATCTTTTCTGTTTATATAAAAATTTCTTTTTAGACATTTTTTTGATTAAAGTAAATATCAATAATAAACAAATTTTAGCTTTGATGTATAAAGGTGCAGAATCAAATAAAGACATCACAAAAATATACATATAAATAAAAAAAGTAAATCAATATTACATATTTAACCTCTAAAAATCAGAACAATAAATATTAGGTATAAGATCTAATTCCAACAAATTAAATTTACTGTCACAACGTGGCAATCTAGTACAAAACAGTAAATACACATGCACAAAAGAACTACATAAATTAAAAAAAGAGGATATACAGGAAACATATAGCACAAAACTATTTCCAACATTATAAATAGATCATTTATCCAAATATTTTGTAACTAGCCATAAAATAAATTTAGGCATAATTCCCCTTCAAGAAAAATGGTAGGAATTATGATTCGTTGGAAACATGAAATAAATAATGAAATATAAAAAAAAGTATGACTATATAATCCAACACATATGAAAGACCATTCAGATCACAAATCATGCCTATTCGTAAACTAGATTCTAGCTTTTGATTCTACAGCGACTAGAGAGTGTTGTAAAAAAAAGACCATAAAAATTTCATTTTATTTAAAATGTAGACGAAATAACAGATTATCTATAGAAGTAAATGTATATATGATTTAAAATACTCAATCGGATTTTTATATATTGCAATCGCGGAGAATGTCACCATAAAAACCGTTTTTATTCCAAAAAATGGTCTATTTGGGTTTTTAAAGAATTATTTACTTTTAAAACACGCTCAATGCCCTACTAAAGCATTTTAAAAAAATAAAAAAAAAATATTATATATGAGATGGTATACTTAGATGGTTAAATTAAATTTTATGAACCCTCAAGCAACAGACAAAGGACTCTTCAAATATTTTCATTTAACTTATATAACAGCCATTTTTTTAGAAAATTTAGATCTTTTATGACTAATATGAAAATATTTATGAATAGAAAAATTTGTCTTAGATGGCTTAGCGAACTGAATCTATTTGAAATCACAGCAATTTTAAACTACATCTAGCCCATATAATCTATGGAAAGGCAAATTAACTGCGTTATAAGTATTTTAAAAAATGTACTATATTAATCCTCGCGATACCACGATCACTTTTAACACTAAGCAAAGTAAAAAAAAAATTAAAAAAAATACCCGTAATAAAAGGATTAAATTATAATATAAAAATCATTAGTTGTATATTACACATATAAATCAAACGAACGTCGATAACAATATATATTGACCATTGACCCCTCTAATTTTGCAATACCTTCAGTTCTATTACAAGCAAAAAATCTATTTTTCTAATGATTTACGATCTTTAGGCTAAATAGAACAAGCAAAAAGACTTAGAAGTATTTTTATAGCGAGTTTAGAGTTTCTTGGAAAGTAATCAGGGATTTGGATACTGATCAACAAAAATAAACATGCTTTCGAAACGACTACAAAGATTTTTAAACGTGTAAAAACAATAAATCTATGTCACAAACATATATTTTATTGTTTTTAGATATTTGATTTACAGTTTTAAAAAACATAATACGCGGAGAAAAAAATTGAGTGTAAGTAAAGCCGACCAATTAGAACAAATTCGATAAAAACAGCAAATAAAAAATTGAAGGCAATTTTTTTTTATACTATAACTGTGCAGGGAAAAAAAACCAATTCTTTTTGAATTTATAATAAAATCCTATTTGACAAATACCATACAAGAAATAGAGAATAGTAGAATAGCTATAATACTTCCAAAAAACATATCTTAAAATATATGCATAAATAAATTAATCTTTGCATCAACAAATCTAGAGAACACTAGAAATGTAATTTATAGAGAAATTGTCCCTTAGTATTTATAATGCATATTTATTTCTTGGCTGAAGATATTGCCAAAAATATATTATACAAGCTTATAAACTATAATACAGAAGATCATATTTTATGCCTTAAAAACCACTTTGTTGACGCAATTTAGACCCCCGATATAAAATTAACAGATAGCGGTCTCAATTCACAATAAAAATGTATTGAAGATATTTAATTGTCACATCATAAACTATATAAAAACTGACTCATCAGTCCTACATAACATAATGGGTTATTTAAAAGAGTTATAATTTCTACTAACAAAAAAATAACAAATCATTTCATACGCTTTTACAGAATGAAAACGAACTAAGAGCTGTTCCGAAAGCTATATACTGCATAGAAAATTGAATTCTATATGAGTATTTATGCATTTAAGATACAAAAGGCAATATTTATAGATCTACGCTATTAAAATACATAAAAATACGAATGAATGACAGAGAAGAGACATTGAATTCTTAAATAGACAGTAAAAAGACAATAAATACAAATTTTATAAGATATTAAAAATCAAAATTGATATAGGTGTGTTATTTTATACTTGGCTTAATATTCGAATTTACATAATGGATATAGAGCGTGCATTTATGGAGTTTTTTTGAGAATTCGGTGTAGTGATAATGGTCATATATTATATTACACGCCCTACGAGCATAAAATGACAGACAACAATGACACATATATCATAATAAATTTATCGGATACAGAAAATATAAAAATAGACATACATATAAATCCGAGAAACATATTACAATAAGCATGTGAATTCACACAGACCTCAAGATATCGAATATAAAAGAATGGCATAAAAATCAGAAATATATATTATATTTCCACATATGAAATAATTAGCAGAAAACTAAATGTTTGAATGATCAGAAAATGTATGATACTAAAATTTAAAATATAATCTATGAAAAACAGATATAAAAATTAATTTGAAAATTTTGACATAAATTCATTGTTTAAAGATTTTATAAGTTCACTTTAATTTTTTATCATGTTTTTTAGACATCCATAGTAGTATTTGAGGATAAAAAGCGATAAATAGATCAAATTTAATTTTTATAATAAAACAAAATTCACAAAAGTTCGTGAATTTTCATACATCAAATTGTATTTGCCATATTATTTATTTAAAAAATTTTTTAATATAACTGCGAAACATTAAAAATCCCTTAATTTTACTTATTAACTAAAAATTAAGAAGTTGTCGAATTTTATTCCAATATGTTTGCTTTTATTTACATGCACTACTTACGAATGTTGTTTTATATATTTTTTGTGATTATTTTTGCAAAATATATAAAAATAAATTTTTCATTAATGTTTTTGTCACAAAGTTTTTTTAAAAATATGTTAAGGTGGTATAAATCCCACACGAAGGGGAAGCATGCATCACGCTCGCAGACTCTACAAGACACTTGATAAGATTGCATTTTAGAGGAGAAGAGTAGTTTATGATGATGAGTTAGGGAAAGGTGTCAAAAGATACAACAAGAAGTTGTACAATATTCCCAATGTTCTGAATAATCTAAATATATAAAGTGAAAAAAATAAAAATTAACTAATAAATAAATAAAATAATTTATAATTTATTTATTCATTATGTTTTTCTATATAACATGGACTGACAGATTAGTTTTTTCTTTTAGGGAAAGACTACAGTTTAAAAAAATGATTAAATGATACACATAGTATGAATGTTTTTAACTGTGATATCGTATCTTTAAGCATTCTAGATGTAAATTCGTCTCTAAATTCTTATACAAATTTATTTAATATTAAATATAAGATATGATATAATTATTTTTTTAAATGTCAAAAAAAAACACATATGAAAGAAATTTCTAAAAGAATCTATATTTTTTATTTTATTAAGTTTAAATGAGATTCCTGTAAAATAAGGATTCATCTTTTATCTTCGTTTTAAGAAATCTTAATTTTACTATAACAAAAGCCTGAATACTAATTCATTTTGATGAGCCGTTATATACACAAAACCTCAATATTGAGATTTATAGTTTAGATTTGACCATTCGCTAGTGTTTCTTAGGATAAATATTCATATCATAGCAATAATGGCTTTGATTGATTAAATTTGAGTTTTAAAAACAGGGAAGATACTTCTGAGAAATCACTACTGTGTGTGTTGATCCAAAAAAAATATTCCACCTGGTTTCAGTACACCATGTTTGGTATATTGCTTGGTGTTGGAGAATATCATTGCCCATTTGTATTGGATTCATGTAACTTAAGTACAAGTATTCAAAACAAAAAAAATCATTTTAATATATAGTTAATAAAATAAAATCTTACTAAATTGGCATGGCTTTTGTGTTTTTTATAATTTTTGTTTAATAAAGAGTGATAACCTGGCTGAAATATTCTTTCCAAAAGTATTGCATTATATCAAATTCATTTTAAACTATAATGGAAATAAGGTGTCAAAAAATGCTATAAATTGATACATTGGTCTATTATGTACTCTAATTTACAGTTTCGGATATGGCTGTAAAGTTATTAAAAATGTGTGTTTCATCTGTACAACAATATAAATATATCGGAACGGGCATTTAATATATATCGGATCATAATACTTTCACAATTCTACGACGGAAATAACAGCGGTCAGAAAGACTGAAAGATCAAAGAACAGTTGACATTATATGTTCAATGGTCATAGAGAGTATATGTGTCGAATTAAAATTCTTGAATCTATAAAATCATGGGCCCAATTTATCTATATTGCTTATATTCAATTATGATTGCAAATATTATATATTGTAAACTTTGCAAAGGGAATTACATATGTTTAATAAAACATCATTAAAAAAAGCTCGAAATTTAAATTGTAATATGTCGGTTATATTAATTTTATTTTACGCTTCGAATGAATTTGGAATGATCTGATATTGATATCTTGTAACTATATACTCGGAAACATATTTTTATTGTAAAATATTGTTCGTGGTCTACATACAATATGATGGTCAAAGTGAAAATTATAAGGGGTATATATACGCATTATAATTGAATTTTACATGTTTTACATATTTATTTTAAAGTTTTAACTGTAATAATTGTAAGTAAAATGAAGGAATGGATAAAATTATTGTTAAAATTACACATGCAACATTTATAATTTCTTAAAAGAAAAATTGTTAATTGATATCAGATATTATTTAATAGAACCATCAAAATACAAAATTTGATTTTTTGTTTGTGTTACAGGATTAAACTGCAAAAAATGAAAATTTTAAAATCCGATAAAAGTAAAATATAGTGGAATACATTTTAATAATTGCAATATAGTAAAAATTTCAGTATCTTATTTTTAGCAGCTCTCAATTAATGCTTTTAGCACAATGAAAATACTAAAATGCGAATTTTATTACACCACAATCGCAAATAACCAAACATCACTTAAAAATACGGAATTCAATTTTTTTTTAAGACAGAGATATTTTTAGCATCTTGATTCGAGTCTCTATAAATCTATATATATTTAAATAAAATTTTTAAAGCTCATAGTTATAAACATATAATATTCGTTTTTTTTTACGATTTCTTATTATATTTTTTGTTTATATATAAAAGCCACAATTGTGATATTTTTTTCATTTTTGATGTTAGGTTTCTGCTTTTAATGTAATCATATGGTAAAATAGATAGTATAACAATAATATTACACGCCTATTTATCGCATATTTTGAAACCTTACTTGCTGTTCTTCTTTTGTTCGGCTTAAGTTCAATTTTCTAAACTAGTTTGAAGATTGTATGTATGCTTCTACTTCACTGGTATTTTGAGCTCCTAGTAATTTTTTTTATGAAATTTTAGATCACTCATGTCTTAGTTATAGCAAATTGTATTTTTTTAGTTTTAAAAGTAAAAATTTAACCAAGTACTTTTGCATTATTTTCATACTTTGTATATTTTCTATTCTCAGATTCAATTAAGTTTTTAAGGCTATACTTATTTTAATCAACGCAATAAATTTTTAATTATAGCGTATGATAACCTAAAAAGTCTATTCTGTTAAGTAGATAAATATGTACATATTTTTAGATCTATTTTATTTCTTCATTTTATTTAAGAAAATCTCTTATATTATGTTGTTTCTAAACCTAAACGTTTTCTTAAAGTTCACGCATCTTGCAAGGAAAAATTTTATACATACAACGATTTTTTACATTCGTATGTAATCAGAGACCAATATTCCAGTGTATTTTTATGCCAGATTATCTATTTTATCATTGCTTCAGAGCAAAATGAACACTTTCCTATCAACAAAGAATTCATTTCCATCTGTCTAAAACAACATTGGCTACATCTTTTATTTTTTTGATCCATTCTATTTCTATCTAATCAAATCAAAGACAATAAGGCAAATTATTCTCAGTTATAAAAAGTTTTTCATATAATTTCTTTCTTTTTTTACACTAAATGTCATTTCTTGTAGCTTTTTTTCAGTTCCTTAGTCGATTATGTCGATATAAAATTAGTTAAAAAGACATTTTTACATTATGAGAGCTGTTTTTATTTAATTTTTCTAATAGATATATTCACCAGACTGTTTTCACTCATTTAAGTCAGTTATATTTAGCTTCTAGAAAATTTTCTTCGTTTACAATTCAATATTACATAGATAAGATCCAATTAATTTTTTTTTAGATATTTAACTAGGCTGGAGAAGATAACAATTTTTTGACAACATTTTTGTTCTTATGATACAGTCGATTGTATACAAACGGTTTTTATTAGGTTTTTCTTTTATAACATTTATAAGCAGTTATGCATGTTAATATGAAAACTTTAATAAATTTTTACATTTGTTTAGTTTAAATCAATTTCTTAATCTTTTATCATTTAATTTTTATAAAATAACAAGTTCTAGTTTTACGTCATTTTGTTACACTTAATTACTTAAAATGATCATATGCGGCCAGTGCTTCAATAAAATTTCCCTCATCTTCGCATATTGTATTGTTAGGGGCTAATTTATTTTTGTAAATATAAAGGTCTATTGTATTTTATGTGTGACGTAAAATACGTCGTATGCTTAAGCAATTACGCAGTATTAATCATAAGTTCGAGTTCATTTATAATCAAAATTTATATTTTTTCGCATGATGTTTTTATTTTTTTTACTGCGCCTACCCACTAATTGCATCCACTGTGTTTATACTACAACTTATAAATACAAATAACAAAGAACAGAAACAGGCTTTCTCCAAACAGTATGTTAGCATTTATTAATTTGTTTAAGATTTCTTTACTTCAGAAGAAGACAAAGTAGTGTATTTACGTGTTTTATAAAGAATTAAAAATTAATTTTATATAGAAATTTGTAAGTATTACGTTAAAATTATGCCGGTGAAAGTGTATCTTCGCGTGTGGAATGATTACTTTCAATATTCTAAGTTTAATTTAGAATATTCAGACGTTCTATAGATAATTGAAATTTAAAATAGCATGTATTTTATTTATTAAACCTTTATTTAAATTGCGTATCAGTTTTCAAAAATAGATAGATGTATCCCCATTATTTATGGTTAATTTTTGAAGCAGCTTTTGTAATAATATTTTTTAAGGTGAACGAACGAGGTTGATCTAAATAACATTTTTGTCAATTTTTACAATATAAGAAATTATAAAAATATAACTCTTTCGCTTGATTTTCATATAAACACATATATCTGATCGATATATTTTTATAATAGGATTCATGATGAAAATTATCTTTTACACTAAAAAGATCTAGAATTATATTTGAATCTGTGTATTTTTACATACGACAACGATCTTATTATGTCATCAAATACGAATTAAGTTAACAAGCATATTTTTTACTTTTTTTTGGTCAATGGAAATAGACACAGAACATTAAATAAATACTTAATAATATTATTTTACATTCCTATTCTAGCATCTTAGCTCAATACAATCCTTTTTATATTTGATGGGTTGATTATATTGTTTTATTAGTAGTCAAACATCATCAGAAAAATCCCCTATTATGCAAAAATCTATGTTTTCTTTGTATAAAGTTTTTTTTTTATTGCTCTATCATAGGATCATCTTTAATGTTGTTTTCTAGATGTTTTAAAATTCTATACACAATAGAAAAGTATAGACAACAAAATCTATGAACGGATGGTAAATTTTTTTGTTTTATCTTGCATTGAGTGTGTTTTTTTAGCACAATCTTTTAATCAGATGGGATAAATTTATACATTCAAGATTAAAATTAAAATACAGACTAGCTTTTATTTGACTATTATTGCAGAGTAACATAATTTGTTTTTCAATCATTAGAAAGTGCTTTATAAATTCATTATATTATCACATTGATTGCTAAATTATGATGAATTCCTCTTATTCTGCTAGAAAATTAATTTCAAGGGTTTTAATAAATCTGGAGTTTGATATGTGACTCGATACAGCAGAGATTTTTTACAAATAAAAAATCAACATTTTGAAAACGTGTAATATAATATTAAATGGTACATAAAACAAAAAATCGATAAGCATTATTGTTATTCTTACAAGAGTCAATAAAATTATTGCTATCTTTACGTATATCTACTTTTTTATAATCTAAAAATTTATATGATGTTGTAAATATAAAAAAAATAATTCCTACAATCTAAATGTTCTTTGATCTATCTTTTGGAAGCTAATAATACAAAAGTAAATTTATTTGCTTAAAATCAAATTCTTTCGATTTTTTTAAAGCTAACAGGGATAAAATATATACATTCATGGAAAAAAGACCATATAATCGGCTATATTATACACACAATGTTTAAATATTCAATAAATATTTTATAATATTTAGTTGATTTTTCATCTAGAATATTATTTAGGTGAAAAGGACTATTTTTTTTAAATGTGATCTATGAACGAACGATTAAAAATGAAACGCCGATAAATAATCATGAATAAAAGAGAATCAAAAAAATTGGAAATAGGATCTTTAAGAAGAGCAAATATCATTCCTCTAATCATTTTAATGAAATAAAAATGCAAATAGATTGAAATTTTCTTATGCGATTCAATATGTGGAAATATTGTGACTCAAACAGTTTCGTTTTTTTCTTTTGATTTAAAAAATATTATCTGTAATCCATTTCGACCATGTTCGGTTTAATTGTAATTAAGCAAATCTTTATTAGCTAATGATAAAATATTGCGACACATAAATGATTCGGGTACAACAAAGTATGCAGTAAATAGATAATTTTCTGGAAGACTAAATTTTTATAGTATTTAGAACACTATTTTTACCCCTAACGACTAATGTGGATTAAAATTATAAGATATTTTGCAACAAATTTTATAAGTAAAATTTTAATAAGGGAGAAATGTTACAAACATATATTTTACAATTTATAAAAACGAATTATCCGTATTTCTAAAAATATAAGTTATATCATCCATTAACCGATAATTTTGGCACAAAAAGAACCGATTATTAATTAAGTATCAAAATAAGTATATTTTCGTTAAATATGTATGTATATTCTGTGCTTTAAAAATGTTAAATATTTGGCACGTCCAATATCATAAGCGATGTTATTTGTAAAAAAAACGTACCTAAACGATAGAAAACAGCAACCATATCATCGCATTATATAAAAAAATGTTATAAGTTTTAAGCAAAATAATCCAAATATCGATTATATCTATATAAAATAAACTAATATATACCGAGTGCTTAAATATGTAATATTATACAAAATAACCTTGCTATACAATAGTGTATATATTTTATGTATTTATTAACAGAAAAAGTCAATTTATGACAAATTAATACGCATCATACGATCCAATAATATTATTATAAAAGCCCCTTAACTCCGGCACTTCTGAAAAATTAGAAAGCTTGTTTTTTATTGCATATAATTTATCAAGACAATCGATTATTATTTTTTTGCTTCTTAAGTTATTTATATATTTTTCAATTTAAATTAAGCTGTTGAAGTATTATATACAAATCTTTCTGTGATACTTACTATTATATTAAGCTAGATAAAATTCGCTGTAAGTATTTTACACCTTAGTAATACATGTTTCGATATTTTCAATGTTTTTATGGTCTTAATGTGTATTTTTTCGTATAATTAATCAACCTGTACAGATATTATAGGTTGCTTTTCTTTAAATTTTTGAATAAGGTATGGTTAAAATATCATAAGGCGTCAAATAATTTTAATAATGACATTGGATTTCTAGTGTTTAACATTTTTATTTTAATTATTATATTTTTATTTATGAAATGCAACATAAACCTATGTTTTTTGTCTATTATATAATTTTTGAATGTAGTATGAATGCATGTAAGTAGATTCTATTTAGAACGGCTTTTTTATCAATCGATTTTTTTTTATTAAAAAGAAACTATATAAGATCATCCGCCTTTTAAAAAGTTTAGTTATATACGTTTCCCTTTTTATATATATTTTTATCTTGTTTTTAAATTTTATCATTGGATATGCAATAAATTGATTGATGTACAGAAGTAATAAATATAATTTATAATTTATTTTACAAAAAAATTTGTCTTTTTAATAAAAAAATGTAAATTATTATAAATTCAAATCTGAAAATAAGATATCTTTTTTTATTTTATTTTCTACGATTATGATATTTTGATGCGTTTCATTAATTGATAAATTAATTTCCTTTTTAAATGAGAAAAAATTAAATTAATTTTAATGGCTGTAATTATCAAATAAACATAATCTGCATCTGCTATGCAAAATATTTTTGACCATTTTAAATTACAATTCAAGTTGTACGAACAGAATTTGAATTAACTTATAACATTATTGCAATTTTATTGTGATATTTTTATCTTTTTGTTTGTTTTTCATTAAATCTACAATTTTGAGATATACATGGGATTCACTTGTACTGCTATAAATAGAGAAAAAAATTTATTTGGTATTTTTTTCATTTACAAACTTATATTTTTAAATTAATGATCTCTGTGATATATATTAATTTTTTAAATAATTTTTTGTAGTGCACAAATTTCTAAAAAACCTTTCATTTATTTTCTAAGTAGATATCTTAATATTTCCCATTTCTTTGATCAAGGCAAAAGCTAATTTAATTTTAACAAACCTGCTCTACAGGAAACATCTATCCACATATTCGTATATTCAATCTATGATATTATGTATATAATTTCGCATTTGCTCATTTTCAGATCATTAAAATCTATATTTATATAGCTCAAGGGTATTTTTAGATATTTTTTAGAATACAGCATTTCCTTAAACTCAAGAGATCTACAGAATCCAAATTTAATTTTTAGCAGTATTTCAAAATTTTATTTTTAAACCAAATTTAACAAGACAAGTATATAATTCTAATTAAATATACATCTTAACATCATTTTTTCTGCAGTGGATGGTAAATAAGGCTTCTGTCCGGTTATAACCGAAAAGTATGATACTGCTTCCAAGTCTTTATGCTCAAAAAGATGACTAAGCTATTCCCGATTTTCTGACAAAATCTTGAGGTTCAAATTTTTTTAAGCAATGCACACATTGACCAAATGGGCTACCATCTTTTCTTATCTGACGCCGATTGGCTGGATTAAGAAAGTTTGAATAACACATGGATCAATTCTCGTTTATATCTTCTGTTTAATATTGACACTATCCTCTACCAGAACCGATGATATTGAACATACAATTTAGTAAATATATTGATGGTTTTCAATTGAAAAGATTGTATGTAAAATTCGATAAATTTATTTAATAGGATCGTAATTTGCATATTTTTAGGTTTAAACAGAATTAAATATCAAGTATATTGACATTTCATACTAACGAGAAAATATAGTTTGAAAGGAGATAATTTTACGATGATCTCTTTCTAATATCAACAAATTAAATCTTTGGGGTTGAAAAACGAATGGATTCGTATAACTATCTAAATATCCAAATCTTTTTAGAGAAAATCAGCAATTGTGTTCTTTAAGGTATCTAAATTATATAAATAATGGTTTTAATTTGTAATAAATAAATATAAATAACTTACATTTGTATAAATAATTTTCAATATAAATGAATGGGCTTCTGGCCCAATTAAACATTAGCTGTGTTAAAAAATAGGCTTTATTGTAAAAAACTTAAATTTTATTTATATAGTTCTTAAACACCCACAATGTGCAATGATAGGGTTTAATTTATATTTAAGGTGCTATGCATGTTTTTATGGGTATATAAAATCATGTGGTATTAGTTACATTAATATTATAATGTACCATATAAAAATGAAAGAAACCCTTTATACCTCAAGATTTGGTATATAATTTATATTTCACATATACCAATGACAAATATTATACGATTAGTATTGGGAACATATAGATAAACATATTATTGTTATAAACATAACCAGTCATCAAGTATGCATATCCCTTTTGTTTTTATGTTTAAATACCACATAGGGCGATGTAGAAACTAAAATCATAATAAATATTGATCTTTCTATGTCATTTTCAAACCAATCTAAATACAATATATTGTTTTTTTTAGTTGAACGTTTTATTAATACCCGTGTGATATAATAGAAAAAATATATAAAAAGATATAAAAACTTTGCAGAATTTCAAGCTATCATTAATATTATTGCATTTATTCAAGAAAAGTAGATTTACGCTATAATTTTTTTAGGTATAAAAATATCGGCATCTTGTGTATCATTTCTATTTTTAAATTTTTAAATATTTAAAATTTAATTATAAAGATTATCCTAAATTCATTATCATGTTGTTTTTTTATAAGCAGGAAAATGTATGTAAATTAAATTTCAATTACACAATTCATTTATATATCTATTGAATTGTGCTTTTTAATAGCAGAAAACTATTTTAAATTATGGTGAACCTTTTATCCTTATCATAATATGGCTGTAACTTTTCTTTTTATTACTATTTACGATTATTTTATATTATATTTCACAACTATTTTGTATTTAACAAGCTTATTAAAAAAAGGGAGCTGCAATTTTGTTGATTTTTAGTGATTAAAAACTACTAATAATTTGAGCTTGATATTTTAACGAAAAAAGCTCATTTTAGTTATTTTTTTATCCAAAACACCCAATTATTATATATATAATCTTAATTAAAGATGTATTCTATCGCTGTAAAATATATTCTATTTCATTTTCTATACAAAAAAATTTTACTTAATCTACAAATAATAAGAGCTAAATATATTCAGCGAGATCTAGGTGTTAAAAAACTAGTAAATTTTATGTTAGAAAAATAAATTATAAGTAAATTCTGTGCTGGCCATAAATTTGAGAATAAGTAGCCTATATGTTTTACTTGTAATTTTCTCGTCCAAATTTTTCGTTACACAAAATCTGCTGCCATAATTCTAATAGTCTGGATAAACAAAATATATTTTAAAAATATTAAAAAAATTATGCTTTAAAAAGAAGATTTAATGATTTCAAATTTATACATAGATGTAAAAATAATTATTTTGAATAATAGGAACGTACAAAATTGCATTTATATTATTTGAATTATTCAAATTTTTTTGATAGTATCTAATAATAATTATACTATTAATTTCTAAAAGAATATTGCTTTTTCGTAATGGGAATGATATTATTTTAGCTTGCACAGACTTTCGTCGGTATCCTATGTATACGTAAACAATTTTTATATTACCGAAATGTTATTTTTGTGATTTTATGATGCATAAATTTTTTCATAAAAATAAACTAGTTGCATAAATATCAAGGCATCTGTTATTATATGTTTAGTGCTAAAATATAGCAATTAGAAAATATGCGACTATTTAAAGAATATTAGATCAAAAATTAGGAGTCTTAAATAAATAGTTTTACTATTATTTGTTGTTACAACTTATAAAAAAATATATAATCAGTCTTAATTTAATATAATATAATAAATTAAAGCAATTTTTTAATAAAATAAATTTATAATGAGTAAATAAATAAATACAAGCGCGAAATTTATTCCTCTAAAGCAAGAATAAATAATATTAAATCTTGCGAAATTCCATTGTAAAAATAACAAATATTGATTGACTGATTTTTCCTTTTCTATAATAATAATAGACATGATATATACGCTTTGGATAGATAACAAATGATGCTAATATTTATTTTGTGTACAATATAAAAAAAATTACTAATCTTATGATTTATATATAATAAATTCCGGACTAAATTAATTAGATGATAAATGTATGGAAGTAATATTTTACTAATTGATACTTTTAACATAGATAATTAATCTGGTGATGTACATCGGTCAATTGTTCTTAGATTTGTGAAAATTAACAATTACTTCTTAGATTGTAAAATGATGGTTTATTGTGTAAATTAAATTTTTATTATAAAAAATGTACTATAAAATTTATGATCTTTTATTTTATGGATATTTTGTTTTTTGAATGATAATGAGTTTGTTATATCTATTAATGCGGTTGAATTATACAGGTGTTGCTTTCTGCACGATTAAAACATTTTATATTTTAAATTACTCCAGTGGTCAAAAGAATTCATTTTTTGTGTATATTTTGCTTTTTGTAGCATTTTGTTTCTTTTTTCTCTAAACATAACCAACGACTTTTATGTATATTTTGTAGTTGGGTAAAAATTTCTATACATTTAAAAATTTCCTTAATTCATTGTTGATAAAAAATTCAAATTTATTTAATCCTGAAATTTGTAATTATAAATAAATTATATAAGCTTTTCGTTTTTTTACTTAGATTAATCTTCTAAATACACATGTAAACATATTTATGTATAAAAATTTATAAGATGCAACGTAGCAACAGTATTACAAGATTCTAATAGTTATTAAAATTACAATTTTTTACATTACGTCGTAAAAGTTAAAAAATTGAAAATTTTAGTAATCGTTAACAAAATTACTGCATTTAATTCATACTATTACTTACTAACTTTAAAATTCAAACGCAAAATTTTCAAATCTAAAGATGCATATAAAAAAAGATGTGGCAATATATATTTAAATAAAAACTTAAAATATTTTAATTTTATTTTAATCATCAAATAGCAATTTATTTATAAAATTAAAGGCTTTTGCGTTTTTAAACGCTTAATTTACCACCAAGTTTTATACTATGATCAGTTAATATTAAAATTGATCATCATTTTTCATGCAACAGGCAGATCTAAGATTTTTGTAAAAAAGTGTTTCTAATTCTTTTGAAGCTTCTAAAAGTCAGACATCCTCGCATATATCTTTTATTGTTGCTTCATTACATCCGGTTTTGTAATCTTATATAAAATGTAGAATATTTTTTTTTTATTTTACTAATTAGAAATATTAGGTTTCCGAAAGAACAAAAAAATATTATATTCTCTTATTTAAAAAGATTTGTTTGTATTAATTAAGAAAAAAAAGTCATTTTGATAGTTTTTACATATTCCTTTTTTTTCATCTATAAAATAAATCGATATCTACTACATATTGATGATACTATGATCTAAGCCTGATCATATGAGAACAAAAATTTTATACATAAGTTTATGAATATAATAAAATACAATCATATTAAATATTCTCAAATTTAATGAAATAAATCAAATATTATAATTGATTTAAGAAAGTCATTCAGTTGCTCAAAAATGCCTGTTATATACAGAAGTTTAAAATAAACATGCCAGCATTCTTTTTTTAAATTTTTTTGCGCAATTATACAAACACATTATTTTTTATTGGACCTAAAATCACTTGGTCTTGATTTAATATATCAATAGAATATTATTTTTAATAGAGTATGAAATTTATATGCTCTTTTTATACTTAAATACAATTGATTACTACTTAGAAGAATTTGGTATACATTATACAAATTAGGCTTATTTTATCATTTATCTGTTATGTTTCCTTCTTTAGTTCATAGATATAAGTGTTTTAATAGCGTTTTTTGTGTATTTGTTCACCATGGCATTATAAACTTGTTTGGAAAACTTTCTGTGATTGTTAGCAAATAAAGCTTGTATAATACAAAATTTAAATATAAAGAATTACTATATTTTTTTTTATGAATTAAATTTTACACATTGAATGCCCACAATTTTTTATAAATTCAAACTATAAAATAGAAAGTTAACAAAGCGGATTATGAACAAAAGAACATATTTTAAAGGGTTTTAGGTATTGGATTTGCACATTTTCATGTGATTAGATGTACTGAATATTGCAAATGCAATGATATGATAGGTTTTTTTTCTTTAAACCACAACCAGATTCGAAAAGATGTATTTTACAGGGCATTAAGACTTTTGAAATTTTTATATTTTTTGTTTATTGAAAGTATTTTTTAACAATTAAAAGTCAGATTATCGTTTTTAGACACCAAATACGATAAACATAAAATAAAAGTAAGAATTATTACTATTTTTAACAAAAAATTACTTTAAGTATAGAATTTTCATACATATGTCTTATATATTTAAATGCAAGAATGAAATGATGTATTATGTAATTTTATAAACCTTTTCTTTTGCGTATATTTTTGTATAAGAAGCCCTTTACACTAAAAATCAGAACATATGATAGTTTTATAGAAAGTATATTCATACGTTGGTGGTATAGTCATGAAAATTTATGCTTTGATAGGTATGAAACCTCCAAAAACTAGAATCTGCATATAAATAAATCGAACAGTGCAAATAGTATAATAATAAGCATACAAGTAAATTAGAAATGTGTAAATGTAAAAAAGATTCTAGATTGTATCATAAATATAAATTGAACTTATTTCTAGTTTCTTCCGTATATTGTTTCTATTTTTTTATAATGAACTAACGATCTGTGAGTTTTTTTCAAAAGAAAAAAATTATAAAGTAAGCATTCAAGATACAATTAAGATAATGAATCAATAGAAAAATCCATGTGAAAAATTTTAAAAAATTATTAAAATGCTTTTAAAACATATTGCAGATTAAATCCAAATTAAGTTAGATCAAATAAAAATATGAAAAATTCATAAAAACCATGTAGATGGATTTTTGATAATGTGACAAACAGAAAATAAAGATAAAGATTTTATTTTTGTTTTAGTTAAATGCATAAACGAAAAAATTAAATAATTTAAATTAAAAATGCTGAGAAAAATAAATTTCGAATATATAATAAAAAGTATGTAAAATTATTGTTTTTTATTGAATTCAACGTATAAAAAATCAAGGAAACAAAATATTTATAAAAAGAAATATACTGTCAATTTTTATGTATTAACTACGATTTATATTTTTTAAGATTGTATTTTTTTATATCTTACTAATAAAAATTCTATTATACATTTTTGCGCTATAAAAAAACGTTGATGGTATAACCAATAAAAGTGAAAGGAGGTTGTTTATTTTAAAAATAGTTTAAACTTATATTTGAAATAATCTAATTATTGCTTATGTACACGTAAAAAACTCTAGGTAACGATTTTTTTTTCTTTATTTTATTTTCTCGTAGCAATTTTTTTAGATTTATCTAATCAGAAAGAATAATTATTATTTGTTATTTATTCTGGCTAATATATTTTTTGAATCATAACAAGGACATATTGTCACGACGAAATTGTAAACTTTATTTTTAAAGTAAATTGAAATTGTTTTGTTAAATTTGTACAGAGATCTTATCTATGCCTGCTAAATTTATATACAATATAATTAAGTATGTAATATTCCTGTTATTCTGACAACGTCATAATGGATATAATTGATAAAAAGAAAATTAACCCATAAATAAATAATAATTATTTATGATCAAAATATAATAATAAAGAGGCTGGTTTTTATAAAAAGAATACATCATCAATGTTTAATTATTGTGCTATTATCTTGTGAATCAGATATATTTTTTTTACTCTGTTTATTTATCTTTTTGATTTGTTTTATCGTTCTTAATTCTTTATAATTAACGTAGAATCAAAAAAAAATTTAAACAAGTTTTTCATACTATCTTAAAAATTATTTATATACAAAGAAATTTTTTCGAATTTTAAATGGATTCATAATATTTAATATTTTCTTTCTCATTTTTTCCATTTTCATATAATTGATTTACTGTATATCATCGAACAACTCTAATGGGATTAAATTCTGTTGGTTTTTAATTTGTTTGTGGTTTTAATTGATGATTCTTGTAAGGATCATGCTTTTCTTGATTTTCATAAAACATTAATAAATTATGAATTTTAGTTTCAGCTTATTTCACTGAAGCTGTTCCTGTATCTTTTAATCCCCTTTTTTTATGTAAAATTTTGATTATGTATATAATATAATAAATTATTATACTTCCTACAAAATAAAAGATCAAATTCAATGCGTCACTATATATCTCTATTTTCAAATATTCTTTAAATTATCCTATATATTTTTCTTTCATATATATTTATATTTCTACTTGATTCATGCTGTAAATATACCAAACACACATCGGAAATCATATTCGACGTATATATCCATTTTATTGAGATCAAAAGATTATTTTTAGTTCATTGTAATATATAGTGTCAAAAAAGGTGTATAAAATAATAATTTGTGCGTTCTATTTAATCTTTTACCTAACCTTATTAGAATATATCTTTTGATGTTAGATAAATTGACCGAAGAAAACAATTTTTCCTAAATCCAATATACATCTGGATGTAATTATAATGCAAATTTAATTTATCTCGCTCATTCTAGGTTAAAAAATAATCCATGCTTTTTATAAAAATAGCCATAGAAACAAATCTTGTAGGTTTTAATTTGTAAATTTATTTTTTCTTAAAACTTCTAAAATGGGAAAATCAAAAATTATGTATTTAATATACGTGTATTAACTGAATCCAATTTACAAAAATGAAACAAGTAATTTTTTTGTGCTTTCCAATTATGATAATAGTGGATTTTTGATATTATTTGAGGCATTGTTCTGCTTAGTCTGTTTTGCCATTGAAATAAGCGATATGTTCAAAGCAAAATTATATTCTATTTATAGAAATTGATACCTTTTTGTTCATTTTTATATCTTTATGCATATAAGAACATTATATTGTTTTTATTTCAAAATACTGGTGAAAAATTACATAAAATTATATGAAGATAAATCTTTTTACACACGTCTATTTAAAACATTTATAAGACAGATTTTTTTTGAGCTAGACTATGAATATTATACATCTAAATCGAAACGATGTTTATTGCCTTAATATGTATATGGGACGAAATATATAATTTTATAATCACATTTATTTCTTGTTTATAAAAATTTTATTTATAGGATTTATTTGTAATTAATCAAGGTTATGCTTAAAATAATATTTTATGTAGTAAGGCTGTTTTTCGAAGATTTAAAGTGTTTAGAAGTTTTTAATATAAGGTATTGAAGAATTTATAATAATGTATCATGGTATTTGCGATATTTATAATTTCTATGTGATAATAAAATAAAAATCATTTTTTTTACAATCTTTCAACAAGACATCATTTTTTACAATGAGTATTCTTAGAGATTTAACAGATTAAATTTTTGCAATAAAATGACATTTGAAGTAGTATGCGAATGAATTCTATTTGTCCACAATGTTATGTTATATAGTATTATATTCAATCATTATAACAAATAATGTGCGTAAATAAAAATTTAGTCAATATAGGAATTAACCTCTTTATTTGGTTTTAAATCCCTAAAAACTAATCAAGCCAATGTTTGAACGACTCTTTAACACTTACTTTGACAAGCCTTTGTAATTTTTATGAAATATTTGATTTTAAAGAAATTTGCCTTTATAGAGATATAAAAAAAATTATTCCACCTATTTTAACCCATAGTAAGTGACTCAAATACTTTCGATCGTGATCCCAAAATTGCTTGTTAGATTGTATTGCCTGAATATGTTAACGGCTGCGAAACACCTAAAACAGATTATATTTGTTTCAAATCTGTATCATTTATATAGAATAAAATCATATTAGTAACATAAATATTGTTATACATATATACTATATCAAAGGGATGATTTTTTGCGTAAAAAATATACGCATGAATTACAGGAAAGATATTATACGAGAGCCTTTTTGACTCTAAAGTACCAAATATCACATTTAAAAATGATATATAGTCATTATTGGATAAGAAAGAAATACGGAGGAATGTTTTATATACTGCAATGAAAAATATAATTTTTTTATATAAATGTTTTCTGTGAGCTAGAGAAATAATAATGGTATAACTAGTAATGTTAGAACTTTAGAAACCTGAATTGGGCATATAATTATCATAAAGTAATATTTGTATTACTTATCATTAGTGTATTTTATTTCTTGAATACGGCCCCTCGCAAAGATAATTGATTTATTAAAAAGTAATTTTTTTAAAATTAGTGTTTAATATAATATATTGGTTTTAAGAACAGAACTAAACGTATAATTTACATATAATAACTTAATTTAAAACTTTAAAGTATAAAAAAATCTTTTAAAGAAGATTGCATCATTTTTAAATAAAAACTTACATTACCTAACTATATAAATGAAAAATTTGGGATTTTTACAAATTATAGTTCTTATCGGTTACAAATATAGTTAAAACGAATTATGTTTAGATAAAGGGGAACGATAAGAACCAATGAGCTTCTATAATACTATATATGTTATATATTATTAAATGTAAGGTATTTTGTATTTAATAAAATTATATTTGTATTTTGCTGGATTATAACCATAATTTAATCCTTTTAAAATCTGTGATCTTGATAATGCTGTCTATTTTTTATAGATATTTGGAATTATTTTAACCCCGAAAAGGAGATTTCAGCAAATTTTAGCTAGCTCCGGGTTTCGTATATTTTTATGATGATTATATTATTCATATATCTGTCTTCATAATAAATTATAAATCTCTATATTAAATGAGTCAATTCATATCAAAGGATATTCTGCTTCTATTTAAGATCACTCTATCAACCTCAGCGCCTCTTTGGCGATTTTTATATATTTTAAACGATTCGCATACATAGATCATGTATTCAATGATTACGAGTACAATTTTATTTATTTATGGGTTTTGATTTTCGTTTAATTAATAGGTCTCTAAAGAAGGAGGGGTATTGAAGAAGACTTAGGAGAGGAGAAGATAGCCGAAAGTATAAATACGCTGTGTGTACAGAGAATCAAGCAAATTGTGACTGATAACAAAAACTGAAATTACGACTACAAATTCATCCTATGAAAAAAATGCAATATATAATAATAATTTTAGACTAGATTATTGGTGCAAATTATAAATTATGGGTATTTGTATCCGCATAAATAAAGGTCACAGCAAAATATTTTTTCATAATATAAAATAAATAATCTAATGTATTATTTATATAATAAAAGATATATTGCACATAAATTAAATATTTAAGCCGCAAATCTGGTAGCTCTTTTTGGATTTGCAAGAAGTACAATATTTTGACTTTATGATATTTACAAGATATCTGTATTAGTAGCAAGCCGCTAGGGCAATTTTAGGTTTTACAGGAACTTAAAGCATATGTCCAACTATTTATACATTTATTTTGCCAGATTCCCTATGACCAATGTTCTTAGAATCTTGAAACTATACGATTTAGATGGTATAAAGAAGTTCTTTCTAGCTTAGTCTAATTCCCAAATCTTGTTTCCATATAAGATTTATTAGTAAACAAGTTTCTATACTGATGATAATTCGCATATTACAACAAAAACGAGCTTTAGTTTATATTAAACATATAAATTAACAGAATTCAGATTTATAATAAAGAAAAAGACAATACAACACATATATATTATGCTAAATATAATTTATTCTGCGACCTAAATGCTAAAAACCACAGTTTATCACACAAATATAATTTTCAATGTGGAATATATATACATTTGGTAGCATCATTATGTCAGAGATAAAATTTTAATATATGGAATATCCATTTAAATTATGAAAAAACTTGATAACAGAAAAATTAAGAAATAAAATCAAAATTTAAAACTTCAAAATACATATACTTCAATATAAAATATTTTAGTAAAAAAATATATTCACGATTCTGCTGCAGCACTCATTAGACAGAAATAACGATAGTAAAGCACTTCGTTGTTAAAGACTAAATCAAATTTATCTTTTTTAGAGTCATTTGTTACGAAGGCAAAATTTATTTTTTCTTCTATTTTGTACAAATTTTAGCTTGACAACCGATTTTAAGTTACAAAATAAATGTTTTAACAATTCTTTTTTTAACATTATGCAAATCTTATTATATAAATCCCTTTTTTACCTTTTTTTTCTGGTTTAATTTTCTGTTTTTAAAATTAAAACATTATTTTGGCTCTAGTATGTTTATTTTTCATAACAATGCAAAACACCTATTATAATTAAAAGATTACACATATTAGATTTGATGCTATGTTGTATATAACAGATCTGACTTTTATGCAGAAAGCAAATATTTTTATATAATTAAATTTCTGCTTTTAATCCCGCTAACAAAAAATATAATTACTGTCGAAAAATTCATAAATATGATTCGAAAGAAATTGCCAATATATAACAAAACTTTTAATAAAAAATAATCTAATTTAACGGCTAAAAAAAATAAGCGCCTATAATTAGCGGCAATTATGTATAAAGACATGTATAAGCTTTTTAGCCCTTATTATGGGAATTAAGCTGTAAAAAAAAATCTAGAAACAAATTTTATAGATAATCACAAATTGATGCTTTTAAAAAGGCAAAATTACAAGTTCATGATCCAACCATATGAGCAAATAATAATCACCTGGTATTGTAAATTTTTGCAACAATATATATATTTTTTGAATATGCTTTAGAATTGTATTTATGTGCAAAAATGGCTTATCTAGTTTGGCATTCTTTAGTAATTCTTGATATTATTTAAAATTTTAATAGCACTTTTTATGTATCTAAAATCCGTTAAAGACGATAAAAACCCGGATTTTATTTACTAAATTGTATTTTTATCAAAATTGAAATTTAAAAAATCCACACATGCGATTTATTTTGCTGAAACAGTTTATTATAGCATCAAATACCATTTGCTCGTATTTTTCTTTTCTTATAAAAATAGGCACTTATTTTTATATGAAATGACAGAATTGACTATGATATGTATTATATTCGTTTCTCTACTTATGGTAAAAAAATAATAATAACGAATATAAATTAACACATTCAACCGAAATAAAACTATCATTTTTTACAGATATAAAATTTATTAATAATGATTTACAACAAAAATATGTATTCAATATAATCTGTTTATCATAGTGGAATATATGTTATATAAATTATTGAAACATTGGTATTAGAACATAAATATAAATTTCTTATTGGTATGTTTTGAAGTGTTAAAATACGCTACGAAATCATCCATGACTTTTATGTATTATTTAACGATAACAGAAGAAAAAATTCATGACTTTTTGATGTAAAAATTATTCCATTTTTGTGCATAAAGTTCGATCAATTTTTTTTTGAGTTTTAAAAGTGGACACAGATTATAGAAGCATTTAACCACAAAAGATATCTAATATAATCGTATATCAAAGATCATTAATTCAAAATGTAAATATATATACCGTGATCTATTTAGTATTTTTTTCTCAAAATAAAGGCACAACTAAAATATGCAATTAAAACCTTATAACATTGCTAATATTTTTTTAGATAAAAAGCTTGCTTAAATACATAAAAGGAACATTTACGTAAATTATACAATAGTTTTCTAAATTATGCGGTATAATAGAAGAATATGCCTAAATGAAAATAAAATTTTTACATATATATATAATTTTGTAGAGTCTAATTCGAATAATATGTTTTTTTGCTTATTTTATGTGATTTGCCAGTCAAACGAAGAAAATACATTTTTTTTCAGCACAATATTTATGCAAATTAAAATATATAAATTATTGAAGAATAGTAATATATTTTTGTTTTTTATATAGTGTTAAGATTCTCTTAAATTGTATAATATGCATTTTTGTGGCTTGCTTCTAATGAATTTAAATAAGAATAATAAATCTGTTATATATATTTCTATATGATCTTTCCGATTTTTTTCTAGACAGTAAAAAACGTGCTTTAATAAAGGGTTACCATTTGTTACTGTAAAATTCATCGCAAATATAATTTAATATTGTAAATTAATATTAAATATATTCTTTTATTGTTTCAACGAATATGATATGAAATAAAAGTAAAATCACAAATACCAATACAAATACAAATAATTGACATCTTACATAAGGATCATAGTTTTATGATTTTGATTAATATGCATAATATTTTCATAATAAAATGGTGATAAGTATAGCTGTAAAGAATCTAAAATACATTAAAAAGACTTGCGATATGATTGTACAGTAACATCGAATTAGTGAGGCAATAAAAATATTTATATTTTATATTCCTATTTTATTTTTATAACAATATTTAGACGTAACAGGAGATTCACGTTTATTTTTTTTCCAGTGGCTAGGATATACATGAAATTAATATCGAATTTACTACAAAAAGCAAACTAATTGGTTAAAAATTTTCAGAAATATAAACTTTATAAATTTTATTTAAAATTTATGTATTTAAGATATTATAATACAACTAGCATGCATAAAATGATTTTTACGATTTAAAGGCATGTACAAAGCGTTAAAAACATACTTATATTAATAAAATTCTTATTTAATGATAGCTTTGTTGCACAAAGTAAAGTAATTGTGTTTCTGATATATAATTCAATGTATAAATACACATTGTCCATATTTTGTTTTTAAACTAGAGTAAATATTTTAATTGCGATATATATATAAACAAAGAAAGAGCATCAAAATGTTTCCATTTCATTTTAGTTTAAAAAATAATAATATAATATATGCTTTTAATTTATCTATTATATAAAATTTTATTTTATCTATCATATATAAATTGTATTTTCTAATATTGTTAAATTATCATAACCTAAACTCAAATGACATTAGATGGAATTTTATGTAAGCATCATAAACATTCATTGTTAAATTTTATAATTAAAAATCAAAGTTATCAATTAGACGAAATAATGAAATCTATTTTTTTTTGTTTCTATAGCCCTTGTTTTTATTTTCTGTCTTTTATTGAATTATAACGAAAAAATGCGTAAAAAATGTTTTTTAAAAACATAAAACCTTTATTTATTAACTTTCCTTATCCTGTTTTCAAATTTAAAATTACCCCTATATTGATATATCTATTGAAAAATCAATTTTTTAATTTTATTTGTACTTTTAATAAATTCTTTTCTCTATATATTATAATTATACCATTTCTGCTTATTAGGACATCTTTTCTAAACTTTAATTGTATATGAATATACATATTTAGATTTTTGTATCAAAGACATAAAGATAAACTATTTTTATACACATCGTTAAGCCTAATTTCATTTTTTTATTTTCTTAATTTAGAAGACGTTAAAATTCCAAAAAAAATTATTAGCGTAGCATTAGATTAACTTTATGGTATAAGGCAATAATTAAACCTATAAACATAAACACGAATCCTATCCATGTCTTTAGCTATTCTTACATCAAAAATGTAATGTAGGGGAATAATATTTTTTGTCTTGTTAATGAACGAAATAGAAATATAGATTAGGAATGGTTTGGAATTATATTGGCAAAGTGAATGCTACTAAAAAAATTATAGATAAATATTGTTGTCGATTTAGAAGAAATCTCTGTGCGATCGGGTTATAATCAGTTTTTCTTTTTTTCCTATAGAAAACGTATGTAATACCACATTATGACTGCTCTTTGAAATATCTATGGCAATATAAATAAATTGAAGGATAAAATTCTGTAAACTGCAAAAGTGAAGTTTTTATTCCAATATCGATAAAAATACACCGTAAAATAAAATATTTGGTGTTTTAATACTACAAATATATTGCGACTCAAGATAATCAATGCATTATACCGTAGAAAGCATTTGGGCATAAAAGTATAGAAAGCCAAAGAAGGCCCAGATTATATATTTGATCAAAGAAAGAAATTTAAGGGGAAATATAAACATTCAAGTTTATTTAAATATCTATACTTATTCAACGAAAATATTGGAATCTATGCATAGTTATCAGTACAAAGCAATATGGTTACTTCCCACCATAGTACAAATATTTCCACAAACAGATATCAAAATATAATACTATTTTTATTTGGATATGGTTGCAAGCCATGAAAACGAATTTAGCTCGTATTTTAAATATTTACTATGGAACTCTAAATATATCTAAATGATCATCTTAAAACTTAACTCTTTGAATCACATCAAAGAGTTCAAATTTGTTAATATAATTTACATGGGATTGGTTTACGCATATTAACTAAAATACCGAGTTTTATATTTATAATAATAACTAAACAAAAACTCAAAAGAAAAAAAAATATTTTAGCATATATTAAGTGAAATAAGAAATATCTAAGAATCTCGGGTAATAGAAGATATATATAAGCTCATATGTTAAATGTTATAAAAATTTATAAAATACAACTATAATAAGTAATACATAATTATGGAGCATAGCATAAAATAAATGATCGAATATGTAAAAAAAATATAAGTTGATAATAATATAATAGAACAATAGAATCTACTTAGTTTTCAAGAGGACTAGAAATACAATCTCCATTTAACATTGAATGAATTTCTGCAGTAAAAATCTAGAAGTTAAGATCAAAGTATACTAATCGTATAAATTCTTAGATAAATACGAGCAAATCTCAAAGTACTTATATATTTTTTTAAAAAGGTTATTGATCACATTATATGTATGTGCTGGTATAAACAGATTTTTATATAAGAATAAAGCTAATTTTGTAGTTAATATAGTCTTAAATTTTTTCTTTCTATTCACATGTTTTTAGTTACTGCAGCTGTTGAGTTTTTGGGATATTTAATCGTCAAGCTATATAAAGTATCAATATATTTAGTAAATGGTAATTATATCGTCAATAGTTATAAAATACTTAATTATATAGAATGCAAAGAAACAAATTAACTTCGTACGAGTTTTTAGAAGCTATATAAACTACAAAACTTTGAATTTTAAATAATACTGCAATAAATCAAATTATTTCGATACGAAACATTTTATTTATTTGAAATCATCGAAGCAAATGTATGCTTGCATTAAATAAAATTTTATGATAAATTCTTTTGGAATAATATATTTATTATCGGAAATATTGTTATGAACTGAATTCAGCAAGAAATTTCAAATTTTATGATTTCTGTTTATAATCTGTCTATATTTATTGGTGATAAATTTGGTATTTTTTTACACTGTGGTTTTAATTTCTTATTTGAATTTATAAAGTTATATGTTTATACATTCCCGAAAAAAATTTTATGAATATTTTTTATACTAGAATATGTAAAGTTAAAAAACCATATATGATTTTGCAAAATCTGTTTATTATTCACTTAAAACCTAGCCAAATATTAATCACAACTAGATTATATTAGACTGCCTTCCTTAGTTTGAATACCACATGAAAATCTATTAATATCTATAACAATATGTATTTCATTCTTAATTTATATTTTATGATATATATCATTTTATCAAAAAGATTTCTTGGTTTTATATAATATTCTTAGTTAACAATTTATATCTGTAATTAATTTATGCCTTTGCAGTAACTTCCTGGATAGGTGTTTCTAATGGATTTTTCTTCACAACTATCCAAGTAGAAAAGGTTTCCTTCGTCATTATAAACAGTTCTAAAATGACAGTGTATATGATTCAGCATATATAAATATTTTAAAATATTTTTTTATGTTAGATATATAATTATTTATATGACCAGCAATATTCTTTAATATAAAAAGCACATTTTAATAATCAAAACAAACTTTAAAGTTTAAACCTTAAAAATATATATAAAAAAACAGATTAAATTTCATATTTTCTATACTAATACATGATATTAAATTTATAAAATCTAACGTGTGGCTGTAAACTAACAGTTGAATCATCCTTAACTTTTAAATTAAATAAAAAAAGTTGTGAAAATGACTTTAAATGTAATTGAAGGCAAATTAAATTTCATATTTTGTTTTTAAATATTTTTATTTTTAAAAATTTGGATTAATATAAAATATTTCAGGGATCGTGAATCTCTAACATTTACATTCAAGCCTAGTAAAAAAAAGCTATAAATATAGGTATACTCTAAAATTGCAAATACTTATATTTGTAATGAACTTTGCGTCAATATTCCCAACAAGTATGCAAAAGTACATTTACTAGGCTTAATCTTTTTACTTCATATATCATATATAAGAATGCATTCTAAATTCTAATTTAGGTTTTATACATAAATCAACCATCATTATCTATTTTCCATAGAGTACATTTTTGCATACGATCAAAAAAATTACAATTATATGAAGATCTATAGATCCTAAATTCCGCTTTTTTAATCCTTAAATTTTCTAATTTTGTTCTTCAGAACATAAATAAATATCAAATTTTACATTCCTTTGTTTTTTATGAATATAGAGGCATTTATCATTTGTTATCCAATGCTCAGTTAGCCGTATTAATGCAAGCCATTTTTCTATATTTATTCTAACAGGAGGAATATAGATTCTACTGCATATCAATGCTTTTTAGTTGCGATAATATGATGATTGTAGTACTTTGTGATCATAATACGACATGATATTATAAAACCAATAGTCACTCGACGTATATTTATTGTGAATTATGAACTTTTATTAAAAAAAACTAGAACATACAAAGATTTCAGATTATAATTTATAAGTAAAAATTATATAAATAAATGTAAATATTTGACTAGTTTACAAATAAGATAATTTAGTCATATATTTATATATTTTAGGCCTTTATTTTAAAAATATTATTTATAGAATATTTGTGTGCATTTTTTTAATCTAAAGGCTTCTAATATTATATCTAATTTATTGCGATCAGACAAATAGATGGATATAAATTTCTTTTGATATACTCTTTAAATATTTTCTGGAATTATTTCCTGGAAGCCGATGAGCACGTCATATTTAACTTCTTTATTTTTTTGTGCTAAAGGCTCTCTTAAATACCTGAATCTCTGTGTGTAGTTCACAAAACTTAAATTTTATTTATTTATGGGCTAAATTTTAATAAATTACTTTGTATTTGTGGAATAATTTTATTTTTATCATTTAAATATATTAAGACGTAGTCAGTCCATTGTGAACTTTGCAAAACTCCTTGATACATCATTTGAAACCTTCCCCTGATCTATCTTCATCAACTGCTCTTTTCTCTCAAAAGAGATGAGTTCAGGTGTCTGCAATGATAATGTCATTTTTATAGTAATAAAATTACAAATTCAGTAAAATTATAAGGTAGTGAGGATTATAATTTTATATTATTTCAATGCAATTTTCTTTTTCTAATTTATAAAATTACAGTTTGTTAAATAAAACTGTTCTTAATAAATTAACAATATTTGCCATTCATCTTTATGTTTTCTGCTATTTAAATTCTGGTTTTGTTTTATTATGTCGAATTAATTTTAGGTAAAGACATTTATCTATCTTATATTCTTTCAAAAATTATATAATGACACAAATACGTCATATATAGGTTTTCTTTCATATTTACAGCTTTGAAATTATGCAATAAATTAGGATTATGGATTTAAACGGTTTGATGGGGGTAAAAAGAAATTTTATTTACGCGGCAACTAGGACCGGATTTATACATAAATAATTTACAAATTTTAAAGAAAAACAAAAAAAAATATAAAAGTACTGTGAATCAATATAAGATACATCATGTGTATAATATATATCAAAAACCAGAAATTCATGTGTTTAATTTTTTGTTGTGGAAAATTTGAAGTTCAACTCATATATATAAATGCGCTATTATTATAAATATTATGATTCATTTACAAGTTAAAAGATATAATTTGGGCTATCGTGATTATGTCTACAGTAAGTTTTTTTTAATAAAAATTATACTTTCGCTTGTACAGTCTGTTTCTGTTTAATAGATAATGAGATATAATATTAGACAGTGTGATTAAGATCCAGCTAGAGTTAACTTGCAATAATTTAATATAGATATTATAATTGCATATATAATTATGATTATACAATATATCTAAATTTATATTTTTATCGTTAAAATAAATACAAAATCAAATTATCATGTAGGTAAATTTTAGATATTATAAATCTAGTCTTCACATTAAAAAATTCATATACTACACTATACAAAATCATTTTGGTAATAGATGTATAAGTATGTTTAATTTTGATTTTCTATTATTTATAAATTTTATAACATATATTTGATATACTTTTAAGTGATTTATATCATAAGATACTATCCATCCATATGTCAATTTATATTTTATCACCATGAAGATTTAATTTTAGTTTTTTGCGCTTCTTTGGGTAAGAATATAACGTGAACGAAGCTATGTAGGCATTTAAATGGTAACAAATTTTTATATCCATAATATTTATATAGTATGCGACCAAAATGACCACTCTATTATTTGAAAGCTCCAGATCTATTTTTTATCTAAATAATAAAGGTCTTTTAATAACAGTGATCTATCTAAAGCTATATATGTTTTTAGACACCGACGCTTTTTTGTTCTAATAGATATACTAAACTTATAATACAGATATTTTCTGGTCATCATATAATTGGTCAACAAAAAGGCATAAATTATATAAAATTTGAATTTAATGTATAATTTAGGCTGTATATTTATATTTTTACAGCATGCAATATACACATTTGATCCAAAAACTTGCACGATTTTTCTGAACATATCTTATATTAGCCGAACTTATCTTTAATATTACTTTTTAGACTTTAACTGCTATACTTCTCATATTATTTCATGTAGATCATGTTGCCTATTATCTTCTTAACATATTATTGATGCTGGTAAAAAATTTTAGTTTTCAAGCGTCCAATTTATATAAATACTATTTTTGCATCGAACTCATAACATTGTGCTCTCTATGATTTAAAAACAAATTTTAAAAAGATTTTTCATTTTTACAAATTTTTTTACAGTAATTATTTCTAAAAATCAATTATGCTTTGTAAAATAGTTTCCTTATAATGGAGATGCAAGCGTATTTAAAATAATCACAATATTTTGGAAAAATTCTTGATGACATTTTTATTGTAAATGAATTAAAATAATGTCGGTTTATCTTTTTTTATTTGATTTAAGGCTTTAAAATCACGTTGATTATATGATAAATGAATTTTAAATGATACTGAGCTCTATAACACGTAAAAAATATATTTTTTAGTCTTTTGATATTTTAATACCTAAGTAATTCCATCAAGTAATTTTTATAAACAAAATTTTGCAATACGTTTATAAGCTTCATGAATATCGAGGAAAGATCAACATATATTTAATTGCATTTTACATGTTCAATTCTTACTGTTAAATATACTTTATCGTATATAAATAGACAACACTTCCTAATATCTAAGTGGATATATTATTTTCGAAATATATAATTTACCTTTCCAGATATGACTGTCAAGTGGCTGTATCTACATCAAGCGGGTATAATTGACATAAAAGATTGTATTTCTATTTATTTGCACTTTTAAAATAAAATCATATTTTTTTATTAATGTAAAATTTTCAATCGACTCATTTATGTATAATGTGGTATCTTGGATACCAATTAAACTCATTAAGAAATATTTTACAACCCCCCTTACCCCCTAAAAAAAGTAAACAATATGGCATATATAGATTAAATCCTTTAATTTATTAATTTATTTATTTGTTTTATATTATAGCATATTATATGTCAAAAAAGGTTTTTTAAAGCAGAAAAAACATAATTATTAGCAAAAAAAAATACTCATACATGTTCATTTGCTATATTTATGATTTTATTCAATTCCTTTCTTATTATTATTTTTTATGAACGTATATAGAAAAAGCAACACTAAAATTTTTGCATCTATTTATTTATCATAAATTTTGATTAGCTAACTATATCTTTACTTTAAATTTGCCACGCGTTTATGTCAATTTGTCTATTCCAATGGGTCATTTGGTTTTTAGTTATTTTTTTTAAGGGTATATTTCATTTGTTATATAATTTAATGTGAATTCAAAAATTCACACGAAAAAATTTAAGATAATAATTATTTTATCATTGTTTCAACATTGAAACTTATCATTTCTATTAGTCTTAAAGCTATATGCAAAAAAATAGTCGTCAAGATGATACGTCACATAGACATATTGGATCCACAGAAAATCAGACCGGTCGATTTAATTTAATTAATTTAATTTAAATCAAATTTAATTTATGCAAGCTTAGAATAAAAAAACATATGTTTATGGTATTTAAATTGATATGATATTAAATTTAATATAAATTATGTTTCAATAAGTTCAAGTGGACATAAATAGAGCCTAAATTGTACTATAATCTTTATTATACGATCTTTTGATTTTAATGGTTTTGTTTTTCAATCGTCTTGTAGATTAAAAGGCTTACCTAAACTTGTTTTGTGTGACTGAATATTCTTTTATGTATTTAAAAATCTAGATATATGGATATAATTTATCCGTGTTTTTATAATGTTGGAGTCTTTATATGATTCTATTTCTTTGTATTCTCATTCGTCTGTATATTCAGAATCCTTTTCTGATACTTTTCAAATTTGATTTTTATATGTAGTTTTAGTCCTTGATAATAAAAACTGATTCTAATCCTCAGACACACTTTTTACCGACTCTACAAATGTTGCAAATTAAGAATTATAGCTAAACTCTATTTCTTGATATTGGGTAATTTTGCTTTAATCATATTCTAATCGCTTAAAAAATCCAGCCAGGTTTATATATTGTTCTGTTAATGTTGCGGCGATTTCCGCTTATTCGTTTCTTAATCTAACCTATTATTGCTGTGGATGTTGTGTGTGAAACGAATCTATGCATTGAAATCATTTAAGGAAGGCTTATAAAAAGAAAGTCTTAAAATGAAGCGATTTCGGATACTGATATCTAATTTATAAAACCATTTTTTTGCTGATATATTAGTTTAATTTTCACAGTTGATATTCGTACAACAATATATAGGCATTCCAGCTATTCCACGAAACGGTCGGAGCCAATAATCGATTTGCTCCCATTTGAAACCATACAACTTACGTCCATGCAATAAAATACCATTTTTATGGCAACAATTTACAGAATTTTATTTCTTCTTATAAAAAAAATAATTAAACAATTTAGTTGGCTTTTTAAAAATCTAAGATTTTCAGTATATTTGTTTTACTGTCATAGTCACAAAAAAATTTAATTATTTATAAATAAATATGTTCAATATTTTATATAATATATTAGAATTTCTGGACATGTGTGCTTAAATAAGAAAATAAATAACATTATGTTTACGTAGTTTTATTCTTCTTCTGTAACATCTAAATGTACGGTTTTAATGTGTATTCTTCCACATTTTTTATGCACGATGCTAAATAAATTGATATAAACATAAAACATTTCGGGTCTTTATTTTAAACTTATAATAAAAACAGGTTCATATGGACAGCACAATTTATTAAGAATATATTATGCTTATGTCATAGAAAATTTTGACCAGAAAAATACTTGATGCTAGATTACTCTTGTAAACTACATAATGGAACAAATGTTGACTAAATTTCAAAATTGATGTTTTATTTATAACAACTTTTTATAAACAAACTCTCTGACGTTATTTATATTTAAAACTCTAAATATTGTTTTTATTAAAAATTTGCTTGCATGTGAATGCACATTTGAAGGCTGTATTCTTATGCGGCATTTTACGATTGATTACAACTATTTTTTTTAATACTATAATACATAGATAGGTGCAATTATATACTTTAAATATAGTCTACCACGGATATTATGAATTTCGGAAACGATTGAAAGGAATTTAGTATATTATTCATGTATATGCATAGATAAAAAGTAAATCAGTTGTGAAAAAATCGCTGTATTATATTTTTAAAGTAACATAATTTTTTATTATTTAAAATTTTACGCAGATATATTTTTGTTACCTTTAAAAATATAAAGAATATATTAGCTATAGTTAAAAAAAATTAATATTGAGAAATTTATATCATTTAAATGCAAATTCATATGATTTACACAACATTCCGATGAAAAAATATTATATTATAGAATAATAGCAGAATTTTACAATTATCATATATAGCCTTTTTTTAGTAGAACTATGCTCAGTATGTAAGTCATGCCGGAGGTAATGAAATAAGTGTGAAACAGAGATTCCACAAAGAAATGTCTAAATTTTCGTGGGATATCATATATTTTCATGCCAACATAAAAGGTCTTGTAACTTTTCTTTATAAACATTCGAGTTTAATGGCCAGAGATGGTTTTTTTTGTGGTATATCAAGTGAGATAAGATTAAAAATTTAGGTTTCAAATATAAAATACACCTGTGTCATTTGTATGCAATATTTTATGCTATAAAATACTCGAAACAGAACGTTTTTAAATCATTTTCATATATTTATAGAAATATTGGAGGTATTTCTAAAAGATCCCAAAATTTATTCAAAAAGAATACTAGGTGAGAATTTTTCCATAAAAAGTTCACATTGCAAAAAAAAATGCTTTTTATTATATAATTCAATCAAAACATCCAGAATTTTAAGGTTAATTATATAAATTCCTATTAAAATTCAAATGTCATGCGTTTCTGACAAATTGAAAATATACATAAAACTACAGTTGTGCTAAAATATATTCTTTAGAAAATTATTTTAAGATCAAAATAATAATTATTTTTTGCACCAATATAGTTAAAAATTGCATAAAGAATTCAGCTTGTAAATTTTATGATATGTATGCTGAGATCCATTTTTTGTGGTATTTTGAGATTTTTTGATGAAAAATTAAATTTAAAAGAAATTTCATTTGACTTATGTGTTTAATTTGATTTTGTTTAATCTTTGACGTATCTTCATATCATATTATATACATTAAAAACCTTAGCTTTCCCTGGCATGATTTAATCGACGATTACTAATTTTCAAATATCTGCGATTTTACACAATAATTCCTTTTTCAGTATAATATTTGGTCATATTCGAAAAATAATAAATTTCACATGTAAAATTACAATTAAAAATAAATCTGAAAATGCATACATGTTTTTATAAGTAATACATGCAAATTTATATATATATTTCTACAAGCAATTTAGTATCTTAAATTTTTTAAATGAAACATAGGATAACATATTGATCTAAATTTATAATGTTATATCACGCTATAAAAATTAAAAACCAAATCCAATAGACTAAAAGTTGGAATAACAATATATAGTAAATAAATCAAATAAATATTAGCCTCTATTTATAAGGACATTGCTAGCAATAAAATTATATTATGTAAGATGATTTTTCAAGAATACATTTACAACCATGATTTATTCGTTCCATGTCGGAAATAGTTTTTCAAGCTTATTTATAAACGAATTATATTTGAAAAAGGTTTTTATAAGTTTCTTATTTTAAAGACAAAGGTTAGAATAATTAAAATATTAACAAAGTATTTAATTTTCCATGCCTTTTTGCACTTATTATTCACACATTTCATTTTTTATCTTATTAACTAGTTAATTCATTGATAACTAAAATCTTTTATCTATCTAGTCAGTAATTGTTTTTAAATTCCCGAATTCGAAATTTTTCTCACATATATTATATATAACAATTTTTTATTTTTTAAGCAATCAAAATTTTTTAGCAATATAAATATTCTGAACATTCTTGATATTTTAATGTAAAAATATTAGCTTTTAATCTAATTCTTGGTTTTTTTGGTAGAACCTGAGTACTTTATCAAAAATTTAAAAGTTATAGTACAAAAATTTGCATGTAAGTTTTTTAGAAGGAAAATAATAGAATTTTATAATTATTACATAAATTTATGTTTACAATTTTAACAAAGAATCAAACTTTTCGTATGATCCTTTGTAATTTTAACAAATTATGAAGATTGTAAAATGAACTAGGTAAATAAATATTTTTAAAGCTTAGATCTATGCATTATTTTTTTAATATAGATCATTTAAAATTTTTGTATTTAAAAACCTACAACCTAACTAATAGATGATATATCTCAATTCAAAGTTCAAAAAATTTATGTTCGTAACTTCTTTATATTATGTGTTAATATAAAAATATACATGAATGAGTAAACTTTTTTAATTATTTACACTAATCTACTATATCAAATATGATTTGTTATACTCTTGTAATTTATATTAACATAAAATAATTTCTTCCATAAATAAAAAGATTTAGTTACCATTTAATATTTTTTAAAAACACTTTTTATCAATAATTTCTTATCTAAGACTATAATTTTTCGTGCATTTTATAATTTTTTTTTTGAGCGGCATACATTATCTGTAGGCTTTTAACATCGGAAAATCATTGTAAAAAAAATTACTAGGAGATCTTTAAGAGGAAAGAATATGTTCTTATCCAACATAAAAAAAATCCGATGATTCGATATATAAAACTAAGATCGTGGTTGACAGTAAATTTTATGTTATATGTTTTTATTTACCATTTTCTGTTGATATCTCTTTATTAAAAGTTATATTTATAGAATTCAAAATCCATTAAATAAATCATCTATATAAAAAATAAAGGTTCTGTGCAGCATATCTAGCTGAAAATCTATTTTAATGAAAATTCTTGGTTTTAAACCGATATATGTTTTATGTGTATTATTAATAAATTGTGCCTTATACTATAGTTTATTTGCATTATCAAATAGTCGTAGATAATAAGAAATGTTTTTACAGATATTATAAATTTAAAAATGATTGAATTATATTAATATCTTAGGGTTAATTGAAATGTCTAAAGCCTTTTTAAATTTTATTAATTCCCATTCTAGAATTGTACCACTTTTTGATCTACATGATATCGAGAAAAAAAACTTAAATTTATAAGAAATTGGCACGCGCAAAACTACTAAGCATATGAGACCAAATTAAGTTTTAATGTTTTAATACAATGTAAATGTAGTTTTTGATCGGTATAAAAAATTAAATTTACTTATGTAAATATATTTCCTGCTGATATTTCATTTTTTTAAACACGTTTTATATATATTTGGCAATTTATAAGCGTCATAAAATAGATAAATGTAATTATGATGAGTTTTGTTTTTTTCTGTATATTACTCGATGTAATAATAGCATAAAAATTTCTTTTTGATGCTCATTGACAAATAGATAGCAAATTAAAATCAACCATGTATAAATGTGGGCTAAATGAATTTTATTTTCTTACACATTTAAAGGTAATAATGATTAACTGCGAGGGCATTCTATTATCAAATAACATATGCTAAATTTTGCCAATGTGTAATGAACTGGGAAAAAACAGAGTATAAGACCTATATTATTAGAAAGATTTTCAAGTAGGCTTTGCATATTATTGATCTGCATAAAATTTGAGCACTTTCTGAACGTATAGAGAGAGTGTTATGAGCTGTAAAATAAATTTTTTAAAATTACTTATACATGTGAGCTATCTAAAATTGGGATGTAAACCGTCGATTTTTTAATTTAACATAAAGATCCATTATTATATATATGAGAATTAATAACATTAGAAATGTAGAGTACATGTCAATCAAAATATCCATTTATAGAAAGAATGCTTTTTTGACATGTAATATATGCACTGTTCACGTTTTGTATAAACCACGATAAGCTCAACTTATTTATACGAAAATATTAAATGATATTAGAATATAAAAAAAGAATACATAAAACAGCGCTTGAATATATAAATAGCGAATTTTTCGCTGAAGACAGATCATGAAAATTATAAATAGAGATAAATTTATATAAAATTGCACAAAAGAAAATATTGATCATATATCATAAATTCCTGTAGACACACATTGGTAAAATTATTAAAAAAAATATAACTTTATTCTAAAACTCTTGTGTATATATTTAATACAAGCCGAAATACCTTTTTACGAGTACTTGTCATTATAAATGAGTTTCCAAATTTTTATATAAACTTTTTCGATAAATCAGTCACATACTCAGACGAAGACAAATTATATATTGTAAAACAAATCTATAAATAATCAAATATGATTGTAAACATCATTTTACACACACTTTGTTGCATTTTTATATTACTCGCATCATATATAAGCATACTTTCGCTTTCATCATATTCTATAGCTAAAAAATTTTATTTCGATAATTAAACAAAACGATTCCATGTGTAATCAATCGATATAAAACAGAAATACGGGTCTGTTCTCATTCTTTATTTTGATATCAAATCTAAATTTATAATTCGATCAGTTGAGTATATTCTAATTATCAACATAGAAAGTTGATTTTTATTTTTTATTAGTTGATTGATAACTTTAATATTTCTTTTGCTTTTTTAATGTATTTTGAACATATGGACAGCAATAATTATTTCCTTTATATGAAAAGAAAATAAATTAAGTTTAATGATTTAAAAACCGATAAAATACAAATAGTTACGCAATATAAAGCAGAAAATTTTATGAAAATATGGCTAGTGTAATTATAAGATTAATTTCCTTATAAAAGGATTTTATGAAGCTTCGTAGATTTACATCTTTAAGCCATATGGTTTCAGGCCAATTTCAGCAAATTGATCTATGATTTTATATCTGTTCACATTCATGGTATTTTACATATATAATATCCATATAAACGCAAAAATTATTTTAGATCACGTGCTTTTGGTATTATAAAAGAGTCAAATTTATTCAAGCATAAACACTGTATGTCACAGGTAAATGCTTTTACTGTGGGCAGTTTACAAGTGTATGTTTTAATTCTTGCAGATGGTCTGGATTGGATAGCTGTTTGATATTTTAAAAATGCTTATACAGAAGATTATTTTAAACTTCAATCTCTAATCTTAAAATAGGGGTCCGATATATACATTTAAATCCACGAAATCAGAAATTATATTATTTTACATAAATTCTGGCATATCGAGTAATAACCGGAAGAAAATATCTATCCGAACAGAAAGAAATTGCTTTATTAAAAATTTATATACAAGCAATGATGATAATAGGGTAAAAAATATTTAAATTGATAAATAATGATAAATCATACACTTCAATTTATAGTTTATAAAATGGCAGTATAATCAAAAATATGCTTTTTTAGATCAGTAGAAATAAATGTTAAATATACTGACAGTGATAATTTAAAAACGACATTTTAGCTAAATAGCAGAAAAAGCATTCAAACTTTTAATTTTATTTGAAGCAAAGCGTGTAGAAGGAGATTCGAAACCTAAAAATAGTTTTATTAATGTTTAAAGAATTAAATATATGATTATATCGTAATAAAAACGATGTAGAAAAATATAAGAAGCTTTCGATGAATTTTATATCTATTATATGTATGAAATTTCCATACCTTATGGAATTAGATGTCACGAATCAGATTGAGGCATAAATACAAACCTTGGTATTGAGAGAAACCCGCGCATTAACAGATCTCGAAAGGAGGTGAAGTATTGAAGAAGACTTTGGAAAGGTGAAGATAACAGAAAGTATAAAAATTATGTGCACGCAGCTAATCTGGAAAGTTGTGTCGAGAACAATAACTAAAATCATAACCATAAAATTAACTTATAAAAAAAATACTTTTAGAAGACTATAATTTCTAATTTTTTTCATTATATTAATAATAAAAACACAAATACATGTGTAAATTGACAATATCTTTAAAAACGCATAAAAAAAAATTGTGGAATATGGTTTATAAAATTTTTTTATATGTGTAGAGATATGCTATAACAAATATATAATATACTTTAAACATAGAAAAAATTTTCATATAAAATAAATATTTTCAATTCCAAAATCGACAATAGCATGTCCCCAAAATTTTAGCTGTGTATAGGTATCCTATAAAAAAAAGCATAGGCAATCTTTTATTTTTTACAAAAAAATTTGTACCAGAATGTGTAATCAAAGGCATAAAATAAAAGAATGGAATCATATATTTAAAATAAAGAAATGTGAAACTGAATTTAGTTATAAAAAAATAAAAGCAAATATATTCTTTTGAATCTTAACTTGAACCATACAAATAAAAAAAAATAGCATTCCGAAAAATAATATTCAAAAAAATTAGGAAAATCTGCTTTAAAAAATATACAGATACACTCTTTCTTACAAAAAAACAGTTCATTTACAGCTTATGTGTTTTTTTCAACTAAAGTACAAAATAAAAATTGATCAAATAAATACTTAGCATAAAATACATTACAAAAATACTTTTATGCATGATATAATAATAGTCATTGTTTTTAATCGAATTTGATGTTTATAAGTTTCATACGTAAATAGTGGATAGTTCATCTTTTAATTCCTAAAGTTTATGTTTTTTTCTATGAACTCCGAATCGAATGTATTGCAAGACACTTTAATAATATAAGAAAAATAAAATGCCAATATAATTTTATCACATAAAAAAAATTATTTAGGTTCGAAAATGTATAATTCATAAGAAAACAGATATATACTAATAATTTTATAGAAACACTAATTAAAAAACAATAAACTGTATTTTTTAAATACTTTAGAATCATTTAATAACTTTGTTAATTGAGATGGTGTACAATTATGTAATTAGAAAAATATAAATCATTCACAATTAATGATCATATATATCATCATATCTGCCTATAATTTTTTTTTAAACCAAGACTTAATCTTAGATGTATTTTAAATGATCGTATTCGAATTATTATTTCTTAACATCTATCAGATCTACATAAAACCATTCGAATCTCGAATTAATATATATATTATATTTTTATATCGTGTAATACATCCGAAAAAATGCAAACTTAAATAAAACATAAAAAATATATAAATAAAATTGATGCAACTTGAAAGTTTTTATTTTAAGCATAAATTATGCAAATTGTACTGAAATATTTACAAACTTATAATATAAAATATGTTTTAAAATAAAAAACTGATTTTTTGCTATCAGCTTGTACACTAATGCCAATTGAAATTTTTATTTTAATATATCTAAAACATAACTGCCATTATTTATGATAAAAAAATAAATTATTGCATTCAATATGTAACAAATTCATATTTTTGCGATCTATAAAAAGATATAAAATTGGACTATTTTGATTCTTTTCAATAGAATAGTAGGCTTATTAACGTATTTTTTATAATTTTTTATATGTTTGTTACTTTTTTTTTACCGATCTGGAGCACAGTACATTTTTGTGAACATTTGACGTGTTAAAAAATGTTTTTATTTATTTATGGCTTGAATATTTTAATCAGTTTAGACGTGGTCCTTCCATTGAGAATATTAAACAACCCCTTGATGCATATTTTGACACTTTTCCCAGATCTATCTTCTATAACTGCTTTTCTTCTCTCAAATATGATGAATTCAAGTGTCTTGCGAAGTTTGAGAGCTTTCAACTATGCTTATATTTCGTCCGGGATTTTTAACTCCTTTATATATTTTTTTCGGGAACTGCAGATTATTTATATTTTAATTTTACATAAAAACAGCATTATATACAATATTTAATCGTAATATAGTCAAATGAAAAAAATATTTAAATTGAGCAATTAAAGTGCAAAACCCTAAAGTATTACTAAGAATCGTGATGAAATAAAGAATCTATTATGTTTATGGGTTGTATATAAAAAATAATAAATAATTGCATCATTCACTATATTTGTTTCCCCGTAACATATGTAATATAAAACCATTTGCAATATAATAGACAAAGAATATAATATATACCAATTTCAATATTTATTATTATATTGCAGTGAAAGTGTTTTGGAATATAATCAGTTACGATACTTATATTTAAACGACGAATACTAACAATAATCAGAGAGCTTCATTATAAAAAAATTCATGTTACCGTAAGTTTCATTTAACATAACGTTTTCGCGTATCATACAAGTTTTTTCACCCCGGCATTTACCATCATGAATAAAAATTGATTTATTTTTTCTGAACGTCACACATAAAAAACCATAATATTTCTTCTTTCTGGACGTCACACTTAAAAAACCATTATATTTCTCTTTTTTGGATGCCGAACATAAAAAACCATTAGAATCATAATATTTTTCGTCTAAATCTTCAGTTTTAGGACTCTCAAATTTTTTTGTATCGGATAGATCCAAATGATTGATAAAAAATATATAATTGTAGGTCAAATATGCTCGTGAAAAGTAAAAATTAAAATTATCATAACTAAGACGCCCGTTACAGTGTGCATTATCAAGAAAAATGGTAAAGTTATCAATTTTTATATTTGAATCAAAAATGTTTTGATTTCCAATAAATATTTTACAATCTTTACGTTTTAGAAACTTTTCCACATGATCTAAAAAAGTTGCACAACATGGTTTCCTATGTTTCATGACTTCTAAATGGGAATTCCAATTAATTCCGTTAAAAGTTTTACTTGTATATCCAATTTGTACATTTTCACCAAAAATATTATTATCTCCTATTCTTACAGAATTCGAAATAAAACATCTTTTCGTTAAAATGCAATTTTTTCCAATTCTTACCTTACTTTGTACAGTACAATCATCCATGATGATGGTTTCGTCTCCAATAATAACATCCGATTCTATAAGAGTTTTTGCTCCAATATATACTCGGTCACCCCATGATATATTTTCTCCTATAGTAGCACTAGTATGTATAACAATCATTTTATAGGTTCCTGCGTCTAAGACATAGTATATTTGAAAATCGGCATGAAAAATACAAGGTTTTTTTAATCTGTATATATTTCCAGACGTGGTGGCTTTTGCTTCTTTTTCATACGAATCCACAATGATGCAATCTTTTAAAATTTTTTCTCTAACATTTTCATTTTTGTTCGACATGTTGGGAGTCTGATACATGTGACCAAGCACATCGCTAATCGATAATAATCGTTCATATATAAACAACGTATCGCAGAAAATTGAAAGCTGTGGCAGTGTCCAATCATTTAAATTAATTTTATCGCAAAACTCTTGCGGAAATGCAAAATTCGAATCTTTCTTATTTATAGAATCCTTTAAGTACAAAAAAGAATGTCGCTTTTCGATTTCCATACATTTGTCTATTATATCAAGTAATAAATAAAAGTAGGGAATCGTTTCTCTACGGTGAATCCGAACAAATGTGCAATATTTATGGCCAAAATCATTCATAATTAGTTGATTTTTTTCTTTCAAAATGCTTAAAATCACTTTTTTCAGCCCTAAATTATTTTCAGCTGTTGATCTTTTTATAATATATGGTTCTTCACTATATTCCGTATTCGAGATAATTTGATCTTTTGCATTTGGATCATATGAATCAACGTCTATTTTTGGTATTTCATAAATATAATTTTCTTGTTTTTCAGAAAAGGCTCGCGCTTTCTTATTTTCATCACTTATAGAGTTTTGCCTATTTTCACATTGCCGGGACATGTGTTTATTTTCCTCAAACAAAGGAAGTTCTACCTTATTTTGGGGGATATTAAATTTGACTATCTTTGCAAATGATTGAGGTTCTTGGGTATTTTTTTCTTGATGTATGAGAGGAGGCGTAAGGCTCTGTAATTTTTGAGAATGATCACTATTTTCTCTACGTAATTTAGAATAAGGTTTTATATTTTCTTCACGAAATGTACAATGAGAGTTTACAGTTTCTACTATTTGCACTGAACTATTAAAAGTATGATGAATCCCAATATTTTTATGCACCTTGGAATTGCAATTGCATATAACTAAGTTATTGTGATCAAATAGAATAACATCCGAGAAATCGTGATCACACTCCACATATGTTGTCATAAGAGATTTCAAATCCGTACTATGACATCGACAATGTCTACAGAAAGAAAGACAAACCAAACTGTTATTTGAAATCTGAAATTTTGAATCAGATTCCTTTCCCGCTGAATTATTATCTTTTATAGGTAAAGATGAACAGAAATCAGTACTGTGCATTTGCAAAATACGTACTTGCTGTGGATTTAAATATATAATCTGATACAGCTGACTTGATTCTCCACCATGGTTGATTCCTCTCTCTGGTATTGCACCTAAAGTATACTGAGAAGGCGAGGAATTGTGAGAAGTATCATCTTTTTGGGGTATATTTTCTTTCGATAATCTCTTCAGGATTTTAAAAGGCCCATTTGTGTTGGGTACATTCGTATTATTTTGAGAACTCGAATTTAAGAAACTACTCACATAAAAAAATAGTGTCCAGTGCATTTTTAAGATTTTACAATTTAAATATTTATTTATACTCATATTTTTCCTGAAAAATCTGATTACTTTTTTGATTGATCAAAAATAAATTCAGAACTATTTTAGTGGTGTGTCTGATAATTAGATCCTAAGAATATGCTTGATATAAACATGTAGAAACATATGCATAATGCAGAAATCACGTATTTTATGGAGCTAGAAATAGTCTATGTAGTATTTATTTCAAGTAATTTTAAATTTTTAATCTTGTAATTTTTATTATGACCTTATAAGGAAATTTCAACATGATAGAATATCAAAAAATTCAAAAAATTTTGAATATAGAAGCCAGAAAATTATTGCCCTGAATCTTTTCATAGAGCTTAAATTTTTAAATAAAGGGATATAAAAATATTTAGTTGATTACACTCATATAAAACAATACGTAAAGGAAAGAAGTAGAATATATTTTTTTTTAATTCAAAAATCTTCTAAAAAACACGTCACTGTAATTGCAGCTAATGATACGCCACGAAATTTCTAGAAAAATGGCAAGAAATTTATAAAAAACACATATAATTCTAACTAGAAAAATATAAACAAGGAAATATTCAATTGTTTCTCTACAACATAGTAAAAAAATGCTGTAGCTTGTATATTTTAATCTTCTTTGATTCTTTTGTTTGAATTAATTTAAAAAGAGTATTACAAATCAAAAAGATTGGCTGGTTCATTTAAAAAATAAGATAAAAATTTATAATTTGTATTCTATGATGCAAATACAACATTTGAATAGAATTTTGTATATTTTTAGATCCCTTTATGAATCATATTGTTTTTTCGTTTACTAGGTTTGATGGTACAAACAGATTTTGAATAAATATATTGCTACGAAAGCTCGAAAAGCTCTTTTGATGGTATAATAGCTTTTCAGAATAAATAATCGCTTCAAAGAACTGCATAATCAATAATAACACACATATAAATCTTTGAAAATCACTAGTATTAAATATAGATCTGATTATAACCAAAATAAAAGAAACATAATAAAGGTTGATAAACATATTTTATTTCGAAATTTTTACATTATTACTAAAAGGTTACATGTTGACTAAAACAAAAAAAAATGATTTTTCATCGCTTCAGCTATGAGATGGAGGCACTATAAGAATTTGAAGTATATGTTACAACACTAAAAGTATATAAATAGCATTAAATCCAGTGCTGATTTATTATAATTTAACATTCTACAAAATCTAAAAATTTGCATTGAACTTTAGAATTTTACGTTTATATTGGAAAAATTGGATTTGTAAAAGATATGTAGGTAATTAAGAAGTTTTAAAATTAAATAGTAAAATAATTTTGCATCCATATACAAATATTCTGCAAAAGATTATAGTTTTAGCCAAAAAAGTCATCTAAAAAATTGCTTTAAAAATATTTATATTCATTATTGTCTATATAAATTAAATCATAAGAGAGTTGAAAACGAACAGGAGTAGTATCCTTAAACGGGTATTATTCACATCAATGCCATTCTTTATCATCTAAAATCCAAATTTTCAAAAATTCATGTAATCTAAGTAATATCCCAGACAAAAAAACCTTAAAAATAACTTTTTATTGTATTTTTCTACAATTTAAACCTCAAATTATTTTATTCTGCCATGTTCGAATCAGACGTTGCATGATTAATTTGTTTAATAATTTTTTTTTTCTACGTGTAAAACTAATTACGAAAAACCCTTATTATATTAAATTTTATGGTGGTATTAGATATAAGAAGCTCTAATCAGCTACAGAAATTCTTAAAAATTTTAAATTTGTAACTTTTTTGATTTAAAATACAAATTCGCATATATGTAAAACTTTTTGCTGTTGATTTCATTTTTTGTACTTTCAAATCTATAACTTGAAGTGAATTTTCAGATAAAAAAGCAAAAAGACCTTTAATTTTTTCTCTGCTACATTTAAAATCTATGAATTTAATACAAAAAATTAAAGACTTCAAATCGCATTATATAAATTTTACATATCGTTTAAAGTTAGGAAAAAAATTTGTGCTATTGCCGATCGCATAGAAAAAAATTTGTACGTTTTTTATATCCTATACTGTGTATTCAACATTTACATTGCTTTTTTTATTTTTGTTATATTTCAATGCATCATTTTATTTTATAGTTTTTTTTATAATTGTAGTAATTACATAAATAAATCGTCAAAACGGATAAAGATGCATAGCTCGAACTACTCGCTAGAGAATTATTTTAGGCAAATCTTCGAACACTTTATGGTCCTATAAACAGTTCGAATATTGTTTTCAACTCTATAACAAAATTGAAAATATTTATACCTATAAAAATTGCATTATACAGATATTTCAATCTATTTTGATAAAATTTAATATAATATACAATTTTTTTGTTAAAAGTTTCGGGTGTATGCATAATTTATTATGAATTTTGAGAGATGAATAAAATATTTACGTTTCGCATATAATTAGGTTCAAATAAAAATATCAATACTTTAGATAATTTTGGCCCGAATAAAATAGACTCATTATAAGAGGATACAAAAAATATTTTTAAAACTATTTAACAATGTTCGTGGTTACACTATGGTGTAATACATGCAAAAATTAAAAAAAAATTTGCAATTTTATTTTTATTTTTAATCTATATAATAAGCTAGGACATTACCATAAAACGGACGTCTTATTAAATACTAGTCCAACAAATCAATTTAAAAGTTCTAATATTAAGAACACGAATACATTTATATATTAGCGTGAAAAAAGATAGAAAAACGTAATTTTATAATAATAATGCTGAATGACTTAGGCTAACTACCTGTTATGGGTCTGGGAAATATCTAACAAGTGTAATGTAGCCCTTACAGTGGATATTTTGCTGCTGATAAACATTTAATCCAAAAAAAAATTACATAAAGAATCATAAATCATAAAAAATTCAGAAAAGATTGTATCCTTGAATAATATAAAAAGTAATTTACAAATTTACAAGATATGGATCATATTTGTTCTTGAATTATAAAAATATCAAAAAATAAGAAATTTAACGTGTTTAAAGGTTATATATCAATCTATGAACTCTGTCTGTTTTCAAAAATCGCCAATTTGATACAAAAAAAATTACTTGTGTACGTTCTCAAAAAATACAGTAATGATGCTATTAGGAATATTGTGTAATTCGATCGACACACTCATGTAAAAAATATAAAATAACTCCCTTTTTAATTATCTAATAACATAAATGTAAATCACATTACCATTTTATCAATAGAAAATTTTAATGATCTAAAAATTTTTATATATAAATTATATTATATATGTAAATTATTTAACTCAACATGCATTTAATTTTTAAATTATTATATATGGACTTATTAAAAGAGATATTTCTCTTTGAATTTCGGGTATTCTATGTGCTTGTAATTTTTACAGGATTAAAATAATTTTTAAAAAAGGCTATTTTTGCTATTAATAACTGTAAAGAATATTAAAAACCTTGAATTGATCTCTTTTGTGACTAAATCTGTTTTTATAAGTTAAAAATAATTTGAACTATCGTTGTTTTCATCGAATTCTTGATTTATGTAAATTACAAGCTTATTATTTAGCAATCACATTTATAATTCTTACGTAATTTTTTATATTATAAAGATATTAATTTATTTTTGATATTCACACAACAAACATTTCCGCTTTTAGTTTATTTATGGGAGCTTCAATTTTTGTGAAAGTATATTTTACCAGTTTTGGTTTTTTCTTATAACTAATAGCATTAGAAAACTTTAGATTCTTTGATTGTTAGATCTTCCTTGATGTATATTATTACTTCATGAATTTTTTAACACATTTATTTTTAAATACCTCGTTTTTTTGTTCTGTTTGCTACTTTATACGTTTTAGACCCCTTAAATATGACTAAAATAGTTTGGTGTCCTTATATTGGTCTTTTTAAGCATGTTGTTATACGTTAAAGGTATTTAAGAAAATTATAGTAAATCATATCCACTTGGTATTCATTTTTAATATTAGTCTGATTATCTTTGCTGGTTACTCCTTTTTCTATTAATGTGTCAAGTTTCTGATTTTACAATGCACAAAAATATTGGGCCTATATGTGATAATTAAATTTTATTAGTCGTCAATCCACATTTCGATTCTACCAGTTGATTTTAGATTATTTTTTTAAAACTGAGTGTGCTTAAATTTTCATTGATATTTATAATATTAATTTTCTTGCGATTTTACAGAGAGTAAATCAAAATATCAAATTTCTATGTGTATTGTCATCTCCAAGAATTCTTTTATCTTTTCTTAGTTTGTGATTAGACGTAGAAAAATCTTTGTATTAACGCGAGAATTTTGCTTTTTCTCTAAGATTATACTTTTTTTCTGCCAAAAAAATTATTCATTTCCCAATAATTTTATTTTTTAAATCTTTAACTTTTATAAAACGATTTTTTTTGATATTTTTTTGCTGTTTATGGGTAAAGGTTTTTATGTTGTTTGTATATTTTATTTAACACATATAAATTTCATCTTGCTTTTACATGATCATTCTATGATGTATTATAACTTCCTAAAAAAGGCATTGAAAGCTCTGATTTGTGCATAATATGTTTTTTGTCTAAATCCTTCATTTTAATTACTTCTGATTGTATGGCTCTTAACTCAGTGAATAGTAAATTTTTTGATGCAAAGGATTTTTTTATAGAAATTCAAATAAATATGTCACGTTTCTGGTTCTCTTTTTATGATTTAAATCGTTGTTTTTGTGATTTTTGATGAGTTAATGATTAATCTTTAGCACCTTCATTATACAATGAAATATTTTAAAAAACAAGAATAGCTTAAAAACCCTATATTTTTTTTTAAAAATGAAATTAAAAGCCGTTTATCAATTATTATGTATTTAAGTCATTCATATTTTTTGATGATATATTCTTGAAATAAAATTGTCGCAAACTTTCTTAAATTCATAATCCCTTATTGATGATATAAAATCTTAAAAGTTTTAAAATGATTTAAACACATATTCAGTTCTAAAGGCGTTGCATTCTACCCTTCAGAGTTCATTTCTTGTATTTTTCAACTATAACTAATTAATTTATTTCCATTTAACAAATTAATTAAGCTTCTTATATAATTTTCAACTTTTACGATACCTTGTATATAAAATTAGATCATCTATGAATATAAATTCTTCGTTATATCTGGAATATCTTATCTATATAGGGACGTATTTAAGAGGGAATTCTATGTTGATTATTCTGCTTAGTGATTCCTTCGCAAAACAATTAGAAGTAGCAATAAACAATAACCCAAAATATTTTCTTTTTTATACAGCCTGTGTGTATGGTAAACGCTTTCAACTTTATAAAATTTTATTTCCACAAAAATAATTATGTTTTCTAAGTCCGCTAACAATTAAGTACCATCTATCGAATCATTTTTTTTCATGAGATCAATCGGTTTTTTACACAATTTATTGCTGTGTTAATTGACCTTAATTTTCACTTTTAGTATTCAAGTATTGTCCAATTTTACTTTCGATTAAAAATATAGCAGTGCAATCAAGGTTTCTAATATATTTTTTACCCATCTTTCCATCTAAAGTTCAACTTCTATTGAAATAAATAAACTAGTATTTTGAATTTTTATATTTTAATACTTATAGAAATCAGCCTTTTACTAATATAGATACTTATAATCCGATCAATAGTTTTGTTCGTGATTTAAGAAATCATAAAATTATTTGCCGAAGGATCTATAATGAAAATTAAACTTTTATCCAAAAAAAAACTAAATAATTAAATAAATATTCGATTTTGATTTATGGGTTCATGAGATTTTTAACATCCTATAGATGTTCAAAGATAATTCTAAGATTTAGATACAGAACAAATTTGGCTGATACTTCATAACACCTCATTATTTTTACAATCTTTCTCAATGCATCTTCTTCTCCCAAGACTTATTATTTTAACTGTATTCCACAATCTTATTGTTTGTGCGTATGCTTCCGCTTCAGTTAGCATTCTTAACTCCTAGATATCCGATTTACGGTTTTTTGTAGTTACATTATCCCAAGTTATGACGTATGGGATTTTTCGGGTTCTATATTTGGAAATTTGAGAGAGTTTATTTGCTAATATATCGTATTTTTAACATTTGTAGATAATCTTCATTTGTTATTTCTACTTCTATTAACGTGATAAGTTTTTCTTCTCATATAAAACGAAAATATTTGTCTATATTGCGATAATAATAAATACATTTTCATTCTTTTAGTAACCTAGATTTCTGCTAGATCTTTTCAATAACTTCTCGAACCGAGTGTTTACTGATGTTCTCGTGTTTTTAAAAGTTTCTTTTTGCTGTGAGTATAAAATATATGCAACTTAAAACTTCGTTATATCTTCGTAAGTAATCATGGACAAGCATTCTTTTACATTAGCTTTCTAGGCGGTCTACCGTTTTATCTGTTTCTCCATGAATTTAGTATTTTGACCTTATACAAATAACATTTTATTCTGCATGAAAGAAAATCTTTCTTTTCCTTTTGACTTAAAGTTTGCATTTTTTCAACCTTACAATCCTGCCATGTCAATTATTATGTTGTGTAGATACTAAAAAGTGATTGATGTAGTTTTTATCAAAATTTACTCGGGTATCTTTCTTTTCGCTTCAACTCTATAGATTCATTGGACGAAATTTTAAGTTATATTGAGCCATATATATCCATAAATTTTATGCTGGTGTGCTTTTTTTGGCTCTTTTATGTTTTGGGTGCTTCTTCTCTTGGTGATATTTATTTAGTGGTATAAAATGTATTATGTAACTTTCAAAGCATTTTCTCCAATAAAAATTGAACACTCGATAGTCTTTCTAGTTCATCTTTTTTACAATATAATCTATCTTGTTTTCTGGCTTAAACGAATAGATTCATCTGCATAAACCTTTCTTATCCAATCATTCATTTAAGAAATGTCATTTTGATATCATTTTTTAACGCCCATATGATATTTTATTAGTGAAATTGCGTGCTCGTACAATGATTTATATAAGTTATTTCTGTTAGAGCTGGTTTTGACCGGATTTTAAATTCCTAATATAATTTCATCACAAATTTTTTTAAATCGCAAAACTAGTATTACTGATACACTACCTTTTAAAATCCGAGGCATTTTTATACATTCTACTTTCTATCTGATTCACATTTTCACTACATCCAAAATTATTTGTTGCGGGTTTAGATTTTTTTCAACCTAGTTCTATGCAATTAAATAAATTTATTGTTTGTTCTGTTTCTTTGGCAATAAGCTTATGATCATCTATAAATATGAAATGATTTTTTCTACAAGAGGATTCATCTAATGGTATTTTTACTGAATGGATTTTTCGTTAATTAGTCTACTTAATGAATCCAAATACATGAAAAATATAAGTGTTTATAGACTATTACCTTGTAGTATTTTTAATCATGCCTTTGTTAAATATTTCTATGTTTTTATACCTTAATACAATTTCTATCAGCTTATTATCGCACCTATAAACCTATATACCCACCATGAAAGATAAAATTTTGTGGTAATCGTGTCATTAGATAATTTAATTTTAAACTAAAAAATATTGTAAAATGAATCTTGAAGCAAATAAGTAAGATCAGAAGTTTAATATTTTTAAGATTACGGACAAGCTTTTATCAAGATTGATAAATAAAAAACACCACAATAAACTAATTTCTCTTTTCAGTTATTATACCCTTTATTTTATTATTTTGAGTTTTAAATCATTGTTGAATATTTAAAAGCCTAATAATTAATTCCTGCCATAAAATAAAAATATTAGTTGTGGAACACCATATCATTAGTAAAATTTATTTACACTCTTAAAGCATGTATAAACTTATTCTCTTGTCTGCGAAAAACCAACATATTCTAATATTAAAAATTTTAATTTTGTGAAAGTATGTGTATTTATTTATATATTTCTGCCATAAATCTATTTTAGTCATATTAACTAAGCTTAACAAGTATTTAATTGAAATATACATATATTCAAAATACTATATGATCATAATATATTTGCGTTATGAGATAGCTATGATTTATTGCCGCTTCAATCGCAGTTAAAGAGATTTAGATGCAAAAAAAATTAAAATTTTTTTTTTAATATACTTTAATTTTTTTTGTGGGGATAATAGTTTTGATTTGGAATATTCATTTATTGTTAATAACTAAGGGTTTTCTTTCTAAAAACTAATATATAAAACAAGCTTCTAGTCTTGGGAAAATGAAGGAGATTAAGAAGAATTATTCCACCATCTTTATAGCACAAATACTATTGACCATTTTTATTGGCATATGAGCTACTAAATTCACGTTGTATTGTTTTAGTTGCTATTTTGTAAAAAAAACAAAACTATAGAAAAATTTATTTATTTGACTTTATTTTTTGAGTTTGAAACTTTTAAAAATTGATTCGTTTTTTTAAGTCCAAAAAGTCATATTCTATATCTTGCAATATATTACATTACAGTATAGTTATAGTAAAATCTTTATTATTAACCTGAATATGATACCATTTGCTTTTTTTTATGTTTTTAGCAGGATGGCATTTATATAACTTTGTATGGGGCTATATGAGTATCAAAACAAAAATTTATAGTCACAAAATCAAACATTTCACGCAAATCAAGGCTTTAAAAATTACGAACAAGAATACAAGTTATTTCTACGGTTTTTTGCTTTTTTTAACATCTATTTGATATTAGTTCATATAAATCCTATTGACCTGATGAATTTTTTATTTGTTTTCAATACAGAAAAGAATTGCATTGAAAAAAAAAATTACTGAATGGATAAAATATGTATTATTTTAGATAAAATATGTATTTTATACTTCTACTGCATAAAAAAATGCATTAAGACAAAACTTCCCTTATCACCACATAGTATAACCACACTGCTATAATTTTATGCTCAAATATAAGATAATATGTATTGATCTATTTAATATAAGCTTTTATAATAAAACTATCTAAAGTTGAATTTTTCATGGCCATTTGATCATAAAATACAAACATTATATAGAACCTATTAAAATATTTTGATGTATACATGTTTTATGCCACCCTTGTTTGCTATTATCAATAAAAAAAGGCCAAACCGATACTGTTATATCAAGAGTAGGTTGAGAAATTGGCAAAATAAAAAAATAAATGTTCGAATATATAGAAAAGCGATATTGCTAGAATAATCGAAAATCTGTTATTATATTTATATCTTCTATTATGATGCAAATATTATCATGCCATTATGATTTAAAAAATAAAAAACAGTTTTTTTATGCTACATTAAAACATAAAAAAAAATTTATAATACTTTTCGAGCGAACTTTTTAACAACATAAAAACTTAAATAGGAATTGAATATTCGTATGCGTTTTTTGACTCGTTAAAGATAAAATATTGTATATAAATATACTACTATCTTATTTTTATCCTTTCAGTCTAAAATCAAATGTCAAATTCAGATGTAATGCACAAATCAAGGAAAAAAAACATGTTTACCCTTATGTTTTTAAATTTCAAAAAAAATATTTTATCAATTTTTATACAAGATAAATTCTTCAACACGTAATTACTATCGGTCCTTATTTTTTATTTATGGGTTAAGTTTACTTTTCCCAATCTCATCTATTAAGTTGTATTCAGCGTGTTAAGAATATTGCACAACTCCTTGATGCATCTTTTGACACTTTGCCCTGATCTATATTCATCAACTGCTCTTCTTCTCTCAAATGAGATCTGTTCAAGTGTCATGCAGAGTGTGAGAGCTTGCATGTATGCTTCTACTTCGTCTGTGATTTTTAACTCCTTAACATATTTTTTATGATATTTTGTGACCACCCCATCTCAAGTCATCACATATGGTATTATTCACGTTTTACATTTGTAAATTGGACCATTTTCATTTGATAAGAAGTCATAACTCTTATATTCTTCATCTTCAACTACAGTTAAGCTATCAAGGCTAGTTATATCTATTTCAACGCGTAATCATATTTTCTTTTTTATCATATAGAAAAATATAGGGTCTATTTAGTTTGATAAAAATATCTGTTTTAATTCGAGTATCAACTTTTATTTCTGAATTTTCGTTTTTGCAGATCTCTTGTACTGAGTGAGTTCTGATCTTTTTGGTTTTGTTGAAGTTGTATCGTCTTGATAGGAGGAAATGAAGACATCTTACTATTTCATTATGTCTTCGCGTGTAATCATGCCCTAACATTTTCTTGCATCTTGTTGCAAGGTGATCAATTGTTTTCATAGCTTCGTTACAATGTGGGCATTTTATCCTCTCACCGAAAAACACATTTCTGTCTTGAATAAAACATAATTTTTCTTCTTCACTTGGTTTAATGTTGCCATCTTTTATCCATCTTGATGATTCAACAATATAATCTTATCATTATTCTTGGCTTCATAAAAAAGTTTACGTTAATGGTTTTTTTTATGTTACACAATAGACTTTCATGCTGCTTTTTCCAGTGTCTAGATAATGGTGATATTGGCATGATATATATTTTTAATATATTCTTCAATTAGTGAGAGATGCGTCTTGTTATCTTTTTCTACTTTTAAAATTGTAGCCCTCCTCGGTGAACTGTTTTTACTGTTTTCAAGCAAATTTTTTGGCTGGTAGATCATCTTCTCGGCTTTAAATTCAATATTAAATAGCCCACGTGCAAGTTCATTTCTTTTTAAATATAATCTTTGTTTATTACTAACCTAGAGGTGAATAGAAAGTTTATTTATAAGATCTCGTATCTTATCTATAAGTTTTCTTTATTCTTCCGTTTTATTTTTTTCGGCTATATGGTAATTTATGTGTGATGTTGAATGTTCATTAATGGCATTAAATACATTCTTAGCATTCTGTTAAGTCTTGCATAAATTTCTTATTCGTTATAGTATTTTTTCTGCAATTATAATAATCGTTTCTAGCTTTAGATCCAATTTTCTATTCTCAATTACGTTAAGATATTTATAGGCGTCCTGGAGTTCAATAAATGTTGCTACATCTATACACATTTCATTGTTCGTGGCAGACTTTTTTTTTATTTTAAGGTTTACTACAATAAAGAAGGTTAATATTTCTACCGTCATGAGTTTAAGAAATATGAATTTAAAATATAACAAATATAAACCGTTTCTGTAGAAATTTTATGCTTGAAATCGGTTTTTAAAAACGTAAACACGTATAAAATAATGTTTTTCATATCCGGGATTATATTACCATAAATATATAGTTTTCGTTATTTCCCGATATATTAGGGCGGGAAATAAGCTCTAACACATCTAATACAATTTTTAAAACAAAAAATACATCAAAATTTGCTATTCTTATAGATATATTGAAGGTATTGTAAAATATAAGTTGAATGCTTTTGAGATATCTCTACTTAGCTTACAACGTCTCAGAACATGTGATATGTATATTGGACGTATCTTAACCTATAAATTAAATTTAAAAATTAAAACAAAATGTTTGAAGAAACAAAAAATAAATTTATACATTATTTATTATTCAAATTCAATGTAGAATCATTTTTACAATATTTCTTTCCTATAATTTTTCAATATCTTGACATATATTTTAAAATGCTAAAATATAAATTTTTTGGGCCTTTTTTTAATATATTATTTGTAAAAACTAATATTTAGACAAAGTAACTTTACAACAATAGATTTGTGAAATAAAGTTTTGTTTGGTATAACTAAAGCGTAATTATAATTTGTGAATATAACAAATAATTATTCATCCATAAAACCGTAATCTTTGTGAGATCTGGGATGGAAATTTTAATTACATAATGAGAATCAAAAAAAAGGCCTTATTTAACATCATTAAAATTATTTCACGAGGTTTATAAATTATGATTGCATTTTTTCGAAAAACCCAACGAATTCACGGTAGTTTAAAACCCAAATGTAATGTAGAATTAGAAAAGGTTTTCTTTGTATTTTAGTGTTAATTGCACTAATATAAAAATATTCTTGGCTATTTTCAAAATCAAATGTATCAAATATAATTCATTAATGTGTTTTTTTGATTTCAAAAAAATCAATGATAGAAATGACTACACACAAATTAAAAAAAAAAAGCTTTGTTTATTTTTGATCATTTATTACCTCAATTTAAATTGAAGTTAATAGATTTTTCATACGTTTTTCGGCATAAAAAATCGCAAATTAACATCTTAAGCAAAAAAAATAAAAAAATATGCATAATATTACATCAAATAACAAAATCTTATATAATATTTTCTATCTTGTACTGTATTTTCTTTAAGCATATTAAACTTGTGGATAAAGGAATAAATAGATAAAAAAATAAAAATTAATTTTAATACGATCAATAAGAATACGAATGTAGGTTTCATACTCTAAAAAACCACAAAAGTATCATTAAAAATAAAAACTAAATTTTTAAGGTCAAAAACTTACTAATTATACTTTTATGCCATAAAATTGTAGCGTTGATTATAAATAATATATATTAAACCGAGTTTATTAATGTTTTTTGATTAAATACTTGTAATCTAAAAATTTCATAATATATAAGTTTATTCATGAAAAATTTAACAATAAATCCTGGATGGTGTACAATTTCAATTAACAGTTATGACTTAATATTAACAACATAAGTATCTATTGTATTTTTGTATAACGAATACGCATTTACACGGTTTTATATTATTTGTGCATTACTAACCTAGAAAAAAATGTGATATGATTATAAATGAAAAGGTTTTTTTGTGTTGAAAATATATAGTCGTACAATCGATTTGTGACAATTGAATTTTATGTCGGTTGTAACCCATAACCACATTTTAAATCCCAAAAACAGCCATTTTTACATAATTTTTGCTATTTTTTTTGCTTAGGATTATTAAAAATCTCAGCGCATTCGCAAAATCTTAGATGCCAATAATATAAAATGATATAATAAGATTTTTTGATCGATTTATTATGACCGCTGGTGCAACAAAGAGTTCAAAAGTCTAAATGTTATGATCGGTTATATTTTTTTAATATACTTGATAGAAATCACTTAAATCTATTTACGCCTTCATATAGATTTTTTTTAAGTTATTATACTTTTATGGCTCTAGAACATCCTTAAGCATTTAAAAGAAAATATAAATACCAAAAAAGTTAAGGTTTAAAAAATACGCGCAAGTAACAAAGTACAATTAAGGACCATTATAGATTAGAAAATCATAGAATGGTGCATGTTCATTTTATTTTAAATGAAGCGAAGTTTTAAATTCATTATTAATATATTTTAATGTCTGGTTTTATTTTGTTTTTTGTTATAGCACTTCCCTTTTATAAGAACTAAGAATATCAAAAAAAGTAAAAAAAAACAACTCGATACTCTCCAATTAAACTAGAACACAGAAATAATTATCCAATACAAAAAATATTTATATTTTTAGGGTCTTTTAAAAGGTAACTACATATGTAATTTTACAACGCTAAAATATAATTATCTTTGTTTTGGCAGTATTTTATTTTATGGTAATATTTAATAAGTTGAAAAAAAAGTAATTAGCAAAAATTATAAAATTTATTTTCTAAGAGTAAACTAAGGCATTAACTCTTTAGTAGATTTATAAGAACATAAAGCATAATTTGATTTACCAAATGAATTAAAATGTTTAAAGACACATTACGTTTTCAAGTTATCATATAACCTGATAAATGCATGTAAACTTTAGGATATTTTTTTATGTTCTAGTTCTGACTTCGCAAATAATAGTTCTTTACAGTGAGAATTTATGATTACAAACTATATTTTTAGAATAAGAAAATCGTATGAAACAATTCGCAAAAAAATGATGAATACGATTTTTTTAATAGAACGGATATTTCAGATCTTATAAAGGTTTTAGAATTTATAAAAAAAATAGTACCGGAATTCGAATGATTGCTGGATAAGATAATATTTTGAATTTTTCAGCTTTAGTTGACCAAATGCTATAAAAATTTGCTCTTCTACTTAGATAAATATTAGCTTTAAGAATCTTTAGTTCATAAATTAGCATACTGATACTACTCCGATCACAACTCAACTATCATTTTATTACCATATTAATCAAAAAAAAGAAATTATATATATATAAATATACTGTTGTAATTCCCGAAAGTTTTCATTTAAAAATGTGTAATGTCACGGAAATGAATGTCTATTCTCAAACGATAATCGTTGAAAAACACTTAAGTGTTTTAAGCTTTTTGAGAAAGATGTATTTGGGTGAACTATAAGGATGTTGTGCTTGATAAGAATATAGAGCTTTTTTGTATAATGGTGCAATCTGAAGTTTTGCGTTAAAAAATATGAAAATTTAGAGGTAAAATAGGCCTTGAATAATTTATGCTCGAAAATGTCATTGGTTCCTTTAATTGCCAAAAATATCATTCATTCACAAGATGGATTATATTTAGCTGTCAAAATTGGGTCACGAATACCAAAAACGTAGAAAATACGCTAATTAAGTAATTTTCTGTTTTTTTTCATGTTTATTGTATGTTTATATATTACTTATGTAACGTCAAACATTTTATGGTTAATCAAAATGATATATTTGGAATATTGACCGTATATATATTTATACAAATATTTTGAAATACGAATAAATTAAAAAATAATAATATATTTTGCACAAAATCGTTTAAAATATATATTGATAATATTAAATGCCAAGAATCTACCTAAATAAAAACTCCGTTTTATATTAAAGTGATTTTATGTGCAACAATACATATATAATATTTTTTTCAGCCATAAAATTGTGTAAAAGTATTATTTTTTTTAATAATATGTTTATTTGCGTTATAAAGTATAAATATTTCATCTACGGTAATTATAATAAACCAAGTTTAGAAGCTAACAATATTCTTTGCAAAATAAATGAATTATTAAAAAATGAATTATAAGATAAAAATTACTGATTTAAAAAAATATCAGGGCACTTTTCATCATTTTATGACATTAAAAATATTTTCTCGGGTTTGAAATTGATCACTAAAGAAAATAAAATCTAAACCAGGAATTTAGAAATGTAAAATTACATATCAAAAATCCAAATATAACCATTTTTCTTGATCCATGATATATATAAATATTTCAGAAATCAGAAAAAAAATTATAAAGCAATTTAGTACAATACATAATCATAAAATATTTAAATGGTCATTTTTAATTACTTCTGGACATCAAACCACTAATATCAAGTAAATGTATATCAAAACCTAAGCCCTATGTTATGGTGCTTAAAAGTTTTTAAATATATATTCTAAAAATACTTAGACTACGCCATGCAATAAAATAATACATGATTTGCAAGATATACATGAAAAATCTTAATTCTGTTTTAATTACTAACTAAAACAGTCAATAAATAAGATATATGTTTTAAGTCACAACAGCCATTTAAAGACTTAACTTATCTGTATATATGTGCATTTCCCGACTCTAATATTATACATAATTCTTTCACAAGACGGATCACAAATTCAGCTATATAGGCGCATTTAAAGATATAATGTATATGCAGTTGAAATATATATAATTTTAATCGAAAACTCTTTATTTATTTATGTTTTGCTTCTATTACTTTTGGGAAGTTCGCTTTATACTAATAAGAACCATTGCCTAACTGCTGCGTCTATCTGTGGGACTCCCCCTGAGCTTCTTGTCACCCGTAATCACCGTGGATTGGACCCTTTCAAATAGGCAGCAGTCATTATGTGGAGGGAATGTTATTCTGTCTACTGCTCATCGCTAAGGTATATAAGCTACAACCACATTATACATTTAATAAATATCCTTGCTGAACGGGGTGGGATCCTTTTCCATACTGAAGGCATAGCTTCAACAACTTTCACAGCAACCTCCTATTTCTCATGGCTTGTCGGTGCCTTATGGTATAACTTTATTGATTACTGGCCGCCTCTTCGGGTATTTTTCTTTAATGTAAATTCTTTCGGAAATTATTATGGTGGGTGGAAGTGGAACCCGCGACCCTTCACACTGGGGTCCGACTTGTAAACCACTCAACTATACCACCCTTATAAAATCAATGTAATAATTTAATCATAATATTGGTTTAAAATCTAAGAATATATTTAGTGTTAAGACATATAGTGAAATATAATAAAATCTTCTGTAAATATATCTTGAGTTTCTTAATTCCTAATTTTTACATAATCTGTGATACATCGATGAATAAATATGTACAATAATAATCTATGCAAGTATAATTACAAAATTTTGATGATCATGATATGTCATACTCCTTTTTAAGATGTTCAAAAATATAATCTCGCTAATATGTACAAAGTACGATTTCTATAGCAAAGAATGTATATTTCATAGTTATAATTCATATATATTTATTGCACCATTCTTTTATATATTTCAATCATGCGTAAAGTAATATCTATTAAACTTCGAAAATTAATCGGTATTTAGCAACTTTTAAAGTTATTTCTTAGTTTATCAGCCCGGTTTTTAAGATCAAACTGTATCTTTGACTTCTTAAGTTTGTCTTTCTTGTTTTTACAACAAATGAAATACTTGTAACTAAAAATTTGTTAAAAACTATGTAAACGTTTTTTTGTATTTCAAAAATCATTGACTGCTACATAATTTGAATGCATGAATATTTATATGATTATAAAATACTAATCCGTCCTATAAATCACTTTTATCGTCTTTGCAATATTTATTTAAGTGTGATTTTGTTTTTCAATTATGTCAGTGTAGAGAAATATAAATTGAGAATACTTTCGGGGTGAAAGTGAACTAATTGGTATAAACTCTATTTCTATAAAATACTTGATAATTTTATGTTATTAATATTTTTGCTGGTTTTAAATATCAACAGCATTTATATTACTCTTATAGCTTCAATTTTACGCAAAAATAGATCCCATATATGCATTAAAAAAGAATAAAGCGTGATATGACATGTTAATTATAGTTTTAAATACATTATAACAAAAAATACGAAAATATATATGTAAAGCGAAGTATAATGACAAGTGTAGCCATTAATAAATATGGGTAGTAATTTAATTATCCTACGCCATTAAAACAATGATGAATATAAATATATGTTATAATTATGCCTGAAATTTGTTTTTTAAGCATAAATGTATTTTTTATATGCTTTTAGGCTATTTATATAATGCGGCATAATCACTGGGGTGTATTTTATTTATGTTTTCTCCTTTTTGGTTTGTTTAAATTTCTGATAGATTCTATTTACAATTTTGACGTTTTTATTATGATTGATGTCGTTAATTGTGTCATGAAAAAGGGAAACAACATCGTTTTTAAATTTTTTTATCACAGATTCATACGATTTGAGCTTGTTTAAAAAGTATTTCTTGTTCCCATATTCTGACGCTAAAAAATGAAGTTTGATTGTATAATATACAAATCGAAAGTTATAAGTAGTGATTATATGAACAAAATATATTTTTTTGTCCCTAAAGTCCATATTTGTGTGGTCTTTCCGCTGATAATCGGTCATGGATCTCAGCTTTTGCAATATTATTGTGCCTAGTACTTCATCGATAATAGATCCTTTCATAATTATATCCTTAAGAATACCGATTATAATGGAATTGAAATGTATATTTATGATAACATTCAGATTTTTTACCTCTATATCATGTGTTCTTTTATTTATTTTTTTAAATGTGTCCGTCACTTGTTTATAATCGAAAGTATTAATAGGCTCAAAAATAATTTTGTTTTGTGGGAGCTTCCGTCTAACATAGTTCAAATCGTAATTTACCAAAAAAGAGACACATTTTATATCATACAGATGTTCTGCTATATATGCATCTATGAAACTATACAATATTTCATATTGATTGCTGTTTAGCAAATTTATTATTCCTGCGCTAGTGATTTTATTGATATATTTAAAAGGTTCTGTGTTGGTTATTTCTACTCCATATATATCTAATACCTTTTCTTCAATATTAAAGCGATCAAATATTTCTTTTATCTTACCGTTTTTCGATTTTTCCGTGAAATAGTCATCGTATCTTCCTTTTTGTTGATCTATTGTGCAACTTTCTATTTCTAAATTAGGAGTTTTATCGTTTAGAAGTTTAACTCTCGATTTAAGTGTATTATGAAATGCATTCAAAAGCCATGTAGTTTCTTTAGAGTTCGAATTATATCCCTCTAACCATAATAACATCGTTTGTTTAATGAAATCGTCCCCAAGTTTACTGAAATAAAATTCCAGAGCTTCTAAAAAATAAAACTTCTCGTTTTTCATTTCTCTATATAATGTAGTGTCTCTTAAAATATATATTGGTTCTCCTTCCGCAAACTCAATCTGTTCATTTTCCTTTGTTAGCATATTGTTTAAATACAGTATAAGTAAAATCAATACAACCATTTTTATAGATTTCTCAAGTCGATCCAAAATATTAGCACCTAAAATATATAATGCCCTGTAAAGATTATTGACGTTTTAGTTTATCAAAATAATATGTTTTTTTAATAAAATGAAAATTCATCTTTAATATTTTATGATAAATTATAAATTCATATTATATCAATATCATAAATTGCCATTATATGATTTAGATCATTGAATTAATTAATTAAATAATTAAATAATAATTAATATGAATTTAAATAAAACAATAAATTGCCAAAAAAAATATGTAGTACAATCTTTAATTAATGTCATAACTTGTGATTTTTTGGTCAAAAAACCAAAAGTCGTATATTAAAAGCCTAGGAATCCCAGCTGAAGCAGGTGCGTCATCTCAAACTATAGAGTTGAAATGATGATAAAACTTAAAATAATAAGCTTTGGGGAAAGGCTTTGAGGGATATTGTGAAGATGGTCTAGGCTGAAACGAGTTTAAAGTTTATTGATTAAATGGATCAATCTAAAGTATTGCTTAGAAAGTTTTATATTCTGTAATCAAATTAACGCGTAAAAAATTTAATCATTTTCCTATTCCTTTATTTTATTGGAATCGGAAAGTTATTATGTTTTTTAGTAAAAAAAATGCAAAATAATTTCATTTTGCGTTTTCATAAACAAAGCTTTCAATAAGAAGTGTTATTATTAAAATAATTTACATTTCTTTATCTTTGTTGTGGACTTAATATATTTTAAAAATAAAACTAGTATATGTTGATTTTTTTTGTTGAACAATATTAAGAACGATTATTTTATCTTTGATCTTGATAATCTGCCATATATGATGAGTTACATAATAAAAAATTAAGATGTTATAATATTCGGCAATAAAATTTAATTTGTGTGCCTTTAAGAAATTTATGCACTTATATGTGAAAATATCTTATTGTCGGGCTTATGTGGATTTTATTTTTTTTAAGCAGTAAAAAGACCATTAGTTTGTTCATTTGGAATCTATAATGAAACTAAAATTTTATTGATCATTAATGATAATTTAAAACCAATCAAAATTTATAAATCAAATTTTTTTAATGTTTCATTTCGGCTATCTTAAATAAGCTTTTTATTGGTGTATGACTGAACCAATAATTATTTATTTAAATTATATAATTTCTTAAGATTAATATATTATGAAACTAAAAGACAATAATGTTTCAGATTCGTCAAACGCGAATTCCGATAAAATTGGAAAAGACCAAACCATCTCGAATGCAATTTTAAATTCTGCGGGGGATTCTTTAGTGGTTTTTCAGAGATCTGATACATTACGGAGACTGGCAAACGAAGATGATATCGTTATAGAAAAAAAAGATGAAGGATTAGATGACCCCAAAATTGAAATTATCAATATTATAGATCTTGAAGAGGATACATCATTGAAATGTAAAATATGTTTCTTGCATAATAATCCAATAAACAATATGCCGGATTTAATCGCCCCGTGTGGGTGCAAGGGTTCAATTAAATACGTTCATAGGACTTGTCTACGGTTGTGGAGATTCAAAGGAAAGAACATACGGGAAATTAAGCGCTGTGAGCAGTGTTGTTGCGATTATACAATAGGAGGAGAGCATCTTCCCCATAGTTTTGTTGTGAGATGCACTTGCATCACTACTATAACATTTTTGTTTTTTGTGGCGAATATGATGTTTAGAAATATTCAGGAAGCTATTTTCTTTTTGACGGACGATGGGATTAGTGATGAATGGATTGCAATAAAAAGCTATATGAGTGACAAACATGAAAAAATAAGTGATACGATACATAGAGCAAAAAAGGGAATTGATAAGAATATTTTTAGAAATAACATTAAAAATGAATCTAAAAATATTGATGATAAATTTGTTCTTGAGCTAAATAAAAATGGAAAAGTCAGTGGCGATAATTCTGCTAAAGTAGATGATAAATGCAATTTTATTGAGAACGGATTGGATTCAGCGGAAAAAAAGAACACAGAAAATACCAAAAATATCGATAAAGAACAGAGTACAAATTGGCGTAAGTATAGCAATAAGCGAAATTTTCATCACAAATCTAGCAAGTTTTCTAAAGGGTATTACTATATAAATACGAGCCCGGGGGCTGATTTTTTTCTCGAAAGTATGAAAAAAATTAGCTTATATGCATCTTCCATAGTTGTTTTGCTGGCTTATTCGTTTATATTCTCATGGAGATTCTGGCCTGTTTTCAACTTCTTTTTTACAGCTTGGCGTTATTATCAATTTGGATTTTTTTTCGATAGATATATTCTTTTTGTGTTTTCAATATATTATACAAAAAAAATATATTATGATCTATATGCGTACATAGATACACTCTATATTTTTGTTTTAAATTATAGATCTTAGACTTGCATGGAAGAAATTATATTATGTGACGCACTGTATCTCAGAATTATGTACGATTTATTAAATAGAAAAATATATTTTTAAACTATATTTATATATCAAATCATTTATATTTTGCGCTTCCTACATTAATTTATTATTCTATTCTTCTGTTAGCTATGATGATATGAAATATATGATTCTCAAAAACACAAACGAAAAAATAACCTTGTTCATGAAATTAGTTATACTTTGCGATTATTACATTTATGTATTCTATTCTTCTGTTAGCTATGATGATATGAAAGGTATGATTCTCTTAAACACAAACGAAAAAAATAATCTTTCTTTGTTTTTTTTACAATGTTCGTATATTTGTCTTTTGAATATTATGCTATTCTTATAAATCAAATAAAATGGTAATAGCTCTCTTTTTTTTAATTCGTAGATTTTATTTATATTTTATGCTTGATGCCGTATTATCCTCTGGAATGACTGCATGGATATATTCGTGACTATCCTAATACATACCATTCCAAAAATTATTAATGTAAATTAATAATTCAAAATATTAACTTACTAATGAGTGTTTTTTTTAAAATCATTAATATGTATTTATAATATATTTATATAGTAAATTTCACGTAGATTTTAGTACAGTTTAACAATAAATTTGTATATTAATACGATCGTTTACTATTTCATGTCAAAAATAACAGCTTTTCTTTATTCGTTCTTTTCTCTCATTACTATCAAATCTTTAAAATAAACCGAAAATTGGCTTACCATTATATTACAATTTTTTTCTGTTATTTTAATTTCGAAAGTAGATAAGCATTTAAAAAACAAAATTCAACAGGAAATGGTCAATTCTAATCGTTCGAAGGGGACCGTAAAGCTAAATGAATATAACTAGTTAATATTGTAGAGATTTTTGAAATATATCTTCGCGTTAAAAATAATAATTCGAGAAATTTTCCTAAAAAAATTGATAATTCAACGGACTCTTTTAATGGTAGTATATGCTGCCTGAAATGAATTTATTCGGTATCTTATTAGTTTCTATATCTTATGTTCCCATACATTTTCTGTTGTTAATTTTTTTGATATATAATAAAATATTATGTAGGCGTCATAATAAAGGCCGTTTTTGTGATATTTCAGTTTTTTGCAATGTATTATACTATTTTAAATTATTTTTGTGGTAAAAATCTCATAAATTTTCATTTTTACTTTATGGGGCATGAAAATACATACAGTCACTTTACGAACATATAATATGATCAGTGTTCATATTCCATTCGTAATGTCCTAAAATTTGATATATTGTGGTTTTATATCAGGCTTTTATGGTTTTCTATGAGAAATTAATCCAATAAATTTTTTATATAAATACAAAATTGAGCATTTAAAATTTTAAAATTGCAATATAAACTCAGAAATAAAAAATATGAAAAATTAGTATAACACTAAATAAAACGTTACTTGATTAAGAATCATAAAATAAATTATAAATAATAATTAAAAATTGGTTTTTTTTATTTTTGTGCTGTTTGTGTGTGTAAATAAAAAAAGTAAGACAATACAAATTTAGTGTGTAATCTACAGGAAATTTATATTACTGATCATTATAAAAAATCATAAAATATCTGCTATATGCTACAGAAATATTGTGTTATATATTTTTAAAATCAAAAATTTGCCTATTTCTGTGCATTTAATTACATTTGGTTTTTTATTATACTTAAAATCGATCCATAAAGTAAAATATATCATGCTTCGATGAGTTGTTTATAATATAAAAGGTGATCGTTTCTAATTGAAGATATGTAACATTGGTTAGTAGTATTTTAATGCACCATTCTTGATTGTTATAGCTTAACTCAGACTAGTTATAACAACAGATATAATGTATTTGAATTATTTTAAGCTTATTCTTTATTATAATGGATACCACAGGTTATGATATGATTTTATAATTCTTCGTCTTTAATTTAATGCAATATGCTTCTTATTTTTGCCACATAAAAGTCCAAACTTTGTCACTATAATTAGTTTTATTTTCAAATATTAAAATCGGTGCTAAATATGCAGTATAGAACCTTTAAATATACCAAAAAGATTTTAAAAAACCATTGAATAATTTTTAATACATATTCATTGTAAAAAGAAAATTTAAGACAAAGATACTTGATTTTTGTCACCGAATATGTTTCTTCGCCTGAAAGATGTTTGCAAAATCAAATAAGACAAGAGTTTTTTAATAAAAAAACAATACCAGGCGAAGAAGAAGAAGCTAAAATTATCTTTTCGATTCGTTTAATAATTTAATTTTTAATACTTGTTTTAAATAGGATGTCAATTCAAAGTTGTAAAGGCAAAAAAACCGAAATCTAAGATTATATATTTTAATTTATTTTATAGCATTTATGTATATTTAAAAATGCATTTGAAATTAGTAATTTTTTTTAAATATATTTATGAATTATTAAAAAAAATATTCTTATTCTTCTCAACAAATTAAATATTCAGCTTTGATTTTCTGAATTCGTCCTATCATTTAAATCCTCTTGCTCATCACGTCGAACCGTTTTGAAACAACTGACTTCGATCTCCAATATTGCCTTGTATTGATTTTCAAAAATTGCAAACCATTCGTTATTTTTTTCAATTTATCTATAGATACTCATAATATACGGTTTTATTTTCTTCAATTATTCCCCAAATATCTTTTGACTGAGTTTTTTATTCATAAAAAAACCTTTGCTTCAAATTGCGTATTTAATGAATCAAATAATGCTGAATTTGAATGTTAAAAGAAATGGATTATCAAATTTACCTATAATGTAAAAGCTTGAGAAAATTTGAACAAGAGAAAGAAAATTCAATGTGATTACCTGATATAAAAAATACAATTTTTAAAATGTTTCTGGGAAAGAAGCAAATTAGAAAAAATAATCAATTAAATATATCATATCTGGATACTGTATACTTGTATTTGTCTTAAACGATAAACTTTCTACAAACGCAAGAATTTCTGCCGACATTATTTAAATTAGATCCTCTATATAAAAAATAAGTTTTAAATTCATTAATTGCAATTATTCTTTTAGTTTTTCTATTATAACAATTATTATTTTGATTTATGGGCATTTTTATTTTAAAGTCTGGTCAATCTTTTATTCTTTGCCTTTTCGTTTCATTTTATTTGTATAAGGCTTAATCTTTTGAACCATATGGCCAATAAAATATAAATAGAAAGCAAATGAATAAGTTTGCTATTGAAATATATTTAATTGACTCATTTTTTCAAGTTTTGACGGCGTAAAATACAAAGATTATGCAACGCTGTTGATTCACACTGATCTTACTGTTAATCAAAAATATTGCTTAGTTAAGCTTTAGCACGACTAAAACTTAAATTCTTCTAGACAACAAGTTCTTTGGGAATAAATAATTAGGTTATTATTTTGTATCGAACATTAAAAAAAATATTTGTACGCTTTAATTTTTAGAACTGGATTAATTTAAATATCCTTACATTTGATTTTATTGGGTATTTTAATTAATTAAAGCTAAATATACTTGCTCCATCTTTTATATTCTAATCTAAATGTGAAATAATTATATTTTTAAACAACTATATGCTATTAATATAGGAATATTATTATAAAGAAACTCAGATAAAAAAATAAATATTAAAGCTTTTGTTAAATCATTTTTTATACAAAAAAATTAGACTGCGGCTTTTTAAAATTATAACTGTTTATAAAATTCATAGATGTGAAAATTGTCTAATGTTCAAAAATTGTCCAGTTTTTATTCATTTCTTAAAATATTTGTTTATTTTTTTTCGATTTATTTAAATTCAATAATATTGTCTTTGATTTATTTTATCTTCAGATCCAAAAATTATTAATAAACAATTATAAAATATTTTTATTGATATATAAAATCACATCAAATTTTCAAAAAAACTAAGTTTAATCATTTAAATAACATCTTTTTTTATATATTACGATAATTATGTATCCTTTCCCCTAAAAAACGTAAATTTGCATGCTAAATATATTCTCTAGAAGCACAAAAACTCGAAAAAAGCGTAAATCATTAAAATTTGAATTTATATACCACTTATGAAAAAAATACCATGAGCTTTAAGATCGGTTTGGCTTAAAAAAATTAGTACTCTAAAAACGATAAGGTAAAAAATTAAAAGTATATAGGTATATTATTTGAATTTTTTTTTGTATAATTAATCCTTATTAAATTTATTCCAATATACTTTTTGGAAAAAAAAACTGGATTTAAAAATATTTTAGACAGATACTCATGCTCACTGCATAAACACTATTTCTTTGATGGTAGTTTTTTTCTGCTTTCAAAATTGTTTCATTTCGAATATATTTGTTTATATGTAAGAATGAAATGAATTTTCTGTCTTTCTGTTTCTGTTTTTTTGAGCTAACGGAAAAATATGTAAGTCTTTGACCATGCAAACCATGCTTCATCTAAAAAATAACTAACAGTACTCCTCTAAAAAAACAATAATCTATAATAAATTTATATTTTTCATATTTAAATGGGGGTTTACGATGCCTCTGGATTTTTTTTTCTTATCGTTTTGTATTTACGAGGGAAAGAATATTCCAATTGATTTTTTTTTGATATAGTAAATATGATCATAAAAAATATGATGATTATTATTTCACAAATTTTGTCTTCTACACACTATATACTTATTTTTGCGATACTTATAAATTTTATGCCAATGATAACCAATTTAGTTTAAATTGCTCGTAGAATATCCAAAAAAAATCAAGAATAGAGAATACAAATACTAAAAAATACAATAAAAAATAAATTCGTAGATCATGTAATTTATCATTAAAATTTTTACATAGAATAAAAATAGGCTATAATCTTAATCCAAGTAGTTTATTTGCAAATCTAGCAAAATTTGAGTGTGATTACTAATAGAAATTTTTATTTAAAATTTTTCACAAGATTTTACCTCTCAAAAATTTACCTTAATATCACTTTCCATATAATTTATTAAAAGTTATGCAAACTTAAATATAGACCCATGTTGCTTTCATTATCTCTAGTTGCCTATCTTGCGCTTTTTGTTACAGGTGTATCTCTAAATAAAGTTACTAACACACCTTTTAAATTCCAGTAAGCTTTATTTAATTTAAAAACTAGAATATATTTTTTATTATAAATATATCTCGGTAAAAAAAACTACACAAACTCAATATAAAAGCACAAAAAAGATTTGAAACGGGGTTGTATTTGATTACTTTGTGAAACTTCATCATATTTTTTTACATAAGATTGGATAAATATGCTAGGGATAATTTTTCATTGGTAGAGTTTTAATACAATTATAAACTTTATCATGTTGTCATAGAGACATTTGTTTAATTTAAACAAAGATTAAATAAGTGCATAATTTTCTTATAACTCAAGAAAATAAAAAAATATATAATTTTAGGCTTTTATTGATATATTCAGTTTATGATATCATCACAAACTATGTTTTTTTATCTTATAAATTCATATAATATTTAGATAGAAAAATATATTTTAGCATTTGTTTAAATAAATACATGATAAAGATTGATTTTCATGTAGCCGTATGTCTTTTTTTACTCTCTATGTTTTAGTTTGAACTTGCTAATATGACAAAATCTTGATAGTATATTAAATCTATTGTTTTTTTAGGTATTTACAACAACCAAGAAATTTAAATTAGTGAGAGCATCTAGAGCCACTGCTGTATTATTGTCATGCTAATTTATATACATATTTTAAAATTGCATTCAGATTCTAATATCATAAATCTATTATCATATAGTTTTATTAAATTTATCGTTGCTAAAATTGGTTGAATATATGATTATCAGTACAATATAAAAATTCTAATCGAATTTACTTTATTTATTTATGTTTTATTTCTATTACTTTTTAGGAAGTTCGCTTTATATTAATAGGAACCATTGCTTAACTGCTACGTCTCTCTGTGGGACTCCCCCAGCACTTTTTGTCACCCGTAACCACCGTGGATTGGGCCTTTTCTCATAGGCGGCAGTCATTATGTGGAGGGAATGTGATTCTGTCTAATGTTCATGGCTAAGGTATACAAGCTACAACCACACTCTACACTTACCTATATCCTTGCTGAAAGATGTGGGATCTTCTTCCATACTGGAGGCGCAGTTCAACGGCTTACACAGCAAATTCTTATTTCTCATGGCTTGTCAATGATTTATCTTTAATTTAGCACTGGCCGCCCCCTTGGGTATTTTTCTTTAGAGTAGATACGTTTGAAAATTAGTGGGTTAGGTGGAAGTGGAACCCCTCACAGGGATCCGATTTTTATACACTCGGCCATACTATCCCATCAGTACAATATAAAATAATAATTATTTTAATCTACAATTTTGTCCATTTGAATGTAGAATGTAGAAAATGCTTTTGCACAACATTAATAAGTTCAATTAATTATAACCCTATAATGAGATAGAAAGTATTTATTTAGGAGAAAATTAATATAATACAAGATTAAAATTTATGCTATTTTTATTGTAAATAGAGTTCCGAATACATTAAAATTTTCTATTTTTTTCTGTATTTTTAAGTATGGAAAACGAATATCCAAAAATATATTTAATCATAAATAAATATTTAATTTGTTTTTTTATTAATGCGTCTTTTATATTACAAAAAGCACCTTAACCATATAATATTTTTATATATGTTTAATAATCCCTACATAAGTTCTTGCATTTATTCATATGCATAAAAACAAAGTATAAAAAACATATTTGGTATTTTAATATTTATATGTATAAATTATCTTTTTCTCATTTCGATGCGCTTTTCATAAGAGAATATTTCAATTAAAATTTTTAAAGATATCTTTATTTTTCTTGATTAGTACAATTAATTCATGCTCTTTTCCTATTCAAGTTTTTTTTAAATTATTTAAAGCATACATTTAAACAAATTGACATCAAAATTAAATTAAAGATAGAGATAAAATTGCGGATTTGGGGAAACATGATCCTAATTTAACTATAATATTTAATCTAAATTTATACTTAATTCAATTATCAAGAGTCTGTGGTTTTTAATAATATACACATATGGATTTATGAGTCAATAAAAAAAAGTTATAAGATTACATCGTTAAGAAAAAGAAAGCCGTAAGTTATAATGTATCTTAACTTAAATAAAATTTAAAGATCAGTTGAAAATTATTTATCGATAAATGCAAATCATAAAAAGAAATTAAATTATATTTTAGCGCGATTATATTAAATTGATCTATGTGAAATTTAAAACTTAAATAGAAACTAGAGCTAGTAATATTTGTTTAGTAGTCTTGATTTCATTTTAAACACTTTATTTGTTAAAAAAAAACCCAACCTATTATTTTATTTTGAATGGTTATATTTTAAAAAATTTAATTCTAATTTATTTCATGTTATCTGATGATAGTGGGAATTCCATATTTAATTAATTTGTGGGTGATTCCATCAATGAAACTTTCAATGTATTGACTTGTAAGATTTTTCTTGCAAAGAAGGATTCGAAATTGCCAGTTCAATCCCTTATATAAAAAAATAAGTGGGCTTTATATAAAATCTAAGCTTTATTTATCCGCCCTAATTTCAATATCTCCGTGTCTATTCCGGATGATAGATTGATTTGTCTTACCCTCTAAAGGAAAGAAGAAAATAAAAGCGATAGATGTTGAATGATTCCAATTGGGGGCCAGAATTCACATGCGCTCGTAGAATTACGTCTAACATATAAAGGCTGTTATAATCTTAAAATTTAGGCTTGTGTATGATTCCCGGTAGGAATATAATAAGATTGATGATCTCAAAATATAAATTAGCTTTTTTTAATATAGCATGATGATCTTAAAAGGAAAAACGATATATATTTATTTAATACAAATTTGGGCGAGTTTATGCTTTATTTCGAAGAAATAATCGTTAAAAATACGCTTTAGAACCAATTTTAATTTTTTCATAAATTTTTGAGATTTCGAATTTCTATATAAGTATTTAAAATCTGTAAAATATGATTTTCAGCATTATTTACAAAAAAATTTACCTTCAAAAGGCGTAGTAGCGCTTAATTCATATAGGGCCGAATTTTTTTTTTGAGGGATTTATTATTCATACTTCGCAGAGAATTGATACTTTTTTGATGAATATTTTAGAAACGAACAAAATAATTCATGGATAAAAAAAACTTAAATTCGGTCATTGTTATGGGAGAATTCCCCCAATTAATCACCTTTTCATCTCCTAATGGCATATTATCTTGAGGAAATTAATTTTAAAAAAATATTGGAGAACAATATTAAAAATAAAATATCTTGATATTCGTGTGTTTTTTTGGTTTTACAATGCAATAAATCAATAGTTGCTGACTGTGCCATGATTTTACCATAAGTTTTGAAAGTCAAAGTAGCTATATAGAATATATGTGATATCGCACATTTTTACAACGATTTTGATTATATTAATGAAAAAATATTCGTTAATTTTCTATTAAGATAGATTTTCTTGTATTATTTTTGATAGTCGTAGGCTTAAAATCCTTATTAAGAGTATTCGAAAAGATCGATATTTGAATATGAGTCAAAAATTTGATATGTGGAGTATAACAGGGTTTTTTTAAAAAAATCCAATTATGAAGTAAATATATGTTCTGATCTAAAGGATCAAACAAGAATGTACTACAATACTATATTTTAACATGATAATGCCACGTTGCGCACTTCATAGAGATAAATTTGAAAAAAAATTATGTTCATAAACACATCATCCGTTCTTATAAAATATTACAAAGGTGAATTAAAAGAGTGATTTTTGTGTTATATAAACGCTTACAGACGAAAGCATATGTCGAAATTTATAGGTAAATATGGATCGATTCATCAATTGTACTATATCGAACCAATAAACCGATTCTCTGGGGAATAAACAATCTAGCTGAATATAATTCGTGCCTCTTTATATGGTACATACAACAATTAATCAATCTTATCATATCTACAGTGAATTGTATTTAAAAAATTCATACACCGAACTTTTATATTGTAATGGAAAATAACAAATTACATTGATCAAATTGAATAATTAGTATTTAAAAGGTCATCCACAATAGAGGCATTACAACCCTAAAATATAAACTAACGCAACGAACACCAGAATGCAATATCTACTGTAGTAAATAATTATGTGTTACTCTTCATCCTCATGATTGTTTTATTATATCAGTGAAGATAAAAACTCTTATTTTAAGTGTTTCATGTGCAATTAATGATTTAGGCTAATCTTTGTAAAAAAAACACTCGTGATTATGGATGAATTGAATTTATTGAAGATCATAAAATAATTTACAATATCTTGAATTCCGATGGTAAATAATTTACAACAAATAAAAGCAATGCTCCTTTAAAAAAACCAATAAAAAAAAATAGTACTCAAATAAACACGACAAGAAAAGGAACACGGTATAAAGCCATTGTCGAATTCAATAATAAGAATTCTGCATAATTTTCACTATTTACCTCCACACAATATTTTAAAAGAATATTTCGACCCCATTTTAAAAAGAAATGAATACAAAGAGATCGCTAACAAATGAAGAAGCTTCAAGGCGATCCAAAAAGATTAAGATACAATTAAAAGACATTATTTTCAATAAAAAAGTAAATGATCATATAGAAAACAGTGCTTTAAAAATGGTTACGGAATTAGAGAATCGTATTAGTTTGTATCAAAAAGAAGCAAACAATTGTAGCAGGTTGAATAATATCTATTTGAATCTGTTGATAGAGGTTCTTGGGAACCCGGAAATACTCCAAAATAAACAGAGTAAAGATGGTATTGAAAATGAGAATTTGTATGTTAAATTGATTGGTGAGATTACTGCACATAAAAATACATATCTAGATGAAAATCTTGTTAATAATGAAAAGAACAAGGATTTAGATAACAAATCAAATTTGTGTGAATTCTTTAAAGAGTCTGTTGCTGATGAATACAAGAAAATAATCGAAGAAAAAGATGAAGAAATTTCGAATTTAAAAACAGAACTAGACATGTTAAAATGTGGAAAAAATAAAAATGGAAAAAATGGACAAGATGATAAAAATGTAACAAACGGTGCAGATAATCTTGTTGAAAAGTGTAAAACATTGAAAGAACTAAATCAACAACTCGAAAAAGAAAACGTTAAAGTTGTTTCTGATGCTATTTATGAACAAAAAAAATACGAAGAAGAAGTCTCTAAGTTATACAATAAATATTCGGCCGAAAGAGATGAATTATACAAAGAAAATAATAATTTGAAAGCTAAAATTGAAGAATTTGAAAAAAGGAAAGAAGTTCATCTAAAAACAATAAAACTTCTGAGAAACTGTTCACAAAAATCATCGTTGACCCAAGTACAAAAATTATTAGAAGCAACAAAAGAGTTCTACTCACTTAAAACTAAAGAAGATAACAGCAATGAGATAGATTCGAAAGACCCACAAAAAACCAAAAATATTTTTACCGCTTGTGAAGATACTGCAAACAAAAATGTGATGGATTTGAAAGTTGCGGAAGAAGCTAAAAGTATTTTTATTGCATATGAAGATATTATTAAGAAAAAATCTTTTTTATTAGAGAGTATAATAAAGAGTGATGAAGAAATTGAAATGCTGAATATCAAAAAAGAATCATCAAAAAAAGAAACAATAGATCTGTATAAAAAATATGACGAAGTAAATGAAGAAAATAATAAATTAAGAGAAGCGATAAACGAACTCGAAAGGGAAAATAGAAAAATCACTGAAAATATTAATGAAACAAAAAAAGTAATGAATAATTTAGCTTTTAAAGAAGATAATAATTTAAATGAAACACCGAGTGTATGTAGAATCAAAGTGAACGAAATCCAAAGCGAAAAGGATAATAAACCAATCGATGGATTACAAAATTCATCAATAGAAATATATCACAAACTAAAAGAAATATCTAGGCTCAAGCGAATTATTTATGAAAAAGACGCCTTAGCTAATTATCACAAAAGATGCAAAATAGAATTGCGTCAAGACTTAGATTACTACAAAAATAAATTTAATAAACCAGAAAATCGAGATCAAACTTTTGATAAGGAACGTTTAGAAGAGGAAATAAAAACACTAAAAGAAGATTATAGTGTAATGAGAAAATTAATGCGATGCACAGCATGCGATACAAAATATAAAGATACTATAATAACTAAATGTATGCATGTTTTTTGTGGTGAATGTCTAGCCCAATTAGTCCTGAATAGGAGTCGCAAATGCCCCACTTGTGCCATAGCTTTTCATAGTGCCGACATTAAAAAAATATATCTTTGAGTACCATAATGTATTAAATAAAAATCACATCAATATATTTTTTCTTCTAGTACCCCTAGTAAAAAATTTTGTTGCTCAATTGATATTTTTGAGAGCATAATCTGTCAAAACATTGGATGTTTTTCTTAAAGAATCATATATGATTCATGTGCCGTTATTTATTATTAAGAGAATATAAAATGGGTGATTGTATATCAAAATAGGCAAATCGCATAGAAAAAAGAAAAGAAAACCTTCTCCAATTTAGTATGATTTAAAACAAATAATGTTAAATAGATTTATACGCAATATAAAATGTATAATATAGCTGAATTACATTCCATTCTATATTATGATATTTTAAAACCCTGCTAAACTTATATATTACTTTATTTTTTTATTTATACGTTAAGTTTCTCCTTTTTATAATTTCCATCTACTGAGATGTGGACAGCTTGTTAGAAATATTGCACAGCTCCTTAATGCATCTTTTGATACTTTTCCCTGATTAATATTCGTCAACTGCTCTTCTTCTGTCAAATGATATGAGTTCAAGTGTCTTTTGAAGTTTGAGAGCTTGAATATATGCTTCTATACTATTTGGGATTATAGCATATATATTGTCAATTCTTATAAATAAAAACTTGTGATCTTTTGGTTTTACTCTTCTAATATCTAACTAAAATATGAATTAGCTAATAAAAATCTTTATTTTTTAGTGCTCATACTACAGTACAACTATCTGTAAAAAAGCATCGATAAAATAATATTTATTGTAAGATACCGATGAGGTGCACATAAATATGAAGCTGAAATTTCATAAAAATGATAATTCCTATAATAACTACCAACTATATATATTTTTTCATCGTTTTTATGAAGGGATGAGAGAAAAATTTCCACTATGTATATGTTTATTCGCTATTCTATAACCAAGCTATGTAATGTCTTTTAGTGCTAAAAAGATATAAATTAAAAAAAAACGAAGGATTTTAATCTAGAAACATTTATATGATCATATGATACCACGAGATAATTGCAACAACCCTTCGTATTTTAGAGATTGATAAAAATTTAGCAATATCATATGTTTTTATTCAACTTATAAAATATATATAATAAGCATTTACTAAAGCCTAAAATTTTATACCGAATTTTATTGTATTTATTAACACCTTTATTGAATTAAAAATATCAAGCAAATACAAAAATTGTAGAAATAATGCATGAAATTCCATGTTTATATATATTTATCTAGAAAGAAATTACGTTTTTATAGCTATATTAATAAATAATATTCTTGCATTTTTATCTTTAAAATTAGCTACTTATAGTAGCATTTGGTGCTAATGCGAAATTTTTATTCTTATCAACAGTTTAATTGTTTTATATTGCAAAAAATCCATTTACTTAGTCTCTCACCTAGAAACAAATAATTTTAAATTACTTGAAACTCAAAACACATTTAAAAAGGCTCCATAATGTATCTTTTAACTTATAATTCTGGGCATAAATGTACATGAATGCCGATTTAGGTGAAAAACCTTTTCTATAAGAACAAATATTTTAATTGTAGGAACGTATATCATCCTGAACGGGTTTTTCTTATTTTAAAAAACATTTGTGGTATATTAAATCTTATATTATATATCTTGTGTGGTTTTTTCTGCTGATTAGCACTGCTGGTATTAAAGGCTATTTATTTTTCTATATGATATAAAAAACCAATGAATAATTACAACCTTTTTTGCAAAAATTTTCTATCGTATAGGCATTTTTGAATTAGCAAAAATTATATAAATACAAAATTTTCATTCCAGATTATTATCTTATGTGACCCTGATTCCATTTATATAAATCTATCTCGTAGTTTAAATAAACCGCATCCAATATAATAAACAAGCTCGTAGTGATTTTATTTTGAAAGTGATGTTTTATATAAGAAAAATCGGCAATAATTGTAATGATAAATTGAAAATATCTCTTATTTAAATTACATGAATTTACTAAGTTTTGTAATCATGAAATTGATAATTTTGCAAAAACACATTTTAAGTTAAAAAATCATATAAAAAATTTTAGAAAAGCCAATAATGTTTTCTTAGAGTTTAAATTTATCAAAAATCGAATTTATTAAATATAGCAGAGAAATTTTAGATTAAAAATATTAAAAAGGCGCAAAAACTAATATATTGTAAATATTACTTGGTATTTCTCTATAAAAGCAAAAAATTTGTAAATATTCTTTTTAAATAAATTGTGGATGGCATATGGAGAATCTATTCGGTTATTTTATATGACACAGATCTATTTTTTCTTTTAACTTTGCGATTAGGAAGAAAGATAGGCGAATTACACTGATAAATACAAATCAAACAAACATTACATATGGAAAAACCGGATCTAATTATTATGAATAATGTTTTTATAGAAAAGGAAATGTAATTTTAATTACCTTGGAATATGTCTTTTTATTGCTAAAAAGCCTTTGTTAAAAGAGGAAAAATCCAAGAAACAGTTTTATTTTTATACTTTTAATGATCCAATATTTCTATGCAATGAAGGTATATATATTTTCAAAATTTACAATGAATAATATTTTGTCATCTTTTAAGATAAATTTTTTTTTCGCAGATTTCAGGGTGAATCGATATGTTCTGTGTTTTAATTTTTTCACAAAAAATACTCTTGATTGTTGCCATGTTAGTATTATATAATTTCGACAAACAATCTTAAATGATCAAAAGAATTAAAACAAATGAATATTAACTACAGATTTGTGATAAAAAAAATTTAGGCATTTATGAAATGTATTTGCTAAAATTAAAGAACATAACTCACTAACCGTATATAAAAATTATACTATCAAATAATTGAATTGTATAGAAAAAAACTTATCAATCAAATAATTATAAGATTAAAATAATAATGGTAAAAATAACCAATTATTTAATAAAAATTCAATGTTTGTGAAAAAATACGGATACAAATAGCCCATAGTCGGTGCTAAAAAAATATATGGTTTTATTAAATCTTACTGATATTTACTTTTTTGTGCGCAGTAGAACTTTAGATAGCTCTAAGGACGCTTCAATCATCTATATTTAGGTATTAAAATCCATAATATTTTGAAAATCATCTTTTTACATTTTAATAGTTTTCGAAGAAGGAAAAATTTAGATGGGTCTGAAGGATGTGTTTTTTCTATTATAATCATCCTTTTCGCAGGCAAACTCTATATTATTTATTTTTAAAATTATCAAAACAAGTTTTAATTCACTCGATTGCCTATACACATGCATCCGCTCTGTTTTGAATTCCTATCCCTTTATGATAATTGAAATATTGTTCCTTGATATTGAAATAAAGACTTGGAGAATTAAATGTTAAAACAACAAATATTTAAAAAGATTATAAAATCAAGCTATTATTTATAAATATAATTAATGAGCCAGAAGATTTTTTTACAAATTAAATTTTAATATTTCAATAAAATACAACCAAATAATTCACGGTAGTTTATTTTATATGAATGATAAAAAATGTGAATGATAAAAAAAATCAAAAAATTAAAAACTCAAAAAACTTAAAATAGACAAATGCATCGTATAAAAACGTTTATGAGTTTTTTTAATATTTTTATAGTAGTGTTATTGGATGCTTAAATGTTATTTGTACGGGCTGATTTCTTTTCTAGCAAAAAATATTTTTCTCATTTGAAGTAAGATAGTTTGATGGTAACATTTCTAAACATCTTTTTTTTAATAATTTTTTTTACAGTAAAAAATATAATAATCATTTTAACTCGAAAAAAATATAAAAAAAATTCGCAGTCACATAGTTCGATAGTGTTATTTATAAGAATATTTGGTTTAAATAATCAAATATTTGAGAAACAAATAATAATTGGATCTAATTTGAAATAATAAAATCAACTACGCCACCATAATTAGATCTATAAATCTTTTTTAATTTAATTTTAAAATAATATAATAAATCAAATGATATAATAATCAAATTAGCCAAATGTGTAGTAGAGGCTAAAAGATTATAAAGCTAATGATAATTATTTAATATTTAGATAATAAATAATGCTGAAAAATAATATTTGAAATGCTGAATTATATTGGAAGTAGCTGAAATGAAAAAGTAAGTCATATAAATAGTAAATATTATAAAAATTATTCAATATAAAATATGGGTAAATCCATAAAAGGGAAAAGCTAATCGTTTCCACATAAATATTATCAATAGTGAAAATTAGGATAATTAAAAAATACGACAAGCCGTTTTTTAAGGTGTTGTGAATGCCATTTGAAGCAGAAGCATACACACAATGTATTTAGTAATAAAATTAAACTAATAAGTTTGGTAAAAAAAGGTACATTGAGGAAGGTTGTTAAGATGACTAGTTGCAAAGAAGTAACAGCCAAATCTGTTCTAAAGAGTATTCTGAAGTTTTGCTTGAAAAAAATCAAATTAATCCATAAATAACAAAAAATAGTGAAAATTTTGGATAATTATAAATTTGAAACAGGATTATTTAAATAACATAAATAACCAAATATTTCAAAAATAAATTGACCGTATAAATATTTCTTATAACAATAATCAATAGAAATAGTTGAATAACATAAAAATGCCATGGTGATTCTACAATCACTTATTTTTAATTATAAATTTATTAAACAATAAGAAAATATAATTGTTGAAGTGAATCAGCAAATAAACATAACATGTGATAAAATATTTAATACATAAATGGTAAAATAATAAATACCTTTTATTTATAGGCTAATTTTGGTATTGATATTTTAGATTTTATCTTTAAACATCGTCGCATGGGATGGTGTGAGTGGTAACATAATATCATAAAAGATTGAGAATTAAATCGAAGTTATAACCGAATTGTAGCATATATCCAAACTATAAGACTGAGGAATACACTTGAACTAATAGAATTTGAAGATATAAGATATTTAGAGCAATATTAAGTAAAGAGAATATAGTCCGAGGTATGGAAATAAAAAACCCACTAAAAATCGATTACATTGGGCTTTAAGATATAATCTTAACTTTCAACACCAAAATTAACCCCTAACCCCATGTAGTATCTTCAAGCACAGCAGGATTGATTTCACGTGGACACATCATATACATACCTCTGTCCTTATAATCTCTACTTAGTATTGTTTATATAACTTATCTTTTCAAGTTCTATTAGTTCAAGTTTATTCCTCGGTCTTATAGTTTGGATATATGCTACAATTCGGTTATAACTTCGATTTATTCTCAATCTTTTATGAAATAAAATGATAATAATATGATTTATGATTATACTACCACTCGAATGAGAAATTATGAAAAACTCATCTAAATTACAAGAAATATATATAGGAAAATTCAATTGTACCGTAATATTAATAAACTATTATTTTGGCTAAAAAAAGTCGAATTGGTGGATTTTAAAACGATATGATGTCACGAGAAGTGCAGTGATATAAAATAGCTTGAACAAACAACGCTTTAATAACTAGATATAGTATCTCAAAGCATCGATATCATGAGTGGGTTGCAAAAATGTGGATAAAAGTCGAAAAAATCCGTTACAGCTATTTAAACACATTGAAGACAGAATAAATAAAGAGAACCGTAAAATTAAAAATGTGTTGATGATGCCAGACACACCTGTGATTTATAGAGACATCACCAAATATAAATCAAACTTTCAAACCTTCGACATCAAATTACTGAGACTGAAACGGAATGTGTGTTTATTTTTTAAGTAAAACCAAAACACTACATCAAATACAATTTAAAATTAGAGAAAAAAATTAACACTGGGCATCGTTGTGCCGATAAAATTGTTATAATATGTAAATATCAGACCATAAAAGAAGCTAGTTGCATTTCTTCGAACAACAAATTTTTTCCAAAAAATTAAAAATGACGCACTATAATTAATCCTTTCAATAATTGATTAAATAGCGAGTAAATATAAAAAAAGTAGTTTAAAACTACAAAAAAGCACACTGTGATAGTTTAATCTCATCAGTTTATGTTAGTGGGTGATTAATTTTAAAATAAAAAATAATACAAAGGAAATTATTTAAAATAATTATAATGAGATTAAAGACAGACTTTTGGCCATATTTTTACAGACTGATAGTATTTAAACACGAAATAAATTATTCTCGCATTACTTTATAAAATTGATCTAGCTATTTTAGATAATATAAGAATATTTCAAAACGAGAAATTAAATATATACGATTAGCTAAAATCAGAACTGTCATTGATATTTAAATTTTAAAAAAATATTATACCTTACCTTTTAGAACATGGTATAATCTAATAACACAGAAGAAATCTGCAGAAGCTTAAAGTTCGAAGTACATCTAGATAAATATTCAAACATAGAAGAGATAGCTCTAATCTTATATGAACCGAATAAGGAAGGGAATACAAAACTATGCAAGGGATCAGATAGTGGCTAAAGCATTGATATGATGTTCTCACATAAAATTTATCTCATTATCGTTTAAATAAATATATAACTATGATATAAAAATTAACTGATAAATAAAATACCTCTTCAAGTAGAAGATTAGCAAAATATTATATCAATATGAATGTGATAAAAACAATATATTTATATTATATAATAAAATCCTCGCATGGTTAAAAGTATAATTGGTGTAATAGAGGAAACAAGAATAAACTGCATAAAAAAAGAAAATTGACGACATTTGAGCTATAAAATATGCAAACAGAATCTTTAATTTATAGATTGTCGGTTCAAAACGTCTTACACGAAGGCATTAGAGGAACCAAAGGGTAGTAATTGACGCCTTGTGGCAAATAATATAGCAAACCGTATGAGACAACTCACAGTATTAATATCTTTTGCCCATACATACATTTTTTTGTAACCATGATAATTGACTCGATTTCAGAACTAAAATGGAAGCAAAATGTGCTATTATTGGTAAAATGTGTTAGTTTACCTGTAGCGGTGACCCGATCGATGTGATCAGATGTTAATGGTTAATCCTTTTTTACTGTCTCTAGCCACTCTTCATTTCCAATATTATATATTATTCATTGTAATATTTACATTAGTCCTTTGTTGAATCTAAATTTCTATAGAATGATTTGTTTTGCGACTTATGTGCCCAAGATTTGAACTAGAGTTATGATATTAAATTTATTTTAATTTTCCTGGGTTGTAAAACGAATCTAACCTCGTATAAATAACGGCATACTCAAATATCTTTACAATTAACATTCATATAGCATTGTTTTTTTATTATTTTTTGGATTTATTTGATTTTTATCTATTCAATCTTATTTAAGAAAAACTTTAGATGCTCTTTTACACAGATTTGGCAGATACTTCTTTCCATCTCGTTATCTTTACAATTTTTCTCAAGTAACTTCCTATTTCCAGACTTTTAAGTTTATAGGTGCACATAAATCATATTATCTGTGCGCATGTTTCTGCTTCTGTTGGCGATCATAACTTTTTAATATAAGACTTATGGTATTTTGTAACCAATTCAATTCAAATTATGATAAATGCAGCTGTTCGTGTTCTGCACTTGCAATTAGCGATAGTTCATCGGCTACGTTCTTATTTACAAATTTGAGGAATTATCTTTATCTATTATTTCTAATACTATCAGTGCGATCAATTTTTTCTTATTATCGCAGACAAATATATCTGGTCATTCGCGCGATAATTATATAATCGTTTTAACTCCGGTTCTAGTCTTTTATATGATTCGTATAGCATAATATGTGTTTTTCTATGACTCAATTTTAAAATTCAAAGGGCTAGACGTGACTCATGGGGTACAAAAATTATCCCAAAGTACCACCTTTACTATGTTTTAATAATTCTGTCTATATGATGATATTCTATTTCATCTTCTACTGTAAAACTTTAAGTTATTTTTTTTACTTTCATAATTATATATTTGATGAAATTGTTTTGTATTCATAATGATTTTCAGAATTAAGTACTTCTGATTGTTATAGTTTTATAGATGCGGCATTTACCTTATAATAATAGATGCTGAATCTAGCACGTCGTATTTTTTTCATGTCATATAATATTTTTTTAAACTTCTTTTTTTACTCTTCCCTTACATCTGGAGGGCAAATACAAACAAAAATAAACGAAAAACATGCCGAAATATATTCTAAATTAATTTGGATTTTAGTAAAAAGTCATATTTTCATTTTATATATTTCTGTAAATCATTGTTAAAATAAATACAATTCTATATTTTGTGTGCTCAATATCTTTTTGGTAAAAATAATATTAAACTGCACCAATTAAGTTTAATATATTATGTTTATACCCATTTTACAGATTTCATGTACAAATTACTATGATTGGATGCTTCATTACGGAAAACCGATGCCGATCAATCAGAATAGCATCTTATATATCATTGTAAAAACTTATATACAGGCAAGAAAAATTGCAAGCATTTATTTTAATTATCTTTTCCAATTTTATAACAGTTAAAAGTAGCGTTTTACTCTTTTCAATTCTTTCCACCATACCAAAAACGCACATGACATCTACTATACGCCCTCTATTATGTTTACATCTTCAAAAATACTTTAAAAGCTTATATATCATATTTAGATCATCAATAAAAAAATTTTCTTCTTTAGAAAATTCTTTTATCTTCTCTTAGGATATTTATTTTTACTCAATTATTTGTTTTTTACGAAATACTAAAATAGTCAATTATTATTTTATTTGTATCACACAAAAATGTCTTCCAAATAAATCAAAGTTTTTCAATGTTTTAATGTTACTCATATAAAGCTTTTTATTTAAAATTGGTGCCCTTTTGGCATCATCCTCATACAATAAAATTTTTCTTATAGGGTATTTTTGAATTTTTCATAAACGAATTCGACAAGATTTTATTCGTTAAATATTCTAGTCTTTTCATTCAAAGTAAAGTTTTATAATTTTTATTTTTTCGCGCCTTTATATCTATTTTAAAAAGGTAATAAAAAAAATCGGCAAACATAGATCCAACACACCGTGGTCTAGTTAGTCTATTAAATCTCTTTCAACTGCCTTTAAAAAGTAAAATTCATATTATTCTATTTAAGTATGCTTTTTAAAATAACCCCTAACCTCATCTTTATTTATAAAATATGGTTTTTTCATGGCGGTTTATCGAAAAACTAAAATGTTATATGTTTATTTTATTAGATATAGACACATGAATTCCTTTAATTTTTCATCAATTCACTTGAATTTATAATTTTAAGAAATTATTATATTTAACTTGTAGATCAATGGGATGAAGAGCAAAATAAATATGATTGTCAACTATAAATATGTATTTTGACCATAATAGCCTCATCTGCGCTGTATTAAAATTTTATAAATTTTTAAGGATTGAATTTGTTTTTAATCGTAACAATCAATATTATTTCAAGTATTTAGATTGCCTATTTAATTGAAGAACAAAGAGTTACCCCCATTATTTGCATTTTTTCAGCCTCTTTTCTATAATTCCGTTTTTTTCATTTCCTATACACATGGTTTTTACTTCTTTATTTTCACATCACCTTCTCACCATATAGATCGATCTTAGATACTCAACTGTATTTGGTGTGGGTAATATAAAGGTGTTTTTTTTACTCATTAACAATAAAAAATAATTGTTTTATAGATGTAGCCATGAATGTATTTAAAAATTACATAGATATTTTTTTATACCACGGTTTATATTTTAGATAACTAAGATTTAATTGATTCCATAAACAGTTGTGATGCATTTTATAGATAGAATATTTTTTACCATATATTAATTCACATTGATCTTTTATATGGGATATTTTATATTTACAATTATACTTGCATTGCTATAATTTATAGTGATAAAGAAAGACTTTATAATATATATCTCGATATATAATTTTTGAATGACAATTGCGCTAAAAAAATGAGAATAAAATCAGCACAATAGAGTTTCTAGAAATAAATAAGTTGATTTTAAATGCGTACCACGAAAGATTTCATAATAAACAGAACTTTGAAGAAAGAGTGTAAAACTACATAAACATGTAGTTTTATTGAGAATGGAATGGCTTCGAGGCCAGTAAAATCGAATAATCAAGGAAGTATGCCTCTGGTGACTTATTATATAGAATTAAAAAGAGATTCATAAGGAAGTATTAATAAGTCGCTACAAACGATTGTCTTCAATATACAACCGAACAGCCACTCTTTGACTTATTTATTCTTATAATTGAAATTATAAAAGGCAATAAAAGTAAGTTTGGGTCTACGCAAAGCCCAATCAAATGGAGATAATTATGCTATTATGATTATTTAATTCTGAAATCAAATTATATAGGCTAAGAAGAGTATTTTCGTTGGGATACACAAATTATATGGTAGTATTCTTGGGGTTAACTTATTCTACTAAGAACTATTATTAATCTTAAAATATTTTAAAGTAAATTTAAAGAACAAAAAAACACAAGAACAGCTGATTTGGTGGTACTTAAACGTAATATAGTAATATAAACCTCATAAATTTTATGCGTGTTGTATTTTAATTTTATTATAGGTATTGTAATTCAAATCTGTCCTTAAAAAAGTGATAAAGAAAGCTCAATGGTCTAAAATGTCACCCAATTTATTCTAATATATTATTCTATTTTATTAAACCTTTCACTGCTAAAATTAGGGATAATATGATCATAGATGAACTTTTTCACCCATTATCTATATATTAAGTTATCAAATACCACAGTCGTAGGAAGATTAAGTATGATTTTACTGCTAAACGGCGTCTAAAAGCAATCTAAAATTTTGAAAAATAATTTTTTAAATATGCTGGTGTTGGATTAATGACTTTCTGAATGTAATTATCATGATAGACATGCCGAAATTTGTTTTTCTCTAAAAAGAAAATTATGAAAAATGCCTTATCTCTAATAAAGACTAAAATTATCGGGTTGATTGATTTTTAATTTGTGATGATTTAAATATGGAAATTGCTGTGAATGGAAATTTAAATCCAGGTTGCTTTGAGACCTATAAATGAACATATTATAAAAAATTGTTTCGATTAATAAGGCCTAAATAACGGTTTTTGGATTTAAATTTAGTGAACCCCATATATCAAAGATTGTATAGATTTTCTAATATACGCTAAAGTTCATTCTTATTCTCTAGACAAATTCTCTATTTAGCTAGAAAATTTTATTTTTCAGAAAAAAACCGTGTGTTAGAGGATTAAAATATGCGAACAATATGTTCGTTATAATTTATTATTCTGGACCGTTATTAAATTAATCAAATAAAAAAAAGAACGGATACAACCAAACTAAAATAACTAAATATAATTTCATCTTGACAAAATAATCTTTAATAAACAATAACCAAATTTCATAAAAATTATATAATAAAGTGGTATTTTGATATAGATCAATAGATTTACTGTTAAATTATTATTAAAATTTTAAATAATCTGACACAACATATATTAAAAAAAAATGAAAACGGAATTATATATAAATGAAACATAGATAAACATATTTATTTATTTATCACAAGCTCAGTACACTTTTTATAGGTAAAATGAGATTATTCTAATACTATAGGTTTTGCATTCATCAATTTTTTACCCGTTTGGATTCTTTATTAACTTGTATCGAAGAATCGCAATAAAAATATGGCACGAATTTTTTATTCTCATAAAAATAGTTGTATTTTTCGGAAATCGCTGTAATTTTATACATATTGAGATAAACTTTAATTTACTTTTTATTTTGATTTATAAGTATTCTAAAAGTTTTATGAACATTTTAAGAAATTTTTATCATTTTTCGTATTAATTTTGCAATTAAAGTCGAATACTTTTTACCGCGCATAAATAAATAAATAAAATCTATGATAATTTATATGTGAATTTTTATTCTTTATTGCCAATATTAACATTTTAAAGGTTTTTATTATATACAATTAAATATATCATTTTTACTTTATGTGCTTTTTTATATCAATTTTATCAATTAAATGATCTATTTATATATTTTGTGCAATAAATATTGATCAAATCGACATATTCCACTTTGATGGTACGCATTTTCGGTTGCGGATTTTTCATCTTTAATCCTTTATAAATAATGTGAAAATACGAAGAAACATATGATACATATAAAACAGTGGCACCGAAGCGACTAAATCAATAAATAAAAAAATTTATGGAATCTTCGTCCAAAAAGATGTTTAAGAAGATAAAGTGTGGAAGAATAGGTTGCGGAAAAACCTTTGAAATATTTAACACGCTAAGTCTTAATAAATGCTATTTAAGGTAAGAGAGACACTCAAGTATAAAAAATAATCTTGTATTATAATTAAAAAGTCAAATTATTGAGGGATTAAGAATTTGTAGAAAAACAATGAAAAGTAAAATAAGGTGGAAAACATTTCATATTCTCTCCATGAATGATATAATTGGTAGAAAAGGAATTTGAATGAGCAAATATAAGTAAATTTATCGAATAAAATGCATAGTCGTATATAGAGTAGAAGAATTTTATAGTTGGAGCTGTTGAGATACCTAAAAGAGGAATGTCTTTTTTGGAGTTAAAAATAGAATCAAAAAATAGATTATTTTAAAAACATGTTTTTACTGGCCTATAATTTATACTTGTAAGTGGGATGGATCGAAATACATGAAAATATTCGATTTTGTAAAAAAAACTCTTTATCATAAAGTTGAATTTGTGATTATAATAACAATAATTCAATAAAAATTCCGTTTTGAATGTAACTAGATGTGTTTAAAAATAACAATTCTAAAAATATAAGAACAAGGAAACATATTAGCATTCGGCACTGTATTTATTATGAGAATATGGAACGAAAGGTTCGTAATTTTGACTATTTCAATAAACAAAATTTCTTATAATCATTTTTATAGTTAGATTTTTTTAAAAAATGCTGTCATACTTCTCTGTCTTGTGACACTGTAAAAAGAAGGGTTATCAGTAAATTTTGCACCAGCCCGAAATACGAAATCATATTGATAAGCTCTATCTGAATCATATAATTTTAGCAATATTAGATCCCATCAATTTTTATTTCTAATTCAATATTATTTATAACTGCACTTTACTCGCTGAATAACTGAAGAGTAAAATATTTTCATGTATCTAATCCCAAAATTTGTTGTCTGATTTTAATTTTATTGTTTATTTGCAATTTTTTATGTATTTTGGCTATTCTCATGAAAGTATGTTAAAAAGTAAAAAATATTGCAAATATTCATAATAGATCACAAAAAGGAATAATTTGTAGCATATTTTTTTAATATCACTAAAAATACTATCAAAGCATATTAAAAACAACTTAATACGATAATTGCTGTTTACTCTATCTAAATGTTACTATCTTGTGTAAGTAAAGATTTTACAGTGAGCAGAACTTTCATATCACTCCAAAATCTTGTATAAAAAGCCCATAAAAAACAACTTTTATCCAGACAAATGCACAAATATATCTAAAAGATATTACCTTTTAATATAAAAGATGTAAAATATAAGGAAGAGCAACAATACTCGCTTCATTTATATAAATCATCACGTATAATAAAATATTTAATTCGAAAAAGCAATTTAATAGTCGAAGAAACTAATTCACATTAAATTATTTATAATTTTTTATATTTTAATATAACTACATTTATCAGATCGTGGGAAAGAAGTTCATAATCTATAAAATAAAAATACAAGCTTATTTTTATAAAAAATGTGTTATATGTAATTTTACTATAATATCTTATATTTATATCATCCCAACTGGAAAATTGCTGGCTAATTCGATTTAAAAACCATAAAATTGCTTGTATGACATCTAATCCATAGATTGCATCTTTAATCGTTTATAAACTAAAAATATTATAAGGGATTTAAATCATAAAAAATTTGAAATTGTTGTATTTTTGCCTGATAAATTTTAAAATTCGATAACTTTTCTTAGATATGATGGCTAGTACTTCCTAGTCGGCGAATTTGTCAGTGTTTCAAATTTTTTAATTGGTATTAAAAATTTGATGGACTTCTTTGGATTATTATTTTTTTAAATTGTGGATCATATTTCTTGATAAATAATACTAAATAAATTTACTTCTGTATTTAAGTTGCCATCATAGATATTTTTTGCATTTCAAGCCCATTCATTTTATTATAAAAATAATAATTAGAAAAATTATTTAAATAAAAAATCTATGATGTTTTTGTAGACGCAAATATTTTTTTACTGAATTGATGTTAAATTTGTCGCACTAAGATAATATTTAAATTTACTTAAAAATACATCCAACTAAAATCTTCAAATCTTCTCAATATAACATGAGAGATTCTTTTCCCACTGCTTTTTCTAAAAATAAACTTTAATTAATGCATCACATTTTTTTACGAGATTTTAGATATCAAAAAAATATTTTTTTATATAAAAGGAAGTTTTTTTAATATTATTATTATTTATTTAATGAATAATTTATGAATTTCCAGTCAACTTCTGCTTTTTCAAGACACTTTGATGCTACAAAAGAATATTCCTTGTCAAGTTTCTTTTGATCTAAAAATTTGCATATTTCTCTGCAGTTAGAAGCATTTGTAAGAGTTCTAAAAACGTAACCTATCAATATTGCAAATTGGTTTTTTTCAATTTCATATTTATCCTGAAATTTTGCAAAATTTATACGAAAAAAATCAAATATAATATCACGTGTATCTAAATTTTCAGCCAATTCAAAGATTAAATTTTGGATGTATACGTTTGGTATAGATCTTTCAAGCATGTTTTCCATCAAATTTGCTAATTTATTTAAATCTCTTGTTCCAACCAGTAGTTTAAATACTATTTTTCTGTGTTTGGACCAATTAAATATTTGTGACTTTTTTAGTAATCTATCAAAAACATTCATATCTGAAGATTTAATGGCTGAAAAAAACATAGCATTTCTATATAAACGATTTATTCTGTAATGAAGCGTCTCGTGTTTATATATTTGATATAAATTTTTTATAAGTAACTCGTGGTTATTCTGAACAGCTTGCTCTATTGAAAATTTGCACATTTTAATTTCGTTCACATCTTCTAAATCTTTGAATAAGTCAATATTTTTAACTTTAAAATTTAACAAAAAGGCAATTCTTTCCTCTATTTGATTTCTTATTTTTTCTTTTTTATAAAAAATACTCTTTAACTCGTTTAGCGCTCTTATAATAGATCTAAATACATAGTAATTTTTTTCATCCTTAAAAAACCTTGATAAGTCAAGAAAATCTGTGTACTTAATATAACAATACACTGTCAAATAAAAATAATCATATATCAAGCTTATTCTATCTTCGGGCGTCAAAAAGGTTCTATTCATCATATTTTTGACCATGCTTAAATTATTTTCATATAGAACTACATACAATCCAGCGCCTTTATAATTAAAATTATATAAATCATAAGTTTTATCAAATTTGTATTCTTCATCAAAATGCAAATATTTACGGATATATTTAAAGTTTTTTTTCTTATCATAAAAGCAATATTTCACTGGAATCGGCATTTGAATTTTAGTACATTTTGACATAAAATTTCGTTTATTTTTTTGTTTTTTATTATCTTGGTTTTCTTTAAACTTCTTTTTTGGGGGTGAATAATCTTTTTTTTGTCGATCGAGAATTTCATCTATATTTTTTTTCGTGTTGTTTGAGAACTTAAACTTCTGTTTTTTAACAATTAAAATACCATTTACTTCTTTTACGCTTAAAATTGGGAATTCTGATTTCTGCATCCAATATTGCATTATATATTTAGTTTCAAGCTTTTTATCAATTTTTATTTTTTGCCAAAGATCGTATTCCGTTGTTTTTTTGTTAAGTTGTTTTTCAACGAGGACAGAAAATTTTTTTAAAAAAATATCGCTCCCATAATAGCTACTTATCATCAATAAAACTGATAGTCCACGATTAACATAGTACCTCTCAGATATTACAGACTTTCTAGACAACAAGTCATTTCCATCAAAATTGATTAGATTTTTAGATGGTAAAGTGTACATACCGCAATTTTTACTCGATAAAAATGACCTAGTACTAATTTCGAACCCTATGATTTCTTCACCTATTCGGTGAGTCATATGTAAACATATAAATTCAGCCATCGATTTTTTCAACCAAATTATATCCCAAAATTCCTCCAGCACAAGATTAAATAGAAAATGATGTATAAAACCTATACACAGGCATTTAAATATTTCTTCTTTAATTATATATAATGAATTTGTGTTAAACAAATCCGATCCTAAAATTATTGAACATGGATTGATCAATATATATTTCTTTATGCCCGAAATCCAAAAAATATCTACATTTTTATGAAATAGTGTACTTTTTAGCTCTGTTCTAAACTGTTTTACAAGATTTGTTGATATTTTTTTAATCATAGGATAAACAAACACAGATTTTGCCCTTAAATATAGTTTAAACTGCGCCCCATTCTCCGAATACCATTTCTCGGTGCAGCGTTGATTAAATTTTACAATATTAATGACCAAGTAACTTGGCAATATTTGATAGGTTATATCGGATGTAACGATCTTCAAGATGCAATCTTTATTGTTATACATCTGCAAAATACTAGAAGTATATAAGTCTTTGTAATACTTCATGTGCTTTAAACGTTTGATTTTCCTTAATTTTTGACCTGTGAATATTTTATCGGTATATGGTGCCTTCCGATTGTTTTATTACTACCATGTCGATTTTCTTTATTTCCGAATTCATTTTTTTCTTGATGACTTCCATTGTAAATTTTGTTTTTTGATTTCATTTTTAAATTTTTATTAGGCGAGATATAGTCTGTTTTAGTAGAAACATTAGTGACCAAACATGTATCTAGACTAGAAATAAGATGTAATCTAAAATTTGAACTTAAATTCGATTCACTAAAACATGGAAAACGTGACTTTACGCAAGTTTTGTCTTTATTAGAAGAAAAAAGAAATCTCCCCATGTTGCTTTGAAAGAAATAATAACCTTTCATATATTTACTTATTATGCCGCTAAAATTTAAAGAAATCAAAATCGACATGTCCTTTTTGAAAGAATGATTCCTTGAACTAAAAAATATTTTTTCGGTTCTTTTACAAGATGAAAAATTATAATTGGTTATTTTAGATAATATTTCAATTTTTTGTAAAACTCTATCATCAAATTTATTACTTGATTTTGATGTAAACCCAGCAGAATTTATATGTTTCTCGTATCTCATATGATCGTGGCTTTCTGCATTATATATTAGATATATCTTATGATCGTGAATATATAGTTCACCAGAATCCATTGAAAACATACTGTGATCATTTTTAAACTTTCCAAGTATGTTAATTGTCCCAGTGAATTTCTTCTTGCTAAATATTCCCAGCACAATGTCACAAAAATATGGAACAAATTGGTTTAGCATAAATTTCTATTTTTAACCTTGTGATCTATTATTTATACAAATTATGCGATAAGTATTTTTTTACCATCATTTGATCAAAGATAAAGAAGTGTGCCAAATCATTAGATCAAACAAATCCCAAGGCAGCTATAATATTTAATCATATGTATAAATATTAGAAAAGCTCTAAAACCATGAGAAATTGAAAATTCCCTCAGATAATCTTCATAATTTATGAATTAAACACCCCATTTAACATCGCAATATTAAATTTTCATATTAATGCATCTTCGGAGAAAAAATTATATTTGTAATTACGAAGAAAATTTATGGTGATATGATTTTTATTTTCTTTCAAAATCATGCATTTGATCAAATGAAACCAAAAATTACATAAAAAATTAACAAGAATATATGTTTTACAATTTATAAAATCAAAAAAAAATCAAGCATGGGACACATTTTTATGTCGAACAAACCATTTTATTATTTATATTGTAATTTTTACCATACATTATACTTAGTGCTACAAACATTAAAGTGTCTTTCTAATGCTTAGAACATTCTGGCTGAAATATGAATGTAACAGAACAGACCTTGCGTCATATATATTTTGTTATTTTATAGAATCTGAATCAAAGATCAAATAAGAGATTACATTGTAAATACATACTAAATTTTATATTAAATCTAGAAATTTATTTATCAAGTTTAGAACAAGACAAATCATTCAAATTGAAATGATATAATTAAATGAAATATTTAGTTTAATGTTTTAATTTATAACTAATGAATATGAAATACCATAACTACAAAGAAGATGGATTTTATATTAATTTCCTATTAGTAAATATTTTATTTTATCACTACTTTTACGAAACCATGATTTTATAAATCGTTCTACAAATATTTTCAATAGTTATTTTATTAATGAGATAATTTTTGTTCCTGTAAATTGTAGAAGAAAGTCTTCAAAAAGCCTAAATATCAATCGCCTACATACATTTTGATAATTTTAGCCGATTCAGGAAGACTGTGTTACATCATAAAGAAATTATATTTCCTTCGAATTTTTCAACTATCACTTAAATAGTCCGTAATCAAGCAAATCATGTTTTCTCTGATTGATAAAATCCTCATGTCCCACATTCCTTCGTGAATTTTATACAACAGGTAATTTATTTACCGAGAATTATTGTTAATTAATCACATATTATTTCGTATGTTTAACTTTGAAATTTATCATAATTTCTTTATAATCCACAAAAAATAGATTTCAAAAGCGAATTATTTTGTATTTGTAATCAATTTAATCAAAAACATTAAAACAAATCATAAGAAACTTATTGCCAGAGTAATTTTCGGTGATAACTTCAAATAAATAACAAATCCCATGAAGAGGATTAAAAATAAATCGGATAGAATCTAAATTTATTAGTAAAAGAATAATTAAATGAAAAAAAAATCTCAAGGCTGTGTTTTCACTAGCACATACGACAAAATTATTATAGGCCTATTTTATAAATAATATCTTCGAGCATTATAAATATTTCGAAGTAAAAATATTAGATTTTTTTTAACTATTTTATTGGAATACAAATTGGTTAACGATCAAAATAAGTTATAAAAAACAATGGTATTCAGTCTTGTATATATAAGTTCAGAACACATCATTCAAATATCCATAGATAATTAATTCGATAACCATAATATACTTAAATAAAATTCATGCAAATAGATCATTATATCCCACCAATATTTTATTTTATATAATACACACCGAAAAGCCTTTTATATTTCTAGTTTTCTGTATTAGATCGTTTATTAAATGGATAAAATTTCTTTGTATCGCAATTTTGAAAAATCTGGAGTTTGAAAGTATACAGAGTAGCTGTTTTTTTATGCCTTTGTAATTTACCGTAAAAGGAGATTAAATCTAGCTATTCACCACAAAAATTCATTATTATTCGTCTATTTTCAATACCAAACACTTTTTTTTTTGAAATTTACATTATTCTTATTTCATATGTTTGTAATCTTTTATGTATAACCTCATTTAGATACAAATATCTCGTTCACAATTATCGTCATCAAGATAAATTTTATTAAATTGTATCATTCTTTTTTTTAATAATGATAGTTCGACTTCCATAAAATATAAAAATATAACAAAGGTATTTTATTATATATTTACTTCACTAATTAGCTTTAGACCGCTTACTGGTTGGTAGTAACATAAAAACCCAGCCTAAAACTTTATTATTTCTACTATTGGGGTTTTATGCTTATACCATACCTTGCAGCTTTATTTACTAAGGGTTCAATATGCAGCTTTTAGGTGGGTGTGGGACCCGCCTTGCAACAAGTACCTGGCGCAAAGGTTTTTCTAGAGAGAACAATTCATATATATTTATTTCTAAAGCTTTGCAGGGAAAATACCGACGCCTCTTTACGAATCGTTTCGAGGGCTGTGAACTCTTCTAAATAGCTCTGCTGTTATAAAAATATAATTTTTAGTCATTTTTCTGTGTATATCACAGAAAATTGGCACAGAAAACTACAAATTGCGTAAGTCTTATTTCACCAACTTTTTGCAATGGATACATTAATAGAGCACTGGGGGAAACCCCTCTGTTTTCCTGATTTTTATTTTTGAAAGATAGTGTTTTTAGATTAAACAACCATTTTGTTTCTTTGGAACTAATTCAAATTTAATTTGATTATTATAGTTTTTACCGCTTTTAATGTTATATAGGGCATCTATACCAGATTTAGAGAGACATTTCACAATATGTCTTGCTGGTTTTCTTTTTAAATAATCAAAACTAGACTACAAGATCATATATGTACTGACATTTCTATTCTAGAGCTATATTCGGGTCTTTTAAGCCAAGTTGATTTCGTGGACTTAGATTTATCGGCTGAATCATTCACTAGTGCATTTTACCATTGTTGTTGGTCTTTTTCTACATACTTCCTTTCTTGATACTGCACTTTATACTTAAGAGGAAGAATATTTATTTATTATTAGACTCATTGCCTGTTGAGTTTAAGTTTTTTACTTTATACATTAGGGAACTATAAACTAATGGTTTAATTGACAGAGCCCTTTGAAAATATCACAAATATTTGTGTATCAGATATTAGTCTTGATATAAAACAATTTATATAATCATTCCTGTATATTATAGCGGCCTTCAGACGTTGCAGAGAACCCTCTAATTTTTTTCCAAACCCCGCTTACTTTTATCAAATATAAATTGTGTAATATCTTACAGATAGTGTTTTTTTGCTCATTTCTATTCGTATGATAAATTTTTTGTCTATTGTGGAAATGGCATAAGCCTCGTTTAAATCATTCTACTATTAGCTAATTTACAGCGGAATTGATACCCTTGTTATAAATGCGCTTGTATTTGTTATAATGAGACTTCATTTTCCCAAATTTTTTTATTTTTTTTTAAATTCGACTTTTGTTACACAGCTATTACTGTGTAGTTAGCGAAATAAATGCGCTTAAAATTATAAGTATAGCTTTAACTAGCATGTTTCTTTATTATAGTACTATACTATTGTAGTATTTGTTGTATATTAGAGGTGATTTGGGCACCCTTACCTCACACCTCTCACGTATTTGTGACCAGAGCTCGTTTTATTTCCGAACTTAACCTTTATTTCTATGTTCTAGTATATTCCTTCTATAAATCCATACGAACCTTTGTCCGAATACAGCTTTTTTCAGCCAGGTTAAAAGTAGTTGGTTGGGTGCCATATCATATGATTTATTGTGATATAAAAAGCATAGAGAGGTTTTATACTTCTTATTGTGCATGCTATAATTAAGATTCTACTTGGATCATACATTCTTCACGTATAATATAGTCGTTTATTCCGTATGACCAAGCTGATAACTGAAAAAAGATTTTGAGCTTAGAAGCAACGATTTTATTGTTATTAGAAAGAAACAATTTCCAAATGCTGTTCCTGCATAATTATTTGGGACATACCCACCCTTTTACTTATATAAATGACCATAGATTCATTAAATATTGGGGGAAATTGATGAATAAAAAATTACTCTTGTCAATATTGCCATTTCGTTGGTCATATTGTTTTTTTGGAAATATTTCAATTAACTTGTATATTTCTATAGGTATTTTATATAGCGTAATTCATTAATTAGGTAAGCTCAGATGATAAATTTATTAATCTCTATCTCGGTACATTGGTTATGTCAATAAACCAAATTTTACCTAGGTTTTATTCTTTTTCTCTTATATAGTAAAACTATGGACACAAGTATCGAATGTTGCTGTAATATAATGGATGAATTTTTGATTAAGATCAATTGCATGCCAATATATTAGCAAATGAATTTCGCGTGTGCTGAATTGTAAAAAAATAGCAATATATTATATAATTTGCGTGGCTTATTAATTTTAATTCACATTAAACAATTTCTGCTCAAACAAATCACGATTAACATCAAACAGTTTCCATTATATGTTCAGATGATTGTTTTTTAATATTTGATCTCACTACTCCTTTATTTATTGTAAAAATAAAAATTCATAATCCGCAAAAACATGATACCATGAATAATGTGCGCACAAAATATCGTATTTCACATATAAAGGTGGCAGAAATGTAAAATGAAGTAGAAGAATACAAACGAACAATTTTTTTAGAATAATGCTTATAGCAATAAGTCTTGAAAAAGTATATACATGATGGCTAATTTTCAGATGATGTGTTATAATAAGTACATGGAAAATACATTTTAGATAGAAATTTAGTGATAATAATGAACAAATTAAATAGCAAAAAATCAAATTGATCCAATAAAAAAACAATATTTGGCCAATTAAAATTTACTTTTGAAATAAAAAACGACTTAGTAAAATAATTTTTTATAGATTCTGTTTTTAAATGATCATATCAAATTCGTATATTCATAGTTTTTATAAATGGTATTTTAAGAGCCTTTTATATTTGATTTGTTAATGGCTTAAGTCATTTTTAGCTTTTAATATTTGTGTAAGCAAAATTTAGATTTCTCTGTAGAAATGCGCAACAATAAATTTTCAGTTTTATCATATCTACATCTTCTTTATGTCTATTCGTCTTTCAATATTTGTTGATTTGTGTATTATACCGATCCTATTGTTTGTTCGTACACTTCTGCTTCAATTAAAATTCCTAATTTCTTAAAATACGACGTATGATATTTAAAAACGAGATTATTCCACGAAATAATGTATAGAACTAATTTCTACAGCATCATAAATATGGTTATGTTAAGTTTCATATAAATAATTTATTCACTTCTCATTTCAACTAAGTCAAGTTATCAACACTATGGTCTTCTATTTCCGAATAATTTATAAGCTTCTAATCTATTATCAGGAACAAAAAAATATGGTGGATCATAAAGTCAATCAATCTTTATTTATATTCATGCGTCTACTTGTATCTCTGGTAAGTTAGTTATCTATGAATTTTTATGACGAATGTCTTCTGATTTTCTTTTATTCTTATATGTAAGACTTTCGTGCGAGCAAAATTTCATCAATCTGCCAGTCCGTTGTGTTTCAGTGACTTTCACGCCATGAATGCTTTTAAATCTACCCTTTAGTGATTTGGAGTTTCATATACCTCTCTACAGTGCTTGCTCCTTGATTTTTTCCCCGAAAAACATATCTATCCTGCGTTGAGCAAATATTTACCTATCTCTTGACTTATATCTTACCTATTTTCAACATAATAACATCCCGGCTACCTCAATCAGTGCACTTTGGGAATCATAAAAAGTCTTTGATGCAATTTTTAATCTTTTATTTTGCACTCAAAAATATCTTTTTATTTCTGCTCAACAATTTCGATGTATAGTCTGACCAATTAATGCAGGCTCAAAGGATTATTTTAAGTTAAATAAATTTGAGCTGTGTTATTAAACTACATATTATAATATTTTTCATCTTCTTTATATATTTCTGTATAAATAATATTACATTATTGCCTAAATAGGTTGGTTTGTTCTTAATTCAATATTCTATGGTCTACTTATTTAATTTTATTCCTTAAAGATAATATTTCCATGATGTTGACCCATAATCTATAGATTTTTCAACTATGATTAAATTTATGCATTCATCAAATCATTTCGAAATAGTACGGCTATATTTTACGTAAACATATATCATAGTTTGTAAGAGAGTATAAGCTCTTTACAGTTTATGATGATATTTTATACTATAGATTTTTCCCGCTAGATTAGAAATTCTTGACATATTTCACCACAAATTTTGTCAAATCAAATGTTCTAATTACAAATTTACTTTATTCTAAGATTCCAAGGTGATCATCTTTTCATTATTAAGTGTTTATATCCGCTAAATCGAAAATCTGTTTTAGATCTTAGAGATTCATTTCTAGTTCTATATGATTAAAGGAATTAATTATTGCTTCTGTTAATATTTCAGTGTTTAATAAATCTTAAAAGCCAAAGTTATAGAATATCAATAACATAAAAGTAAGTCATTAGATAAAAATATCTATCTAGTGGTATGTTTGATGAAGAATATTTCGTTGGGTATTCTGCTATATAAATCCGTGAAAAAAACACATAAAGTCTTGACGAACGATAACCATCTAGAATATCCTTTTATATAAGTTTATATGAAAGTTTTTTTTTGAGTATATAACGTACCTTTTTTTGTCTGCTAGTTATCCCGTATATGAACGTAGATACCTGCACTAATATATAAATTAAAAAACTTAACCATGTAATAGGGATTTTGCAATAAATAATACACTATTTTCGCATATACTGGCATGATACATAGTTTATTGCCATACATCAAAATCATTTCCGTGTTGGTTAATGCTCATTCTTTCTGTTAATTTGCTCTGCGTCGGTACTGAGTTTTTTTCATAGAAGAATAGTTCTATTCTATTTTTATTCGCTATTATTGTGTAAGATTAGTAATTAATTTATAAATATTATTCATACTAGTTGCTGGGCCAACTTCACTAGCGTTTTTTAAATCATCTTATGTAATAAGGCATTTAGTTTTTTTCTACAACTTATAATTCACATTTACCACCATAGGCATTTATTGGCGAAAAAATTAAATATTTGGTCTAAATAGGTAAGTTTTTATTATATAAGTTATAAATTTCTTTTATCTCAGCAGCTTTCCGTTTAGGTTGAATTTAGGTCAGTTTAACAGTTTTAGTATTTATTTACTCTCCTGTTTGAATTCTCAGGGTGTTAAATTATGGCATTAAGAACTTTTTCTGATCACATGCACCCTTTTGGTGTGATTTTATACTTTTTCTGAAATCGGTTTAAAATACGTGAGTACGACCGTTTTTTACTGTCGGTGAGTCTATATATGACGGGGATGTGATTCTGTCTATTTTCCGTCGTTTTTATCTATGCTATGTCCTCTTTAAATTTTACAATATTCTTTCAGAACATAACAAGTGTTATAAATTTTTTTCCGGCACGTTTTCAGCGTTCTAATGGGAAATCTTAGATAATTATCGGCTTGACAGTATTGTCATTTTTACTTGCTAGTTTTAACTGCCATCCCCTTTCGGCTATGTATCGTTGTATTTTATTCTAATAAATTCAAGCGTGATTATGGATCTAACTCATACTACCTTAAGGACCATCTTCTAAACCAACTATATCGCCGCGCCCTTTCCATTAGGCTGAGTAATGAATATTGTTAAACGTGCCTATAATTAAAAAAGCATATTTCAGCTTATTCTTCTCTTTAAGATTTGCAAAAGAGCGTTGTAAATAAACACCTTCACTCGATTTATCCACTTTTTGAACAAAATTAAGCAATTTATTTTCAATAGCTATTCTTACAAAATTATCCTTGTTTGTGTCGAGCGAGAAACAACCGATGGCTTTCCACCAATTTTTTTTGCACGTTCAAACTCGTATATTTTATATTATTACTTATTTAAGATTCTTTTAATTCTAATTTTAAATAATTACAATTTATAACTTCGGCACATACAATTTGTAGTGTTAAAATTTTATCATGCAGCCCCATGATTTCGTGAAGATTTCATATTTTATTATATAAATAATGGCTTCTTAAGTTCAATAAAAATCGAAACCCGTTGTTATCACCAAATTTTCGTGGTATTAAGTTTTTATTGTTTTAACGTAAGATTTTTTGGGTGTATATTTTTTTTTACGCTTTATTGATAAAATCGTTGGTTTTTTTAAATTTAAAAATTTAGTCATGTTTTACGGGGGTTTATATTGGCACTTGTCGTTACAATTTTTTCTCATATTTCTAGATTTTTCCTGTTCACTTTTTGCAATTTTACTTTTTACGTTCTTTTATGGTTTTATCATCTATTTTTTGCTGATCTATACGCAAACTTAATAAGATTTTATTTCATAAAATATTTTTCTTCCTCTAGATTTGTGCCATAGTTTAAACTTTATCTCTTTTTTCACAGTTTCATGATCAAATTTTCAAAAAAAATGTAAAATGTCGTATATTTTCGATAATTTTTTTTTCTATGAGTGATTTGTTGTAAGAAGTCATTTTTTTCCCCAGCATAAATGCGACAATTACTTATAAGGTAGATGGGTGATCTATTACATTGCTGAATCTATAAACCTTTGTAGATTAAACATTGCAAATTTAATTATATTGGTCTATTTAAACTGTTTTTTATCTAGTTCTCGTCTTTTAATTGCATTTTACGTCTTTCAGAAATCATTAATATTTTTATTATTGATGTTTTTATCCTGGTTTTTCTGTTATAACTAAAAAGAGCCCGGGAAAATGAATCATAAAAATTGAATTAAAGGTTTTAGAATATCAATAATAACTTTACAATATAGAATATAAAGTTTTATTTCATCCTAAAAATTATTTATTGGTCTGAATATAGTGTTTGACAAACTACTATTGTCAGTAAAATATAAAAATTTTTTAATAAAACCAAGCAGTACCATTTTATTTATTACCTTCATAGTACTTCTTTTTAACTAGATACAATTCATATTTATTTATTTCGGAAATATGCGAACTTAAATCTTATGTCTATGTTGGAATATTTATAATGTAGATTTTGTTTTTATTTTTTCTATTTAGAGAAAGATATAAATAATATTTTATATATATATGCTTTTCTGTAGAATAAAATAAAAATGTGGATTGAATATTTTTGTATAACTTTTGTAAAGTATACGTTAGCATTTACCTAGGTATATTCTTACTGTGTTGTATAAAAAGTTTCACTTAAATGACCCAAAATTATTTTTAAGGGTTTTTTAACTTTACTTATGCGCTTTATCACACTTATAAAAAGATATATCACAATGGTTTTTAAAATTGTAGTCAATAAGTGCTGTATATGCATGTAAACTTATTCCTATATGTTTTTTTTTGCTCGTTTTAATTAATGCTACCTTAATCCAGAGTAATTACGTATATATAATTTTTAGCTAATATATGCCATATTCGAAGCTATAAACCTTTATTTTTTTTGTTTATTATTAAAAAAAATAGGGTTCGAATCAACTTTAGGCATTATAACGCCTAATACAGACAACCATGAAAATAATGCCTTATCATATCACACTTAAATACAAATCGATAAAATAATATAATGTTTTTTTTATAGAATTCTATTTATATGACAATTTTATTTTAATTTATTGAATTTTATTAATATTAATGCACTGTTTTTGCCAAAAATTGTTATACAAAAAGACATATTTTATTTTTGTTTAAATTAAAATTCAATTTTTCGTATATTTTCATAATTTTTATACAAATTATTGTATTTAAGTATGAGATCTAAACAGTTTAAAACTTATTTAAAAAAAAGATTAAAATTACGAGTTTATACTCATCATCGGTCTATAATTAATATGAAAAGACGTAAATACCCATTTCTGGTTAATATAAAGATATATAAATGATTTCTTGACTGAATTCAAAGCAAAACAACATACGTATTTTACATTGTCTTTTTTATCTGCTGCACGATTAAATATTATCTTTGTTAGCTTAAAAGGTTTTTCTTAAAAAAAATAGCTACACAAATTTTATTGTATTTACAATGGCTTTGTTACGTTATCATAAATAATCACCTTTTTTTGGAATGTATAAAAGCCATCATAATTTAAACACCTATTTTTCAATAATTCAAAAAGAAAATTTACCAAGAAATCTATAAAAAAAATTTATATGATTATTCACAAGCAGTTTTATTAAAAATTATCTATTTTCAGCATGTGCATAATAAAAATTAATCAGTAAAAATAAGAGGCTTCATGTCACTAGTTTGGTTTGTATTATTATTTTGTATAAATTAGTGAGTAGATAAAAACTCTATTGGATTTCGGATAGCATATAATTGTTTTATCACATTTTAGAAGATAAAATACGTAAATATTAGCGCTCTATATTTATTTGGTGAATGAAATTTTTTTTTCAAATTTGTTTACACGAATTCATGTATGATTTAATATTCTATTTAACCCTAAGTTTCATAGTAAATATTTGGATTATATAGAAATGCAAAGTGATGGTAGAAAAGTATTTTATTCTTTTATTTTTTCTATTATAAATGGAACATTTTAGTATTTTAATAAAAAAAGTGATATTGTTTTATTTTAAGAATGTTTAAAAATATGTGTCTAAGTATATCTAATGTGGTGTTTGATTTTCGGAATCGTTTGTAAAATATCATTTTTTATGATTTAAATATGGTATTATTGCACGTAAAATATAAATATTATGTGTAGAATATCAGAAATTATAACACGGGTGTCTTTGAAAATATTCGTATCTATGATAGTCAATAAAATAAAAATTATGAATTATAGACAAATTATTTCAGATAACTTCATGTTTAGAAAATACTATAAAAATATCAAAGATTAAAATTTTTATTATAAGTCTGATATCTGGACATTGTTTCCTCTTTCAATAATTTATGTTAAACAAAATTTTGGAAACTTCAGCAAACTGAACTAATTATTTCTTTATGCCTGTAAAAATATTATTTGTTAATGCTTAAATGAAGTGATAAATAAATAAAATTTTCTTGCGCGATTAATAAATTATTGTATTTTTTTAGCGTTAAACCTATTCATAACAATATATTAATTAATTAAATTATGTGATTTTACGGGAATAAAAATAATGACTGCAGAAATTTCAAAAGTATTACAGTATCAAAATTGAACAGATCATGGTATATAAAGAACATCAATATTGCAATTTTTCTGCTCTAAATGATCTATTAAATAATCCATGGGTATTTTTTTTGAAAAATTCTAATAAAATACTTATGCTATTTAATGAATAGAAATTCAGATAAAAAATATTAAGTTTTATGATTTATTTAAAATATATATACCACCCGCAGAAATACAATAAATTTATAAATTTCTGTCTTATATATTTAGAATAAAACCAAGTATATGAATAACAAAAATAAAATAACTGATGTTTTTAAAATAATAAAAGTTATTTAGGTATATAAATTAAACATATTGGCTGAACCTTGAACTTTTTTTTATATTAAGAAAAAATTGATCTAAAGTAAGGTATATTATATATAAAACTCTTAGGTTTAATAAATTTTAATCTTTGTAATGTTTTGTGGTTTTGAGGAAAAACTTTTTACCGTTTAGGTACCAGAATTTTTTTATTTGAAAATAAATGGGGCCGGTCGCTATACATCATTGTCAAATGATTATAATGGATAAAAAAATATTTTTTTATAAGATTATAGAATAGTGATTTATACAAGCAACATATTAAAAAATATAGTGGCTCTATTAAATATCATATTGGAAATCATGCCTTGTTTAACTTTAAAAAAATAAGTTTTTAAAAATATCAACTAATTTTAGTTTTTGTTATTATATTCTACGCAAATATAGCTTGTATGTTGTTTTATTTCTTTTTATACCTGCTATTTGCACTATTTTTTCGCTTTTACAGAAGATTTTTTATTTAAGGGCTATATTTATAGTCGTAATTTTAGTTTTTGTTCTCAGACACAGCTTGCTTGATTCTCTGTACACACAGCGTATTTATACTTTCGGCTATCTTCTCCTCTCCATAGTCTTCTTCAATACCCCTCCTTCTTTAGAGACCTATTAATTCAAGGTTTTTTCTCAATCCCAAGGATTGAATATATGCCTCAACCTGGTTCGTGGCATTTCGCTTTTAAATATAAGGGATTTAATTCTATATTATAGCTGCATTTTAATTAAAGCTTAACACATCACTTGAATTTTTAGAAAAGCTACAAATTTTATATAAATCACATGTATTCGATGCAAAAAAAAGAATAAGAGTGGCTCTTGTGGATAGAACGGGGTAATATATCAAACGATGCATCGATAAATTCTAGAATATTCCCATTGAGCTAACTACGTCACAGTAAATGAAATTGATAAAAAGAAGAAACCTAACCCATGAATAGATAAAATATCAGAAACGAAATTTTTCAAATTTTTCAAAGGTCTTTATTAATTTATATGGTTTTTATTTACGTTTGGATTCGGATAGATAAAATATTGGAACTAAAAATTAAAATGCATAGAATTAGAATATTGAAATTCAAAAAATAGATTGATTTATATTATACCTCTATAGTTCATCCTTTCGATGAATATTATATATATTTTGATTATGTGTTGAATTTTGATATTGTAATTTTAGATTTTTGCTTCAAACATGACGTGATTTATTTCCCGCAAGCACATGATATTTTTACTCTTGGCTACATTATTATATTTATTTTCTTCGACACCTCTCTTCTTTTCCAGGCCTATTGATATTAAGGTGTTCCAATGAACATCGAAAATAATATAAATTATTTATCAGAGCCTGGTGTAATCTTATAAATAATTTTTATTTATTTTTAGTTATTTAATTTTTGACTATTCAAATAACCTTTCAGAAACAAATATGCGTTTTGGTATAATATTTAAATAACGTCAGTATTTTAAAAAATAATATCAACAGCCTTTCCAAAAATGTAACAGTAAAATTATAAAAAAATACAAATCATGGCAAACACAGATTTTAATTATGATCCAACCATCACATCCTTGATTTTTCTAAAAAATTTAATCATAAGCAATTCATCAAAACTAAGCTTAAGCTCAGGAATCCCCTTTTTAATCATCTTCTTTAATTCTTTTTGAGGTATAGCCTTTTGTTTATGATAAGAATAAAACATATGTCCGATATCACAAGTCACTATAATTAGAAAGATACACAAAAAGTAATAGAAAATACTATGGGATTGTATTTTTGGATATGTATCGTACTTAAGCAAGTAGTCGTATGTGTCTCTGTACTTTGTTAATGTATTGTATCCCATTGTTATTAGATCTTCTGATTCTTTTGGAGATAAGTCTCCATAAACTGGTTTGGTTTTTATCAATTTCTTAAATTTCTTTGATATTGCGGCTCGGGAAGCACCTTCTGAAACATTAAAGAGTTCATAGAATGTGGAATATGATTTTATTTTTCGTAAACTATTCAATGCGTTTTTGACTTGTTCTATTGAATCTTGAGCGAAACAGTTGGTCATGCCAATTATAATGAATATTGCTTTCATTTTCCGACTTATTGTGTTTGGGGTTGAATTAACTTTTATATCATTTCATAAAATAATCTTTGTACCATGAATTATTAGGAATAACCATAATATCAATATTCAATAAATTAAGAACAATTAAATATTTCTTGAAATCAAGAACAATCATTATATTCAATATATTAATAATAATTAAAATATTTATGAATTATACAAATCGAAATATTCATAAAGTATAAAAATATTCATGAATTGTAAAATTATATTTTTCTTGTACTTATTATTTTCCTATAAATAAAAATAATCAGAATGTTATAAATTAATAAAAATATTCATGAATTGTAAAATTATATTTTTCTTGAACTAAAAATGATCAAAATATACATAAATTAAAAAAAAATATATGATTTCCCTTATTTACACATGTATTTTGCTTATGATTTTCATGCATTGTCGTTTTCGATATAATTTAAATCTAAAAAACCTTTATTTATTTTGATGATTAAATCAGTTGTTAAAAATATCAATAGTACTACAGTAAATTATTAATTTATTTCACAGAATTTATTTCTAGATTTATATATCAGACTATTTATCTTTTCGCAGTGATGTAATCTATTTAATACAGCCACCTTCTAAAATAAATGGTTTCTTAGTTTTCAGTATGTATTCTTTTAAATACAGCTGCATATAATATAACGAATATATGTTAGTTGATATAATGTTAAAAACGAAACGTCTACCCATGAATTTTTGTAGCTAGTTTGCACTAAATACATATAAAATAATAATTGGAAAATTCAATAGTTATAACAAAATTTTTTGATCAGTAATGTGCCATCAAATATATAAACTATTACGAATCTAAATAATTGACGAAATTGAAATTTCAGCCCTTTGATTTTAAATCTTACAATACTGCCAAAACCATAAAAAAACCAAGCCTATATAATATTTTATTAGTTGAATTTAATATTTTTACGCTATATTCGTGTGGAAAAAATGAAATATAATGTGCCGATCATAAAATATCAAATAAATAAACGCATCTGCTTCATGTTTTTTTTTACTCTTAAATCATAATAAAAAATTTAAGATTATTTAATTCAGCAATTTAATATTTTTATTGATTAATTCATGGGTATTTTTTTCAAACACTTTTTATGGGTTGATTTGATTTGTAGTTTTTTAAAACATTAGAATGCTCTAAAAACATATTAAATTTACGCTTATTTTCATTTTGTTATCTTTAAATTCTTCCTCAATGCACTTTCTTCTTTCCAGGTTTATTAGTTCAAGTGTTTAAATTTATATAAAATATTTTCACGATAAGAAAAAGATTACAGCTATTGAAATCGAAATTAAAGGAATCGATAGAAACCGGGTAAATTATTTATTTTTAAAAAACTCTCGCTAATAAAAAAATAGCAGAACAATGCAATAGCTTTATTTGTAACGGGGATAGTGTTGCAACAAACTACCGCGAGTTTTAAATCTAAATTCTAAAACGCCGACCAAAGCGGATGCACCCGCGCAATAGTACGGGAGAGAAGGAACTTAGATACATAAAACTTTAAAAGAAAATATTATTGAAAGAGATTAAAAAAAAGTAATCGAAAGGATTATAATCGGGCTAAGTAAGCTTTTTAAAGTAGAAGATGGGCAGAGAAAGATTTTCATAGGATGACAATGTGAAATTGCAAATGGGTTGAGAAAAGCTCTTAAATTAATAAGTTAGAAAGTAGAAGATGACAGAAAAGGGTTATTCATAGGAAGATATTATTTAAATTATAATCGGTTTAAGGAAGCTCTTAAATTAATAAGCCTTGAAAGTAAAATTATATAAAGAAGATGTGACTTGCATAGTTACACATGGGTTAGGAGGGTCCTTAAATATATAAGTTCTGTAAGTAGAATATGATAGAGGAAAAATCAAAGTGGATGAGATATGAATAACCATAAAAATGCCAGTTCTATTTAATAATTTCGATTTTTGATTAATTTAAAAAGCTTTGTGATAAAACTAACCCAAATAAATTTGATCACCGATAAACTTATTTTACGAATATTTTTATTTATAATTTAATTTTCTTTTAATCAATTTCATCTATTGTGACGTAGTCAGCCCACTGAGAATATTGCACAACTGCTTGATACATCTTTTGACACTTTACCCATATCTATCTTCACCAACCGCTCTTATTCTCTCAAATGTGATGAGTTCAAGTGTCTTGAAAAATATTTTACAATATGTTTATATGCATCAAATTGCAGAAAGTACTCTATCATATATTTTTTAATTTTTCAAAAATAAACACAATAAAAAGTTTAAATTTCAAACATACAATTAAAGATAAATATTTCCATTCAAATTTCATGCATTTTCAAAATAAACCATCAATACAATAAATTTATTAGTAATCATTTTGATCACAACAAAAATAATTAATCAAATCCATGTTAGAAATTTCTATGTTGTCACTAACCAAAGAACAAGAATATTTAAAAAGGTGTCTATCAAAACGCGTATCACTAAAAATATCAACACTTCGCACAGAAATAAAAAGAACAAAGGAATTATTTAAAATAAACAAGCTCGATGTCAAAAAAATGGTGAAAAATCAGCGTCTGATATTTGCGATGAAGTTATTGCTTGCACTAGATTGGGACGAGATGTGTCTAAATATTGATTTATTCGAAGATATATTTAAAAATAATTTTGAATATGAGTGTATTTTAGATCTGGCTGATTTTAAAGATTATGCCGAAAGAAATTTGAAAAGAAATGACGCGATATTGAGGTATCTTGAGGAACCTACCCAACAACTTCTGGATTCTATTTATGGTAAAATTAATAATTTGAATGAAGATTTTGAGTTGCGAATCATTTCTGATAGATTGGAAAAATTGTAGGAATAAATTTATCACTTTAACTTTAACCTTTATTTCTGTCTTCATCATTCTTTTTTTAATGTTGAATTTTTTATATGTGTAATCTTTGTGTGCATAATGGTTATTTTGGTAAAAAAACCCATGTTACTTCTGAAACTTTTATGTATTTCACATATAAATCAATTATAAATACATTTTTTGTAAATTTAATAGATACTAAAATATCCAAAATTTTTATTTATAGGTTATATTAATTTTTAGCTTTTTATAATTGTTCAAGCAAAACTTAAAATTTCTCTATAGAATATATTTGGCTGATACTTCATTTAACTTTATCATCTTTACAATCTTATTCGATGCATCGTCTTCTCTCAAACCTTATTAGTTCAAGTGTTATCCACAACCTTATTGTTTGTGCGTAAAATTCCGCTTCGGTTGGTATTCCGAGCTCTTTGATTGCGACTTATGCTATTTTGTAACAACTTATCCCAAGTTATGACGCATGAAATTATATTAAAGTATTTATTTTATAAATTTTTGATTAAATTTATTTTTAAAATATATTTTTTCTCTAAGCTCATACAATTCTAAATACCTGAAACAAAGGATCTAATAAATTTAAATATTATATTAAAAAATTCTGTACTTAAAGAAACATAAATAATATGCATTTCAAAAATTAATATGGCTTTTCAGCTACATTAGTCCATCGAAAAAGGGGTTTTTTTAATTCAATATACATAATTGATGGTAAGTTTTGACGTAAACCAAACATAATAGCACAAATATTCTAAAAATCCTATAGAACAGTAGATGACTTAAATTCAAGGAAGATTTTGAATCCTAAAGTTTTTTTTTGAATATTTTTTAGTAAAGATTTGGCTGTATTTTAGATAAGAAAAATAACATTATTTTTATTCTTTTTGTCTAAATTATCAAAGGTAGCATGTCTAATTTTATTTTATATATATTTTAGTTCTAATACGATTACAGTCTAATATATGCTGATTAAAGTAGATATCCTGATCGCAAAATAATTTAATCTTATAATGTTCGTTTAAACCTTAAATATGAAAGATAAATAATATATCACTTATAGATCCTCATGATAAAAATATTTCGCCATTTATTTATTCTGAATACTAAACACAATTCTTTTTTAAATTTCATGATTTTAGCTTAATAATTATTCTACTTAAGTCATTTCAAAAAAAATATTATAAGTTGAAATTTAATCGATATATATGCCTGTATAAATAAAAAAAAATTTTGCATATGTCTTAATTCATAATTTAATAGATTTACATAAAAATACTGATGTAAATGTATAAGTCCGAATCAAAACATGTCTACTGTATAATTTTTGTAAATAATTATATCTCTGATTATTTTCAGTTTAAATTATTCTGTTTTTTGCCTACAATATTAAAAAAACAGAAGACGTTGTGTATTAAGATTCAGAAAAATTTAAGACTACTATTTTTATGCGAAAATCATGATTATGGATTTTTAGATTACATATATGCTGTATTTTTATGACTTTTCAATAAAAATACTGACATAATATAATTAAATATAGATAAAATTAAAACCGATACTTATGAACTTAATTCAATTTTTATTTTTTGTTTTACAGAAAAACAGACTAAGTTCACCGTGCGCACAGCACATTAATTCTTTTGAATATATAAACCTATTAAAGACTTTTTAAATGCCTCTCCTTCTTTTAAGATGCATTAAATTTTTATTCTTCAATTCTAAGGTTTGTATATATGCCAAAACAGGATCTTAGGCTCGCTTTTCTGCGGATACTTTTTATATCCTTATTCACACTCTGTCTCAAGTTATAACATATAAAATAATTTTTGTATTTCAATTTGTTTATTACAGCTCAGATCATAGCATATATCATAGAAAAACACAAAATATGTGTAATTCTAATAAATGATTTGGTTTATTTCATACTTTTACCACCTTTTTTTGTAGTTTTTCTTGTCTTAAATGCGTTTTTTGCATTCAACAGAGCCGGGATGATTTATAATTTATACTTAAACATAAAAATAAACTAAAAGTCACTTAAAGAATTTGTTTTATTTATAAGGCTTTTTAATTATATATTAATATCTAATAACACGCGCTTGAATACAAAGGGAATATTAGCAAGAAGATTTCTGTCAGTGGTGATGAAGCTACTTGAGAGCCTCAGAATTGTAAATGCGAATCTCCAACTTTATCAAAATATTTTTCTTGTTTTGCTCAGAATACAGACAAAGAAATAATCATCAATTAATATAAAATGTATATTTTAATAAATTTTAACATTTGCGATGATTTTTACAAAAAACAGCTTCAATTTGAGATATTTGTCTTTATTTGAATATATATTTTAGAAAAAATACTGTAATTAGATATTGAGAGGTGGTAGACATAAATCAAAGCCAACTATAAACAAATAAATAGTAATGAAATATCGATACATATATGCGAAAAAATACATAGAAATATTGTAAAAAATTACATTCTCCTCAAATATTTTATTGTGTAACTTGAATATCTTTGGTTTTGGGAAAGGGTTTCTGGCTTTCTACAGCGTCATAGATACTATTTATGTCAAGAAATAATACAAAAACACAACCCGGTAACTTATCCTTAAACATAGTATATTTAAATATAGAACTGTATGTTTATTTCCACTACTTTTAGTATTTCACAAATCGATATTTAAACATATTCAATCCTTAAAAAGCCCAAAAATTATCTCATTTATACTCTTTAATTTAGCTTTTATAACTTTATCTTCTTCTAATTTTTTCGCCTTGCATAACACAATATTTTTAATTATTTATGCCAATAATCTACAAAATTTATTGTGCCGAAACACAAAAATTAACTAAAAATTTTTGATAAATTTGAAAATTTGCTAAAATATATAATAATATCCTTTATAAATTAAAAATCGCATGTATAACACACAAAAAAACCAGATTTATTGTTTTTATTGTGAATTTTTAAAATTATTTATATGAAACGACTGTTTTTTTATAGTAACCATTTCTGAATAATGGAAATAATTGGGTGAAGCCAATATTCGATCTAGCATACTTAATTTCAAAGATTTTGGCTTGAATTTTCCTCACACATGAGATTTGATAAATTACAAACTGGTAATTAAGACTACCTAGATACAAGGGTTACAGCCAACATTGTTATAACGCCCCAAGGTAAAAAAAGAGCTTTCGGATTTAAACATACGCTTTATTACGGTGCCGAAACAACTTGACACGATTTTCAAGCGCAAGTTCAAGTGAATAAGTTGTTTTTGATATGATAAGTGCTTCCATGTAAGACGCGAACCTCTATTACCATGGATAAAACCATTAGTCTTTTTTCATCGAGAATAAAACAATGGTCTTTTTGTAAATTCCATCGCAAGTTTAAAAATCTATTCTGTTCATATGTTTTATCACTAGAATATAAAAATATTTGATACTTAAGTCAGAATATTTATGTGGTTGCCTTAAATACGAATTATTTTGCAATAGATAGCCCCTTTATTGCACAAAATTTCATGTCCAAAAAATTATAAAACCTTTTCCTGTAAATTAAATTGTTTAGACAACACACTATAATTAAAGATGGTTGATCTATGAACTCTTATTTTTATTTAAAGTCCATGTTGCCTTTATTTATGTACCAGAGTATAAATATTTTCTTCTACGTGTTCTTAATTTAAATTATTCCTATATATTAAATAAATATAAAGGATTTCAAATTTTTTTATGCTATTACTGAATTAAGTGCACATAAAATTAGTACATTAATCCAGAAAATTTTTCTATTGGCGAATATGCCCGGAATAAAATTTAATCTACAAATTCGAAATAACAAAAATCAATATTATTTTGTGAAAGATAATATAGCTACACTTATTGATGCAAATTAAAACAAAATTATACGTTTTTTTTTCATTAAAAATTTTTTATTGACGTCAAATAAATTTTTAGTTTATTATGTGATTAAACCGATTTCATCTTGGAATATATAAAAAACCAAGATAAACAGAGACTCAAGCTTTTTTTGTGTTTCATCACCAGATTCTGCTTTTTTTTCACGTTCATCGTTCGACTTGTCTTTATGAGTATTCGTTTCATTTAATGCCAGATAATTGGGATCCATGTTATTATAATTTCTTTGAATTTTTCCATTATATTTAGCATGTTTTTTAAGGTATTTTTTTAATTTCCTTATAATTGTTTTGATTTTTATCGAGTTTTTCTTGATATCAATTAAAAAGTTAGTATCGGTAGTTGCTACCGAATAAATTTTAAAAAAGGTTCCTATGCAACCATAGGGTTCATTTGAATTTTCCCGATCTTTTCTTAAAATATCATTATTGTCTGGATTAATCTGATATCGAGTTGAATCTTCAAGCTCTTGTTCTTCATGTTCATCTACAAAAATAAATCTTATAAATAATTGTGTTTTGAGCCTGGATATATGATCATTTTCTATATTTATATCATAAAAATTAAAAAAATCCATTTCTGATTTTTCTGCTAACTTCAATTCTTTACTATATTCTTTCTTTTTACTAACGAGAAAATCAAAAAAGGCTATATTTTTGATTTCTTTTACGAATAAATCGGCACTGTATATTATGGCATTTGCATATATCTTTAAAAATTCAACATTCCATAATAAGAATGTAGCATTTATCAAAAGAATTCTCATATTGTATTGAGACTTAAGGAAAAATACAAGATTTTTGTGTTGGTCTTCCTCTAACATAAATTTAAAAGTAAAATCTGATGAATAAAAAACATTCATAATCTTGCACCAGTATAATAAAGAAAATACTTCAAAGGCATTTACATTCGAATTAAAATTTTCTACACACTGTGTTTTAAAATATTTATCCCTCATAATGCTTGATTCAAAACCAATAAATTCTGGAAAAATCACGGAAAGTTTTGAATTTTTCTTAATTACATTCAATAATGCTTTAAGATACTCTAAAACATCGAGTTCAATGCAAAATTTTTGATTATTGCGAAAAAATTTTGGTTCAAGATCATTTATTATGCACAAAACATCCAATATGTTTTTTAATAGATATTTTAGTGATTTATTTTTAATTTCGCGTTCATCTTCTGGAGAATTAACAATTTTATATCTAATATTGTTCAGTTCGGGAAGAAAATCTATAACAAATTTATCTAAAACCTCTTCTATATTTTCTATGAGATTTAAATCACAACCGTGTGCTTGTTGTAAACATTTAGCAGATTGTAAATTACATTTCAAAATCCGATCAGTTTTTTTTCCCTCTATGATCTCGAATCTATATGGAATTTCTTCGAGATCAGATTTATATCTTCCTTCTGTCTTTTGATATCGGGGTGCAAGTAATCTTTCTTTAAGAATAGACGACTCTATATTCGTATCTTGTTTATCGGCTCTGTATTTCCAAGAATCGGTCGTTGTATGACTTGATATGGTCGCAGTCCTCATAATATCAGGTGAATATTTTACACCATGATCTCTATTTTGAAGTTGTTTAAATTCTGAAGACTTATTTTCAAAACTAAAGTCTTCAATATAATTTATATCTCCGCTCTTATTTTCAATTTTATTTTTCACTTGGATTGATGTGTGTAATTTTAAATATTTGTTCTCAATAAATAATTTTTTATAATGCCTAGAAAAATGATCTGCATATTTTTTATCCTTAAAATATTCACATTTAATTTTTTCGAAAGTTTTATCTATTTTTTCTCGAAGTAAAACTGCAATTATTGCATCTATTCTATACCAGTATTTATTCACAATTTCCCATCGGTATACGCATCTGTATTTGTCGATTATAAATTTATTTTTACCAGATGTTAATATTTCGGGGAACTGTTCTTCAAAGTATCTGAAAATTTCTTTCATTTTCGAATTGATGGCTACTTTATTTGGTGTTTTCAAAGATTGTCTTATTTTTCTTTTGCGTTTACAAACATCATACGCGGCTTTATACCATGAATAGCAATTTATAACCAATAATACACGAGGATTTAATTTCTTTTCGTGATAAATATCAATGCCACCATCCATATTTTCGTTGTTCAAATCACTTTCAAAAGAAAAACAAATCATGCATACAATCAAGCTAAAGTGGCCAAATGATTTTATTTTAATTCTCTTTGGTTGTAATTGCCACTTTAAATCAATAAAAAACAAAAAAAATGGAATTAGTAATAGCATATAATTTATATATGGCATAAAAAAATCTTAATATTTTATGAATCGTAGATTAAATTTTACCATAAATGAACCTAGAGATTGTTATCTTTAAATATTCGCCATATCATTTTTCGATTTAGGATTAACAAAAGATAAATACATACTCATTATATGTGTTATCGATCCGATAATGTTTCATGCAGTAAATATGCTTATAAATTTGAAATTAAAATCTATTACATGGGGATACCATTTATTTTAACTCAAACACGTGTATTCTAAATCAGACTTCAAATATATTGCTTGGTATCAGAAAAATAAAAATATCGTCAAATATAATTTAAGCAAATTCAAAGATATAATTACAACCCAATGATATAACAAATAATTTATTTGATTATTGCAGCGTGTATATATTAATTTGTTTGGATTTTTTCTCTATTTGAATTATCAATGCTTTAAAAGGGTTATTTGGATACAAAAGCTTGATGTAATTATACTATATAAATTTTTTTAAAAAACTAAAATATATTGGTAAAAATATTTTGCAAAAACAATTAATACATCCTAATTAATTCTTTTATTATCCAAACTCATGTATGTGGTATAAATAATATTTTTTTAGGCCATCTAAATCAAAATTGAACGTCGATTTATGCGTTATATAATAATTTAAAAACATTCCCATAACGTATAATTTTATTTATAGATTACTTTTTGATTTGACTTTTATATTTTTTTCAAACAGATTGTGTTATGGAATCTCTTGAGCAAGGTTCATCAAAACCTTCACTATATCTTACTCTGCTATTTTCTCATCGATACTTCTTCTTTTCTCAAGACTTACCATTCCATAATCTTTCACAATACTATAGTTTGCACATATGCCTCAACTTTGTTGTACATCTCAAGTTCTTTTCAGTATTTATTTTGGCACTTTGTAACCACCCAATACCATTTTATTACATATGGGATTATTTTCGCTTACAATCGATAGATCAAAGGCATTTCATTTACTAGTGGATCACATTTTCTACTAAAGTTATGTTATCGATGCTAGTGAAACCTACTTCTTTCAGTGTTATACAATTGTTTTTCTTGCATCATTTCCAAATATTCAATTTCTTACCGTGATTCGATAAATTTTCTAATTAACCAATTATATTTATAGTTTTTTTGCAGATTTTATAAAAGCTCTTAAATCAAAATTAAAGTCAAAGAGTGCTAATGAATAAACACTTCATCTTATTTATATTTTTGAAAATATAAATTGTAATATATATTTTTTGAATGTAACAATTGATCGCTAAGCAAAATTACCATCTAACTGTATTACTTTTTATACCGAATTCATCACAGCATTATTTACTGACCTAAGAATTTTTTGTCTTGCTGTAAGACTTCTGCAAAATAAACAAATATGTATTTTTATACTTATGAAGCTATATGAATTGATTTTGCTTCAAATATAAATTAGTGTCTTAATAATGACTATTTTCATATTTAACACTTGGAACACAAGTAAAATGTGATTTTGACCACATGATACAAGAGATTTATAATAAATTTTCGTTTTTTTCTTCACAAAAGTATTTAAAATGTGATTGGTTCATTTTTTGCTTGAATTTTTGGTTAATCTTGAAAATTTCAAATCAAAAATTTATAGGTTTTAATCTAACCACGTCACTCGGGTCATTCTTATCGAGAAACTGCTTATGTGCCGATAACAGCTTTAATCACTTGCATTTGAGAAATAATTTGAGTTTTTTTGACACAAAAGCGTTTGTGTTTATTCTGATGGCTTTACACGAGTGCAAGACTGCCTATAAGTACTTGTTGCATCCCTTGCCGATATGTGGCATTGATAAACTATTAAGAAAACACAATTCCCTTACGCATAAAATTTCAACTACCCTTTAATCATTTAATTTGTAGTTTTCTGGTCGAATATTTACATTTCTCAACCATCGTAACTCGTAAAAGTCCTATATATTGCATTCAACACCTCTCAGAAAAACTAAAAATCAATATAATATTCTATTGGGGATTATAGCTAATTTTTTTAAAGAATTATTATAGAAGGTGATTATACGCCAAATATAATATCAAAAAGATAAAATAGTTTAATTTATTCTTGAAACTAGACTATATAAATTATATTAAAACTCAAAACAATAAATAATACATTAAACTTTAATAATATACAATATTCCGATTGAAAAACTTTGCAGCCACACATAAAATATAAAAATGTCTGTAAAATACTTAAAACATCAGAAATTATAAATCTGAATGCCATCGAAATATAAAAATGTTAATTAAACATAAAATAATAAGTATTTTAGCCTACAATTATAAAAGTTACGAGTAAATTATATATACTCGGCTAAAAAGAATGAAAATCATAAATTTTTTACGTGTAAAATAAATAAAAAAATGTGATTTATTTATAAAATTGCATTTCTAACATCATTTATAGCAACCAAATAATAATTTTACACAGTTTAAACAATCAGAAGTATCTAATAATCTAACAATAATTTGAATAGCTCGGCATATGTTCATAAATTTATTTTATTAAGTACATATTTTATATTGAGAGGCCTGATAAATACTAAAAATCAGAAACTTATTTGAAACTCCCATTTTAATAAATTGTCTGTGTATTCATACATTTAAAAAGATTAGGCTATCACTTCTGTGTATCCATCAAGTATTTTGTCGATGGCGAATATCACGATTGAAGAAAGCGTAATACTCTATTTGTTTTATAGTGTATAATTATATGGATAATTAAATTCAATTTTTAAAGGCAAGGTAACATAATTGAGATAAATATTGGAAGAAATAAATACAATGTATTTTTTATTACATTGAAAATAGTTTTGTTTTTATTTGGTTTTTATTTATTTTAAATCAATGATAATTTTCTATAGCAATAAACAAAATAGACATAAGAGAAGACATAAAAAAAAAGAAAGGTAGTTTTAAAAATTAAAAAGTATTTTTGTTCGTTTTATTCCAATAAATTTTATAGCGAAGAAATGTTTCAGTGTTTTAAAATCCCCAAATGATATGTAATAACAATTTCATTTCAATTAAAACCGACTTTTCATGATTTTCAAATAATTTATTATATATTTTTATTGAATTTAAACTTGCTTCGCTGTTTATTAGAACCTATCGCTATGAAATTCAAAAAATGCCCAAATAAAATCGAAATACGTACATAAAAGGATGAAAATAGAATCTTATATCACTTTTTTATTAGCTTCTCTATATATTTAACACAAATTTAGAAAAGAAACAGCCCGTAATTTTCTTTCTTACGATTAGAATTCATGTTCATCATAGTTCAAATGACAAAATTGTATGTATATAAGCTAATTATTCGAGTTATATGGTTTTTATATACTTATATTTATTGTACCTTAATTCGATTCATTATTTTTAATACTATGTCGATGATTTGTTAACCATATTCACGCTTTTATAATTATTGAAACACATATATCATTTTGGTTTTCAAGTTTTTTCATTTTTATTCATTATTCCTAATCAACTATGTGTTTAAAAAGCATGGTTTTTAATAAAGAAAATTAAATAATGTTTAAAATACTCAGGATCTGAATATTTTAATAATTTATTGGGCTGTCGGAAAAATATATTGCGCCATACATTTCTTTTAAATAGTAAGAATCAAGATGATTTTTATGATTATATTTAAAAATATCGATAATCTGGCATAAATTTGTCTGATACATCCGATTTATTTTTCGAAACCTATAAATTTACACTATTTATATTCTTAATCGGTTTTGTCGGTGTGATATTCCCATTTAATTATCAACTTACTGTTTGTAAGAACTTTATGGGATTTACTTATATCGATATTAGTTTATTTCAATTTTTAAAATAATACATTAAAATTTTTTACGATTATACGAAATTAATATTATTTACAATTAAACGACATTAATATTATTTTCAAATGTGATTAAATGTAAAAAATCAAAATGCATTATTTTAAAAATTGAAATATCTTGGAAAACCGACTAATAAGTTATAAAGATATATGATCTTAGAAAATTAGTGTATTTTCATATATGCACGCACCTTTTCAAGAATATGCAAATATCCAGTAAAAAGCGACTTTCGGCAACACCAAACTTTTCGAATATTTAGATCTTTCGTCTACACACATTTTCACTGAAAAAATTTATTGAATTGAATTTTAGATGTTATGTGACAATTTAATGTTAGATTTTTAGATAATAAATCACAATAAGTATACATAATCTGCCACTTTGAATGTTGCTTCCTTAGATACAATATAATACAAATATAGACATAACTAAACTCATTTTTAAAAAATTTAAGTTTTCTCCAATAAATTTCATTCTTTTTAACTAATCGAGTAGTTTATATACTTTCTTTAATCGCTTCTAAATACTTACATTTTACTTCTAAAAATCGAAAATTTTTAATTTCTGACCTATGAAATTTCAACATGATTTTCTAAAAAGTTGTTTTATACTTATATCCAACAGAAAATCACATCATGGTTTGTGTCGTTTCGGAATTTATTCGACATCGTTTCTGATTAAAACAAGATAAATTCTGGTAATACTAAAAAAATCCATCTATTTATTTCAAATCATCAAACTTCAAATTTATGCGTAATTAAGCAATATCAAATCATTTTAAACATAATTATTCTGACATTGTTGGCTAACTTTAGCGAATTCGTTGAATCAAATACAGTGCATGAAACATTATATATCCTATCATTTTTTTTAATTAACAATGGTTCTATTGCATGCTTTTCTATTTGCAGGCCTCATCACTCTTTACTTGAATTTTATAAATAATGCAATCTTATTTATTGGAATTTCATTCCTGGATAATGTTACAAAGTATACACTAAAAATCTGTGGTTTCTCTCTTTGCTTTTTATTATATTTAGTTTTCTCCGAGAAACCCGTAAATTTTCTCATATTATTCTAAGAATGTCATAAAACTTTATATTATTTCTATTTTTTTATTGGAATGTTTCCTTCTTCCAAAAGAATCAATCGAATCCTGAATTTGTGTATAGTTGTAATAATATTTTTAAATAACATAATATACCTAATTAAGACAAAAAATCAGATATTTACATGATTTTTTCCCTAAAATAATGAAACCTAACATTTTAGATTACAAGGGTATTGAAACTTGCTCATATTTTTTTATATTTTGCCAGAGACATTCTCAATAACAGGAATATGATCTTTCCCGGTGAATTTCTTTTGAACTAGATAGATTTATCAAATAACCAGATTTCAATATTTATTTAATGCTTAAATAAATCACCAGAAATAACAAGGGGTTTTCATTTTGGATTAAATCTTAATAGTGGATTTGATGTGGGAAAACATATTCTGATATTAGATTTATCTCGCATATATCATGATTTTTCGGTTAGAATATAATTCAGCTGTTTTAAAAAAGCATTGTAATGTCAAGCCAGGAATTTTTCCAAGTATATAAACTAGTTGAATTCAAATTTATTATCACCAGATAAAGATCAAAAGGTATACCTTGTGCTACAAAAATTGTAATAATATTTTTTTAGTATATTGAAGCCTGCTTTTATCAACTCTTTTAATTATTTATAATTTAATGGATCGACGTAAAACCATACAAAAAATATTGGCCTTTTTATTCAAAATTGAAGTAAATATCACTGCGAATAAAATAATAATTCAATCGATCATTTGCAACTAACCAGCGTGCGATTATTCCCAAATTTATATTAAATTATCATTTTATATTGCAAATTAAAATATGGGCTTTACAATTTTGTAGTCCAATTGTAGGGATTGCAAAAATTTTGGCAAAATTACAAAATAAAATTCAGATCTTTAGATACGTAATTTGTAATATATACTCTTGCATGTAAACGAAATTTTTTTGAAATATCAATATAAAATAATTCAAGCCCAAAACATGTTCAAATCACCGGAAATCGATTCTTTTCAAAAATAAATTAGAAATGTAGTTTGAATTACATACAATGGTATAAAAAAATTTCCAAGCGTGTATCTAATGCCGTCTGGAGTACAAGAAAAACGCTATCATTTTTAGCCAATGATTTTTATGGGGTAACTTATCTCTGTAATTAAACATGCTTGTGATCAAGTACAAATTTAGCAAATTCCAATACTTTATTAAGCTAAAGATTCTAAAAAATATGAATATAAAAAAATTTTTTATGATAAAGTTTTTCGATTAATGTTACCAAAAAAATCGGTTTAGCGAATTTCATAGATACATAAAAGTAAAATACTAATGCTAAATGTTTTTTAGGCGCTTTTAATTTTGATTTTTAAGTATTAAACTTTAATTATTGAATTATACTCCATAATTTTTTTTTATTAGGAATTAAAATAAATTGAAGCCTTTAATCACTATAAAAAAGAGTAGATTGTTGTATTTTAAGCTTTAAAGGTTGACTTATATGATTTGATGTATTCAATACAGTTTTTTTGACTCTGTGCTTACATAAATGTGATATAAATGAAAAGTTTATTGGCAAGTATAATACTCTTCGCCAGTATTTTTTTTTATATACGCATAATCAGCATTGGGGCTTTTAAAATACCCGTGCTATACTGGTAACGAAATTTTCCAAAATTTATAGGCCCTTCGGAATGTTTTTTTAAAGAATATTCCCCTGTTTTTTAAAATCTAAAAACACGAAATATATAATATGTATGGTGATTGAATTATCGCTTATCATGATTTATCTTTTTGAGAAGCTGGAATTGACCCAAAATTATTTTTAATTAAATTTAAAATAAAATATTGGCATTCATGGCAAAAAGATCATGTAAAATATAATATATTTGTGATTGAAAACACAAGAAATTATTTTATAGCATTAGAATGATATAATTTTATCAGATCTTGTATACGGAGGTTAATACCTATTTAATAATCTGATTGAATTTTCATGTATAAACCCAGGAATGAAATGTTTAAATTGACAATCAATAATAAAAAATTTTTAATATTTTACAGATTTTCTGTGCAAAAGAGAACTCAAGATATAAAAAATGAAAAATCATGAATTATGGTTTGGTTGATTAAGACAACATCTGTATAATTTTTTTTATAAAAAATACATTATAATATAAAAATTACTATGATATGCTATAAAAATTTTTTCTCTAGAAAATTTTATTGCAACTGTAGCAAAAATATAGCTATTCTTCATTCCCTGGTGATTTTTTATTCAGTTACAAATTTCGCTATTGATGAGCATCTTCCTTTCTGTAATTTAGTTGTGATTTAAGAATAAAATTTATAATATAAAAAATAATAAAATTGTTTTTATAAATCAAAGAATTTTTTTGTTTCATTTTACAAAGATCTGAGTTATGGCATGAAAAATACACGGTTTTAATGCGACCAAAACTAGAAAATGAAGAAAATAAATTTAAAATTTGTATATATAAATTTTTAATATAAAAGAGCTAAATATCAAATATTATTTTTGATATTTTTATAAAATTTAGAGCAAATGGGTTTTTTATAAATATTGGGGCATGAAAAGGTACATTAAACAAAATAGACTGCTTTTCCAGTTATCCTACCCGAGGAGGAAAATTATAAAAAAATAATACCATTATATCGGCGCATATTATTAATACTTTGTTTTCAAATCATTTAGATACAGATTATATAAATTGTATGACATAGAGATTGTTTTTAAAGGTATTATTTTTTTGTTATATATCGATTTGATGATCAATTCTCATAACTTTCACAGAAACGGGTTATTTAAGATAATACAATGAAAGTCTAAAAAAAATATGCATATAAAGCATATATATAATAAAACATGTGACCAAAATAACCAGTAGGCCAAAAAAATTAAAATTTAATCAAAAAAACATTTTATGGTAGCCAAATAAACAAAATAAAATGTAAATCATAATTTTTAACAACACTTATAACAATCATAACTGTTTCTTAATGTGTATCATGTGAGTAATCGATATAAAATTATTATAAAAATATATTATTGAAGAAATAAAATTTATTATAAGATGATTTATATCTACATTTACTGGTAATCGCAAAAAAAAGTTAAAGAAGGATATAAAATATTTATGCAGCTTCAAAATCAGCTAATACTTCTAAAAAAAAATAGAAAGTTTAAACAAAGAAATTACCATCATAAATAAAGATGAAGTAAGCTAAATGAAAACAACGACATCAAATAACAAATACTATAATTCTTCCCATATATAATTTTTAAAAACGCACTGTTTTATTTTTATACATAAAATCCAATTAACGAAGAAAAACGTTTACAAAATCATTCAGAAAACTTTACATTCAATTTAGAACTCTATAAATAATTTTAGTTGTTTGTGTTCAAATATATCTAATCAACCTATTCATTTACTAAAACGTAGAGGAAATTGAAAAGTTCAATCGATTTCTTATTATGAGCCCTGATTTATTCATATCATATGAGTTAAATAAAACAAAGGATATACGTTAAAGTTTTTTCGAGAAATGTAGAGCTTGATCGAGCTCTACAGAATCAAATATTTTAGCATAATAAATGGTTTTAGTTGAATTTTGTAGCAGAACTCCCCCATTTCATGGTGTGGAATTTATTTTGAAATCATTTTTGTATTTAACTAGATATTTGACTAGGTAAAAAACTTCGTATTTTTTTCTTTGCTTTCATTAAGCCGATAAGACTGATATACTTATTTCAATAAAAGTCTGATTTTTTTTGATTATAATTTTTGTATTATAATATGGATTCAGTATATTTGCCTTATTTATTTTACTGGATGAATTATGATGCATTAGTATTGTTAAGAATTTATACCATCGCAAGCATGGAAGATAATGAAACTTAGTATTTGAATGTTTCTTTGTGTTTAATTATACGCCAAGATTTTCTTATGTCGGATTGCCGTGTTTTTTTTTGTTAACTTTAAATATATTTATAATGTTATGCAAAATAGATTTTAATCTTTTTTCGAATTAAGTTGTAAAATACTTTATTTTAGAAATATTTAGTAAAAAACAGAACGCGAGAATAATGTATTTAATAATAGAACAGCATAAAATTAAAATCTGATGATTTATTGATTTATATCTGTTGATAAATTCACAATCCATCGTATTTATACAATAAAAATCAAAAACATTATAATAACCAAAGTATAAGAATCTTAAATTTTTCTTTTATATAAAATCAAAAATAAGGCGTTCAAAATATACGCTTTTTATATAAAATATATGAATTGCAATTAATAAAAGCAAAACATGTCGTGAATGTTTTTTTCAAATATTTTCTATTAGATGCAATAATTTTAGTGTTAGTGTTCTTAAGTACTTTTGATTGTATAATAAATTGATAAGAATATTTTAAAAATGAATTTTTTAAAACACCAAAGACTAGTATAAATCAGGTAAATGTGTATCGATTATTGCAGGCTAACTTTTATAGGATGCTCGTGAGTCTTGAAAAAAAAATTTATATGTTTTTTGTATTTTTATAAATCTTAAGGCACATTTTGTAAATTTTCGTTGGGGTTTCATAGAATTTTATAAGTCCTTAGATATTAAAGGCTTCTTATGATAATTTAATTTTGATGGTGACCCTATTTTGAAATTGCAATCCTAAATCTAATTTACCATCCGATTTAATTTTATAAAGTTTTAACATTTATGTTGCATATCTTTTTAGGCTATCTTTGTCCGTTATTCATAGATTACTACTACAATCGTATCGTATATCGCTTGTAAACCTTTATAATTTAATCTTCCAAAAATGCAAATTAAATAAATTAGGAATCCCTAAAGAGGCAGAACATAGAGAATCTTTGAAGAAATATATCGAGACTTTTTCCAGTATTTTCAATAGTCAAACCATGTCTTTTTATTGGAAAAGTCTTAGATTGGAGTTGGGCAAAACATAATAAAATTCTGTTCTGCAAACTACGATATTCTATGTTAAATTGTTATAAAAAATAAAAAATAATGTCAAAATTTATTTATACATATTTAAAAGATGCCACAAAACATGTTTTGAGACATCGATAAATCTTAATATCCTGGAAATATTGAATCAAATGGCATTAAAGCTGCCCCTCGAAAATAATCAAGTAAAGAAAAAGTAAATGTATATCATTCAAACATGAAAACCAAACCGGCCCTGAACATTTTTTTTCATTCTAGGCAACAATAAAAATTTATATTTTCATCGCAGTATAATAGTCAAAATATAAACAATTAGGCTAGAATATTATAAATGGTTCTAAATATACATTCATACACCAATAAATTGTTCTTTAGGATTTTAATTTTTTTATATACTACTAAATTATTATATTATTTTCGCAAACTTATACACAGTATTAGTTTATAGAAAATCCAGATAAACAATGACTACCTGTAAAAATTGGATCTGGATGTTATATCACAGTGTTATTATTAATTTATCTGAGTAAAATCGCTTTTTTAAGATTTTCAACATTTATTTTATTTTTCATTGAAAAATTTCTTTTTATTTTCATTTTTATAGGTTCTGTAAGAATTTATTTATTGATTACTGATCAAAATAATATAATTTAGCAGAAAGTGGCAATAAACTAAATTTTTTATAAATATTGTTTTTTAGAGACTCTAAAATATAAATCACAGGGAATATTATGTCTATAAAGTCATTTTTCTATGTTCATTTCAAGTTTATGGCATATTTTTACTGCAATTTTATTCTAAATAATCAACATTTATAAATAGGTTGTATTTTGAGTATTTATATGGGCGCATTAAATCAATATATTAAAATTCAATTGTTTTATTAGTTATTGGAAAGTGCAATGGGTTTATACGACTTTTATTTTGATTATGAATCATTTTCTAGATTGTTTTATGATTTCTTTATTCTTTAAAAACAATTTAGTTGAACTGTTAATATTATTGAGTACTATTAACAAATTATTTTACGTTTAAAGATTTCTTTCAAACCACATATTTTTATTTCTAAAGAAAATAATTTCAAACTGTAATGCTATTATTGATGTCTTTATTATATTTTATGATAAATTTTGCACTATTCATAATTATATTTCGCTCTCTTTTTTATGAATTTGTGTGATTATAACAGAAACTCGAAAAAATTTGTTAAACTTCTAATAAAAGGAAACGGAATAATTTCGGGGCTTTCAAACTTGGAAACTTTAAAATTATTATTTTATTATAGCAATTTATGCAAAATTTTGTAGCTTCGCAATCAAAGCAACTGTGTATATTTGTTTCTTTATAGTTAATGCGAGAAAAAGATATTATAAATACAGTTATATAGTGGTTTTTTATACAAATGATATTTATGTTAAAGAAAAATAAAATAATAAACTATATGCCTGTAATATCGAAATATGACCATGATTTTTTTCTGTGTTTTATGAAATAGCCCGTTTGTAGAGAAGATGAATTTTTTTTAGTTCTGTCCGAAAAGATCTTATAATTTAGACATTTTTCTAATATATCCGATTCGTGTTATATATTTGACGGGAAGATGATTCTTGTAAAGTATTTATTTGAAAAACATAGATTAGTTTTATTTGAATTATTTTTACATTATTATAGGCTGTTAGATGAATTAATATTTTCGAATAATATGTAATTTTGATTATTTTACCACAAAAACTCTAATAATTATTAAAACAAGTTAGAATTTTTTTTAAAAGATATGGATACTGATGATTAAGTTTTTAATTTTATTTTTTTGACGAAAATATACTTCCGAGGATTCTTTTAAAAACACCAGGCTTTTGATTGTTGTTCTTTTTTTTCTTTTTTTCGTTGATAACCTCCATAATATCCCTAAATTTCAATAAATATGTAGATTTATCCGTTATCAGTTTTCCATCATCGGTAACCTCTTTAATAGCCGATTTTGTAGTATTATGGGTTGGGATAGGTTTAGTTTTATAGAGTATTTTGGAAATAGTGTCTCTTATTATGCCTTCCATTATGTTAATTTTATATCCCTTGCATATTTTAAAAAGTTCTTTAACTTCTTGTGGTTTTAGTTCATTTGGAAAGCAATTTATAATGTCTCTAAATAGGTATACACTATCTATTTCAGGCATTGCTATGTTAAAGACTTCTACTTCATTATTCTCCAAACCAGCATCCTCGACGCTATTTTTGCTTTGATTACTGTTGTTTTCTTGTGATATTTCGTTTTTATTTTCCTTATTTTTATTTTTAGAAAAAAAGTTAACAATTTTATCGGCTTCATCTTGTGAATTAACGATGAAAAGATACACAAACTCTTTATTTCCTTTGATAAAATCGCATATACCATAAAAGTCAACAACAGATTTGTCGAAACAATTCTCTAGAATCAATGCAGTAGACCCAATATTTTGGTTTTCGAGAATGGCTTTGATCATAGTTTTGCAATCCGTTTTAATATTATTTTCGATATTGTAGTTATATGCATCCTTATTAAAATCAAGAACAATAGAGTTAATTTTAAGACTTCTAGCAATTTGAATCGACATTTCTTGCATTCTTACATCTTTGTTTCCTTTAAGAACAACGATATTTCCAATCGACAATTTATGTTTTTCGAGTTCGCTTCTATGAAAAATAGTGCTGTATATTTTTTCTTGTATTGTTTTTTCATATTCTTTATAACCAAATAAATCAAACGGTCGAGTATTTGTAAAATAAATCGTGGTATCGCTTGTGATTTCATAAAATTGATCTTCCTTATTTATATTATTATTGGTCTCTTCTTCTTTTATATTTAAGTTTGCAACTTCTTTTGCCAAAATATTTCTTGTTTCGGAATCAGCATCTGCTTTTTTATCAGATTCATCAATATCCAAAATCTCATAGCACATAGTTTTATAATCCTTTTTGACATACTTTAAATTTTTAAAGAACTCATCTGCGTTTAACAACTCTTTAGTCAAAACATACAAAGATTTTACGGGTACGATATTCTTGCCTTTGTCTTGGAATGATCTAACATCACAAATAAGTGTATTTGTATCAATAATCTCGTCTTTGTTCGTTATACTATCCTTTAAAAGGGAAAAAAGTGCTGATCCAACCTCAAAGAACTCATCTTGAACAAAAGAAGCCATAGAATTGGTTTTTGCCATAGTGCACAATTCAACACTTGAATCCAGTTTGAGATATGGTTCTACCAAAAGACTAAATCCGCCACTAGTGGTTATAGTATAGTATTGTGATTTGTTTTGACTTGTTGGGATCGTGCTTATAAAAGCGTGTTGTTTATTTGTAGTGTTTATTCTTTTGAGCTTCATTTTAATTGGAATGGTTGATAATTTTAAATTAATTGTAATTTAGATGATATAAGAAATATAATTTAAGAAACGTAAATAAAATACAATGAGACAAATAAATTTTTAAGCATAAATACAATCTTTAATATTTTAATTTCTTCAATATGGGAACTAAAATACTTTTATTAAATATAATCTGATCAATGTGTTTTTTTGAACATGAAATTTCGAAATACAACATTTGTAAATTAAATATATTACAAATGCAGTGAGAAAAGGAATTTTTAAGCACAAAATACAATCTTAGTATTTTAATTTTTTTAATATAGGAACTAAAATCCTTTTATTAAATATGATCAATGTGTTTTTTTGAACATAAAATTTCGAAATACAACATTTGTAAATTAAATATATTACAAATACAATGAGAAAAAGAATTTTTAAGCATAAATACAATCTTGATATTTTAATTTCTTTATTTGCAGACTAAACTACTTTTTATAAATATGATCTGATCAATGTGTTTTTTTGAATATGTTATTCCTAGATGATAAAAAATGTAATAAATATTTTTTTATAGGTATTTTTAGCTTTTTAAAGTTGTTCAAGAAATAATTTATGATTCACGAAAGAATATATTTGGCTGATACCTTTTTTCACCTCATCATCTTTACAACCTCTTCGATGATAAAAAATGTAATTAATATAATATTTTTTATCGATGATATGTAACTTTGAAATTTGATTGAATAAATAGATTTTTGTGGCTGAAAGCTATTATTATGATTTAAAAGAAATATAAAGTTATTTAATAATATGAATAGATAAATAATAAATTAAGTAATAAAATAAATTATTAAGCTGGTAAGCTATAATTGAGTTTCAAAACTATAAAAGTAAAAATTGTGACTTTGTGGTGAAATTTATGGCATATAATTTTATTGATTAAATAGCTTAGCTTATAATTTTATTCACTCTTTACTGGATTATAACCATTATTGGTATTTTTCTTAATTTTTTTCTTATTTGAGTTGAACGAAGAAGATACATCCCATAAAATTAATGAAGAGCAATAAAGAATTATTAAAATCATGTAGTTCTAGTCCTTCGGCATATATAATACACAAATAAGTCATTCGTTAACATAAAACTGCAGTCAATAACCAGCCTTTTTGTGTTTAAGTACAACAGCTGAAACCATGCGAACTTCAAACTTTACATTACCAATCAAGCATTAAATTAAAAAAACAAGATCGAGTGATATTATATAATGTTTCCATTCTCTAAAATTGATAAAATGTAGTTTTTTTATGGGTTAATTTTGGCATGTAATTTTTGATTTTCTCTTCAAGGATAACGTGATTGATTTTTATAGGCAATCATATCTATAAACTTTGCCATATCCAATTTTCTTCTCAATACCTATTAGTACAAGTATTTCCTAAATCCCTTAGTAAGTATATGTTCAATTTGATTTGTGAAATTAAGTTAAAATTTATGAGATAATCTTATTTATACGAAATACTAGAAAAAATTACACTTACTAAAAAAAACAATTTAAAACCATATACACATATTAAATAAAAATAATATGACGTTTTGGGTTATTAGAATTTTAAAATATATATTTCAAATTAAATACAAGAAATGATTTTATCAATATGTACAATTATAATTTTTCTATATCTTTTGCATTCGATTATCCGGCTTAATCCCCTATACTAATCGATATGCAGATTTTAATTTTTAATAAAATAATAATATAAATGCCAAATCATAAGTTGTATATTGAGAAGCTAGAAATGCCAAATTAAGCAGATGGGTGCGTATTAAAGAGAATATTGAGGAAAACACTTGAATTAATATTTTCCAAAATAAAAGGTGATTTGTGGCAGATTGTAAAGATAATACTCATATATGTTTATGAGAGTAATTTAAAGTTGTATTGAACAACTTTAAATAGCTTAAAATTAATCAAGTCTATAGATAAATTTCAAGCACTATATATTTTAAAAAATTATGGTTGTTTTATTCATATATTAAATGGTTTTGCTTAAGTTAATTTAAAAATTTATAATATTTATCCTATAAATGCAAAGATGATGGAAGCTAAGCTAAGTCGATTATATTAATGGTTAAATGTTTTACCTGTATTTTTTTTATATATGCAACCATATTCATCCAAGGATAATTTTTTGGCTTTTTTTCTTCAATACTTACTTGATTTATAGCTTTTTAAAGTTGTTTAAGCCAAAATTTAGATGGCTAGATAGAATATATTTGGCTGATACTTCTTTAAACTAATCTTCCTCGATGCACCTTCTTCTCACAAGAAGAATTAGTTCAAGTGTCTTCCTCAATTCTATTGTTTGTGCGTATACTTCCGCTTCAGTCGGCATTACTAATTACTTAATAACCGAATTACGGTATTTTGTGACAAAGACATTCCACGTTATTGCATATGGTTTATTTTCTTCAACAAAACCTTTCCTTTTGCGGTGACTCAGTCAGAAGAATATTAATGTTAGATATTTTCTTGATTAATCTTTATAAATCTTCGTAGATTAATTATTACCAGACTGCTCTTCTCCTCCCAAATGTCATAAATTGATTCTTGATCCATATCTCAATTTCACTAGTGATTTAGACACAATAACAAGCGAAATATGAATCTTTTTATTTGCCGGATTTCAATTTATTATATTGTGAACCTGTTGTTTTTGTTTTAAAATCGCAATATTAACCAGGTTCATTGTATTCTTCTATCAATATCACTTTTGCGTAATCGAAGCTTTGTGTAAAATCGATTCTTATCTATTTACGAAATAAAATCTGAAATACAGCTAGATAATATTTTTTATTCTTGAAAAAAATATATTGTTAAAAGAATTCGGTTAAGAATGTTCTTATAAAACAAAAACATAAATTTATAAAAAAAACATTAATGATGTTAAAATAGTGTGAAATGTATACTTTAAAACTTAAATGTATAAATTTAATAATTTTTGTGCTAATGGTAACATATAAGCTGTTTGATAAAATCTCATAAAGGAAACAAGAATTAAGCACATAATGTAAAATAAAGTTTTTACATTTTTTTATGAAAATTCAAAATAATCAATCAAAATTCAGTTTATTTATTGTTTATTTGCAAAACTGGCTCTAAAATGATCACCCACAGATATTTTTACATTGATGTCGCATGTGGTTTTTGCGTTTTTTTATCTTTTGCCAGAAGCTACTTACATATTTTATAAATTTATACAAAACAATTGAAAAATAACTTTTTTTATCTTTTTGACCAAAACTAATGCATAAATTTATGTTATTTCTGTAATAATTTAAAATTGTCAAGAGCATCTTTTTGCTTATGGGCTAATTTTGATATCTTAATTTTAGTTTTTTTTCATAAAGCATGACGTTTTCGATTTTGCGTAGGTATATTTTATACTTATAAAGAAAATTATATCTTCTTCAAATTTTTCTATGCCTTTTTTTTCAAGGGCTATTAGTTCAAGGTTTTCTTCCTCCCCATGGTCTGTATAAATATATTGAAAATTTCAAGACCTTAATGATTATAAAAAAAGATCACTAAATTTAAATAATCGAAAAATATATAACTATCACAAAAATTATGTTTTTTTGGTTCAAAATAAAAATTAAAAAAGCCTTTTTTGGTTATATCATAAAATTTTGTAATTCAAAACATAAATATGCCTTGAAAGTATATTTGAATTAAAATAATGTGAAATACGTTTTATTGTAAATAAATTATTGCTAATATATAATATAATTTAACGAATATTTTTGTAATTAGCTGTAGATTTTAGACTATAAAACGAGAAGAGGATAAAGAAATTAAATCATTATATATTCTGAATATTTGTGGTTATAATCATTTTATTCAATGGTTTATGGATGAAAATTTTATATGCCTTCTTTTTATTACATTTTTTTCTTTTTTTTAAATTATATGTGCTTAAAAAAGGTTTTTTCTGCTTTTAAAGTGAGCAAGATATTTTTTTAGAAAGATGTTATTGAAAAATATAAAAAATAAAAAAAAATTTAGAAAATTATTCATCTAATTTTGGATTTCTTTTACAGTCTACTATTTTTTGCTGTGATATAATTTAATATATGCGCTAAATCATAAAAAATTATAATATATATCGAAATCACATAATTCATTATTCTAAGTAGGTGTATAATAATCACAGGATTGTTTAATAATAAAAATTCTTGTGATATTTCATTTGTGATAAAATACTGCAAGAATATGGCTAGATTATTATATAACAGTTTCAGGGTGTTCTCTTCTGTGTTTAAAAGCTTATCTTTGTAATATTAAATATTAAAGTCCAAGTAAAAGAAAATTTGAATTCATAAAAATAAACTTTCCATCTATATTATTTTCTTTGCATTTTTACATGAAATTCGCCTATTCTAATATAAAATAATAATCTTAAAAAATCTTTTTGATCGAATCTTTAATTTTTTGTCAAATTTATTATATACGTTTGTTACTCATATAGAATAGTTTTGGCCTCAAAAGGTGAGTGAAAGATGTAAAGTATACCCTTCGCACACGCAAGTAAGGCAATTTCTTGCTATATGAAGAAGAAATGGTCATTATCGTATTTTAGAACATGAAAATTGTTGAAATTAAATAAGATTTCATGTGTTTAAGCAACAATAACAATTTACCATTATTATATCCATTGATTTTTCAATATCATCAATCTTCAAAAAAATATTACGGGCTACACAGATATTCATTGATGCATTTTGTAATGTTTATTATTATGTTGTTAGGTATATTTAGTTACATAATTCTTGGTATATTTTGTTATACATTTCTGTTATATTTCAAAGTAGTAATCTAAATATTCTTATATTAAATTAACCAAATTAATTAAAGGGGCTTTCAATAGTTATATAAGTATCCAATAATATTGTATTTTTTAAAAAATAACTAAAACGTGCAAAATACTCAATCGTGATGAAAAGTTTTTTTTGTAGAATCTAATAATGTTATAATATTTAATTTGTAGTACCTTCATTATCATACTCACCCGCGATACCGGATCTTCCCTCTGATATTTCATCAACGACATCATTCTCTTCTTTATAAAAGGGAACTGATATTAAACCGCGATTTTCAATATAACTGTTCAATACTGAAATTTTATTCTGATAACAGTTTAATTGATAATTTTTTTGTTTACAAACTTCGGTTTCATTATCGGAATCGATTTTACAATGATCGTCTTGATCCGAAATAAAATTATCAATAAATTGTGTATTATTTGGGAAATAACACCCATCTTTCCATACATCAAAAAGAATAGAAAGATCGAAAGGTGTAAGTAAAGGAATTAATAACTCATTATCGAATGGTATAAAGCTTGGACAGTCAATTAATATTATTGCTTCTATATTGTCCATCGCAGTAAGTCTTTCATATGATGTATCGCGAAGGAAAGTCTTATATACCAGGAATTCTGGATTGTCATTGTAAGATTCACTTTCTTTGGTGCTTTTATAAGAGAATTTCAACATAAATTTTTCTATTTTATCCGCTATTTTTTGATATTTCGGGTCTGTAAAAATAATATTGTAAACTCTTTTTGACTTTGCTTTCTCAACCGATGATATTCTTGAAATAAGAAATGATGTAAAATCCTTTCGTTTTATTTTTGAAAAACTATGTATGTTTTCTTCATTTATCTCAATTTTAGATTCTATTTCGCTGAATTCATCATAATCATCATTTTCTATATTTCTTAAGTTAGAGCCATAATCTTTGCCGGATTCAACATATAATTTGCTATTTGGATCATCATTGATCGATAAGTCTGTATTTTTAATTTCAATAGATTGAAAGGCCTTTTCTAATGCTCCTTTTATACTATTATCAGAATTATTCAGTAATTCATCGGTCTCAAAATGTAAATCATCATTTAAATTATTGCTATCCATAATATCATAATTCACAGAATTATTTGAATTTTTATGCATACAAACCGAACAAAATAACAAGAAATAGTCATACTTGGGCATTTTCTTTAAACAACACATTTCTGTAGGCTGTATTATCATGACGGTCTTCCCTTTACTTTCCAAGAAGTCATAAAAATATGACACCAATCGGTTTTTCTCATCTATAATATTTGGGACTATAGCAATTAACTTATATGAATCCTTTATATTTTTCATTATTTTCATCATGTAATGTTTATCAAAAATTGATTTATCTATTTTCATTTTCAAATTTGAATTTTGATGGCTTAAAATGTTGGCTAATTAATATCGAGCCAGTATGAGGAACCACGCTAAAAACAAATAATTATTATATATACATGAGTAATTCAATAAGTCTTGAAAGAAGAAGATGTATTGAGCAGGGTTGTAAAGATGATGAGACTAAAAGAAGCATTTACAAATTCTGTTCTATAGACTAGTCTAAAGTTTGGCTTGAACAAATTTACCATCTATAAATCAAATTTATACATAAATACATACGAGAATATTATACCATATTTTGTAACTTAAAATGTGAGTTGACCCTGTATTACAAAATACCTGCGCGAATAAAAAGTTTCAAACCAAATCGAGACATACATCTAAACTATAGGACTGTGCAAAACTCTTGAACTAATATATCTCGAAAATAGGAGAGGTATAAAATTAACGGGATATAAAAGAAGACTAGATTCTAAAATTATAATAAGATATGCACACGAAAAACTAATTCATTTGAGATTGTGCAGGAAAATAGGTGATTTATGGTAAAACAAACCCATAAATATGCTATATGTGTGAAATTCTATAAGTTGTAATTTGTTAAAGGGCTTGTAGAAGGATCTAAAATGATTTGTCGAATTAAACTATAAGAATTATGCATTGATTGAATTGATAAATAATTCTATTTACTGTTATCTTGCACAAAAGATCATGATGTGCTATATTATATGCTTAAAGAGTTTAAGAATCATTTTTAGGAACATTATCGAAACTCAAAAATCTATTAATAATAATGTATAAAACAAAAAAATGAAAATATCTTCTAGGAATTGAGTATAAAAACCCAATTATCCAAATTTTTATTGCAAAAAATCTAGATTATATTAATAAAAATGAATAATTCCTTTCTAATGTATATCTGTTATAAACTTATCGCCATTATTTGTAATTCGCACTCAAAATTGGGCTGATAAACTTAGAACGCGCTGAATGGTAAAATGAAATACATATAAAACCTAGAATTTTAATGTTTAAAATTTTAGCAAATATGTGGTTTAATTTTCCCATAAAAATTTAAGATTATCTACATACATTTTTCAAGTAAAATTATCCTTATAATAAGTATATTTAACAATCCGTCCAATTATGGAAACCAATAATCTTGGTATCGTTGTAAAAACATAAACTTAAATATATAGTGGCTATCTGTAAGAGAATATTAAGAAATGAACTTATATTTTTTTTGATAAAGCACAGTAAGAATAAATTATATGGTGGCTATCTGTAAAGAATATCAATAAATGAACTTATATGTTATTTTGATAAAGCAGTGTAGAATAAAATTTATAGGAGTAGTCGTCATGTCAAAAAAGTCTAAGTGCTGATATAAAAATTAAACACATTCATTTCCAACAAATTAAGTAAAAACTCTGTTCTTTCACTTTGTATAATTTATTAACGTAGTTTCAGACACCAAATAGATATCCATAATTGATCCTATAAAGATTTTTTTATAAGATTGGCTGAATTAAAATATATTGGACTTTTAAAATAACGGATGGTATTCTGTGAAATATCTCTAATTTATCTTTTTTTTAGAACATTTACCAATAAAAAGATTAATTAGGATTATTACTCTAAGAGTTGTATTGAAAAGCCCGTTTCAGTTTAGTTTATAAATGTTTATGCGGTATATGCGAAAAAATAAAACAGTTTTAAGACGGAAAGGATAATAATATTTTATTGATAAAGCAAAAAAAGGAATAACGTGTTTTGTATAATTTGTGCAATCCACATGTCATGTACCAATAACCATTTATAAAATATATTTTCCCGTAAACAATCTTTTTTTCTATAAATTTTCTAAAATAAAAAAATGTATTCCCAATAAGATAATCCTTGTATCTAATCATCAAAGCTCAATCCCTTTAACCTATGGTTTGGGGGAGATATATTCGACTTCTGTCGAAATACGATCACAAAAAGTATTTTAAATCCAATAAATATTTTATTTCTGAAATAAGCATATATATAATGGTTGTATACATGGTATTTAAATGGTGTTCGTGGGTTCCACACAAATCACAACTAAAATTAAAATGAATGGAAAAAAAAATACTTGAAATGGGCAGTTAACAGAAATAAAAGATTTTTTATAGCATAATTCGCAAATTCATAGAAAAATAAGTTTTCATGCAGGCCTTCGAACTCTGCCAGTAGTATATTAAGACAAAAAATCAACGGTTCCAGCCAGAAAATAGGTAGACGTAATATATGATTTTAGCATATTTATTTAGCGATGAAGAATGGGAATGAATCTACTACCTTCCATATTTTTACCGACACATTTAAAAAAGTCTAATCTACGTTGAACACGGTTACAAGAGGTATTGGGGGATTCCCACTAAGAGAAGAAAAATTTTAACATTGATTTCTACAGAAAAAGGCGTTATTCCTAAATACAAATATGAAAAAATTCGATTTATATATTAAATTTACCTCAAGTTTGGCAGCCCAGGGCACAACAATGCACAAAAGTTCCGATGAACCTATATTATAATATATAACAAAAATAAATTACCTGTAATTAGACTGAAAAAAAAATTTTAATATAAAAAGAGTTATTTTGTTAGTGTTATATAGCCTAAAAATATAAAACTAAAAATATTAATTTGCAATATCATAACTGTTTTTCTTCTTCTTCTTGCATTTTATTGTGAAAAGACAGCAGGATTTGCTGGATGATTATAAGAGCGTGTATATATTTTTATATAAAAACATCCAAGAGAGATTTTTTGTTCTTACAAGAAAAAAAAGGTATCTAAAAGATATCATTAAAGATATAAAAGTAAAGCTAAAGTCGGAGAAGTCGAGAGTTGAAAAATTTGCTTATTATATACCATCTAATTTTAAAAATTAGATATATAAAAATATTTAAAGCATAATTGAATCTTTTTAAAACATTTTATTTACAAAATACAACTTCAATTATGTATAAATTAGCATCGAAGTATTTTTTGTTGATACATAAGATCGAGGTAATGTATTTAGAAAATTTACAAATTTTTGACGCTTCAATATCGAAAAGCTCAAAGAATTTAGGTAAAAATATAGCCTAGGAAGTTATATAGATGATATCTAAATTTCAAAAATAAAAATAGTTTCTGATATTTTTTATATATTGAATTATGAATTTTTCTATTTATAAATACGGGAAGAAATATATAATAGAAAGTAAAAGTATATTACTAATTTATATAATTAAATATTTTCGTAGTTTATATACATATCTAAATTTAAGTCCGATTATTTATAAATAAAAAATCTATATTTATGGATCCTGCAAATTTTTTAATTTTATCACGTCACTTTTAAAATATATAATTTAACCATTTGTAATCGTTTAAATTTTTAAATTTTTTATAAATTGATTGGATTCGACTGTATTTACCTTCAATGATTTTACGGTCCCGATTAAATCAAATCACCCCTTTTTAATGCATTTTCTATTTATATATTTCGAAATTTGCTATTTTTACTGTAAAAATGATATTATAACGTTTCGAATTCTTAAATTATCATTTATAGGTATTTTGGCTTACTATATACCAGAATGAACTCAAAATCACGAAAAAGATCGAGGTATTCTCTAAAACCTTAGAATTGTTTAAAAAAACTTCAATTAATGGTCTTACTAGAAGGTGAGATATTGAAGAAAACCTCGCAGCGTAGCAGATAGCAGAAAATATTCATACGTTGTGCCACGGGAAATCAAGAAAGTTGTGCTCGAGAACAAAAACTAATATTTATAAACATAATTCAAGCCTATAAATATATCTAATTGGTTTAGTTTATATTATATTGAACAAGGGATAATATAATTCTGAAAGACCGTAACCCCTTGCATAAAACTATTAAATATTGTTTATGTTTATTTTTATTTTTAATGTAAGTAAAAGCTTGGCATCCGTTGTAATGTTATTTATTAAAATTGGTTTGGTTAGTTAAGTAGTTTTTAACTTTTGGAATATCATTGGCCAATTTAATATGGATCGAAATCAATAATTGGCAATATAAGGGACAAAATATCCCCACGAAATTCGACTAAGATTCTAAAATTCGAATTTCTAATCTCGATACTATTATTTGAGCTTTATTGTGTAGTTTTCAAAAGTAAGATTTCTTTTTTTCATTCAACCTCTTTCCGTAATTATACAGTTTAGTTTTTGTAAATTGGATTTTGGATATATACATGAAAAAATGCACAGTAATATCTCTAAACACAATTTTGAAATTTTTTTCTTATAATAACTGCATCTATATCTTAAAATATCATAATTTTATCGCTTGCTACAATGATTAAGTGACCGCTGCAATAAACGTAAGCGCACATTATGATCTATTTGTGGTTGCATCGTTCAAAATTTAGCACAGATATACCTTTTTCATAGATTCAAAGACTAATGTATGTTAAAATTATTTTTATGGGTTATTTTTAAAATAAAATAAATTGTAGAAAACGTTGTGTGACTTTTTTTATAGTTAATTATGATTTGAATTTCAAGTAGTGATTGGAAAGAAACACGTGTTAAGGGTCTTAATCATAGCATTTGAAAGCTTTACATAGATAAATTTATACTAGTTTGTAAGGTAAATAAAAAGCTTGATAAGTATACCATTTAATTAATTACAAGATGACTGTAGCAGATCAAAAAACAAATAATATACAATCACTTTTATATTAAATGATTTTTCTATGTTGATGAACCCCTATAAATATATACATAAATCTTTAAACGATAGTATATTTTAATATAAGATAGCAACATATACATTATTCTAGCAATTTAAATAGTTTAAAAGTTCCTTTTTATAATTATAGGGCTTTTGTTTTAACTGAAGTTCTGGAGACCTCGAAAAAATAATAATGTGTGTCTATAATTTCTACTATCTTTATTTGCTGATATTTTTGTAAGGTATTGTAAAATTGATCGCCCACATAAAATTCATTTGTAAAAATATATCCGATAAAGGCCATATTTCATATCGAATACTTTTTATAGATTAAACATATGACATTTAACTTATGAATCTAAATATGATAATGTAGACTGCATTTACATATATTGTATTTTCGTGATTTTTTGTCCAAAGTAAATCATAATTCTTATATGCTTCATTTCGTAATATTTAAGGCGCCAAGTATTTTCAATTGCAAATTTTGAAAGAAATATGATCGTAAATAATTAATTATTTCTAAAAAGGTCAATATTTACCTATTTTTCGTATTGTTTATGAAGTTTTGAACTACTATTTCAGCTATATTCAAACTATGTCTGAAAAAAAGAGAGGAAAGCTTTGCATCACAACAATATAAAATATCAGCATACTAAGTAAATATATTATCTCGAATAGGCAGAGAAACTTTTCGAAAGGATTTATATATGAACACACGCAGCACTCAATCTAAAATACGCGGAAAAATTTAATTGCATTCATGAGCACGTAAAGAAATAAAAAAATATTTCGGGTATTTAAATAGAATGTTTGCATGATATTGATAATACTTTTCATAACAAAGCTAAATAAGTTCTTACTCAGTGTTAAAGGTAAATAAATGGTTTTCGTCGTATTAATTATATGGCATAAAATTTCTATTATATTCAAAATTAAAACGTTTAAAAGGTTCAATATATAACCCTAAAATTTTAATGTTTAATTTTTGGTAATTTTTTATGGTGTATCATTTGAATCTAATATTAATTTTATAAAAGTTTACCACTTTGGATTCTTTAAATTATTTCATACATTCATTGACAACACAACCTTTAGCATATAAATAACTTTATTATTATCAATTTTGTAACTTTAATATAATATAATTTTCCTGTGTTCATAGTTCCATAATATTATTAATTGTATTTATAGATTATTGAAATTATATTCGACTTATATAAATCTATGCAATATTTTTTTTAAATTCACACCATATTATATATCTAAATAAGAAAAATAAATACCTATTCATACGAATAATTCAAAAGAAAAGTATATAAGTGTCAGCATTGACGTTCTTTATTCTTTTAGAACACAATTAAAAAAAAAATCAAATGTATACAATATCTATTATAGAAAGAAACTGGATTTTTATTATTAGCATTATATTCTACAATTATAAAAAATCGAACAATAAACGCACCTAAAAGATATAACCACATGCTAGTAATTTGAAAAATTATATCCGTTTCAATGGTATCTTAATAAAATACGAGAAATATTTTTTTTAAATTTTACCATTAAAATGTTCAGCAATAATGGGATACAATTTCTAATATTACCTATATAGAAATTCATTTCTGTGGTCCAATGCATCTAATCTAGACTTAACATGATATTTTTTTATATTTCTTTTTTTCACAATGCTATATGAAAAAGACCACCCTATCAACTGCTTAAATATGACGGAGGGGTTTGATATTGATCCAGAATCATAAACATAATAAAATATTTGTAAAATTACTAGTTTAAGCGCAGTAAATGTAATTTTATATACGGTAAAAATCTGCATATGAAATTTGTGAAGTATTTCGTATATTCTATATATGAGGTCTTTTTTTTGAATCGTACCTTAATGCGAAATTTTTAAGTAAAGGTGCTAAAGGGTATTTAAAATACACCTTATTCCAACTAAATATTAAAAAAATTTGTTCATAAATTCTCCTTATCGCGTAAATCTAACTTTAAATGACTATCGTTAATTTATACTGTAAGCAACTATGTAATTCTCATATTAAAAGATATAAGATGCATTACATAGCTTTCATAGAAGATAATAAATTAAAACACCACTAAATATCTGTTTCTAATTATAATCAATACTATAATGAATGTTTTAATGGAAAACGGATAAAAATAGACTTGCGATCTAAATTAATGCACTAGAAATAAAACGAAGATTGAATAACTTGAAAAATAGCAAAATTAGATGAAAAAAAACCTTTTTCGTTTGTGATCACCTTTATCTCTTTTTCATATTAATGGGGTTTCCCGTTATTATTATATATGCGAGGAATTTTTCAATATAAAACATTTCTTTAAAAAAAGATTTCTTGAGTAATCAATACACTAAATAAGAAGATAACGTAATCATAATACAAAATAAACGCAATAAATTACCAGATATTATTACAATAACATAAAAAGGCATCAGAATTGTTTTTATTTTTTCAAACTTCAATAGTTTTTATAATTAATATTTTTGTAAAATAATTTTTTCAATATTTTCCGAGGAGATTTTAAATATTATATTTGTGAAACAACTGGATGTTCATATAAATTAAAGAAATACAAGTAGAACATTTGACTATTTGTTAGCGACAACAAGTGCTTTTATTTTTGATGCATGGGCAATAGAATATAATATAAATTATTCGAAAGGTATTTAAGAATAATTGAATTAACTATGACAAATTTAAGTATAAAGGTATTTGGAAAACAAAATATAAATGTGAATAAATCACGAATTATCTTATATTACAAATGGCAATAAAATAATTATGAAGAAGCTATATATGGTTCCGGTATTCAATTAAAGGATTTCATGTAGGAAATAGAAACATTTTCTCGTGTAAAAAAATTTGCATTAAAGTCGAAGGTTAGAGTCCAATAATTTGTAAATTTATGTTATTTATAGCTATTTTAGGTATTCTGCGTATTAAAATACATTCATAAATACGAGGATATATACTTTATATTGAAGATGAGTATGTTTTGCAATTTACTTTTAGCCTTATGAAAAACCTGTAACCGAAAAATAGGAAAGCTCTAAAGAAAGTAAGTTTTCATCATGTATATATTCGATCAAAAATAATTTGTTATAAGCATAGTTCTGGTGCTAACAAATTCACACTGTTTTTTTATGTGCTTTCTTTGATTTTGCTTGTCATATATGGTATAAGTAAATTGTATTTGATGATTTTTTTATTGATGTATATCAGCTTCACACCAACTATATAGATAATTTATTTTGAAAAGACCATGTATTTTTAAATATTTTACTCATCATTTTTTAAATATTTCTTATTCTTATGAAATACACAAATTTGATTTTTTAAACAATATTTAATCTTTTAAGTTACCGCTTTGACAGATTCTACAAAAGTCGGTTATATGGAAATTGAAATCATATCAAAAATTTGATGTATAAAATTAAATATATTATACGATTAATGTACCTTTTTTATTATCAAGGTGAATGACATGGAGCTAGCCTCCTTTAGACAAATTTATGATAATTTTTTTCACTAATTCATTGATTTCCGTTCAAATTTTTGATCGTTCTGTTAGTGCCGAGATATTCGAATCATTTTTTATAAGCTTAAAAATAGATGATCACCAGTTTCTAATTATGTGGAGAAAAAATTTAGAGATTCTTTGATAAACCGTTAAATTTAAGTGTAATATAGATCTATCTCTTCTTTGTATATAGAACTTCTTAAAATATCTCCATTTTTAAACTAGTATGGATTAATTTCGAATAATTCATAAAGGTAAGATAGATGCACAGTGATATAATGTTTAAAGCAAAACGATCAGGATTCAAAATATTTATATCGCTTAAAAATCTAATCTTAAAAGCGTCAATGGCATTACTTATTACACTCATGTAATCCTTGTTGAGAGTATAAAAAATGTGAGTTAATTAATTTTTCGTCTATCTTTAAAAAAGAGTTCAAGTATTTTTTTCATTAAATGTTTACTTTCTAAAATAATTTTTTCGTAATCTAAACATTTATCACTTATTTTTCTTAATAATATTAAATATTTCGTCTTTATAAAGATTAATTTTAATGAAAAAATACGAATGTTAGAAATCATCAATATCATTGATGTCTTTCGTTTTGCTTTTCTGTCATATCGTATAATTTATAAACGAGAAACTGTGAGTTTTCTTGATATAATGTATCAAGTCTGAATTCTTTTATACCTTAATTATCTAATTCAAGATGTGAAATACACATATTTTTCGATTTAACACCAATTAAAGACCTTATGATTTCTATAGTAGAGCTAATCTTCGTTCTTTTATTCTTTAAGGGTATTATTTGGAAATATTCATCCCCTGTGTACTTATAACAATTGCCAAGCATATTTATGGTCAATGTATGTTGATTTGAAATTATTCAATTTTCAGAAACAACATTATTAATTTCTCCTATTTTTTTAAGAAACATTACAATTTTTGCGTGCATTTTCAGCTTTTATGTCGAGAGGAGGTATCAGGTCGTCAATTTTAATATTTGGTATCAAATAGTATAGGCTATTAGAATCACTTGTGGGGTTTTGATAGTATTAATAGCTGTTAAATAGACAATATTTTGATTCATTCGCTATATCAAAAATTTCCGTTCATTTTACAAACAATGCCAGTATTGTATTTTCAAGTGTAGAAGTTATTGTTAAAATACTATGACTTATTTCGACGACTTCTATTATCATGGAATAAAATTTATTGAATTGCGAAATTCGTATATTTTAACAGTATATATTGTTTTATTTTCATATTTTAATTTAAATATATTGTATAGATAAGAAAGTTTTTTTTATGATTCTATCGGTATCAAAATCATATTCAATACTAAGTATATATTGCATCTAGTTATAGAAACGGTTTGAACTATATTTAAAACGACAAATGAAGACCAGAAAATGATCATGTCATGCTGGTAAGCTATATCATAGAAATATGTTCGTATGTTTCCATTAGACAATTTTCTGAATCATAAAGATTTAAAAAATGTATAGTCAAACCAGGTAGCGCTCTAGAAAACCCAAAGAAATTTTAATAAAATATAAAACTGTATAGTATTTTCGCGCAATTATTCAAAAATAATCTTTTTTGATGAATATAAAAGTCCCGGATCATTGTTAAATATATATTTTTACATACATCGGTTCCTTTTATAGAGCATAATCTATCGATGAATATTTTTTCTGGTTTCTGCTCCTCTACGATTTCTAAACTAATAATGCTATTAGAAGTTTCTCTATAATGGAAGGATTTTCCTGTTGTATTTTAATCTTTTAACATATATTTTATACCAAAAATAAAATCCCTCAAGAGTTCCTCACGTGATTCAAATTCAGTCTTCTGTAAACGGCTTTAAAAATATTCTTGTTAATTTTCTTCATATCATTCGTCTGAAAATTATCTACAATCGTTTTTGATGCCATGATTTATGAATTCACTGTCAAGCAGATTTTCATAGCAATAAATTTATTTTTATTGTGTTGCTCGTTTACAGGGTCGTCAACATCACTATTGGCATCTATAATTGCACCATCATTCTTTAAATTATATATTCTCCTTGTATCGATAAACATTTCTTTCCAGTGGTGCAGTGAATCTTCAATATGGCTTTCCTTAACCTTGAACTGAATTGTTAAATGATCCACTATTTTGTGATAATGTATAGAATTCAAATTAATAATTTGATGTATGGTTTTTTTAAGTTTAAAAGTGTTTATTTTGGGAATTAACCATCTTCTTCCAGTTTTACGGTATAAAGTTGGTGAAAACTCCAAATAATTCAATAATATTTCCTTTTCTCTCCATAATATTTTCTTTATTCGCAATAAACTCACCACCAATTATCTTATTTTCTTGGGAAGAACTTCAACTTTATAGAGATAACTGCAAGAAAGCAAAAGGATTTATAAGAGCCTTTATATACACATATGAATATTTCTAAGTTATTTTGTGTTAATCTGTATCTTTTTTAAAAATCGACCATCTTGTTAGTTACCTATATAAGAGAATTTTTTGGGGTAAAAATTAATGCCTTTAAAATAGTAAGGTGAATACTAAATAGCAAATATTAAAGATATATAGAATTTATATTATTCAGGCTTACTTACCCACATGAATGTATATTGAACAAGAATATCAACTCCACTATATATAGGTAAACAGCTTGCAAGAATTACGATTCTTGTGTATGTATATGTGATCCGAGGTGAGTGTACTTTTTTTAAATATTTATTTTATATTCATCTTTATAAAATATTCACACAACTTTAGGAAGCATTTCTTAACTTCTTCTTTTACCGTGAGAATTCCTGATACTATTTGTCACCCGTAGTCACCGTGGGTTAAAACATTTCACAAAGGCTTAGCCATACATCATATGAATTTAATATATTTTAGTTGTTCGAAGCTAAAGGATATTGCAAAAACCACACCACCTATATATTTACTATACGGAGAATTCTTTTCCTATATCGGATCCCCAGTTCGACCAATTATAACGTAATTTCTTATTTTCTTGATGCGATAACCTTTGTCTTTTTTTATTAGCTAGTCACAAATTATTACTGTTTCAAAATTTTTGCTCCAATTATCACTTTTAAATTCTGTGATAAGAATATTGTTCGTATCCTCCCTATTTAGAAATCCAAAGACTTCATAACTAATGATAAAATTGTTCTTATTATTTATTTTATAATTTAAAATTCAGAGTGAATGTGTTCAAGTTTGTTAATAGGTCCATATAGATTAAATTTATCACAATATCTACATTTTTACCATAGTAGTGTAAATTTTTTATATTTAACTATATATGCTGTGATTTTTTCTACAAAAGATCATATTTTTATAATTTAATGTTTATTGATTGTATTATAGTCTTCTATAAATGAAAAATACACTTTAGGCTCTAACATAATTGGTCCAAAGTCTGAAAATTATAGCTTATTACTCTATGATTAGAAGAAAAAAGAAACATTGTAATTTTAGATATGAAACTATAAAAACATATTAACATATACTGGGGTTTATTACACAAATATGTTGTATTAAAGAAGCATTTGTTAAGGCTACTTGAATAATTATTCACTCAAAATTATCTCTTATCATAAAAAACACCCATTTGAAACTATAATATTCTTATTTATCACCAAAAGTTCAAAAATTTTGCAAAATTATGAATAAAAAACCTTTAAAATTTTATAATTTCTTAATTTATAACATCTAAAGATCTTGATTAAAGTAGCACATAAAACTTCATCATTTTCTTTTGATTGAAAAATATTGGTTTGCAAATTTAATTAAATATACTAAAATATTTGGAAAACTATGTGACTTTTTGCGGTTTTAAATATTTTATATTTTTATGCGTAATTTTTACTTTTCGAAAAAAATTAGTATGATAATATTTCTATTCTTAAGATGAAAATTCAATCATTGGAATTTGTGTCATACAAATAAAAATTGCAGTATTATAAAACTTTATAGTTGAATATAGAATATTATTTTTCAAAGGGAATTAAAACTATACATTTAATCTTTATTTATCTTGAAAGTATAATAAAAAAATGCAAAACTAAGTCATTTTAAAAAATAGAAGCTTTTTGACATTTAAAAAAAAAATTCTAAAATAAAATGATATGTTAGTTAAATAATAAAATTATATTATCTTTAAATTAATTTCAATACAACAATTTTATTAATTAGTAGCTAATCGAGTATCAACTAATTTAAAAATTAGTTAATATCGAATATATAGTTTTTTGTGATTAAATAATATATGGGAATAAAATATTACAGGAGAAATATTGAATTTTGAATAAGTATGCAAAGACAATATATGATCTTCTCTATTAGTAGATATAAAAGAAATTATTTAGCTGAATGTTTTTTTTCTTATCGACCGATTGCATATAGAAAAAAAATTGAATATTTTGTGTCAACTTAAAATTACCATCAAACAAAATATTTTAAATAAATGAACTTTTATATTTGTAATTGATTCTGATATTTTTCGCTGAAACAATCTAATTTACGAATTCTTCGGAATTTATAACTAAATTTATAATAAAAGCAGAGCATAGAAAAACTTATTTTGGGTGTTAATTTTGATTTGGTATATTTTTTTTCTTCAAGTGAAGTTTGTGTTGTTTTCATTAGATCCTTTGAATCTATTCATCAAGCCTCACCCACTTCGTTTAGATCCTCTATTAACTTCTGCTCTTTTCGAGACTTATCCGTTACATGGTCTAAATATATGACATAATTCGATTTTAATTTTTCGATATCTTCTGTGATATAATTTTACCTCTACGTTTTTGGCATGACACAATTAAAAACATATTTTAAAGAGGACTTTTTTTCTGGTTTAAAAATTTTCAATAAAATTTAATATAACAGTTTAATAAAAAGGCACTATTTAGAAATGATCAATAATGCTTAGATACTCGGTTATAAATTTATCTAAACACACGACGAGTTCAAAGGAAAATAATAAGATATTTTATCTGTTTAGAATATTTGAGAGGTCTTAGCTACATGTAACATGAGCTTTATTATATGGTCGTAAATGCACTTTATAAAATAAAATGCAGACAATAGATAAAAGCATTATCTATAATTTTCACGGGGCTTTAACTACCAAATAATGATATTTTTTAAGCTAATATCAACTATCCAGCAGTGATTATTTGCTCAAATGATAGAATATATATGCTCGAATTTTTGTGTGTCGAAAAAAACAAAATGCCATGAAAAACAACGGCCTGAAAATTTTTGCAAGCAAAATTGTTTTTCTTTGTTATTTGCAATGATGAAATAAAATACCAGACCTTATATTAAAAGTACGTTGTGTCTAAATACTACAATAGAAAATAAAAACCTACTTATCTAAATATAGCCACCAACTAACTTTGAATATATAAAAAAGCATATTGGCGGTTATATATGCATTTAAGGCGGGTTCACTATAGATTTATTAAATCATGTTTGAAAATTCTATAAAAAATAATAACAAAGAAGACGAAGATTCTCTGGCCGGATAAGAATAAAGCAGCTTTATGTAAGAATAAATGTGAAAGAAAGATCTATAAGAAATAACTTTTCCATTAGAAATTCATTGATATTTGTTTATTAATTTTATTTAAATTATAGAATGCCCTATTTTTTTGCTTCGATTTATTGAAATTTATTTCACTGAATATTATCGCTATCATTCTGATATTGTAATTTTCGTTTATATTTTAATTTTTTATTCCATTTTATATTTTATATTTTATTATAAGTGATATTAAGACTGCACATAGAGCTGATATAGTTTATAATTTTATTATTATATCCTCTTATGTGCTTTTTCTGAAGACTTTCGCTTTTAATTGCCTAGCTATATTTTTTTTCGTGTTCTGATAGTGGGATGATTATAAACATGTGTCCTTAAAAAAAAGTATTATTAATTTTTTTTTGCGCGCCACTATAGTAGTATAACATATAATATGAATCGACGCACGTGAAATAAAATTTTATTTAGAGGATCATATATAGAGCTATAAAAATAACATTTATACTATAAAATATTTTATACACTATTTTTTGTATGAAATTCAAATTTTGATTAAAATTAAGCATTTATTATTTTGGAACTAAATTGGACATTTTAATTTTGGTTTTTGTTCTCAAGCACAACTTCCTTGATCTCTCGTGCGCACAGAGTATTAATACCTTCGGCTATTTTCTTCTCTCAGAAGTCTTCTTGAATACCTCTCCTCCGTTTAAGACTTATTAATCAAATGTATTTCTCAATACCAAGGTTTGAATATTTGCCTCAATCTGGTTAATTACTTCGAGTCCTTTCAGATACCTTTTATGATATTATGGTAGCATTCCGCCATAAGTGTGCATGTGGAATAATTTTTGTCTTGAACTTGTATATTAATGACAGCACAGATGCTAGCAGATTATACAATAATTATTTTTCGTTTTCAACTATGTTTATGTTTTCAATATTAGTCACAAAATTTCCATAAAAATAATAAAATTATTTTTTCATCATAAATGCAATTTCTGATGTTTCGTGGTAAAATTTTTAAGAGGATTACATTTTTGCATCTACTTTAATATCTGCGAATTAATTTTCCATCATTTCTTGTACAGAGTGTCTACGGATTTTTTTGAAATCATATTTCTATGCTAGCATAAAGTGATAAAAGCGTACAATTTCTTTATTTCTTCTTGTATAGTTATAGTGAGGTATTTTTTTACATATGTTTGCCAAGTGATCGACAGTTTCAAAAGAGTTCGCATTAGTGCGGACATCTTCCTCTTTCACCAATAAAATTTTCTAATCGGAATGGAAAATAATCGAGCCTTTATCTATTAGTCATAATTAACCATATTGTAGTATCTTTATAGATCCTAGTATTTCCAGCGTTGGAATAATTATGCAGATTGAAGATTTTTGAGACAGCTCTTTTGTTTATATTTTACACAAAACGATCTCTTTGTGCTTAAATTAGAGCTTGAAAGATCTAGGTTTACCATTCCGTATTTGTTTTCAAGAAATCATTTAAGCTGCCAATTTGCGTTACAAGTGCTTTTCAAATTTCAGCAAGACCGCTTTTTTAAGTGATTGTGCTCTTTTTTGATATAGTGATTTATATATCTAAAGAATTATATTTATATATTTGAACTCCATGTTTCCAATACCGCGCCCTAGAATTTTTTTTTGAGGTAAAGTCGTCTTAATAGATGTTTATTTATGTATTCCATTTTAAATCAATATTCGCAATATGTCAACTTCTAACTTTTTAAAGACTTCTGGTTATTGCACTAATAACCATACGCAGTATTTGACTGATGATATTAAATTATCATTAATTTCTTTGATTGAGTTTAGTTTTTTATAAAGTTGTGACCCGTTTCAACATTTCATTTCTTATTTTTACTTATGTTTAAGGCTTCGTTCTTAATTTTGAGATTTCATATATTCCTAGTTTATTTACAGACACCCTTCCTTCTATCAACTCTGAAACATATATGCAGTTCCCACTATTAATAGCAGACTTTGTTATGTTTATTTCCATCCCAATGCATTTAAAAAATTTAGCTGCTTCATTAGACATTATTTTTAAGTTACTTTCATTCGTTTATACAATCTTTAAGTCTTCAATATAAAGAAAATGATATGTTGTGCATGCATTTTTATCTAATTTGATAGCTACTGATGGATATCTTTCGTTTAATCGGAGGATTAGTGGATTCATACAAAAAAACAAACACTGGTGGATGTAAGTCGCCACCTTGAATAATTACCTTATTTATTTTCTTCTTAATTATTTATTAATTATTATATCTTAGTTTGCAGTTCAGTTTTTTATGTATTTAGTTATATATACAATCATTCATTCTTGTATATTAAGATTTTTTAAGCAGTTCAAAAGATCTTCATGATCTATAAAATCGTTTGCTATTTTTTATTTCAAAACATATATCGTTTTTTCCGTGTTATAGATGCTATATATTGCAACCTTTTATCATTTCGTGTTCTTTAGCTCTCTGTAGTCTTTTAATGTTTCAAGTTTTCTTTCCGATATTAAGTTTCGAGACGTGACGTTGTTCTGCAATAATAAAGTGACCGTTTTTGTTTTTATTAGATAAAGGATTGGCATGCATGTAAAAAGTATAAGTTCTGATCTATTAATTTAATGTTGTTTTTATATTAAGCATGTTATACCGAAAAAAAATATTTTTTATCCTCTTTGTTTCTACGCAACATGATAACTATCTCGTATAAGATTCAGTGCAATTTTGGAATTTTCTTTACAAAGAAGTTGTGTATACTAATAAATCCCGCGGCTTTCATTACGGTAGATAATATATTATCAGAAAAAACATTTTTTCTAACATGAAAAAAACATCAGGTGTGTTTTCTAATGCTAATTTGCGCAAGTAATCATCAAATTTGCATCTTATTTTTGATTTATTGGATTTCAAAATATAGTTTATAATATTTTTTTTTCAGCTTTTATGTCAGGTTTTTTCATCTCTGTTAGGAATCTATAGAAATCCCTTCTGCTTACTTGGAACAGGCAATTTGTTTTTGCAAACTCTTTTCTTTTGCTGTATTGCTCTACTGTCTTTTGTAATTTTCCTTTCTTATCGTTATTCTTACTGATAAATTCTAGAATATCAATCTTTTTGTCGAGTATTTTGTTCTGTTATCGCATGATCTTTCTCTAAAACTTATTTCTAGATCTTGTAGTTTTTGGGTATTCCCTGCATAATATGTTAGCAATTTGTTAATTCGGTTGTAATTTTGCATTTTGTCTTCCTTTATTAAAACATAATTTATTCCTTCTACACTGGTTTTGATATTGATTCCTCGTAACTTTTTTGAACTGCCTGAAAATTCGGGCTATTACACACATGCTTTTTAGAAGGTGAATGTTATATGTATATTGAACGCATTATCTAGCAAAATATTATTTAAAGTTTAATCTTTGTGTAAAGAACTTTTCTGGTTCTACGGAACACATAATGTCAATAATTTCCAAGTCTGCTAGTACCCTTAAAAATGCTTTCTTGCATTTTTCAATGTATATGCAGTATCCATTTGTTTTATATTAAATCTTCTTAGTGCTTTTTTCCTTCTTTTCGTTTTCTTCGAACTTGCGGACCTTCTTTTGTTCCCGTTATTATATTTAAGGACATTTGATGCTCTGAATTCGGGTACTACTGATATCACATTTAAATATACCATTTTGGGTTCTTAAAAATTATATAAAGCCAGTTCTGTATTCATCCGAATCGTTTATGGATCGCGGTGTAAGCCTCTTGAATCCAATGGTCTTTCTCGGAAGGTGTATTTTTTCAGATAGATTCGAGTGTTATGAAAGCCGTGGTATCATTTTGCTTGCGTATATGATTTCAATTGAGCTGTTGATTGAGTTTTTCATTACAAAATCGATTTTTATATTGTTATCTTTCTACTTCTCCTCTCCTGTTTTTTCTTTATCCCCCATTTGATCAGAATTAAATTAACAATTAACTAAAAAAGATGTTTATAAAGATGAATAAATTGTTCAATATTATAAAAATGTATAAATTAAATAATATACAATATGCTTTAATAACCTGCATATTTCATATTTCCTCTTTCAAAATCAAAAATAAAAAAGTAAACTCAAGTTAATAAAAATATTGTAGAAAATTTATATATTAAATGTTTAAAAAAGACCATAAATTCACATTTAAAAGATATATAAAACTTTTAATAATTATTAGGCTTTGATAGACTTCTATAGGGATTTACTAAATTCATGCTTCTAAATACAATATATGGTGCATACAGACAATTAATAAGATAGATAAGTTGAAAATAAAGGCAAAATTTTTATATAAATACTAAAATTAATCGATTATAACAATTATTTGTACGAATACTTACCATCCAAAATAAATTATGCTAAAATACAAAAAAAATATCTTGTTAAATTTAAATTATATAGATTGCTTTATCTTGTATACAGAATAAAGTATATATTCCTGTTCTATGTCAACTTTAAAAATAACTATTATATTTTTTAATCTTAAATAATAAAGTTTTCTTAAAAATTTATTGATTTCAAAAATTACTGTTGAATCTTATCTAATTTTAAAGAATTTTTACAGATGAGGGTCTATTAGTAAATGAACTCTCCTTCTTTTACAAATGTAGAGCTCGAATATTGTCATACTTCATAAGTTGGGATAGGTTGGATACAAAATACCATAAGTCGTATATGAAGGAGTTGGGCATTCTAACTGAAGCGGAAGCACACGGACAAATAATAAGATTGAGAAGGACTCTTATACTAAAAAGTATTGAATTAATAAGATGAACATGGAAGAATGTAAAGATGAGGAGGTAGAAAGATATATATGATGAATTAGTTATACAGAGAAATCCAAAGTTTTGCATGAAAAATTATAAAAATCTAAAAATTAACCGATAAATAACAATCTATATTGTATTGATAATTTAATAATTATATGATAATTGTCGGTATGTTTTATTCATATTACTTTATTTTTTTGTATATTTGAGTGTGAATGTGCTTTTGATGGATCAAGAGTTATAAGTTTTATATATTTGATTTTTGATTTTTTATTTTTATTCAAATTTTTCGATTTTCCCCATATTCTTTTTGGCATATTATCCATATTATTTTTTTAACAAAAATTTTACTGCCAATTAAAAAAGCATATTTTTTTCTGATCAAGACTGAAGGCATATAATATACATATTGATTCCTTAATTTAACCCTGTTTATATGGAAAACCATTGACAAAAAGTTGATCTATGAATTAGAAATAAGCTTAATATTAAGTTGAGTTATTGATTTAATGATTCGAATATGCTCAAAGTAAGCTTTACTGCTATATGAGGATCGGTCTATATGTGCTTTATCCCCTTAATTCATAACAAAAACGTCGAAATCTAACTATTTCAATTAAATTCACATTTTATAAAAATTAGATAAGTTTATTCCCTTTTCTTCAATTTCCCATTACTTTATAATTTATATTATTGTAATATAAAGTATTTATGGTTTATCTTAAAGCATAATCCAAAAACACCGTATTTATATTTATAAATTGATCCCATTCAAAATGGTAAGATTATAAAAAAAAACGCATTAAAAATTATACATCACTTTCAAGATCTCTATGAAAATTTTATGCGTGAAGAAATCCTCACAATGAAATATATATCTTTCCTCGAATAAGACTTTGCGGCAATAGATCCATAATACCATATGAGTACGATTAATGGGGTAAATTATATAAAAATTGTATTTTTTTACAAGTATTTTCAAGTCGTAAATATATATATAATGATTTTATCATCTGTCGCGATCTTAAATATTATTTTTGATACGGTTTACTTTAGATTCATCTTTTTCATGAATTAAAATATTTATAAGCTGTCTGAATTTCTAATAACATTCAATGTTATATAGAACGATTATACAATAATTTTATAATTTTATGTATGTTTTAAGGAAGTTTGTTGTTTTTTTTTGTGGCGGACCATAAATATATGTCTATAATTATATTAAATAGAATCAAAATTTTTTCAAAAAAACTATTTTTACACACTTTTCAGATTAGAATAATTTAATGTGAATTTTTTATTAAAGATTTTATGAAATATAGTAATACTTTTAGTGTTTCAAAAAAAAATTATGCTTATTCTTTTCGTGTTTTCTGCACAATATTCCTCTTTAGAATATCACAGCTGAAGACTAAAATATTCGAGTTCTTTCACACCTCTATTATTTATGTGTATGCTTATGCTTTTTCAGTATTATCAATTTCTTAATTTTGCTCACAAATATGTTATTTTATAATAATGAAAAAAATAAGTTTATTATAAATGGTCTCGTAGTTACCTTCCCATACGCTAAGGGTCGATTTTAACACAGTCTAGATCTACATCCTTTTTATTTTAACATCAGAGGCAATTAATACAAAACAGTTTTACAGGAAATTATTTACATTTGAACCTGTCCTCTTTAATAGCAACATTTTGTATGATTTCGTTCTGAAATTTTTATTTTTATGGTAACATATTGTCATAGATTCTTGTATAAACTACCAGAGGGGAATCACCATGAATATGTCAATCTAGAAGTTTTTATTAATAATCTATAAGTCAGAAATGACAAATAATGGTAGAATAAGAAATTAAATTCAGTAATCATTTTTCCATATAGAATTTTACAAATTATTGGTAACTTTTTTTTCACACTTTTCGATGAAATTGTGCTATTTTTTATTCCCTAAAATATCTAAAAAATATAATGTGTATGATGTATTAAGATTTTTTTCTTTAAAAACAGCTATTAGTTCGAGTTTTCTTTTTGTACACAAGATATCGAGGGAAACTGGATATAATTTAATGTTATATATATATTTACATGAAAAAGCAACAAAATTACCATTAAATTGTAATAAAATACCGTACATATACAATATGATGAAATATTTGTAATTTAATAATTCTTATATCCGAGTTAATTTTTTATTTAAAAAATTATACATGTGAAGGAAATAATAATGAAAAAACAAGCAAATAATTTTGATATACTATCAAAAATTCGTTAATATAATAAATTTTTATAAATTGTGTAGTAGAACTACAAAAATATATTCATATTTAAACAAAACTAATAAATTTTAAGATATAATAGATCAATGTGAAATAATTCATCCAGGCTATAAACGTGGTCTAATAACACATATCTTGTGTATTTAAATAGATAGAAATGATTTTTCAGGTGTTCTTGATGTATATTATTTTTATAAATAATAGTATTGAGACTTAAATAGTTTTTATTTTCTATATTTTAAAAAATAAAAACAACCAAAATATAATATATGGTTTCACACCACGTAACTTTTTTTTTATATTTGAATTACTTAAAAATTTACAGATATTATAAATGTGTTTTAGAGGCACGATAAATTTTATGTTTTGGTAATAATAAACTTACCCATATAATGCCGAAATTAATTAGCAGACTTACGTAGCTACATCGAATAAAATACTTGTTGAGAAATTAATTGAATTCAGAAATTTTATAAGCAATTTTAAACGTACTTATTCTAGTATGACGGTTCTATAACCATTTTAATTGTTTCTTGCACAATTTTAAGAAGAATTCTTTAAGCTGAAAAAAATACGTATATTTTCGGGTAAATTATTATTTTACATTTTGGAGTTGATTTCGATAGCAATGTATTAGATATAAATATAGCAGGGGAAATCCCATTATTTAATAATACGATTTTTATCTACGAGAAATTTTTTTATATAATTTTAAATCAAATATTTTCTGCATATATTTTGTAACATATGATAGAATGGTAATACAATAACATAAGATTATTCTGACAAAACAAAGTCAGAAACCAAATCGTTGCACAAATTCAAACTACAGGATTGAGGGGAAATCTCGAACTAATAGTCTTTAACAGAGAAGAGGTATCGAATAAGATCCAATAAAAAAGGATATAACCAATAGCATGTATACTAATCCCAGTGAAAAACCAGTTACGCTTTACATAAGAGAAAATATAAAATTAAAATACTAAAACTATACCATAAAGAAAAAGAAGAAGAATAATCATATGCTTTTTGATTTAATAACATAAACTTGGAAAGATAAATATAGCATATAAAGATTTTAATGTTCTAACATGAAAATTATAACTTTTTATGCATAAATTCATCGAATGCATTTATGGTAAGAATCTATCTAAAAAGTGATATATAATTACCCTTTTAATATTATTAAACAAGACACTTGAACATATCTCATTTGAGAGAAGAAGAGCAGTTTATGAAGATAGATTAGGGGAAGGTTTCCAAAGATATATCAAGAAATTTTGCAATATTCCCGATGGGCTGACTACGTCTAAATAGATAAAGAGAAACTCAAACTATAACAAATAAAATAATATTATTAAAAATTGTGTTTTTAGTATTGGAAGAAATAACTTATTAAACAGTTTCTATGTGTTATTTAGAAAATCCTATAGATAAGTGAGCGGATATATTTAAACATGTTCAAACAAATGATTAAAACGCACAATAGAGAAGATTTTTTTTGTGCTCCTTTTTGTATTTTCTTCTAAAATCATCTTCCATAATGTATCTTCTTTTTCTAGGCTTATTAAGTCAAGGATTTTTAATTAAATATTTTATTCAATCATCATATTCTTTTTTCAAGGCTTAATAAGTCAAGGATTTTTAATTAAATATTTTATTCAATAATAATATCTTATTTCAAGGCTTATTAATTCAACTAATTTCCTGAAAAATCATATTTTTATCTGCATACTCATCTCAATTCAAGTGTTTTCCTTAATCCTCTCAATTGTGTATATGATTTAGCTTCAGTTGGCATTTCCTGTTCCTTAATATAAAACTTATATTTAATAGAAGTTATATAATGATGTAATGAAGACTAATTAAATTGTTTAAGATTATTACATTAGTTAAAATTACACAAAAATTATCTCTATATATAATAGCATAATAAAAACAAAATCGGCCTTTTAATATTTATTATTTCATTCAATTTAAACATGCCTCGAAATATAATTGATTGCAAGAGCTTTACGATCATTTTCTAAATACCCACCGACAAATACGAATTCAGAATCTAGCATAGAGATAATCATGAGTCCTTTTCTTTCCATTGGTATTGAATTTGAAATTGCATATTCATCATGTTCTGCGTTCGAGACTTTTTCAACGAAGTGATGCGTGATTTTTTCGTCTTCCGAATCACAATTAATTTTTATAAATTTAAATCCGAGTAAATTTATAGAAGTTATGGATTCATGGTTTTCAAGATACTTTTGTGTGGTTTCCCAGTCCTGTTCCCTAAAATTGGCTTTGTATGTGAGTGTATAATCGGAATTTAGATCTTTGAGGCCGGTAAAAAGTAAGAGATGTTCTTTTTCTTGTCCTTCGTTTATTTCATTAAACCATGATTCCCAACCTTCACCTTCATTTTGATTTTCTTCACTTGACATTTAAGGGCTTTAACAAAAATTATTATTTATAGCATCTAAATTTTTTTAATCATGATTTAAATTCATTTTTGAGTCTTGTGCATAGATTTTATTTAATTTATTTTTGTCGTCTAATTTACTAATTCTTATATTTGTGTTTAATACCTTTTTGCCGATTTTAATTGGTTATTTGAAATGTTATTTGAGCTATTTAGATTTCATGTTGAGTTACTAAATTTATATTTATATTAGAACAACCGTGATCCAATAGGCTAAGGGCAAGGTGTTATATAATATCATACTATACAATTGCATCAATCTTAAATTATATATTTATACGTATTATTTTGAGTTTTTCAGTCCCAAGATCTAAAAATACATTAAAATATACAAAAATATGATAAATACATTAAAATATATTAAAATTCATTTAAACACATTAAAATATGCCAAAACATTAAAATCCATGTTATAGATATTTATTAAATTTTTTGTTTGCATCAAAGATTTATAAAAATATTACTACCAGAAAAGAAAGCTATCATCTTAAATTACAGATTAAAAAAAAAATTTGGATTTTTATGATTTTTTATTTACTTCAAAGATTTAAAAAAATATCAGAATTGTAAGTTGTAGCAGCTGCAGATAGATAGGTTAAAAACCATATTGCAACCAGAATAGAATGCTATTAATCCTACATTCTATATATCAACACATTTATCATAAAATTTTATGATCTTGCTGTATCTTAAGATTATAAAATAGTTCGCATGATTAAAAATTTGATTATATCTACTTTATAGTCTTACATACCCTTTAAATTTATATTAAAAAACTTTAATACCGTATTAAATATTATTTCCGGTGATTTATTTAGTTTAAGCTCAATGTTCTGTTGTTTTCTAGATTAACAAAATTTAATTTAAGTTTTCCTCATAGTTTACTATGATTTAAAATTTAGAATGCAATCCTTCAATTTACTCAGAGAAGTTATTTTAAATGTCCGATTCTATTTCCAGGGTTATATAAATTATAAATTGATTTCACATTTGCTATGCTTAGATACAACCATACTTACAATTCCACGAAGTTGGGAAGATTCAAACTTTATAAACATTACCACATAAACTTCTATAATTATCGTATTTAAACTAGGGTAAATATGAATTCTGGAAGTATTATATCCATAAATTATTTTAATGCCAAAACATTACATTTTATCCCCCTTTAAACCTTATCATTAAATATTTCAATTATAATTCGATATCACAGTCGAAAATGTATATTTATGGAATTTAAGTTTCGTATTCAATTTATTCCCAGGAAATATAGGCTTTTAGAATGAATTCTGTAATCCAAAAACATTGAATATTTGTATTATATTGCGATATCACAGTCAAAAACACATATTTATAAAATATAGCTTTTTATATAATTTATAGTCAACGAAATATAGGCTTTTAGAATAAATGGACGAATCACAAAAACATTTATCTATTCAAGATTTTTATTATTACATATCGCTTTAATTTATAATACTAGCCAAAAGCTGTGCATATGTTCTAAAATTGTGTTGCTTATTTTTTAATAATCAAAGTTCCCGATCATTTAATTAAAAAATAAATGAATAATCAGCTTTCCAGATTAAACAAAAATTAAATTAAAATGTCGGACAAACTAAATTAAGACTTTTATAAAAAAAGATTTATGATAATTTCCATTCACAATTCACAAAAAAAGAAATTATAAATTTTATTGAGGATTAAGTTGAAACAATTTCAAATTATTTAAGCTTAAATAATTTCTAAATATACCATAAAATTTTAGACGTTATCTACATCTATAAAAAACATGATTTACTTGAAAAACAGTATTTCCTTTACATCAAGAACAAAGACACACAATAAATATACAAAACATCGTAAAAATCATTATTTATGTTCCAAATTAATACAAACCATACTAGTAATGTATTTTGATTGACATATAACCATTCCCTTCTATCCATTTTTTTCAATCGTGAACTGATTTAGCGAAATTAAAATTGCATCTCTGATCCCATAAAAAAAAGGATGCCGAATGCCACACATACCAACAAAGTACTGTACACAATATCACTCAAAGAAACAACACTCCATGGAAAATTAAAATACATGTACAGGAAATCCAATACCAAAGACACACACACGTATTTCAAGCCAGACAAAAGTAATTCTATAACGAATGAAAACACTGTCGCCAATTCAAATACCGATAATTTAAAATATCTGGTTATTAAAATCGATGACGATATTAACAAAATTGCTATTCTGATAAGAAAAATTCTCGACTCAAAAAAATATGCTAAGATATTTTTGAGATTATCGGGTCGGGAACTCAAAAAAAACATAGATTATGGCTTTTTCACTAAGACTCTAGTAAGCGCAAGAGGATACTCGTTTGTTATTTCGTGTTATCCTAAAAATAATTTAGCCGACGATGAGTTTTGTGATTTTTATGAAATACATAGAGTAGAATCCGGAAAGTTCTTTGGGTAATTATTAAATTTAAATAATGTTTCGGTCTGCACCTTTTTTTTTCATAAAAAAATTTATTATTTTTGCTATATAATGAACATTTAGTATCTTTCATAATGAATTTAGTTATTTTTCAATATAAAAAAAATACATCATTTATTTCTTTCATAATACATATAGTTATTATTCAATATAATACAATATGTCTTTTATTTAGAGCATAAAAAATTATCTATTTTGGTAGAGAATGAAACCTTCTTTCTTACATAATAAAATTATTTATTTTTTATATGATGAAATATATATTTTTGTCTAGCATAAGAAATTATTTATTTTCATAGATAATGAAATATCTTTATTTTCTTTTCGTAAAGAATTTTTATATATTTTTTTTCTACCATAGAAAAGCATTTATTTTCCTTAAGGCGACTTATAAATTATGATCTGGAAATTATTTTCAATCCTTTTATTTTTCATGTTTGTGCATAAAAAAGTATCATAATTGATCATTTTTTTGATCAATATGATTATTACATTGGAATAAAGAAAATGTGTCAAGACCTAGAATCGAAAAAGCCAAAGATTAAATATAAATATTTCATGATAATAAACCAAATCATGTAAACAAAACGGATTATCTAAATTTAAAATTCTTTAACAATATAAAAATGCAAAAAAAAATGATTGAACACACATTAAAATTTGGCGAAAAATGATTGAATCGTGTACAATGATCATTCATTTTATAATCAATTTTTTTCTAATATTTCTATGTTGTTTTATTAATATTTTCTTTCATTTTAATTTAAGAATAAAAGTGAATATACCGTCTTGGTTTTTTATGAACACTTGTAAAAAATAATATCCTTTTATGGTCATTATTTATTTTAAATAAAAACACTCAATATATAAATATTTATTTATCTGTATAAACATAGTATCCTTTTTTTAGCCCATTCATCAACCTAATTAGACCTATTCATTCCCACAAATAAATTTATAATTGTGATTTTTATTATTAGCACACGTAAATTTGTTTATGCATAAATCCGCAAATTAAAACCTCATTATTTTGTCAAACTATAAAAATAATATGAAAAGGATATTAAACAACTAATACTGTCAAATTAGTAAAATTTATAGTTTAGGAAATAAAAAAATGCTTCGAACATACTTTTTTTTTTGAACTGGGCATCAAAGAACAATTAATCATGTAGAATTCGCGGTTTATTGTGAAATTACAGCCATATATTTCCGAAGCGACAAACTAGTAAGAAAATTCTGAATTTGTTAAATTAAATATAAGGGCTTATAACACTATTTTTATTTATCTAATATAGAAGTTCGGTTTAAACTAGGCATAAATTACCAGAATATTTATATAGCTTGCAAAATTATAAGTTAGAACAAGAAAAAAAAATATTTCAAAAGTAATTCCTTTTTATGCTCCCATGCATTATTTATATAAAAAAACTAGTTTCTATTATCAAGAAAAGACAAAATCGCGTGAAAAATTAATAAAAAAAATATATTTAATAGTTATTTTCCACAATAAAAATATTTTTTTTATCAAAAAAATAAAGCAAAAATTTCTTTTTCAGCAATCAGAATAATATTCAATTGAAAATGTATGATAATTAGATTAAATTATATAGCAAAAATTTTTTTTCCTGTAATTAGAATATGTTAAATTTGAAAAAAATTGTGATTTACTAAAATTAAAAATATTTTAGCACATAGGTTATAAAAATCATTAATTAAAAAAATAATCAATACGACTTTATAACATACATTCAAGTTTTCAAAAAAGTACCAATTTTTATGGCCAGAAATTTCTTTGTATTCAAACATACAATAAATAAAATGATTTTTTGTTTGTTAAATGATTTTAATAATTCTTATTTTGCATTTTTATGATCTATTTTATATATCTTTAGACTATAATAAAAACATCGAAAAAATGAATTCAATGTGCTCAATTTTTTTTTAATTCTATTTGACTATTTTGTTATTATATTACAAAATTAAACTTATGAGGATAATAAAATATCCATATATAAGAGCCAGGATTCAAAAAAATAATGCGAATCGAAAAAAAAATATTAAAATTTGAAATTAGTTAATCTTATTTTTGTATTTATAAATTTTAATTGTGGAGTAAGTTTATCACTTAGCAAATAAATTATAAGTAAAAAGAAACAAACATCGATAAAAATGAAAAAAAGAGCAAAAAAATTTATATTTTGCTAGTTTATAGTACACATAAAATATTACAAATAGACAAGCTGTTTTTTTATTTTCCTACAATGAAGAATTCACATATAATAGGTTTACAGCAAATAAAATGTGTTTAAAACTATTTTCCATTAGTCAACAACATAATAAAAAAGGGAAAATATATCTTATTGGATCGATGATTGTTAATTAAACTACAAATAGTTCAATTTATATTTGAAATCTCGGTATAATCCGGCACTTTTTTAAAACAAATATGATTTTTATATAATAGAAAATGAAATCAATAAATTTATTGCTTCTGTCGTAATATAGGCGTTTACTTTAATTCAGTATAAAAATTAGATACGTTATATTTATGTATTATATGTGCCAAAATATACACAAAGAGCATATAGATTATGTATCAAAAGAATATTCGGTCTAGAATCTCTTTAAAGAACCACATATAATTTTAGATCCAATTAAAGTATAACTTATTTTTACTAAACGGCTTGAATACTGTTTAATTAAATGATGAACGCAGAAAAATAAATATAATTTTATATATTTTCTATAATTTTTCATATTATATTTATATTATTGCACAAATTAAAATTTAAATGTTTCTTGGATTATTAAATTTTACCAACTTAGTTTGGACGATCATATTAGCAAACTAAGCACCTCCTATGCATTTTTGAACATGCATGGTTAGGGTGATTCTTGGAAACAATTTGGAGCACAAAACATGATAATTTTAAAAAGACAAGATTAGGCATTTAAACTTGAAATTATCTGCATTCGAGCAAAAATATTTTTTTTAACATACGAAATTCTTTTGGATTGCAAGACAAATGAATGATGGGTTTTTAGAAAATGTTTGTGATTTTTCCGAAGGCCGAAAATTTATGTAGAATGTAATTAATATTTTCGAGCTTTGTTATGCATAAATTTCTTTTTTTATTTCATAATAATTACGGGAAAAGAGAAAATAAAAATAAAAATTCTATTAGGTGTATAACACCAGAAGGTTTTTGTGTGATAAATCCAAGTTTTGAAAAAAAGATTATTTTTTTTTGTTTCTTTGTTTTGGGATAATTTATGTAAAATAATGTAGTGTTAATAGCACTCTACTCTATGCCCCAATCAATCAAAAAGATAATTTAAGTACACAAGAATGGAGATTAAGTTATAAATATAGAACGATGGATAGTAAAAAAGACTTTATTAATAAATATTGAAGATTTTCACAAGAAAAGGAATTTATACATAAGTAAAAGACTTTCTCAAAATAAATTTAATGTCAAAAAAGATCATTATTATAAAATAACATACATTCTTATAAATTACACAATTTGATAAAAATAGCTGACATTCTTAATAAATCTTAAAACACATTAAAAATAATACAGTTATCAAAATAATATTATAAGCGCAAAATAAGTCACCGCTACGCAGGAAACGTTTCATCATTTCAATTTAGCGTTGATTGCTTGTTCTTACGCTGTTAAATCGAGTGATTTTCTTTCAGCATTACAATCAAATGTATGTAAAAAATGTGATTTTTGACTGGGGGTGATATAACAGTTTTTGTTGCATCCCTTGCAGCTAACGAGCACACATTACAGATTTGTCTTCCATTAATGTTCTTGCGCGAGATTTATTCGAATCTTAAATCAAATAAATTGAAGATTCTGGTCAAATATTTACATCAACTAACCATCGTAACCCTGAAAACAACAGTCATTCTACTTATATTCGAAAGTTTTTCTACCTACTTATAAGCTCCCTGGTAAAATAATGGATTCACAAAAAATTAAAGATTTTTGACATGGAAGATTTTCAATAAAATACTTAATTTCTATAGTCGTACAATATTTTGCAATAACCATCTGATTTATACTTGATGCATACTTTCGGATCGAACTATCAATTCCCTCAGGCGCGTGTTATGTATATATTGGATTTGAATGAATATAACAACCGCAAAAATATGTTGAATTTTTTAAGTAGTTTAGAATCAATGGCCAAAATACATCAAGATTCTTATTACAAAATAAGAAAATATTATATGAATATAAGTTATGTGTTTTGTTGTACCCAATCAAGTTAAACTATGGCTTCAAAGGCTACAAAAGATTTATGTGATGATTATAACCATAGGTGTATTAATTACAACTGTGATAAATATCAAACTAACATATTTATGACAAAATATACATTGTTTTATTTATATAAAATTGAAATAAATAAAAATTTAAAATTTCTGTTCTCTAATTCTAAAAGGAACTTACAAAGATTATATGCAAAATTGTTATCATAAATTTAAAACTCGACTACAGATTTATAAATGAGGTTAATGTGCCAATAAAAAAATATTAAAGAATAATATTGTGAGAAGTGGTGGGGTGGATGTATTATTCAAGCAGAGGAAACAGTTTTAAACAATAAGGTTAAGTCTCCTCGATAAAGGGGATCAATAGATGAGACTTGGGCTTTGACAATTGTATATACAAGCGAATCATCTAGCAAAGTATTTGCTACAGTTGTTTTAATAGAAAATAAGCAACTCTAATGAATGTAGTATAGAGGGTTGTCAGAGGGGGCAAATTAATATATACGGATGAATGGAATAGTTATAATGAATTTTTCTTGTATAACAATCAGAACAAAATTATCTTGCATATTTATATTTTTGTTCATCATTATTATATAGTTATACTCAAAATGATTTGTACAATAAAAAGCTAAAGAAAAAATTAAAAAGTATGAAGGTGTAAGATAGAATACTAGAGTAAATGGTTGAAGGTATTTATACTTTTTGATCATAACAAATTTAAGCGTATGAGGCTCTACTTGACTCAATTAAAATTTAAAAATAAAATATTGTCTAGTCATATGAATATTATATTAATATCATGCATATACGTTAACTACAAAATCCGTTAGAAAAACCGTAAAATATGAGGCGGAGACAAAATAAAAAATTTTCGGAAAACCTGTGATAAAATCTGAGATGAGTCTAAAAAACCATAGATTTGACACTTAGTAATATTGCAATAAATTATTAAAATAAAAAAAAATTATACTACATGTATTGATGTAAAAAAGCATTCAACTGAATATAACATAATCATCGGATTAATTTTAACATAAACAAATACCTATTTGGATGGATATCGTTTTTTATATATAAAACAAAATAGGTAAATGGATTCTCTTGTTAAGAGTAAATGGGGAAGGAATCGCAAATATAATTATAAAAATGAACATACTGCAAGTAGAAGGCGTGATCTCTTTTAAAATTTATGTATGGATCCACTGTACAAAAAATTGAAAGAACGCTTCCCGGGGTCAGTTTATAGGGGATTAAAATTCTTACACAACATATTATTTTTTGTTCATAATGTCCTCAAAATAATAGAAAAAATCCAAAATTTCTTAAGTATATGACCGATGCCACCAAAAACTTTTTAATGAAGTGGAACTCGAATTAAAAAATATAAGTCGGTCACTAATCATTAAACATGCGCAGATGTAGCAATATTTATTGTGGGAACGACCGTCTTTAAAAGTAATAGCGTAATTGAGAATAGTAAATCCTTTTAAAACTAGAAATTTATGATTTACAGAAAAAAAATCCCTAAAAAAATAATAAATTTATTTAAGACTTAAATAAATGCAAGAAATCTATAAAAGATATCGATGTACATGCAACAACACAATTATAATTACCATATAAGCGTATTAAAGTTATAACAGAAAGAATACATAAAATTCTTTGTGATGATAAAAGATGTTTTAGACGAATTTTTATACACCACCAGCCTTGATATTATTAATATTATATATAAAGAGAAAAAAAATAGGAATAGTGCTATGCAATATTGAATTCAAAGTGAAGACGATGATCCGCAAGCAAAAAAAACATTCTTTAAAAAAGTATAAACTGTCCTTCGTCATGAGTCGGATATTAAAAGCAAAAAAAGATAAGCAAACACATCTCTTACTAATTGAAGAGTATCTGATAAATAAATAAAATATCGGTATCATGGACCAAGAGAACTTAAGAAAAAACAACAAGATAGTTTAAATCATTGAATATAAGAAAAACTATCACACTATAAACTTTTCGAAGCAAAGAAATATTACATGGTTACCTAGTTGGATCTTATAGAGGGTTAAAATACGGGTTATTAATATAGTAAATAAATTCAATTCTGGTTTATTCAAGATAAAAAAGTCTTCTTCGCCAAAAGAAAGAAGTGTTCACACTGTAACGAAGTCATGAAATCAATACTATCATCAGGCAACGAGATACAAGAGAATTTTCGGGCATGATTAATACAAAAGAACAATAAAATGTTACTTGTCTATATTTCTTCGTATAATAACGCTAAAACTTCAGGAAATAAAAAATAATAAAACCACACAGAACAATAGATCTGCGAAAATATGTATTCGGAAATAATAGTAGATACCTGAATTTAAAAGGATATACCAATCAAACAAAATAGACAACATATATTCTTATATGATAAAAAAGGTAATATTATTAGGCTAATTGAAATATATATAACTAGACTGGATCAACTTAAATGAAGTGAGAATGTGAACTATAAAGAGTACGACATTTTAGCGATTAACTAAATCTAATATACAATAAAAAAACAAAAATATTAAAAAATACAGCGCCTTGGATGATGTGGTTACAAAATTAATATAAAAATATGTCAAGGAGTTATAAATTCTAGATGAATAAATCCAGCTTTAGCAATTTACATGACACTTAAACTCACAGCATTTGACGTAGAAAAGTATTGACGAAGATAAGTTCGTAAAAGATGTCATAAAAAACATTAAAGAGTCGTGCAATATTTCTAATGGGCTTTATACATGTCAGTAGATTGAATCGATAAAAAGAAGAACTTCACCAATATAAAATAAATTTTTACTATCGTAATATAAATCAATAATTCTTCTCATTTTTTGTTGTTGTTTGATATATATTTTTATATAAATTTTTTTTTCAATTGCTTAAAAAAGGGATGGTTGAAACAGAAAAATCAGAGCACTACAAAGACAAATCATGCCAAACTGCGGCTGTAACCGAGCAAAACGATGTGTTGAAAGTGAAACATGCGAAAAACTCATTGAAAACATCAACAAGACATCTGACGTTAGAATCGATCTTCACGTAACAGAATCTTCTCTGGATGAATGGGTTCAGGATGCCTATGCGGCAATACTAATACACTTCCATCTTATGCCACGCTTCGGATGGGATAAACGCTAAAAATTTTACAACGGAGAATCACAATGCCATTTGTCGAAACAGGAACTCAAAAGAAGAGAGATGAGAATATTAAAAGAAGAAAATGGAAGGAAGTCGGTTGTCAAACGATTCGATGCCGAAAACGTAAAAAACACAAAAAGAGCAATATTAAGTGATTCATCCCATTTTGGAATTGAAGAGTATAAAAGAGTCGAATTATATAGAAGGGAATTTAATATAATACAGAAAGCCTAAAAAGGCAAAAATCGTTGAATTTGAAAGGACGAGATTAAATCCATGCTACAAATTCGACTCTAATATTCTTTAAACTATTAATAAGATTATTGGAACAATTACATCCACCCAGAATCCTAAGAATATGTCCGATGTTGTAGTATTGCTACAAACCGCACAAAAGACTTACAAACGCCTTACAACAAAACCGAAAAGCGACAACCAATATAATTTAGAAAAAATTAAAAATTAAGCTTTTGATAAGAAGGGACTCGAATCATAAAAAAATAAAATGGAGTGAAGTTAAAGAAGAGGATGTATTAAAATCAAGAAAAAAAATGCGATCAAGAAACATGATCCTAGATATAGATGATCATCTATAAACAGGGTTAAATGTTTATGCAGAAAACATTAGAATAATAAAGAAAAAAATAGAGCAGCATAAAAAAAGATGTGATTTTGCCCGAGAAAATAACCGCTTTGAGCTTAATAGAAGACTTTTTTTACAGAGGATTGACTCTTAAACAAAATAATACAATCGAAGCTTCAGATGAAAAAATCAAAAACTTTTGGATGAAAATGTGGGAAAAGGGTACGTGAAAATCATAACAAAAATAATTATAACGATTACCTATGACCATTTCCACCAGTCCAAAAACAGGAAAAAATATGATTGATAGCAAATGTTGAATTTAATAATATCATAAAATCACAGCGAAACTGGAAAGCTGCTCTTTCAGATGAAATCTTTAATTTCTTCATAAAAAAAATCACGAGCCTTCATAAATTCATATATAAGATTATATCAGATGAATGCTTGGAAAATAAAAATCTAGAAGAATGGTTTTACTAAGGTACGACACATCTTATACCAAAAAAGATGTCAAGATAGGAAATGAATTTAGACCAATCACATGTAAGTCCAATTTATATAAGTAAACAACATAAACGGTATCAAAAATCATTCAGTATGCGGTGGAGACAAATTAATTTATTGCAAAAAATCAGTTAGGAACAACAAGGCGCGTTGAAGGAGCAAAAGAACTCGCTCTTTTTAATATTGCGATATATAAATAGCATGAAAAAAAATTCATTACAACGTGGATTGATGTAAAAAAGGTTTTTGACTCAATAGAACATAACAACCTGCACGTATGTATTGAAAACTTGAATCTACCTACATTGATAACGTCTTTTATAAAAAAGATTTTAAGCAAACGGAGTATATATTATAGGTTAAATAGATATATTTCATTGCCAAAAGAATAAAAAAAGGTTTTATCACATGAAGAACGTCTGCAACCTGTTTTATTTGTAATTTGTATTCATCTCTTGAGAAGACAATAAAATGAACGCTTTCCAGGGGTAAGTGTATTGAACGATGAAAACTCCTATACAACAAATCACCTACTCTTCATTGATGACTTCAAAAAGATTACTAAAACAATCGAAACACATATACTACAATCTGATATAGCTATAATATACTTTATATGCAGTAAGCATTATAATAAACGAATCGAGCAAGCCACTAACCATGAAATATGAGCAGATATAGCAATATATAATAAAGGCTCAGCAGCCTATAAATATCTTGGAGTAATTGAGAATAGCAATTTGGAGCTAAAGAAAGAAACTATTGATATAATTGCATAACAAATACGAAATCGAATAAGAAATTCATGGAAGACTACGAATGCTATGAATTTATTTACAGCCAAAATGAACAATCAAAATCACACATAAATTACCATATAGGCGTTTTTAAATTAGAACCTAAAGAATAAATTAAACTTGATATTAAAATAAAGAATATTTTAAACGAATTTTCTATTCACCTCTAGCCTAGTAATAAATAAATATTACTTCTAAAGTGAACTTGACTACGAAGTGGGCTATGTAATATTGAATTCAAAGCCGAGAAGATTATCTATCTGCTAATGTATTTGCATTTATATAGTAAAAAAATTTCACCAAGGAAGCTGCAATATTATAAGAGAAAAAAGATAACAAGACATATCTCTTACATATTCTAGAATATCTTAAGAATAAAATATATGCCAATATTACCATTTCTATGACACTGAAGAAAACGCTGCACGAAAGTCTATTGAACAAAATAAAAATTAAACCATTACACCAAAATCTTTTGAAACCAAGAATAATGATATGGTTGATATTTTTGGATCATCAAAATGAATAAAAGACGGCAAAATATAACCAAGTGAAGAAAGAAAACTCTGTTTTATTCAAGACGGAAATGCGTTTACCGGTGAGAAGATAAAAAGCCCGCATTGTCATTTAAACCGTGAAAACAATCGACCACCTTGCAACTAGATGCAAGATAATGTTAGGGTATGATTACACGCGAAGGCACAATGAAATCGTAAGATGTCTTCATTTACACTTATCAATACATCATAACTTCAAAATAACCAAAAAGATCAGAACTCACTCAGTACAAGAGATCAGCAAAAACGAAAATGCAGAAATAAAAGGTGCTACCAGAATAAAAACAGATATCATAAATAAACAAAATAGACCTGATACTTTTCTATACGTCAAAAAAGAAAATATGATTACGTTGATTGAAATAAGTAAAACTAGCCTTGACAACTAAACTGATTTATGAATGAACTATGGGAAGTATCCAATCTTGGCGAAAAAACTTTGTTTAATTTACAAATGTAAAACAAGAAAAATACCATATGTAATGACTTAGGATGGTGTGGTTACAAAATCACATAAATTATATGTGCAAGAGATAAAAAACTTAGAAAATGTAGAAGCATACATGCAAGCTCTCATACCCCGCATAACACTTGATCTCATATCATTTGAGAGAAGAAGAGCAGTTTTTGAAGATAGATCAGGGAAAGTGTCAAAAGATGCATCAAAGAGTTATGCCATATTCCTAACCGGCTGACCACGTATAACTAGATAAAATTCATAAAAAGAAAATTAACCCATAAATAAACATTATTGTATCAAGAAAAAGCTTATTGGCTATATCATTTGAAATAATTCATTTAAGGATACTCCATTTAATTATGTTTATTTTTATTCTTTAACAGCATTTAAGGTAATTTTTAAATCATATATAAATGTATAAAAGCAAATATGATGCTATTGATAAGCATGTTTTCTTGTTCCGTAGACTCCAGTGTCTTTATAAATTCATTAAAGAATATTTGTACACATTATAATATAGCATAAAAGAAATTCTGTGATGTAAAAATTTGTCTCTAGCTAAAAAAATGTTGTGGAAAACCATGTATGTTTTAATTTTTTAGTAAATTGTGAGTCTGGCCTACAAATAAATCGTTCGATATGTTATTTTATGGGAATAAAACAACATTTTTATACAAATTAAATATATCGAATTCATTCATTAAGGTAAAAAAGTATATGATAGCAAAATTAGTGAATTTATATATATTTCGGTAAAGGTCTAGCCCTTAGTATTGAATTCAATGTTAGCTCTTATAATTTAAATACCCCCATATCTTTATCAATGCAAACAATAAATGAAGCTTACTCTATTATTGGAGTTCAAGTCCGTGTTAGAAATATTCTGTGATTCAGTATTTCATTTTTGCTGCAAAAAAAAACATTTAATCCATAATAGAAGGCTTTTTTATATTTTAATACCCATAATTTGCATTTCTATAAATTATATACATTTTAATCTATCTTAAATTCTTAGAAACAAACAACAATATAAAATAGGTGTTATATGTGAAAATTATTATGTAAGTATAATTTATTTTGCAGTATTGTTTTATTTTATTTCGTCCGTTTTTTTTTTCTCAAAATTAATTTCGAAAAACCTTAATAAGTCTATAGTTGGATGATATTGGTTTTATTTTCAAGTTTTCTTATAAATGGTTTGCATTTTTGTGCTCTCTTTGCATATAACTAGATATTTTCAATGGTTTATGTTCGACTTAATACACTTTTTTGATATTTTCAACTTTGCTCAAAGATTTTCCATATGATATTTCATATCTAGATATTGCACATTTCACAGCCTATTTTTCTCCTATAAAAAGAATTCTAGTCAAATTTTTTTTTTCTGCATTAAAATTTTTTTATGGTTTTGTAGATTCTTTTTGATGTATAAAACAACGCAAATTTCTGTATAGTAAGATTGATTTATTTGATAAATGTATTTTTTTTGAAACTCAACCTTGAAATAGGTTTTAAATAAAGCATTGATATTCTTTTCGTGATTATATGGCCTATATTTCCATAAAAATAAAATATATGTTAATGCTACTATATTGTTCTAACAGATCAAATATGTTTTTTATCTTATTTGTGTTATCTTTCTCTGAGTCACATATTCATTAAGTTTTTAAAACAAATATTATTGAAAATCAATTTCAATTTCATATTCAGTTTATATTTCTATAAGACTTTTTTTTGTAGGCTAATTGGAAAATACGTAGATATTTACGTCTCTATTTTATTGTTTTTCAATATATCAAATTTATAAATAATGTTTTTCAAGAAATTATTTTTATGGTTTTAGCATTCATTGTCTGCAAATATTTTTTTTGACATATAATACTGGCTTTAGTTGTTTCCTTGTTTTTTTTTGCAGTGCACTGAATCAAAAGATTGTTGTATTTATTTTTTCTTTGTCGTATTATCCACATAAAAAAAACATTTCTAACTTAAAATAATTAAAATGATTTTGTCAATTTTGCAGTAAGTCGTTTTTTTTATTTAATTGTTTCGTACTTTTTATATAATTTTTTGACTATTTCTTGCTAAAATTCAATAATATAAGAGATTTTTATGGTTATTTTATTTTTTAATTTAAAAAAATCGATTTTTTATGACAATCTATTAAAATTTTGTTTAGCCTTATAATTTTAGAGGTAAGAATTTTTTTCTTATGCATTTCCAAACCTAATTTAATTTTTCAAATTATTTGGTCTATATGTATTTGTTTTCATTAATGGTGATCAAATATTATTATTCTGGTATAATTACTATTTTGCCAAAAAATTTCAATTTATTTATGTCTGCAATAAAGAATATTACTCTTTATATATTTTATTGCGCTAAAATTATGATTTGAAAACCAACTTTATTGTTAAGTTCAAAAGACACTTTATTATCTTTGAATATCTAAATATAATTTTAGTTTTTTAAAAAGAGAATCTGTATTTGATATAATTAATGAGAATATGCAATTATTTTTCCTATAATCATCACTTTTTATATTATTTAAAGGAAAGGTTATTGAAATATTTGATTATGAAAGCATCCAAAAGCATTTCACTTTATATATTTACTAAACCCAGAAGCATGTATTTTTAAGTTAATAATAAAACGTCCGGATGTCGAGAAACTCTATACGCAATATTTCAAAGATATATATTTTATGCTATACATTCGCATTGATTCTTTAAAAACAATGTTTTAATATTAACAGATGTAGTAAGCATGAACATATATGTTAAAGTTAATATATTATAAAAAAAAATTATCCATAGGTTATTATTATCTACAAATTCAAGGATAAAGTATGCAAAATGTAATACTTTAAATTAGAACCAAATTACCAAAATTAAAAAATTTTTTTTACAGCACTAACATTCAGTCTTTTGCCATTTAACTTATATATATATGCTTATGATATCCATAAAATTACACTATATGTCCTTGTATTTCGATTTAGACAATCTTAAAATATTAATTGGTGTAATCTAAAAAGATATTGTGCATCAATAGCTTGTCTTTTTCATGATCATTTTTGTTTTTTTATTTTTTAAAGTGGATTTAGCATGTTCTTTTATAAACTATGTTTTTCTACTTGAGTCATTAGGGTGCAAAGACCGATCAAATCGTAATCATAAGCGTGATAAATCAAATTTCCAAGATTATGAAAGAAAAAAAATTTATGTGTTTTTAAATATTAATATAAATTTATACAAAACTAAAATCATACCTCTGAAGTTACCTTGTAATTCTTATGCCACTTTTTTTTCGAAGCTCCTTAATGTTGCATTTACAACTTATACTTTTATAGCATCTTTCGATTTATAGGTTTCAATATAACATTTTAGCTTATTAGTATATTGTATTCTTGTTGTAGTAGAAAGAAGACTTTTTTTTATGATACAATAAAGTTAATATGATGTAACCGCCTCTTTATATTTTCATATACATTAATAAATCATTTTGTCGAGCTTTTTAACTGGAAAAATCTATATACTTCTCTAAAACACATCTATTTAATATTTTTTGGAATTAAAACCTCGCTTATAATTTTAATATTCTAATGTCTCTATAAATAAATTTATTGAAAGTTAAAACTTAAAATTATCGTATCAGCATTCAGATATGAAGTTTTTTACTCTATTTACGGGATGAAGATTCTATATTATTATTTTTTTTATTGATTTTTCTTGTAACAGCATTATAGATCGTGCCATAAATTATTGAATTTTTAATTCTATTAGTAAAAATATACAAGTTTATTTGAATAAAAACTATAAATCATTTTTGTATTTTGAACAAGAATATGTATATAAGGATCAATGGGATTATAAATTTTGCATGCACGCATTGTAATTTTTTAGTTTTATGTTGTTTAAAAAACCCAGATACAATGTTAAACACTATATGATTGTGGATAAAGAAAATTGACTATTGATAAAATAGAGGCTGAAAATTATCTTTGAGCGTATTTCTGTTACTCTTATCTAATAATAAAGTTTGACAAAGTATAATAACAACAAAATTGTGCCAGAATTGAAACTAATATGCGTAAAATTTGTTATATTTCTTTGTCATGCATCACCGAAGATTGCTAAAAACATATAACAATACCTATATTTCTATGTGATTTCATTATGATAATTTCAGGCAGCAAAAACAAATGAGCCTTATATAAAGGATGTTGGGAATTTTTATAGAATAAATACCTCCGCATATTTTTATTTTCGATATTTTAACCTTTATAACTAATCCTGAATTATGAGTTTTATAGAAAAAACGGTGTTTGCACCATTTATAAACTAATATTCTTAAATTTTATTTTTTTCCTAAGCTAAGCTCTAAGAAGAAAAAAATAAAATTCAATGATAAAATTAATACAGTAATATGCGTTGAAATTTTTATCTATCGTTTATTAACACAGCAACCAATATGCGCAAAAGAAAGCTTCATCAGATTATTTAGTGAGAAACATGTAATAACAATGCAGATTGAAGTTTTTAGTATCTTATATTATTAACAACATAGATGTATTGCGAGGTTAGAAATATATCAAAAAATCTTGTAACATAATCTGTATTTTTATTTGTAAACGTATTTCATATTAATCAAATTTTCAATTTCAATTATGATGATATCATGAAAACGGGGAATCGTAATTATTCAGGCTTATCAAAACACGATGACTAAATTATAGGAATTTTATGTCAGTCCTAAATTTTCAAATGTTTTAATAAACAAAGTGACGTTAGAAATTAATTTTTTCATAAAATATACAAATTTTTTTCTTCTGATCCTTTCTTGAAAATTATTAGCATTTAATTCGATTTTAATATTTAGCAAATAAATCTATGATTTCAACATTTATGAGCTTTTTATGCAAGTTTTCATATATTCATTTTTGTATTTTAGAACCGTCAAATATATGTTCATTTTTATCTTTGAAGATTTATTTACCACCCAATCGTAACTATATAATGAACTAGTTTAATGGGCAAAAAAGTAGAAACATGTAAAATAGAATATTTAATGAGATATTAAGAAAGCTCGACCCATGATATATTAAATTTTACAATATAACGGGCTTAAAGTGGATTTATATCAAAATCCGTTACAATTAATCACCTTTGCTTGTTATTTAAATAACAATGAACAAAGTTTTGCCGTTTGGAAGCCTGAATGGGCGAAGATAAATTACTTGAATTTTTTCTAAAACAAAGTTGCTATATTTGTTTTAAAAATAAAAAAAAAGATAAAAATTCCAATAAAAAGTTTGAAAAGTTATACAAAAGTCATATAAAATAATTTGAATAATTTATTAACAGCAAGGATTAATTATGCTGCCGCAACTCTTAATGACATAAAAAAATAGGTCTTTAATCTTTTCCTATATATTCATCAACATTATAAATTCTCATACATTTCTTAAAATGACCTATTTATGTAGATTTTCGTCTCTATAGTTAAACGAATCATTCTATATCTGAAAAATAAAGGCAACAAATGCGATAGAATTTTTGGTCTTTATGCATCACTCTTTAGTATTTATTTTTATTTTTTTTGGACTCTGCAAAACAAGAATTTTCCACACATTTACAGATAAACCATTCAAAAAACGATAATTTATATAAAAGTAAAGCGAAAAATATTTTCGAATTCACTAAGCTAATTATTAAAAAGGTAACTTTTTGCCATATTTTCATGCATAAAATGCTTTTTGTGCGTCCAGGCATCTAATATTTCTTTTAAAGCGCATTTGAAATTAATAATTTTTTCTATTTTATTTTAATTACACTAAGAATACTGTTTTAAGCTCTAAAATGAGTTCAAATCTTTATATTTTAAAATCAAATAACAATTGTTGAAAAGAATAAATCAACGCTTATATTTTAAGTGGCTTTAAATGAGCGATAAATATTCAGGTTTAATATGGTATCTGTATCATAAATACAGATTTCATCGCAAATCTTCAGTTCTGTTGTAAAAAGCATTATTTTAAAAAAAAAGCTATAAAAAGATTTCTGTCATTATTAAAGTTATGCCGTAACTATAACTATGTAAAGGTATGACACAAACTTGCTTCGTTTGGTTTTCTTTTTTATTACGTTTAATCATTTTTATATATAATAAACGACAAAAATTTTTCTTCAGTAAAACACATATATTAAAATATAATTTAACGTTTTTATCTACTTTCAAGGTATATAACAGTATATAGAATATAAAACACAATTACTGATTGTAAAGACAATAAAAAAACACACTGTAATAATCCAAATAAAAAAACACACTTATTTAAATTTTGTATCTGTTTCATTGGCGGTATATTACAGCGCAATCTTATTTATTCCCCCCTTATCTTTGGTAAATATGAATATATATAGTTCTGGGTTTTCTACCTAGTGATTATTGTGTTTTTGCGTAAATTTTTTTACGCTGTTCTTTTGCGCTTCATAACATCTAGTCGTGTAGATTTTCTTCTGTGGGAAAACATGATTATACAGCATATCTACCATAAATTTTACTAAAAATGTAATTTAAAGAGGAGTAAATCAAAAATAGAAAAAAAAACCATTTTTGTTGTTTTTTTTGTAAGTCTTGAAAATTGTTAAAAAATTAAAATTCAGATAAAAACTGAATATTGTTCGATCAATGCATATTAGTTTAGTAAAACCGTTTTTGTTCCATAATATTTATACTATATCATTGGTGTTGCCTTATTTCATTACATATGAAAATTTAAATGCTTAAATTGGCATACAATTAGATAAAAAATGGGGTGGTTTTAGATTTATATAAATTTCATAATATCTATGCGTTTGGAAAAAAATAGCAGACAAACGTTTGAATTTTTATAGGAAAAAATAATTACAGTCTAAGATGATCAGTATGATTCTTAGTAAATCAATAATAGAAAATATTTCTAGGGATGATAAAATAATCTAAATCGTCGGGAAGGGTTTTTATTTTTTCAAAAAATCTTTATTTTATTTATTTTAAGTTATTTATAGGAAATTGGTTTTTAAATGAAGTACAGAAACTGTCCATTTTTATTAAGATAAATTTGATTATAATCTTTTTAAAGCGCATAAAACATTTTTTGTTTATATATTTGGAATTTATTATTGTATTTTTATAATTACACGCATAAATTTATTAGAGATTTGATTTTAGCCCAATCTTTATATTTTAAATATAAAATTTTTAATCCTTTTTTGTGAAATTTTGTCTTATCTTTATTCATTGAAAATTATAGCAGCTATCTTAGCCGTTACTTGGATACACATACTATTCTTCAGTCGGATGCATGAATGCAATCAAGACATTAGCTCTTTATCTATAATTATTGCTCCTGGTTTATTATCACACAAAAATGAAAAGAATTAATGTGAATTATGAATTTTCGTAAAATTTTTTGTCGTTCTTATAATTAAAAATATAACATTTGAGCTAAATAAAGAACAAAATCCATAAAAAATATGTGGATTTTTAACTCTATCTCATCTTGAATTGCTTCAATAATTATATTTGATTATGTTTTTAGCTTCTTATAGGTGTTTATTTAATTTTAAGCATGTGGTAGACGCTTTACTAGTGAGTTCATTCTAAAAAAAACTTTATTATTTATTTAAATTACATATTTTAGCTATAATTACACATTTAATAGCGTATATGTGCATCATATTAAATGTATTACCTAATTTTGATTAATTTTAAAGCCTTATGCCGGTCTAAGCATTTCATGTTGGAAATTGAATAAATAAGAAGCTTGAAAAAAGGGTGAATATATTGTGAAACATATGATTTAAAATAAATCATGTCAATTCTCTTGTTAAATGTTGATTAAGATTTATGATCTAGAATATTCAAACACGACTTTATTTTATGCATGATATCATATTCTAAGACGAAAAAATATAATATTCTTCTTTTATGTGATTCATTGCATCATGTTGACAAATGGTATATTTATCTTGGTGGACATAATTGTACCCAGAAAATAATATGTTAAAATACCAATTTAAAATATTCAATATCAAGGATTGCTACGATAGCCCAAGAATGTCACAATAATGGGTTTATAGAATCGGCAATATCGTTATACTAATCGATATCAATGATTGAAACGAGTTTGAAAAGTTACAAACTTGGCAATTTCATATTATAATACAGCCGTTTTTTCTTTATTAATGTTGGCTTGTTAATATTTAAAAAAAGTTAAAATATTTTTATTGAATGACTAATTTATTTTTTACTTGGGTTTGACTAAATAAACCCTTCGATTGCACCATAAAAAGACCCAATAAATGATTTTGAAATCTGATCATATTTAAAAACTTTTACTGATGTATATTTAATTTTCAAGGGACATTAATTCGAGAGTTTTTCTCAATACTTTTGTTGTTCACATACTTCCGCTTTGTTGGGATCCTTAACAAATAGACCCATTTTTTGTTGTATTTTACACTACAATATCACATGTATATCGTGTGACTCGTTATTTTTGCATTCACATGTTATATTGGGTTTAGTCTCTAGTAAATAAATTTAAATTGTATGAATTATTATTAACTCGATATCACAAACTAAACTGTAGCATGAATTTAAACTATAGGATAAAAAGCCTCTGAACTTATGGGTTTTTAAAAAAGGAGAAGGATCTAAGAGGATTTAGCCAAGATTATGAATATGATTGCCAATAGGAAATCAATCGCGTTAAGCCTAAAGAGAAGACATGCAAGTACATACCAAAACCAACCCAATAATAAATGATAATTTGTAATATTAATAAATAATGCACCAAGGATTAAATATATTAATTTTAGAATTACTATTTGCAGCTGTAAGGCAAATGTGAATTAGAAATATACTGTAAAATTTTGATGATAAAATTAAAATGAATTACTCATAAATATTTGCGGTATATTTAAAAGAAATGTTATTTTATGGGTTAATTTTCTTTTTATCAATTTATCTACTTAGACGTGGCTAGCCCATTGGGAATATTGCACAACTCCTTGATGCCTATTTTGACACCTTCCCTGATCTATCTTCATGAACTGCTCTTGTTCTCTCAAATGAGTTGAGTTCAAGTGTCTTGCGTTTATAAGAAATAAGATATATTTTAGTTAAACATATTTTAGATATGAAATAAGTAAATACAATTTAACCCCCTTTTGAAAAAGAATGAGAGAATTAAAATATCATGAAAAAAAGCTTCTCAGAAAAGTAAATTTCGAAGAATATAAGCACAATAATACAACAAGAGAACAAAAAATAACATCAAAATTTTATCTAACTGATAGAAACCAATATCACATCTATAATTGCATGGTCGGAAAGATACGCCGTCTTGCAGCCGCATTATCCAAGCTAAAAGATACAGAGCCAACCAAAGTTACGCTAGGCCGTAATTTGGTAAATAGATTATATTCGATGGGCCTTATTGATTGTAAAAAACTTATTGCCTGTAGCAAGATTTCGGTATCATCGATTTGTAAAAGGAGACTTCCATATATCATGGTGAAATCTAAAATGGTAGAGCATATGCGCGCAGCAATAACTTTTATAGAACAGGGTCATGTTAGGATCGGCCACAAAAATATTACCGATCCCAATATTCTGGTTTCAAGAGGGATGGAAGATTTTGTTAAATGGATGGACGAATCTAAAATCAAGTCTAAAATTGACAAATTTAACAATGCGCATGATGATTACGATGAATATTAAATATTTGATTAAATTTATATTTATTTAAAATTAAATTAAATAACTTAAACTTAAATTACCAAATGAAGCTTTAACAAAATCACAAAAAATAGGATGCAGGAAAAATCTTGAGGTAATAATTCTCGAGGGAAGAAGATGCATCGATTAATATTGTGTAGATGATGAGGTGAAAAAAAGTATCACTCAAATCTGCTCTATAGAGAAATCACAAGTTTTGCTTGGTCAATTTCAAATAGCTAAAAATTAAAACAACCAAAAAACAAACATTAATATAATTTTTATTAATCTGTTTATATTACAGCCAGAAGTTTTTATTAAACAATTTCATATAGCTTAAAATAAAAATAAACCAAAATAAACATTTATTAAATATTATATTAATCTGTTTTTAGAGCAATCACAAGTTTTGATTGAACAAATTTATAATTATTAAAATCTGTGAATTCCCAAGGTTGATGATGATTTAAATAACTAAATAATCTAAAAGACTTCCATTTTTTGTGCAAGAAATATTTATTTTTATAAAATTTGAAGAAAATTAGAATAGGAAAAAGGATCGGACAAAAAATATATATCTGAATATTAGGCAATGTGGTTAGAGATGAAATTAGAGAAAAATTTTATTTAGATTGAATTAATTTTGGTGATATATTAAAGGGAAAAAACAGATAAAAAATTTTAAAGATGCCCATAAATTCTAGTTAAAATTGATTTGAATTCCAGAAGAATAAAAATTATAAAAAACTGTATTTCGATATTCACAGACAAATAAAATCAATACATATTATCTATAAAATTATTTTTCTATTTTTAATGTGCAAGAAATATGTATAAAAAGTCTATTAATAGAATCAGAATACAAGAAATACTATTATAGCCTGTTTTATAAAAGCTTGAGCTAACTTTTGCTAATTTAATCAAATCTATCACGAATCAAAATAAGACATACCCATGATGAAAAAACCACGACTTTTTTTTAAACAATGCAAAAAATGTATATATGTGTGTGATTTATAGAAAAATATATATGTGTGTGTTTTATGAAAAAAATATTCAATACTTATAATTATACTATATATCGTCTTTATATGTAATGTTTAAAAAGAAAAAAAATTGATAGCAGAGAAACGCATTTAATCATACTGGATTACAAATAATCTATTTTATTTCTATACTTTTTACAATAAATATTTTTTTTTGTGCTGTACATCATATGCTTGAACATTATCACTATATTACATCTTCTTAATTTTTTAATATCAATTTTTTTCTGATATATTCTAGTTTATTTGATGTTAATCATAGGATAACTGAAATTCGCCTAATATCGTTAAAAAATTTTATCTATGTAACGAATAAATTGTTTTCCCTATAGTCACATTTTGTGGAAACCTTATTAATAGCCGAAGTTTTTATGTTTATTTTTTACTTTAAATCATAATTGAAATTTTATCATCTATATTTTATAGCTATATATTCATAGTTAAAGTGTATTTTGAACTATATTTATCGATGTAGTTACACATAAAAAAATTCGATTCTTTGCAGACGCTCATAGTTTCCCTACCTTAAGTTTACCTTAGTCAAATCATTTTACGCATTCATAATTAGCCGTAGCATAAAAAATATTACTTGGATTCATATTATGTTAAAAATATAAATATGTTTCAGAAAAAAACGAAATATAGTAAATTTAACAAAGATTACTTATTATTTTGCTAATTTTCTTATTATGTATTAAAAACATTTTTGGTTTACAAGTAGGAAGCAAAATTTAGTAAATTTATTGAAGATGTCTTTTTTCAATTTTCTTTTTGTAGAAAATTATCTATCGGTTGAATAAGTGTCTATCAAAAGAAATATATAATTGTGTTTGTATTATCAGTCCAAAGAAGAATGAAAATTTCTATGCGTTCGTATATTAAACCTAACAGATAAATTGTGCTTTTAAATATATTCGAAAGAGAAAAAAAACAGATTCTACATACGATATTATATACAAATACAAACAAGCGATATTCTAAAATAAATGAGAAATTTTTTTTATTATTGTTAGAACTGTAATTATAATGACGAATCGGTATTTCTTGTTGCTCTGATTTATTAGTTAAAGATTATCATTATGGGTGTTTCTTTTCGCGAAAACATTATTTCTAAAATTTCCTTTCCGCACAAAAAAATTATTGCACTCATTGTATAGAACAAAATTTTTCTGAGTTAGCACTTAATTATACACCGAAATCGATTTTTTAAAGCATAATTCGATACTTAAATGATATTGTGTGATTATTAAGATAAATTATTAAACAATAAGTATTTCAATTTAATTCTGAAAATAATTTTAAAATTGTATTATGATTAAATGGATTAATTCAGTTCTACAAAATAAAAGCTAAAATTTCAAATTCAATGTATATTATAGATCTAAATCATATAACTTACGAATAAAATTTATTTTTATGCCAATAATGCGCAAAAAACATCATTGGCTACTAATAGAATTTTTTTTTTATAAACTATTTTCAATTGAAAAGTTTTTGATAAATTTGTTTTTTTTATCCATACTATTATTATGCTGTGCTTTCTAGTTTTTTGTGGTCTATAGTATTATAAAATTAATTAATTTTTTCTTATTTTTGAATTACATAAGTTTCCTGTTAAATAAATGGAATTTTTTAATAGTGTGTCTATTATAATAAAAAAAATACAAATATAATTTGCAATAATTTTTTTACTTTATATGGTTTGTATTTTCTTTTCTCGATATACAAAAGCATTGATATAAATATTACCATAAAATTTTAATTTTAGAAAGTTAAAAGTGACGGTCTTATTGGATTTTACTCCTGTGAAGCCAAAAAGATAATTATTTATAATATTGCAATGATTGAACCTTCATATCTGGTATTTATCTTGTAAAATTTCATAGCTTAAACTTTTTTTATCTAAATAGTAGCTCCGGAATTGCATTGCTATTTGTGTTTCTGAATTTGTTGTAGAAACCTTTCTCCTCTCTGCCGTATGGATTTTATTTACCTATTGTGTGTTATAAATGCGAATATTATATGAGGATATTGAAGATTTTTACAGAAATCTATAAAATGCTTGGTATAAGGCAATCATACAAAAACTAAAACGAATTTTTAAAAGAATAGAAGATATGTATTCAACAATATTTTACACGTAGATATTATATTCTTATATATAAAATAAACATTCCTTCATTGATCAAAGCGAATAAAATTTATTCTTCTTGATTCTTTATATTATTATTCTGCCTTTTTTATTGTAAATTTTTGCACTCGTCCTGCTCAGATAGAAATTTATATCCCCTTCTCATTCATATCATAAAGAGGCAATGAAAACGTAAGTCACGTAAGAAATTAAAAATCCCAAATCTCAAAATTTTGTCGAATAAGTATAACGTAAATACAGATAGACCCTTCTAAATTGACCTATGCATTTTCGTGATCAAAAAAGGCATAGAATATTAAAAATTATTATTAAATAGAAACGTAAATCTTTAAATCATATAAGTATTATATGACAATTTATACAATAAAATTCTTTTAAAATGCAATATCAAAACTTAAATACATATTATGAAGGCTTTTAAGAATCAATGAATAAAAACTCGTGCTCATAGAAATCATATATTTTTTACTAGCTAAACAAATAATTTGAATCTGTTTTTTGCTCTAAAAAAACAATAAAACAGCAGATATGACAATTCTTAATTCAATTTTTGGTTTTGTGCAAAAGATATCATCGAATTGATATTACTAACAACGTCCATGAATGAAAAGATATTTTAAAGGGTGTTCAATCTTGAATAAAAAAATTTTCAATTGATTTTTGCGCAAAATTTGATTGCTGACTAAGTATAAATAGTAATGCTTTGAATTAAAAAAAAAGAAGCTTATGTGATATAGATCAATATGTCGGATAACCACAGAAATAACTTTTTGGTATTAATTATATTGTTTAGTATGTTTCGATGTGTTTTATACCATATTGAAATTATATATTTATGATTTTAACCTGTTTTTTGAAAAATAGCTATAATACAAAAAATATAAAGCTATAGATAATGTTTTAAATCTTCTTATGTATATCAATATACGTCGAGCTTATTTTTCCTGCATTACATAAGTTTCTATATCAAGATCGGCAATAAAACATTTGCACAACAATATTCGATCCACATGCATAAAAAAATTGCCCTAAAATTTAATATGTACCTCTCTTGTAAATAAAAAACGCGCAATTAAATAATGATACATTAAATTTATATTAATACTATAAAAATTGTCCAAAAAATGTTATGATAAAATAAAATAAAAATATTGTATCTTAAAAATATGAAAAAGAAAAAATATCTTCGTATAAATTTTATGAAAATCTTGTATATTATGAATCGACTTATTTATCTTTTTCTCCATCCATATACGTGAAAAATTATATTATTTAATTTTATGCATATGAAATTTTATGATTATGTCAATAAAACAACATATCTAGCAATTTATATCGTATTTTCACATTGTTTTTAGTTTGTGATCTAAATCGTCTTTAAAATACTGTTGTTCATATTTTTTTTGTGTAAGTAACTTTATGTTACAAATGATAAGTGTTGTCTAGATTTGCTTGATTATATATATTATACAATTTCAAGCAAATTTTCAAGATTATTGCAAACACATCATACGAAAAGAATTTCTTTTTATCTGTAAATTCCAACAGTTTATGCGAAATTACAAGTTTGAAATTTTAATAGCATAATTTTATTATAATTCTATTGTCTTTTTTTGATATTTATATTAGTTTGACTCGTGTATAAACATATACTTTATTCAACATACTTAGGTTTCTGTGTTTCAGAATTGAAAATATAAGAGCTTAAGCTCTACATTTCTTTGAAAGCATTGTTTTTTCTTATACTTTTCTCTATTATAATGAGCTATCCAATAATTATAGAATTCTTAATAAGGAAACAACACAATGATCTACTGATTTTATATATTAATTACCTTTATAGGGCATGAATATATACTGCGTAAATGATTTAAAACAATGTATTATAAAAGACTGTAGAAAATAAATTTTATTACTTGTATACGTAGATAGAGGAAATCCCAGTTTTGGTGGTGACAACATGTGTATGACAAATCATGACGTCGGAAGTGTGGCCTTCTTCGTTCGACAAATTTATTACTACACCTAAATAGAAAGAATTTGTCTCATTTGCCGATCCAACCATTGCACAATTTTTATTTTCGTTATACTTATTTAGATGGGCTTTATAATCTTCAGGATCGTAAAATCCACATATTATATTCTGTTCATAATTACTGGAACAGAAATCAACGGATTCTGATAATTCGTTGATTTCAGATTTTGTGTTTAATAATCCCATAGAATAAACTGTAAAATTTTCCGCAATTGAATATCTTATTCGGATTTTTTTTTTCTTACCACAGTGACAATTTATTCTGAATATAAGATCACCATAATAGTCTGAATATTCCGCTATCCTATTAATCATATAGATTGGATGATCGATTCTAAAAGCGTAATTATAAATTGGCGAATACAGAGTAACAACAGCTGGTATACTGCTGTTTAGATCTAAAATATCTGTTAAAACTTGATATACAGGGATCTGAATATATTTCTTATATATATTACAAATATGAACAATTTTTATAAATTCTAACTCGTGGATATAAAGTTCGAGCCTAATTTCTTTTGATCTGAATGTATATTCATCATCAGCTAGTGTGTGTTTGAATAATTTTTCTTTTCCATTATCTTCATTCTTCAAAGGATCTATCTCATTCATTAATATGCTCTCTGAATGTTGGATCATGGTCTTTTCTTCAAATTTTGTATTGGCCCTGGAAATATTGATATTTTCGGATGATTTATATCTATTTAGTATATTAGATTTCTTAATATCACAAGACATAACTTCAGTTTCAGAGTTTTTAAATGGTTTCTGTTGATGATCGTTTGCCATTTTAGTTTTTTCAATTTTATGTTTATTTTCATCAAAGTTTTTAGAGTCATTCGAGTTTTTTGAACATGCTGCAATATTTATGATCTCTAAGTTTAAATAGTCTTTTTTATTTTCAAGGTGGATTTCAACGGAATCTATATATGCAGTTATACTCCTTCCACTAGTTTTACCTGTTGTACTAACATTTGTTGCTATATATTCTTCATTCGGTAAACATACTTCATCAATTTTTAGGGTATTTTGATTGTTTAATATCTTGCTTTTATGCGTATCATTTTTATTTATCATATTATCTTCACTTTTCTTAACATTTTCGGCTATATTATTTTCTTTATTTTTGGTTGAAGATGTGATCTGTTTGCTAATCATACTATTTTTTTTGTTAGATCCTTTTCGTTTATACGTTTTTAATTTATTTAAGCGACAAATTCTTTTTTGTTCACGTGATGATTTTAAATTCAGATTTTCTTTCTTAGTTAGTATAGTTTCTTTTTCAATGCCGATATGGATTTTCTTTTTCACGGGATGTTTTGTTGCTGATTCTTCTTCGTGAGGCTTATTCTTGCTCTTTTCCTGTAAATTTTTATCCTCAATCATCTTTTTGTCTGTTTTTTTGTATATATCATTTATAACATATTCATCGTTTTTTTTATTTTTGGTGACTTGCTTGATTCTTTGTCTATGAGAAGAAATTTTCGATGTACATTTCTTTTTATTTTCAATTTTATTTCTCGATTCAATGTTCTCAGGTATATCTTGTGCCGCTTCAGAATTCGATATTTGTATATTTTCAATGCAAGATTTATTCTCTTCCAGTATCTCAGCAAGAATATTTAGCACATTATTTAAATATTCGGTGTTCAATTCTTTTATTTTCGCATTAGATTCAATGACAATTTTTTTTATTCTAATATTTGCATCATTGATAGCCGCAACATATTCATCTTTTAATTGTAGACCCAGTTTTTTTCCCCCGAAATTATCTAAAATACGGAGGGATTTTAAATATAGAGTATCATCATCCATCTCATTGGTTCTGGTGGAATCAATAAACAATATTTTCAATCCATTTCCATCTTTAGTGAAAATTTCGTAGCGTAACTTTAATAATTCCATCCTAGATAAATATTCTGTAAATTTTTTTAAAAAATTGTTCATAAATGATTGTATATCGGGCAGAAATTGTTCGTCTTTTTGAATAAAACCTTTAATTCGGAAAAAATTCATTTGTTTGCTCGCTAATGTTGCATGTAAATGATAAATTAACGATTTCAAAGTTTGTAGTTTGATAGTTAAGCATTCGAAATCTTCTGTTTTTTTAACTTCCATCAATATGAAATTTTCAAGCCTCGAAACAAGTAAATCATCTATAATAAAGGAGTCTTTGCTAAATTTTGTTTTCTTCTTTTGGTCTTTCTTTGAAACAACCAAATTCAAATCTTTAATTTTATCTTTACATTTCTTACATAGAATAGATCTTGAATGTTCTGAGCTCCATAAAATAATAAACATAAGTTCATAATCATCTTCTATAACATAAATCATAAAATTTGCAATAATGTTATATGTTTCTTCAATATTATTATCCTCATATATTTTTGGAATAAGTATTCTGTTCGGTTCAATTTCTTTCGGTGAATGTTTTTTGTTTTTTTTAGCTTTGATATTCGATGAATCATCTAAATTACTTATCAGATCATCAAAATACATTTGTAGTTTATTTTTAAAAATCTGTTCAAAATGATTTCTTGGATTGTGAAAAATGCACAATTTAAAAATTTCTTGAAAAAATGATAGTGTAGCAAATGGATTCTTCGATAGTGATTTAATTCTTTCCGTATATATTTTTGCTCTTTCATCCGAATTAAAAGGAGGCATGGCTGATTTCAAATATTCGAGAAAACTATCGACTACGACCGTTTGCGTAAAAAAAGAATTATTAAACCATTCCTTCTTTGATACACAAGATATAAAAAATAATCGTAATAAAATCATGATTTCTAATTTTATCTATGATATTTATGTTTTTTAGTAAGTCTTTTTGGGAATATTATTGATTTTTTTGACATTTTACATTTCTGAACTTGATTTCTCGAAATTAAAAGACTTTACTTTTTACATGCCTATTTTGAACAGCTTAAATGATTTACTAATCGTCTTCAGTCTATTTTTTTATCTTTCTTTATGTTAAAATAACTTATTTTTTAGGATCGTTCATGTTCAACAAAAAAAATTTTACAATGGTCTTATGAATAAAAAATAGAAATAAAATTTACAAAAGTCCTGTTTATTTATTTTATTCAAAATTTTCTTCCAGCTTTTTATTCTCGGTTGCGCATAGTTTTAATTATTCTAAAAACTTATTTTAGTAAAATTTTACGCAATTTGTTTATTATGACTTGCTTCTTTATTGCATATTTTTTCAATTTGCTATTAATTAAACTGTTAATTTACATCCTATTTTTCTAGCGTATGCTTAGCTTTGTATTCGATTCCCAACTCCATAGAATACCACATATAGGCAAATTATGTGGTATTTTAATTATGTTTCACATCATTTTTAGGCAATTTAATTATTTTAAATCAATATTTTAGATTTTTCTATAGAACACATTTACTAAAGAATTATTTCAATCTTTTCATATTTAAATGTTTCTTGCGGGTTAATTTGATTTTAAGCTATTAATCTTGATCAGGCAGAACTTCAGAATGCTCTTTATAACTAATTTGGCTGCAATAATTTTACCTCGTAATCTTCACATTCTTCTTTCCAGGCTTATTAGTTCAAGTTTTTTCATCCTAGCGTTCATGCCTATGGTTTAGTTGACATTACCGACTTCTGTATATGACTCTTCATATTTTTTGACCGCTCCATTTGCTATTATGATATATTTGTTTATTAATTGCTATAAATAGAAAAATAGCTAAATTCATTAATTCAAGGGAGAATTTTGTTAAGTTCTAGAATTTGTGTGACGCACATTCGAACCAGAAGCAAAAAACATTATATTATTTATATATGAAAAGTTCTTATGTCTCTTGATAAAATTTTATAATTAGTACGCTTATAATAGAGCAATTTAAAATATTAAAAAAAATTTAATCATCAACAATAAAAGTTACGAAGCAAAGAAAATATTATCTTGAGAAGAAATACTTCTTTATATATTATAAAAAAGTATGCTAATAATATATATTTTGACACCATAAACTTTTAGACATTCGATTTTAGCTATATTATATTGATCAGCGAGCACCTATAATTTGCAAACAAGTAAAGTTGTAAACTTTCTTTTTAAATTATAGGACAATAATATAAAAAAATATAGTTTATAACGAAATCTAGGCTTTTTCATAGGTACGATCTTTGAGTCTAATTATAGAATATAAATTCCATTTTAAACAAACATACTTTAAAGTTATAAAAAGTCAGTGGGAAATTTTTTGGATTTAGTTTGGAAAATATATTGTTTTTAAAATTGATTCTTTTAACATTTTAATGTGATTAGAATATAACTATTTTAAATTTTAGTATATATTCGATTTTTTTCGTGAAAAAGTACGGCGAAGAATATAACCGCGTACCATAAACAGCGGGTTTTAAATGGTTTAGGTACACATTTTTTAAAACCAACGATTATTGCACTAACATAATGGGTGAAACCAAAAACCAGAAGTAGCGTACTACAAAGACAAATAATACGAAACTGCGGCAGTAACCGAGAAAACAGATGGGGTGACATCGGAATATGACAAACTCCATGAAAAAAACAAAAAGACAACTGAAGCTAGAATAAATCTTTATATAAACAGAATAATATTGGATAAATAGGTTCAAGTTGCCCTTGCGGCAATACTAATATGCTTTTATCGTATGCCTGCTTCGGATGTGAGAAACATAAAAATATTTAACAAGAAATTCTAATGATATTTATAACAGGAACTAAAAAGAAGTGCGATGAAAAAATCAAGGGACCAAAATGGAAGAAAGTTGGTTTTCAAACGATTGGATGTCGAAAACGTCAAAAACTCAAAAAGAGCAAAATTAAGTAATTCATCCCATTTTATGATTGAAGAGTATATAAGAGTCGAATTCTGTGGAATGAAATTTAATAAAATATACGAAACCTCTAAAAAGCAAATATCGTTAGATTTGATAGGAGATAATTTTCCATACTACAACGTTGACTCTAATATTCTCCAAACTATTGATAAGGAAAATTACATCCACCCGGAATCCCAAAAATATATCGATGTTGCAGTCTTGCTACAAAACACACAACAGACTTACAAACTCCTCACAACAAAACCAAAAAAAGACAACCAATATATTATGAAAAAATTTCAAAAATTGAGCTTTTGCAAAGAATAAGAGATATACTATAATTATATATAAATAAACGCAGTGAAGTTAAGAAAGAGGAAGTATAAAAAGAAAAATAATGTGATGAAGAATCATTATCCTAGCATAGATGATCATCTTAAAACAAAGCTAAATGTGTATACAGAAAAAATCAGAATATTAAAGAAAAAGTCAGAGCAGCATAAAAAAAGATGTGAGTTTACCAGAGAAAATAACTGCCTTGAGATTTATAGAAGACTACATTTACAGATGGTCGACTGAAAACAAGAATATTATAATCGAAGCGCCAAATGAACAAATCAAAAAAATTTGGACTAAAATGTGGAAAAAGATACGGAAAATAACAACAAAAAAGATTATAACGATTACTATGCCTATTATTACCAGTCCAAAAACGGGACATAAAAAACTTCATAACAGTGGTTGCATTCAATAAAATAAAAAAAATTACAGCCGAAACTGCAAAGCTACTAATCTAAATGGAACCTTTAATTTATTCATACAATTGATAAAGAGCCTTAATAAATTCATATTAAACATATTATGGACAAATGTTAAAAAATATAAATCAGGAAGAATGGTTCTACCCTGGTACTTCATATCTTATACCAAAATAAGATGTCAAAATAGGAAATGAATTCAGACCAATAACATTTATGCCCAATTTATATAAGTTAACGAGAAGAGCGGTTATAAAAATCATTCAATATAAGGTTAAGACAAAAGAATTAATTGCGGGAAATCATTTCGGAACAATAAAACTCATAGAAGAAACAAAGAACAAGCTCTTATTTATATTGCGAAAAATAAAGAGCATGAAAACAATCTATGTACAACATGGATTGATGTAAAAAAAATATTTGACTCAAAGAAACATAATAACTTGCACGTATGTATTGAAAACTTAGATCTACCTACATTGATAACGTCTTTTATAAAAGAAGATTTTAAGCAAACGGAGTATATATTATAGGTTAAATAGATATATTTCATTGCTAAAAGAATAATATAAAGTTTTATCACATGAAGAACATGTGTAACCTGTTTTATTTGAAATTTGTATTTATTCCTTGAGAAAAAAAATGAACGCTTTCTGGGGGTAATGGAATGAGTGATGATAACTCTTATACAAAAAATTATCTACTGTTCATTGATGACTTCAAAAATATTACTAAAACAATCGAAACACATATACTATAATCTGAATTAGCTATAATATACTTTATATGCAGTAAGCATTACAATAAACACCAAAAGCAAGCCACTAACCATGAAATATGAGCAGATATAGCAATATATAATAAAGACTCGGCAGCCTGAAAATACCTTGCAGTAATTAAGAATAGCAAATCAGAGCTAAAGAAAGAATCTATGGATATAATTGCATAACAAATACCAAATCGAAAAAATGTGCATGGAAGACTAAAATGCTATATATTTATTTAAAGCCAAAATGAACAATCCACTTCACATATAAATTACCATATAGGCGTATTTAAATTAGAATCTAAAGAATAAATTAAACTTGATGATAAAATAAAGAATATTTTAAACGAATTTTCTATTCATCTCCACCCTAGTAATAAACAAATATTACTTCTAATATGATCTTGAATAAGACATGGGCTATATAACATTGAATTCAAAGCCAAGAAGATTATCGTTCTGCTAATGTATTTGCTTTTATATAGTTCAAAATTTCACCAAGGATGCTGCAATAATAAAAGAGGAAAAAGATAGCAAGACACATCTCTCACTTATTCTAGAATATCTTAAGAATAAATATCATGCCAATATCACCATTTATATGACACTAAAGAAAACGGGCACGAAAGTCTATTTTGTAAAATAAAAACAAAACCATTACACCTAAATCTTTTGAAACCAAAGATAGTGATGTGGTTGGTATTTTTGGATCATCAAAATGAATAAAAGACGGCAAAATTACACCAAGTGAAGAAAGAAAACTCTGTTTTATTCAAGACGGAAATGCGTTTACCGGTGAGAAGATGAAAAGCCCCACATTGTAACAAAACAATGATAACAATCGACCAACTCGAAACTAGATGCAAGATAATGTTAAAAATATTACACGCGATGGCATAATGAAATCCTAAGATATCTCTATTTCCTCTTATAAAGACAATATAACTAAAAAAACCAAAAAAATCAGAACTCAAGCAGTACAAAAGATCAGCGATAACGAAAATATAGAAATAAAGGTTGATACCAGAAAATTTACAGATATTTTAATCAAACGAAATACACCTAGTGTTTTTCTTACGATAAAAAAAAAGTAATTACGTTGATTGAAATAAGTTAAACTAGTCTATAAAACTAAACTTAAGTTATGAATGAACTATAAGACGTATATTATCTAGGCGAATAAACTTTGTTAAATTTACAAATGTAAAACAAGAATAATACCATATGTAATGACTTAGGATGGTGTGGTTACAAAATTACATAAATTATACGTGCAAGAGTTAAAAAACACAGATAAGGTAGAAGTATATATGCAAGCTCTCACACCCCGCATGACACTTGAACTCATCTCATTTGAGAGAAGAAGAGCAGTATTAAAATATAGATCAGGGTAAGGTGTCAAAATATGCATCAAGGAGTCGTGCAATATTCCCAAACACCTAAGCACGTTAAATATATAAAGTCGATTTAAAGGAAATGCACCATAAAAAAATAAAAAATCCATTAAATAATTATTTTTTCGTCAGCTATATATGATTCAGTATATAAAAATTATATAAATAATAAATAAATTGCATATTGGTTTTTTGACCTATAAGATATATATTTGAATTTTTTTTATTCTGATGACATTTACCGTAAAAAATGATAAACAGATAAATTTATGGAGAGATGAATTTTACATGCATGTAATTTACACTTATATCAGAATTATATTTATTATATATTCCTCAATCGTATTCACATATTCTGAATGAAAACAAATCTTTTTATCTTAATATACATGTGTTGATGAAAAAAAAATCTTTATTTTATGAATTAAGGGGATAGTTTACTAGAAATATGAAACAAATATTCGTAATATTATCTGTATTTGATGCTTATTGGAATGTATATTTAGTCTAATGGGTTAAAAAATATAGAAAATAAGCACGGCTGAAGGGTTTTAGGTACGGATAAGGCTTTAAATTATGCAACAGACTTATAGATAATATTTTAAATAATCAAAAATCGTAATTAACAAGCACTTCAGATAATATAAATAGAAAAATCGAAATTAATTTTAAATTCTGATACAAATATTCCGTTCCTTTTTAAAATAAATCAAGAAAAATGTTCCAGGTCTTTAGATGACTCGAATATATGATTTACATAATTGAAATAGCAAAAACTAAAAAATATCGTCGATGAAGTAAAATAAGTACTATATAAAGCCAATTAGAACGCTTAAATAAAAACACTAAGAAACGCAGAAATTACCAAAGTAAATAATATAATATTTCAATTCATGTTGTGTACTATCAATAAAAAATTGAAAAGATCACAGTCGGAGTTTACTATCTAATAAAATCTATTATAATATATAAATATACGTTTAAGATCCAGGAATCTATTTATAAATATAAAAACCTAATAATTATGCGTGTTTTGTAATATGTATCGTTTTATAAAATAAGGAATCTATAATGCTGCTATTTTTCTACATTCCTATGTTATAGAAACCATAAAGTGCAATGCATCTTAAATTAAAATGTATACACAGACACAACAATATCAGCTAATTATTATGAAAATTTACCACCAATTAAATATCTTATTCTTTTATAAATAAGCCCTATTCTTAAAATTTTAATTCCGAAAGTAGCATTCTTTTCGGTTTATTTTGTCATTTTCCGATAAAAAAAAAGACTTTATGTTTTCATTCGCAAGTGTTGATTTTTTACCGTAAAAACAATACCCAAATATACCACAAATAACTAATTTATTACTTATGTGTAAATTATACAAGAACTTTATATTGGCTATATTTTGATCTGACAAGCTATCACAAATAATATATATTTTATCATGCCTAAGAAGTAATTAAAAAGGCAGCATTATGTGATTTTTTAAACATGAAATAAAGCTTTAATAACGATTGAAATATTATAATATGATAAAGATCTCGAATCTTTTATGGATATTTAGATTAATACTTTTTTATTGGCTTAATAAAAGTCAATGATGTTCACAAACAATTTTTAGATATTTATTTAAAATTTCATGAAATATGGAATGATGGAACTTATCATTACATAATTTTTATGAGGCATAAAAAAATTCAATTAAGTATAGCTGATATTTTACAGAACAGAAGGTGATTTGAGCATCTAAGGTTGATGCAAATATGATAACAGAAATGTATTTCACACCGGAAATAATTTTACAAGCAAAACAGTATGTCTCACATGTTTATTTGTTAAATTACAAAACCTAGTATATTTAAATGTCTACATGTGATAAATTAAATTTTTAAAAATATTTTTCAGTGCATTTAAAACATGAATCTGCACAAAATGAAATTTTAAATGCTGTCTTTATCAAAATAATTTATATTCTTACAAAATTATACAGATTATCATTGTATAGAAAGATATATAATTATTTTTCTATTTTATGCACGAAGCAATATATACCTTAACATCTATGTTATATCCGAAATCACAGTAGCATACTTAAGGTAGCTTTAAAAAAATTAATGAAATCAAAGAATGTTATATATAGAGTGCTTATTTCAAATAATGTTAGTAATTGAAATATTTGTTTAAATCTATAAAAAAATTATAGTATGTATTATATTTTATTAAAAAAATTTTATTTGAATATAATAAAGACCATTAAAATGTTTAAAGTTTACTTTAAGTTAGTAATGAGTCTTTAAATATTGAATTTTAAGGAAGCAAATGCCTATGAAGCAAGGAGATTGTTTATATATGCGCGATACGCAAGCCTCCTATTTTCTAAAAACTGAAATGGAAAAAATTATCTGCAGTAAAATTCGCAAATTCAATACTACATTTGAAGTGAATAAAATCTTATAAGTTATTGTGTAATAGTTAAGAAATAAATTTTTTGTTTATGATAAATTATTAAATCGCAGCGAAAAATATTGTTTTAGAGATAACTGAGAATTATGTTGTATAATATATTAATGACATGCTTTGTTGTTTTTTTAAATCACCCAAAAAGGTATTTTTTTGAAGGACAGCGAACATTTCTATATAAATTCGAATGTATTATATCTTTTTTTTATATTTGTAACGTATATAATTGCGTTCGACACATAATATTGTTTAAATTATTTTTAATCTTTGGAATCACAGTTAGCGATCGAAATAATGAAACCAAGTTGCATGAACCTGACCATCCGACATTAGTAATCCTTTTTTTTAATGATAAGAACTGTTTCTGCCTTCTTAGAAGCCATCTGAACATAAAAACAGCATTATATAAAGCTTTATCATAAGAATTTATTTTTATAATGATATCAAACTTTTTTTACATAAAAAGAACCCTAGTTTCCAAAAAATATAACAACTATCGATCATTTATTCTGACTGTTAAACATCTTAAGTGGGTCTTTAGGTTTCAAAGATCGCGATTTATGTGGTTTTTAAAAAAAAGAATATCGCTTTTCAAAATATACGTCTTTTAACAATTCTATAAGTATAACCGTAAAAACTTCGATTCATCGGTAAATATTTGTATATATTGTAGAATTAGACCGATATTAGACCGATATTAGAACATATTTATACGGCATAAACCTCTCAAACTTCGTATTTTTATATAGTTTCAGGTTCATAATGATAAAATCTTAGAAAACAGGACTATACAAATTTCAAATTACCATTTCAAAAAAAAAAAAATTTACCATACTTTCTTAGATTAACTTAATTCGTTTGATAATTAGCTGATATTTTAGGAATTAAAAACACAGAGTTTTTTTGGTGATTTTTAGTGCACAAACATTTGACGTCAAAAAATTCACCAAAATTCAATATGAAAATTTAATGAGGCGATATAAAATTTTTTGATATGATTCTTCCTGTTACGTAGAAATATTATTGATTTAGATGGTATTTCAATTATTCGCGAAAACGAATTTTTTTATCATAAAATACACTTAATTACCTTTTTATGCACCAAAACAAAAAAGCACGAAAAAAAGTCGATATAATTATTTATGTAATACTTTGGTTTAAGCCTAGCTCTAGACACTCTTAAATATATTAAAAAGTCTCATTTTTTCACACTGAAATATAGTCTTCCAAAGTATTAGACATTTTATGTGCGAATTTTCGATTCATATTAAAATAGTGTATAAAGAAAAATTATGCGTTTCTTACGGGCAAATTTATATTATATTATGATGTATATAAATTATCTGTTCTTATAAAAGCCTAAAATAAATTTTTGAATAGATATATGAGTACTAAGACATACTAAAATGATCCTTCTAGAAGAAAATTTATCCAATTAAAAATATTATTGATCTGTCAACAGTATGAGTAGATATTTTCCTATCACATGATAATTTTATTTTGATTATCGATCATAATATATCAAGCACAATAAACTCAATGTATTATAGACTATGTAACCGAATCTTGTTCGATGGACTATTCATTATTTCTGTGAGAATCCTTAAAAGCATACAAAATAGAATATAATTATATAAAAAAATATAATACAACAATACATCAATATTATTATTATTAGATTTGGATTTGAAGCGGACACCTCACTTATCATATTTGTGAGAAGAAGAGCAGTTGATGAAGACGGATCAAGAAAGCGTCAGAAATTCATCAAAGAGTTTTATAATATTTAGCAGAGCTTACTATGCCTCAATAAAAAAAACTATGCCTATAACATAAAAACCTCTAAAAAAACATATAAAAAATACAGTAACATCTACATAGAAATAAGAAACACACTTTCGAGTTTGTCGCTTATAAAATTTTAAAAATTAACTCACACATGAAAATATATGCATAAACTTTTTATGAATTTTAAACTATAGGAGATTTTAATTGAATTACAATATTATATCCTTAGTTATAAAAGCACGAATAAAATTATAAATATTATACAGATCATAACCTGTAAGTCGATCGACCCATTATATTATGCAATAGCATTTATGTTTTGTTCTGATTCATTATATATAAGATGTGGCTGCTAAATGGACCCTTTATTCATTTCCTATACTATGTATACAGCGCAAAAACTTTATATCCTGTGAAAATCATTTTCTATAAATTCGAAATATATGCACATTTAAATTCATACATTTATTTTTTAATACAATGCATTATCTGTTTTTTGAAGAGCCAAACAATTTTAAAAGCTAAAATTTGCTAATTTGATAGTATTTTCTTGTTTAAAGCAAAAAATTTATCGCAAAAAAATACTAAAATAGTGCGTTTATCTTATACTTATAATATATTCTGCCATATCTTGATGTGAATATACGCCACATAAGATGCTAAAAATATTTTTTTGTATTTTTTTTATAGGTCAAATATTATTTTTATCAATGTTATTTTCTTAATACAGTGGCGAATGATTTGCGTTATGGATAATGTTTGTATTATATCTTTTTATTTCTATTAGAAAAATAACTGTTAGTTCCATGCAATTTTTCTGAATTATAAATTACCTTGGTATAAGAACACTTTAATTTATTGATATAATAAATAGAAAAATTGTTTCTAAGAAATTTCGAAAATTATGAAAATAGAAAAACTAAAAACCTATAATTCTAACCAGAAATAGTCAGTTAAAGAGAAAAAAAAACATAAAGTATTTCCATTTTTTAGTCTAAACACGTTTGAAACCTGTTAAAACCCGATATAGAATTAATATATGTTTTTTTATGTGTAGCCTTCGTCTCTTAGAACTAAAATTCAAAAAATAATTCTTAAATTTACTAAAATCACGATAAGTGCTATTTTTATAGATGAAAGTGTCTCTTTTAATATGAAATGTTGGTTTCTTATACATACGTTTTTGACAATCTTTTTCTCTTTATATATATAAGAATGTTCTAAGAACATATGACTGGATACAGAGAGTTATAATTTCGATTTCTTTTCTATTCAAGATTTTCATTTACTTAAAACTTTAGACACAAGAGCAAGCCAAAAATAAGCAAGAAAAAATTTTCTCACATGATAATTTACATTTTTGATCAACAAAAGATACATATTCATTTTTTTGTGGATGTTTATGCAAAAAAGAAATTAACTTCGTGGCGCCTTAACGTTATTTTTTGTTTGAGAATCGAATATTTAAATATTTTTTTTATTAGGAATGATTCATATAATATATAAGTAGAAATTATAATATTTAGCGAAAATTCTCGGCATATTAGATATAAAATTTTGTTTAATAAGTGTAATTAAATATAATATTTTATCGTATGGAACCCAATTTCTGGTAAGATACTGTGTAGTTGTATATATACACACCAAATTTTATATAATTATGACCATCGTTGCATATAATTACATGTTAGAAAAAAAATGTCATTGTTGAATTGAGAATTCATTTATCTTAAAAATATATGATTTTAGGGCACAATGCCAAATTTATAAATCTTTCATAGGATGTGTAATATATGTATTTGAATGCGTTTAAACATCCGCTGTTATAAAATAGATATATTTGCATTAAATAAGCTCTTATTAACCGTTTTAATGTGAAAATTCATGATAAGATAGCAAATGATGAATTTTCGCCTTCGCTAGGATATTAAAAATTTGAATTTTCAAACTTAAGAAAAATAAAAGTTGGGCAATTTTAGTTTACGAAACCGATATAAAAAAGCATAACTTTATTTCAAATAAATATTGTAGATTTTTTTACAAGTAAAAAATAATTGGTGATTCTTATATTTCTGTCTTATTTTATAATTATAAATATAATTATAATTATAATTATAATTGCAGTAGTTGAGTTTAAAAAACAAATACCGCCTCATTCATAGGACTATGAAAACAAAAATATATTTTCTAAATTGCAAGTCCACAATAATCTATCTACTGACAACTGGCATATTTTTAATAGTTGAATAAATTTTAGATTTGTAAATAACGCAAAAATTGACAGTCTACGTGTTTAATTATCGCAAAACTAAGGTATAATCTTTTATGTTTTTTTCTGACCATTCTAAAAGTAAGTTTGTAATTTGAATTTATTTAAAAGTCATGAAAATTAATTAGTTAAAAATGGAAGGTAATTTTTTATTATACTTTAAATTTTGAAAAAATTAACCTTGTTTTTTTTGCATCTTAAGGGATCCTGTATTAATTTCATTAAAATGTATATTTTTAAAGTTAGTTTGCATTAATCGGTAAAATAAGACAGATGTTCATGGTCAAAACCTTTTTAAAACAAATATTTATGCATGTATCACCTCACATTAGTATTTTAAACTTCGACCCCATAAGGTAGTTTAACGTAAAAATAAAGATTATGAACCAAAAAATTTGCGAATTATATATAGATTAACCCCGACAAAAAACCTTATGACAATATAATTTATATTTTAAATATCATTATTATCTAAGAAACACACCTGCGTTTAGATTTTAATCACATATATTTTTGATTGGTGGTTAAGTAAAAAAAATTAATATAGAAAAATATTATGAAATAAACATTATTAACAATAAAATTTTGGTGAAAAACAATGCTTTATATTGAGAAAAACGATTTTACATCAAAAAAGGTATTTATTATATTTGTGAACTTATACCTAGACTGTCATTTAAAAACAAAAAAAAACATACTAATAGCTTTAGCAGACCTATGATTTAGAATATTTTAGTTCATTTATATTTAAGCGGATATTTTATTCTTGATTAAATAATTTATTATATTAAAACATAACAGTGTATTTAAATTATTTAATAGGGTTATTTATATGATTTGAAAAACATCAATTTGCATGATAGTATTATTTATGTATAAAACAAAAGAAAACATTTTTTTAACGTATGTTTCGTTCCTTGATGCTATACAACTATAATATATTATGTATGCATATACAAGTAATATTACACTAAAGGATTTATTTCAATATAAATCTCAGTGATAGCAGAAGATATAATACTGTGATATTCACATTTTTTGACCAACATTTTGATTTGTTTATAGTATCAAGATTTATTTCTATAATATTATGATATGACTTGCAGATTCTTCGAAAATAAATAACAGTTTTTCCAATACTCTTTTTATTATTTCTTTGGCGTGGCTAGGTTTTTTTAAATACCTATTCACATCACCGTAACTACAATCTTAATAATTATTTTCTATACCAGGCACTGTATTTTGTCTTTATATCATCTAGTATATTTTGTTTTTTAAAGTTAAATTGTTGTAAAATTTTAATTTTGTAGGTTATAAGCTTTTTAATACCAAAATGTAGCTCTTAAAATCTTATTCAATTAAAAAATACATCAAATCATATTTTACTGACAATTACATAATATTTATGCAAAAAAACTTTCTTTAATTTTTTTTAATACATAAAATTATAGTTCACTATGACACTAAGGACAATAACAGCTAATTCGCTACTGATGAAAAAATTTACATATAATAAGAATAAGTTTTAAAAAATTTTGGATCGTCTTTATGCACAATTTTTTTATTAGTATATACATTATAAAATATTTAAGTTTACCACTAATATATAAAATTCGAAATTTAAAATTGTAGAAAAATTCTTTATTAATGATTTTCTTACCGATAACTCTCTAAAAATACAAAAGTAATATTTTTTTTTCCTAAACATGACGAGGTAAAATTTTCGTTCAATTCCTTTATTCTCTTAATGACTAATTCTTCTAACGCCGAATCCTTCTCATACTTCAACTTTCTTATATATGTTCTTATTTTTTCATCATATTCTTTTTTCATTAAAAATAGAATCTTAATACTTTCCTTTTCTAAAATACCACCAATTTCGCAATTAGGATAATTTGCATCACAAATTTGTTTCTTTTTGACATGGAAATTATTATCCACAACAAAGTCGAAACTTCCATTAAATAAATCATATTTTAAGTTGGAAATATTAAGAACACTGGCATTTTCTATATTTTCTATTTCTTTCCCAAAATATATTATTTCTCCACTCATTTTACTGATGAATTTCATTTTTGCATAATGAATATAATCATTCAGATCATTTCTAAATTCTAGACGTTTCTGGTTGGCATCCCCTAGAAATAATTCAATTTCTGGATGGTAGTTATGACGATATATCTGATTATAATCTTCGGCTTTGTATGACACTCCTGGAGCAAAGTATTCGAATTTTTTGTAATTACTCCGAAGACAACTTTTTATTGAAGGATTATCGCCTTTGTAATATTGATTTTTAAATAACTCAAGTTTATGAAGAAACCCTTTATTGACCTTATCGCGGTTATCAAATGTGATATATCCCCAATTTAGTTCATTTTCATCTACATCGTCCTCACAACATTTCATTGTATCCTTATAAACATCCTTGTTAAAATTAACTTTATCATCTTCACCACAACTATCGCTGCTCAGGAGGCTTTCGTTTTCATTCGATTCGGTTTTTTCATACTTTTCTCTTCCTTTGTTAAGAGCATCTAATACATATGCTATTGCATCTTGATTATTGCAATAAGAATTTCCATACGTGTTGACCGCAGGACAAAAAGGCAATGATCCCATAAAATTGTTTATACTGGATGTAATAGAATTGGTCAATGCCATATATGCAAAATTAAATGTAGAAAAAACGAAAACTAAATTCATCTAAAGGTAGATTTTCCACATTATAAATAGCTCGATGTCAAAAAAGTATTTTCCTGAATTGTTAATAATGGTGATAACATGTCAAAAAAGTATTTTCCTGATTTGATTAAAAATGCTGATAACATGTCAAAGATATTTAACAAATGTATTCAAAACACATCTTGCCAGAATTTCAAAAAAGTATTCACATGTCAAAAATATTTTTGTTTGATCTTTAAAATAATTCAAAATTAAGGAATTTGTATTGTTTGAGTCGAAAATATAAATTTTATTTATTTATGAGTTAATTTTCTTATTATCTATTTAGACGTGGTCAGCCCATTGGGAATATTGCACAGCTCCTTGATGCATCTTTTGACACCTTCCCCTAATCTATCTTAATCAACTGCTCTTCTTCTCTTAAATGAGATGAGTTCAAGTGTCTTGCGGTGTGTGTGAGCTTGCATGTATGCTTCTGCTTCGTCCGGAATTTTTAACTCCTTAACAAGTAGAAAATATTAACTAAATAGAAGCTTTAAAAATATATATTGATATTTTCGGAATAAGATATAAGTCAAATATGTCATATCATTTTTTTGTAATACGCCAACAAAAAATATGTTTAAAACAATTTTATTGAAATTTCCAGCCCCACAGGACAAAAAATTCAACTAAGAAATACTTCAAATTCAGTTTCAACCTTTTCCCTACAGATTAGAGTCTTTGTGGGTATAAGAGATCTAATACGAATTCATGTTGCTATGAAAATTATTTATAGCAGGTTATGTGCATTAATCTAACAGAAAGTATCATAATTCAAATGATTCCTTTTTTAATTCTATAATAATGCATCATCTTGTATATAATAATCACAAGATTCTAAATTTAGAAGATTGAAATGCAAAAGGCACATTTATCAACTATTTATATAAATATTTTCTAAACTGCATGATTTTTTTTTGGAAAAGTACATAATGATCAATATAATTGAGATTACCAATAAATTAACATAAATATTCCTAAAATGTATTATAAAGCTTTCAAATTCAAAGAAAGCAATAAAACAAGATATTAACGTATTTATCTCTTACTGCTTATATAAAATAATAAAGAATTTTGATAAGCTGATGCTGTCATGGGGATTATTAATGAACTTAATTTTGTTTTGTTTCTAAAATTTCTTTTACTATATTTTCATATTTACCATTCGCAGTTCAAATAAATGTGGGAAATTGATATCAAATCTTATAATAAAACAATTGGCCAATCCCAGATTATAAATTGTCGCATTATTAAAGAATATCGTGAAATCATCTTTTTATATGCCCCAAAGCGATGATATATAAGATCTTAGGGAACTATTTATATAACACATGCATAAACCATGTTTGGAATAATAATTTTTATAGACGTAGAGGCAAACACATGAGCTCCTACACACCCCAAGACACTCGAAGTCATCGAATTTAAAGACAAAAGCTGTTGATAAGCCTTAATATAGAAAACGATATATTTTCCTTCTAAAATATTTTAAAATTAGCTAACTAGGTCACAGTAATGGTGAATTAATAACTTGAAGAAATACCCCTAAATAAATGTTTTATCGCTTTACAAATTTTATTTTTGCCGTATGTGATGATTTATATACTATATATTGATATTTTAAAATAATAATAAGAACAACTTGGCGGTTTTTATTTAATGTAGATTATAAATAATTTATTTTTACTATTCTAGGAAATTTTCAATTTTAATTGGACCATTAACAGGAAAATATACTGTTAGGTTATTTTAGTAGCATCAATATTCAATATAGTATATCAAAATATCTTCTCGCTATAAGGTTGCTGACCTATACCCGTAAAGGCTTAATATTAGATTAAATCATATAATTTATTTCCTGGAAATATAAATTGACCGAATAAAATGAAGAAAGTTATAAAATATGCTAAAGCCGTATTTTTTTTATGTATAAGGCAGAGTTTGTGCTTTAAATTTCTTTACTATCACTTGCATATTTATAAATGAGTCTAAAATTATAATAAATCTATGAAGTTTTGATCATCATATAGCTAAAACAAATATTTTCTTACAAAGTGATTAATTATTTTAAGCTTATACATTTTTATGCTTAAATAGATAAAATAAAAAATTTATTTCTTATTGATGAGTGTATATCTACTGATATTGAGAAAACTTGATGGTTTCAACATTTTTGTCAAGTGATCGGGATTCACGTCTGCTCTAGATTTCAGCACTGCTAATTTTTAAATAAATCATGTTTGTGAAGCATGAATGGATTCTTATGTTCTGATTTATACTTGCTGAAATGATCAGAATCAAGTTCTATTTATGAGGTTGATTAATTTTCTATATTATAGATATATTAAAGCGCCAATAAAAAATTGAAAAATGTTATAAAGGTATATTATGCTTTTTACACATATGTTAGAGATTAAATATGCGACATAAAATTCATTATAAGATAAATTATATATATTAACCTGTATTTCTACATATCCAAGATAAATTTTATTGTGTTACATTTATAAAATTATGTTAGATCAGAACAGTTATTTTATTTATGCGTAAATTTCATTTTTGGCTTGTAAAACTTATTCAAATAAAACTTTTAATGCTCTTTAAATCAGATTTCCTGATAATATTTTGCACTTCTCATATTTGGAATCCTCCTAATTCTACCGTTTTCTTTCCAGATATATTACTTCAAGTGTCTTCATCAATTCTTATATTTGTGCGCCTGTTTCTCTTCAGTTGGCATTCAAAACACCTTAATTACAAACTTATGATATTTCATGACCATATCTTCGTAATATTTGAATTTTTTTCCGGTTTAATAATTATTTAAACCAGTTTTAATCTGATCACTTGGTACAAATTTTTGATTTTTATTATTCGGTTTTTGCTATAGAAAATATAATGTAAATTTACAGCTAGTTATTTAGACATGATATATTAAGGAGTTTAAAATATCAGAGAAAGTAGAGGCATATATGCAAGCTCATACACTTCGAAAATAATTTGAACTCTTAATATGTGAGTGAACCAGAGCAGAGTGTGATTTCAAGCGACAAATTAAGGAGGTTAGAATATTTCTAGTTGGCAAACTACGTTTTAACCGAAAGAACAGACGAGTTTAGAAAGTGAAACACATAAATAAGATTAATTTTATTTGGAATATGACACAATACATGAATAGGACATAATTAGATTATTGCCGTATTTGTTAGGGCAAAGATTTCAAAATTATTTTTTTCCTTTATTTTTGTGATCTGATTGGACTTTCACAATAAATATTATTTTAACAAACTGCCAATATGCTTCGTTTATTAGTTTTCTTATTTATCAATACGACAGATTTTAATGTTGAATTTACATTACCCCCATAATGTCACAAAAATTAATATCAGCTGATTTAAAGGCTCAAACCATCCCACAACGTCTCGAAACACTAAAGACAGAGAAATAATGTCTTCAAAGTTATCGTCAGCAAAAATCAAGCACTACTGTAAAGCCTTCCGAAAGTAAAAATGCTGAGAAAATATTGCAAGAGTAATGAATGAGATACATGAGAAAAGGTTAGTTGAAGTTATTTAAAAATTTAAATCTGCTAAAAAAATTGCCAAAGGATTTGAGACTAAAGCATTTAACACGATCTCAGAGGCTTGAACTTATACGAAACCAAAAGCGATCACAGGTCTGGGGTCAAAGAATGCGTGAAATGAAATGCAAGAAAGTTTATTATTCTTTATGCAGAGTAAAGCACGAGATTTAATTTAAATAATTAAACAATATAGATTTCGATATTTTTATTAAAATAAATTAATTTATATACGATCCGTTTCAAAATATCTTTTTAAAACGTATAATATACAACAATTTGATCGGATATTTTTTTATAAAACAACATGTTTTAAATAAGATTTATTTCGATATCTTTTACTAAAACAAATGAATTTATATACGATTTATTTCAATATCTTTTTTTAAAACAGTAAAATTTATATACAATTTATTTCGATAGTTTCTATTAAAACAGTATAATTTATATACGATTTATTTGGATTTTTTAGTAAGCTTTTTTTAAACTAGATTTTAAAATATATGTTTTGATGATTTTTTAGTAGATCCAGGAATTGAATTACAAGTAAGATTCTTTCAATTTTTTTTAAAAGGTTTCAATAAGTAATTTATAGAGATTCATTTTAGGTTTTTGCGGTGAATTTTAAATTTATTGAATTACTTAAAATGGGATTGGTTAAAAATATTTAAGGAATCCCTATACTTATTATAAAACATGTCCCAATTTTTTGTTTGGAAATGATACTATTCTAAATTTGAACCGCCAACAATACAAGTGCAAGATAAAAATTATCGCATACGTTATTATTTGAGACGGGGTGGTGAAACAGTATCATAAAAGGTGTTAGTAGAAACTCGAAGTCACAAACCAGAACGAGGCATGTGTAAAAACATAGGGATCGAGAAAACCCCTTGGATTAATATATCTCGAAAAGAAGTAAGGCGTTGAAGAGGACTTCGGAAGGGAGAAGATAGCATAAATTATAAATATGCTGTGCGCACGGGAAATCAAACAAGTTGTGCTTGAGAACAAAAACTAAAATCACAAGAATAAATTTAGCACCATAAATAAATTTTTACCTAAATTTGAATTTCTCTGTCACAAAATTATTTATGCAAGGCTCTAGTATCATTTATTACACTATTTTATATTGTTGAGCTATGTTTCCTTATTTTTTAAATTCCATCTACTGAAATGTAGACAGCCCGTTAGGATATTGCACAACTCATTAATGCATATTTTGGCACCTTTACCGATCTACCTTCGTCAAAAATTCTTCATGTGTAGAACGTTATGGGTTCATGTATCTTGCGAAGCGTATGAGCGTGCATGTAGGCTTCTATTTATCTGATATTTTAGCTATTTAGCATATTTTTATTGAATTTTGTAACCACCATAATACAAGTCATTGCATATAGGATTATTTTTGTTTTACGTTTGTATACTAAACCGATTTCATTCGCCAAGATGTCATACTTCCTATATTTCTCATTATCAACTTATTTTAAGTTGTAAAGCTGGTTAAGCTAGTTTCACATGTCGTAATTATACTTTATTTTGCAAGAAAATATCTGACAAATTTTGTTTGATTAGTATATCAGCTTTAATTCTGGTATCTACCCTTATTTTCAAATATTCATTTTCGGTAATCTCTTGTACTGTGTTGATTCTGATTTTTTTTTGTTATTTTGAATTTACAACGTTTTGATAAGAGGAAATGAAGATTCTTAAGATTTCATTGTACCCTCGCGTATAATCATGCCCTAACATTCTTTTGTATCTCATAGCTAGATGATCGATTGTTTTAATAGCTTCATTACATATGGAAACTTTATCCTCTTACCAAAGAATAACTAGTCTGTATCGAATAAAACAGAATTTACCTTCTTCACTTGATTTAATATTTCCGTAATTTGCCACCTTGACGATCCAATGGCATCAACTATTTATGATTCTTTGCTTCGAAAGGATTTTCTTTTATTTTCACAATAGACTTCTTGTTGCTTTAGTGCCTTGTAGTCGATGATATCGATATTATCTTTATTTTTGTGATAGTCTTTAATTGGTGAGAGAAGTGTTTCGTTATCTTATTCCACTTTTAATATTACGGCTCTATTATTGTTTATTAGTATTTTTTATTTAAGAGCTATATTTTTAGTCGCAATTTTAGTTTTCGTTCTCAGGCACAGCTTGCTTAATTCTCTGTACGCACAGCGTATTTATACTTTCGGCTATCTTCTCCTCTCCAAAGTCTTCTTCAATACCCCTCCTCTTTCGAGACTTTTTAATTCAAGGGTTTTTCTCAATCCCAAGGTTTTAATATGCCTCAACCTGGTTCGTGACATCTAGTTCCTTCTGGTACCTTCTATGATATCGTGTCACCACACCGTCCCATGTTATAACATATGGGATAATTTTTGTCTTGCATTTATATATTAATGACAGTTCTGATGCTAGCAGGTCACATTTTCTCAATTTTTCGTTTTCAACTATGTTTATATTATCAATACTTATCAAGCCAATTTCGATCAGAGTGATGCAGTTCTTCTTTTTGTCATATACAAAAATATCAGGTATGTAATTCGATAACTTGATGTCTGTTTTAATTCTTGTATCTACTTTGATCTCTGCGAATCCGTTTTCCACTATTTCTTGTACAGAGTGTCTGCGGATTTTTTTGGTTTTTTTGAAATTGTATTTTCTTGCCAACATAAAGTGAAGACTTCTTACAATCTCGTTGTGTCTTCTTGTATAGTCATGACCAAGCATTTTTTTACATCTGCTTGCTAAGTGGTGGCAGTTTTAATTGAGCCGTTACAGTGCTGGCACCTTATCCTTTCTCCAAAAAATACGTTTCTATCCTGAATAAAGAAGAATCTCGCTTCTTCTAGTGGTCTGATATTTACATATTGTAGCCACTTTGAGGATCCTAATATTTTAAGCGTTTGATTTTTATGAACATCGAAGAGTTTTTTGTTTTAATTCAAGTGCAGAAAGATCTATGTCAACGGGGCCATATTTTGTTCTGAGGAATTCATTTATTACATATAGGTGGGTTGTATTTACATTTTCAAATTTCAATATTGCGGCTTTTCTGGGTGATTGTCTTTTTTCTTGGTTTAGAGATTTATATAGTTGGTAGAGTATTCTTTCGGATTTATACTCAATATTTTCCAATCCACGTCCTAGTTCATTTCTTTTAAAATATAAGCTATCTTTATGAGATGGTTGCAAGTGTATACCATTTTCTACTAGTATTCGCCTAATTTCATCGTCTAGCCTTCTAAAGTCTTCTGGTTCTAGCTTTAGTAAACCCACGTAGTAGTTAATCCGTGATATTGCATATACATTTTTCGCCTTTTTTATGTTTTTACCATTTAGTTTTGTTTTGCAAATGCTTTTCACTCTTTCTAGCATTTCTTTTGAATTTTATCATCGTTTCGGGTTTAGTTCTCGATTTGGAATCTTCCAGTATCCCGAGGTATTTATATCCATCTTTTCCTTCTATTACTGTGGCAATATCTTTGCAATTTATATTGTTAGTAGCAGATTTGGTCACGTTTATTTCCATCCGATATATAAATATGTAAAATATAATTAAAACAATGATATAAGCGGATCAGACATATAGACACCTTCCCACATCCCATTTGAGAGATGAAGATAGATCAGGATAGGTGTCAAAATATTCATGAGGGAGGTGCATAATATTCCCTATGGACCGACTTCGTCCCAATAGATGAAAGTGATAAAAATATACTTAACATATAAATTAAAATAATTATAGCGCTACGTTTACAAATCTTATCATTTGATACCTTGAAATAAGACCAATGTATGTATTTAGAATAAATATTCATAGGAAGTAATTCGAATAGTACACTATGTTTTGGTTGACAACTTAATATTTTTAATTCCAAACGAATTTATAAAACTTAGTAATAGATAATATGAATCATGTCCAAGAAATATTTTATAGAAAAACACTCAAATGTATAAATCTTGAGCACAGAAGATGTATTGAGAAAGACTGTAAAGATGATAGACTCGAAATCTGCATACAGCAAATTTGTAAAATAGAACAATATAAAGTTTTGCGCGAAGAATCATGAGAGTTAAAATAAAAGATAGCTTTTAAGAAATATATGATTCATAAGAATAAAATTAAAACGTATGTGTTTTTAAAGTATTAGGTAAGCATAAAATAACATTCACAAAAATTATATCTCTATCAAGGATGTCTAGATTAGGTTTTCACGGGTATATATGCTACATTTAGATGTAATACATAGTTTTTATCTCAAAATTTTGTTATCGTTAAATATTGAAATATACATATTTAAACCAAACATGGCTAAATTTAATTGTAATATGCATATTTCTAAAATCCCTGTTTATTCTTTTAGAAACTTTAAAAAACAATTTTAGTTGTTAGCTTTTTGTCAAATGCAAGTATTTGTTCTTTTTTTTGTATTAGATTAGACTAGTTCAGGTAAATCAATATTATATTGTTGGTGTAATAAACTATAGTGTTTTATAATAAAACTGTGAACCATAAAAAAACGCCCCTTAGTGGTACGCAGTAATATTCTTCGCCGTTTACTTTTAACAAAAAAAAGCAAATACATACTTAAATTTGAAACTGTTCTATTTGTATTAACCAAAATATATAAATAATCTGTTATCAAACAATATATTTTCCAAGATAAATCCAAAAAATTAAGCTCTGGGCTCATGGGTTTTTTCTAATTTATTTATATATAAGTCTATTATAGATGGTATCTTATAGTTAATAATTTAATGTAATGATTATGCCTACTAAAAAAACCCTGTTTTTATTATATATCGATATTAGTATAGATATATTGTGTTATATTTCAGAAAAAGGTTTTAAACTTGGCCTGTATACAAACAATAGAAGCTCGTTGATCAATACAATAGATCTAAAATCGACTTTCTAAAAGTTTATGGTGTCAAAATATATATTTTTGATTATTTTTTTTAAATATATAAAGAAGTATTAATCCTCAAGATAATATTTTCTTTGCTTCGTAACTTATATTGTTGATAATTAAATTTTTTAAATATTTAAATATTTTAAATTGCCCTATTATAAGTGTACTAGTTATAAAATATTTATATGACACACATGAACTTTTCATATAAAAAGCATATAATGTTTTATGCTTGTGGTTCGAATGAGCAAGACAAAAATTCTAGAACTTAACAAAATTTCCATTTAATTAATGAATTTAGCTATTTTCCTATTTATAGCAATTACTAAACAAATGTATCATAATAGCAAATGGAGCGGTCACAAAATATGAAGAGTCATATACAGAAGATGGTAATGTCAACTAAACCATAGGCACGAACGCTAGGATGAAAAAACTTGAACTAATAAGCCTGGAAAGAAGAATGTGAAGATTACGAGGTAAAAATTATTGCAGCCAAATTAGTTATAAAGAGCATTCTGAAGTTCTGCTTGATCAAGATTAATAGCTTAAAATCAAATTAACCCGTAAGAAGCATTTAAATATGAACAGTCTGAAATAATTCTTTAGTAAATGTGTTCTATTGAAATATCTAAAATATTGATTTAATATAATTAAATTGCCTAAAAATGATTTGAAACATAATTAAAATACCACATATATTGCCTATATGTGGTATTCTATGGAGTTGGGAATCGAATACAAAGCGAAGCATACGCTAGAAAAATAGGATGTAAATTAACAGTTTAATTAATAGCAAATTGAAAAAAAATACAATAAAGAAGCATGTAATAATAAACAAATTGCGTAAAATATTACTAAAATAAGTTTTTAGAATAATATAAAACTATGCGCAACCGAGATAAAAAGCTGAGGAAATTTTTGACTTAAATAAATAAACAAGACTTTTCTCTGTTTTATTTCTATGCTTTTTATGATGAACATGAACGATCCTATAAATAACTTATTTTAACATAAAAAAATATAAAAAATAGACTGGACACGACTATCAAATTATTTAAGCTGTTCAAAATAGGCATGTAAAAGATAAAGTCTTTTAATTTCGACAAATCAAGTTCAGAAATGTAAAATGTCAAAAAAAATCAATATTATTCCCAAAAAGACCTACTAAAAAAACATAAATATCATACATAAAATTAGAAATTATGATTTTATTACGATTATTTTTTATATCCTGTGTATCAAAGAAGGAATGGTTTAATAATTCATTTTTTACACAAACGATCGTGGTCGATAGTTTTCTCGAGTATTTGAAATCAACCATGCCTTCTTTTGATTCGGATGAAAAAGCAAAAATATATACGGAAAGAATTAAATCATTATCGAAGAATCCATTTGCTACGCTATCATTTTTGCAAGAAATTTTTAAATTGTGCATTTTTAACAATCCAAGAAATCACTATGAAAAGATTTACAACAGGAAACTGCAAAAATATCACATCAAATTTAAAAATGATTTTTTAGATTCAACAAAATTGAAAGCAATAAAAAACAAAACACCTTTTCTAAAGGAAATCGGACGTAAACTTCAACCACTTTTGCAAATATCAGAGGCCAAGAATATTGAAGAAACATATAATATTGTTGCAAATTTTATGATTTATGTAGTAGAAGATGATCATGAACTTTTGTTTAATATTTTGTGGAGTTCAGAACCTCAAAGATATATTCTATGTAAAAAATGTGAAGTTAAAATGAAAGATTTGAATTTGGTTGTTGCTAAGAAAGACCAAAAACAGAAAACAAAATTTAGCGAAGAAACCTTTATTATAGATGATTTGATTGTATCGAGACTTGAAAATTTTATTTGGATAGAAGTTAACAAAACAAAAGATTTCGAATGTTTAAATATCAAACTACAAACTTTGAAATCATTTATTTATTATTTACACACAACAATAGCGAGAAATATAACGAATTATTTCCGCATTAAAAGTTTGACTAAAAAAGACATACAATTAGTGATATGTATACCAGAATTAATGAACTTCTTTTTTGAAAAATTCTTTGAATTTTTATCTAGAATGGAATTATTAAAGTTTCGCTATGAAATTTTCACGAAAAATGGAAATGGATTAAAAGTTTTTTTTATTGATGCCACCAGAACCAATGAGATGGATGATGATGTCGTATATTTAAATACACTACAAATTTTAGATAATCTTGAGAAACAAAATTGGGGTCAAAACTTAAAAGAAAAGTATGTTGCAAGTATCTATGAGGCAAATGTTAGAATAAAAAAAATTGTCATTGAATCTAATGCGAAAATAAAAGAATTGGACAACGAATATTTAAATAATGTAATAAATATTCTTTTTGTGATACTTGAAGGGAATAAATCTTGCATTGAAAATATACAAATATTGAATTCTAAAGAGGCACAAGATATACCTGAAAATATTGAATCAAGAAATAATATTTCAAAAAAAAAGAAACTTAAATCAAAAATTTCTTCATATAGTCAAAGCATTAAGCAAGTTTATAAAAATCAAAAAAACGATATATGCGTTATAAATGATATGTGCAAAAAAACAGGCAAAAAGATGATTGAGAATAAAAACTACCAGGAAAAGAGCAAGAATAAGCCTCACGAAGAAGAATCAGCAACAAAACATCCAGTGCAAAAGAAAATCCATGAAGGCATTGAACAAGAAATCATACTAACTAAGAAAGAAAATCTGAATTTAAAATCACCACGTGAACAAAAAAGAATTTGTCGCTTAAAAAAATTAAAAACGTGTAAACGAAAAGGGTCGAATCAAAAAAATAGTACGCTTAGCAAACAGATCACATCGTCAACTAAAATAAAAGAAAATAATATAGCAGAAAATGTTAAAAAAGGTGAAGATAATATGATAAATAAAAATAATACGCATAAAAGCAAGATATATAACAATCAAAATACCCTAAAAATTGATGAAGTATGTTTACCGAATGAAGAATATATAGCAACAAATGTTAGTAAAACAGGTAAAACTAGAGAAAGGTGTATTTCTGAATGTCAAGATTCAGTTAAAATCCACCTTGAAAATAAAAAAGACTATTTAAACTCAGAGATCATAAATATTGCAGCATGTTCAAAAAACTCGAATGACTTTGAAAACTTCGATGAGAATGCACATTCAATTGAAAAAACAAAAATAGCAAACGATCATCCACAGAAACCATTTAAAAACTCTGAAACTGAAGTTATGGCTTGTGATATTAAGAAATCCAATATACCAAATGAATATAAATCATCTGAAAATATCAATATTTGCAGGGCCAATACAAAATTTGAAGAAGAGACCATGATCCAACATTCAGAGAGCATATTAATGGATGAGATAGATCCTTTGAAGAATGAAGACAAGGGTCGAGAAAAATCATTGCTAAACATGAAAATTGATAATGAAAATAGATTTAGATCAAAGGAAATTACTCTAGAATTTCATATCCACGCATTAAAATTTATAAACATTGATCTTATTTGCAATATACATATGAAATTCATTCAGATCCATGTATATGAACTTTTAATAGATATTTTAGACCCCAACAGCAGTATACCGACTGTTGTTGCTACCTCGCCATATTATAATTACTCTTATAGAATCGACCATCCAATTTATATGATAAATAGGATAGCGGAATCTTCAGATTACTATGGTGATCTTATATTCCGAATAAATTGTCACTGTGGTAAGAAAAAAATGTTCGGAATAAGATATTCAATCGCACAAAATTTTGCATTTTATTCTATGAGATTATTAAACACAAAATCTGAAATCAACGAATTAGAAAAATCCGTCGATTTCTGTTCCAGTAATTATGAACAGAATATAATATGTGGATTTTACGATCCTGAAGATTATCATGCCCATCTAAATAAGTATAACGAAAATAAAAATTGTGCAATGGTTGGACCGGCAAATGAGACAAATTCTTTCTATTTAGGTATAGTAATAAATTTGTCGAAAGAAGAAGGCCACACTTCAGACGTTATGATTCGTCATACACATGTTGTCACCACTAAAACAGGGATTTCCTCTATCTACGTATACAAGAAATAAAATTTATTTATACAGTCTTTTATAATGCATTGTTTTAAATCATTTAAGTAGTGCAGTATACATTCATGTCTTATAAAAGTAACTTATATTAAAAATCAATAGATCATTGTGTTGTTTCCTTATTAATAATTCTATAATATTAATTAGCTCATTATAATAGAGAAAAGTATAAGAAAACTAAACGCTTTCAAAGAAATGTACAGCTTACGCTCGAAAATTTATAATTAATGGAACAAATAAACATAATTATGTTGAATAAAGTATATGTTTATACACGAGTCAAAGTAACATAAATATTAAAAAAAAGACTCTTGAGAGTTATAATATTTGAATTTCATAATATATTCATATAAACGATCATGATTTACTGAATTAATTCTTTTCTTATGATTCCCTTGCAAAAATCTTGACAATTTGTGGGATTTGTATAATATATATAGATCAGCGATTCTAGACAACACTTATCCTTTGTAACCAGTGTACTTAAAACAAAAAATATTTACAACTGTATTTATGAAGTCGATTTGGATCACAATATAAAAAAAATATACAAATACGATCTACATTGCTAGATGTGCTATTTTCATGGTGTGATCATAAAATTACATAAATATAAAGTAAAATCACTTAAATTCTTCACGTATATGGATGGATAAAAAGATAAATAAGTCGATTCATAATTCACATTATTGTTGTTAAATTTATATGAAGATAGTTTTTCTTTTTCTAATTTTTAAGAATGAATATTTTTATTTTATTTTACCATAGCATTTTTCTAGATAATTTTTATAGCATTATCATAAATTTTGTGGCAATTTTTTTATGCATGTGGATCGAATATTGTTGTGCAAATGTTTTATTGCCGATCTTGATAGAGAAAATTATGTAATACAGGAAAAATAAGCTCGACGTATATTGATATTCACAAGAATATTTAAGTCATTATCTAAAGCTTCATATTTTTTGTATTATAGCTATTTTTTAAAAAACAGGTTAAAATCATTAAAATAAAATTTTAAAATGGTATAAACAAATTGAAAAATACCAAACAATATAATTAAACCGAAAAGTTATATTTGTGGTTATCCGACATGTTTGTGTATAATACATAAGCTTCTTTTTTTTGAAAATTCAAAGCATTATTATTTACGCTTAGTCAGCAATCAAATTTTGAGTAAAAATCAATTGGAAATTATATTATTCAAAATTAAACACCCTTTAAAATATCATTTCATTCATGGACGTTGTTAGTATCATCAATTCGATGATATATTTTACACAAAATCAAACAAAGAATTTAGAATTGTTGGATTTTCTGTTTTATGATTTTTTTACACGAAAAAAAAAATTAAAATATATTGTTTGCTAGTAAGAAATTAATGATTTCTATGAGCACAAATTAATATTCATTGATTCTTAAAATCCTTCATAAAATGTATTTAAGTTTTGATATTGCATTTTAAAAGATTTTTTTTGTATAAATTGTCATATAATACTTAGTTAATTTAAATATTTCTATTTAATAGTAATTTTTGTCATTATATGCATTTTTTTGGGCACGAAAATGCATAGGTCAAGTCTTTTGGAAGCCTTTATATATATTTACAATATATATTTGACTAAATTTGGAGATTTGGGATTTTTTTCGTTAAGTGACTTTTATTTTCATTGCATATTATTGGTAACTAATGACAAGAGGATCTAAAGTTCCATCAGAGTTGAACGAATGCAAAAATTTACAATAAATAAGGCTGAATGATCATATCAAGAGCTAAGAAGAATAGATTTTATGCGCTTCGACCTATGATAGAGTGTTTATTTATATATATAAGAATATAATATTTATATGTAAAACATTGTTGAATTAATATCTTCAATTATTTTATAAATTCCTTTTAGTTTTTGTGTGATTACCTTATAGCAAGCAATTAATAGATTTCTGTATAACATTTTTTTACACCACATTTAATATTATAATTTATGGCAAGCAATGGGTAAATATAATCCATATGGCAGAGAGGAAAAAGGTTTCTACAACAACCTCAGAAACACATATAGATGTCAAACTCAAGCTATAATTCTGATAAAAAAATATTTAAGTTATACAATTTCTCTATGGAAGCATGTGTTGTGATGGTTTCAAACATTGCAAAATTTCAAACCTATATCTTTTTGGCTTCACGAGCGTAAAATATATTGAGGCCATTAGTTTTAACTTCGTAGAATTTAAATTTTTTTATTGTGATTTATATCTATGCTTTTGGATATCAAGAAAAGAAAATACAAAGCCTATAAAGTAAAAAAAATATTGCTTATTATATTTGTTTTTTTGATTATTAAAATAGACCCTATATTAAAAAATACCCTTTTTTACAGGAAACTTATGGAATTCAAAAATAAGAAATTAGTAACCCATTTAAAAATAATATAGACCTACAAAAAACCAACAAGTACAGCATAGTAATAGTATGGATAACAAAAATAGAAAAAAATAAATTTATATTACAAATTTATATTTGCATACATAATACCAAAAAAAAATCTATAAGTAGCCAATGATTTTTTTAGCGCATTTTTGGCATAAAAATAAATATTATAAGTGTAAGGTATATGATTTAGATCTATAATATATCATTGTATTTGAAATTTTAGTTCTTTTTTTGTAGAGCTGAAATAATCTATTTAACCATAATACAATTTTAAAATTAGTTTCTGAATCAAATTGAAATACTTGTTTTATGAATTTTATGTTACAGCTGTACGATATCATATAAGTATCGAATTATGCTTCAAATAATCGATTTAGATGTATAAGTAAATACTAGATCGGGAGAGTTCGTTTTTTACAATCAGAGAAGTTGCTTTTTAAGCGGGATACTGATTTTACAAATTTAGTTTATCAGAAAAAGACATCCAAAATTATAATCATATACAAATAAAATTGGACGATAAGATATATCTTTTTGTGACTATAATTACAGTTCTAACAATAAAGATATACATTTTCTTATCATATTTCAGAATATTGCACATATGTATTTGTTTATAGTACCGCCTGTAGAATATGTTTTTTTTTCTTTATAATAATCTCAAAAACACAAGTAATATGTTAGGCTTAATACAAAACCAGCATAGAAATTTTTATTTGTAAAAAGTTATATTCTTCTTTAGACTGATAGTACAGGCACGATTTTTTGTTTCTTTTGATAGGCACTTATCCAATCCAATAGATAATTTTAAGGAAGTTTTTACCAAAAATAAAATTAAAAAAAGACTTCTTCAATAAGTTTACTAAATTATGCTTCTACCTGTAAACCATAGTGTTTTTTGAACATAATAAGAAATCAAGCAAAATAATAATTCATTTTTGTTAAATTTACATTGTTTTGTTTTTATGCTTCTTACTAAATATATGTTTTTAACATAATACATATCCAAGTAATATTTTGATGCTACGGCTCATTATGAATGCGTAAAATGATTTTACAGCGGTAAATATTAGGTAGAGAAACCAGGAGTGTCTGCAAAGAATCGATAAATTTTTTTTTAAATGCATAGATAAAGTAAAACTAGTTCAAAATACACATAAACTATGAATATATAACTAAAAAATTATAGATGATAAAAGTTCAATTATTATTTATACGTAAAAAATGCTGATCGGCTATTAATAAAGGTTTTCTACGAAGTGTGAATATAGGTGAAAATAATTTATTCGTTGCAACGAACTTATTTTTAAAGATATTAGTAAAGTTTAGTTATCCTATGATCAACATCAAATAGACTACAATGTATCAGAAAAAAATGAAGAAGATATAATATTGTTATAATGTTAGAGAATATTTCTTACTGCGCAAAAAAAATTATTAATTATAAAAGCATGCCTTAAAACTGTGAAAATTTATAATCCAGGCTGATTTTATTTGTTTCTCGGTAGATAACATTTATATTTAGTTTTAAATATTACATTAAAGACGAGATATTGTTGTATAAAAACAATTGAATATTTTTTTAAACATTATAGGAAAAAAAGATATTGATAATCTTACATAGTTACTTATATTTTTCTATAAAATTCACAAATTTTTTTTTTGCATCATTAAAAAAAAGATGGGCTCTTCAAAATGATTTTTTATTCATGGGGTATGTCTTCTTTTGATTCGTGATATTCTTAAAAAAGCAAAAGTTAGCACAAACTTTTATAAAACAAATAATAATAATAGTATTTCTAGTATTCCGATTCTATTAATAGACTTTTGTACATATATGTAACTTTAAAAAGGTAATAATTTAAGTTTCCAACTCAAATCTATTTTTTGTACATTAGAAATAGGAAAATTATGTTTATAGGTAATATTTATTAATTTTTTTGTCTGTTGATATCGTAAATACCGTTTATTATAATTTATTATATTTCTGGAATGCCAAATTCAATTTTATCGAAAATTTATGTGTATCTTTAAAAATTAAATTTCTGTTACATTTCTTTGAATATCACCACAATAAAATTAAATCACAAATAAAATTAAATTTTTCTCCTTATTTTATCTCAAATTCCACATTGTCTAATATCCAAGTATATATTTTTTGTCCGATCCTTTTTCCTATTCTAATTTTCTTCAAATTTTATAAATATAAATTATTTCTGTAACAAAAAAATGGAAACCTTTGTAATTATTTGGTTTTTTATAATTTGAATCATTGTCAACCTTGGGTATTTTCAGATTTAAATCATTATAAATTTGTTCAATCAAAACTTACGATTGCTCTAAATAAGGGTTAATACTTTAATAAATGTTTATTTTGGTTATTTTATTTTAGGCTATTTGAAATTTTTCAATCAAAACTTGTGATTGCTATATAGAACAGATTAATTAAATTTTATTAATGTTTGTTTTTTGGTTATTTCAATTTTTAGCCATTTGAAATTGTTCAATTAAAACTTTGTGATCGCTCTATAGAACAGATTTAATTATACTTCCTTTTGCCTCATCGTCTTTACAATCTTACTCGATGCATCTTCTTCTCTCAAGACTTATTAGTTCTAGTGTCTTCCTATCCTATTGTTTGTGATTATGCTACAGCTTCAGTTGGTAATTTATATCTAAGTTATTTAATTTAATTTTAATTTTAAATAAATATAATTTAATCAAATATTTAATATTCATCGTAATCATCATGCGCATTGTTAAATTTGTCAATTTTAGACTTGATTTTAGATTCGTCCATCCATTTAACGAAATCTTCCATCCCTCTTGAAACCAGAATGTTGGGATCGGTAATGTTCTTGTGGCCGATCCTAACATGACCCTGCTCTATAAAAGTTATTGCTGCGCGCATATGCTCTACCATTTTGGATTTCACCATGATATATGGAAGTCTCCTTTTACAAATCGATGATACCGAAATCTTGCTACAGGCAATAAGTTTTTTACAATCAATAAGGCCCATCGAATATAATCTATTTACCAAATTACGGCCTAGCGTAACTTTGGTTGGCTCTGTATCTTTTAGCTTGGATAATGCGGCTGCAAGACGGCGTATCTTTCCGACCATGCAATTATAGATGTGATATTGGTTTCTATCAGTTAGATAAAATTTTGATGTTATTTTTTGTTCTCTTGTTGTATTATTGTGCTTATATTCTTCGAAATTTACTTTTTTGAGAAGCTTTTTTTCATGATATTTTAATTCTCTCATTCTTTTTCAAAAGGGGGTTAAATTGCATTTACTTATTTCATATCTAAAATATATTTAACTAAAATATATCTTATTTCTTGTAAACACAAGACACTTGGACTCAACCCATTTGAGATAAGAAGAGCAGTTGATGAATATAGATCAGGGAAGGTGTCAAAATATGCATCAAGAAGTTGTGCAATATTCTCAATAGGCTAGCCACGTCTAAGTAGATAAATTGATAAAAAGAAAATTAACCCATAAAATAGCCATTTCTTTTAAATATACTGCAAATATTTATAAGCAATCCATTTAAATTTTATAATCAAAATTTTACATTTTATTTGTAATTCATATTTGCCTTACAGCTGCAAATAGTAATTCCAAAATTAATATATTTACATCCTTGGTGCATTATTTATTAATATTACAAATTATCTTTTATTATTGGGTTGGTTTCGGTATTGTACTTGCATGTCTTCTCTTTAGTCTTAACGCGATTCATTTCCTATTGGAAATCATATGCATAATCTTGGCTAAATCTTCTTCGATGCTTCTCCTCTTTTCGAAACCCATAAGTTCAGAGGCTTTTAATCCTATAGTTTAAATTCATGCTACAGTTTAGTTTGTGATATCGAGTTAATAATAATTCATACAATTTAAATTTATTTACTAGAGACTTAACCCCATATAACATGTGAATGCAAAAATAACGAGTCACACGATATACATGTGATATTGTAGTGTAAAATACAACAAAAAATGGGTCTATTTGTTAAGGATCCCAACAAAGCGGAAGTATGTGAACAACAAAAGTATTGAGAAAAACTCTCAAATTAATATGCCTTGAAAATAAAATATACATCAGTAAAAGTTTTTAAATATGATCAGATTTCAAAATCATTTATTGTGTCTTTTTATGGTGCAATTGAAGGGTTTATTTAGTCAAACCTAAGTAAAGAATAAATTAGTCATTCCATAGAAATATTTTTACTTACTTAAATATTATCACAGCACAAATTAATAAAGAAAGAGAGACTATATTTTAATAATGAAATTGCCAAGCAGATAACTCTGACACCCCGTTTCAATCATTGGTATTGATTAGTATAAAAATATTGTCGATTCATCATACCTATTATTGTGACATTCTTGGGCTATCTTAGCAATCCTTGATATTGAATTTTATAAATAGGCATTTTAACATATGATTTTGTGGGTACAATTATGTCCACCAAGATGAATATACAATTTTTCAACATGATGCAATAAATCACATAAAAGAAGAATATCTTGTTTTTTCGTTTTAGAATATGATATCATATATAAAATAAACACGTGTTTGAATATTCTAGATCATAAATCTTAATCGTATTGAATAAAAAAATTGCTATGGTGTATTGTTACAAATCATTTATTCTACAAAATATTTACCCCTTTTTTAAGCTTCTTGTTTCTATATATATAATTTATAAACATGAAATGCTTAAGTCGGCTAAATTCTTATAAAATTACACAAAATTAGGTAATTTATTTGATATGATGCACATATTCGTTTAAAAATATGTAATTATAGCTAATATAAGCATGTAATCTAAAAAAGTAAATAAAATGTGTTTTACAATATACTCACTGGTTAAACGTCTATCACATACTTAAAATTCAGATAACACTTATAAGCTGTGTAAAATATCATCAAATAGAATTAATTAAGCAATTAAACATGAGATATTGTGATAATCACAATTATATTTTTATGATTGTGTTTTTGCTAGAGCACAATTATTATATGTTTACTTAAATCAGAACAAAAAATAAGGCAAAAATATAGAAATCACATTAATTATATACATATAATTATTTATTTTGCGTGATAATTACCGGGAAAATAATTACATAAAAAAGCAAATGCGTTGATTGTATTTATGCATCTGACACAAGAATAGCATGTTTATCCAAGTAACTACCAAGATAGCTGCTATAACTTTTAATCAATAAAGATATAGAGAAAATTTCACAAAAAAATGATAGAAAGTTTTATAATGAAAAATTAATAGGTTGGGCTAAAATCAAATTACTAATAAAATTATACGTGTAATTATAAAAATACAATACTAAGACTAAAAAATAAAATCAAAAAGTGTTTTTTAGACGATTAAAAATATTTTAATCAAATTTTGCTTGATAAATATGAAAGTTTCCTAAACTTCGCTTAAAAACCGATTTACTATGAATAACGTAAAATATACATTTATAAAACCCACAGATTTTTTGAGAATCAAAAACCTTTCACAAACAATGTATATAATTTTTTCATTCCCAGAAATATTTTCTAACATTAAATTATCTTGAATCTGGCTGATCGATTAGATCGTATTTTTTTGACTATAAAAATTCAAGCACCTGTCTGCTATTTTTTTCTAAACGCATAAGTAAAATGAAATTTCTATCAATATTGAACGACGCATTTTTTATATAATCGTATACCAATTTAACTCCAAATTCTGATACGCAAAGAAATTAGGAAACATATTGAATTCTTATAAATATTATGGAACAGAAACGGTTTTTATAAACCTATATACATTGATAGAACAGTATTCAGTTTTTTTCAGAATTCAAATTTTCAACAATTTTTAAGCCTCGCAAAATTAAAAAACAAAAATAATTTTATTATCCTGATATTTTTTTATTCCTCTTTAAATTTTATTTTAAATCCGATTTATAGTGCATATGCTGTATAATCATATCTTTCCACAATATAAAATCTGCACGACTCGATGTAAGAAGCCCAATAGAACAACGGAAAGAAAAATCATAAAAAAGCAAGGATTATCAGACAGAAAAATCTATTCTTTTCAGATATTCAGATTTACTAAAGATAAGGGTGAATTTAATAAGATTGAGCTATAATATGCCGCCCGAAAAATAGATACAAAACATAAATGGTTCTATTTTATAATTTGGATTATTGACGAGAGTTTTTTTGATGTCTTTGTAATCATATATTGGATTTAATACACTATCTACAGTAAAACATTGAATGTAAATAAAAACATTTAATTATATTTTAATAAATGTGTTAAACGAAATAAGAATTATCGTCAATTATAATAGTAAATAAACGATTAAAAAGAATAAAAATGAGTCAAGTTTGTGATTTACCTTTATACTATAATTTTGGCTTTCTTAAATAATAACATAAATTCTTTTATTATTTTTTTCTAGAATACTGCTTTTAATAATAGAACTCAAGATTTTCTCTAGATTCTGTCTATATGTCGCATTTCTATATTAAACTAGGGTATTATCACTCATATAAAGTCACTTAAAATAGAAGAATTTATTTATTTTTTTAAACGATTTTTTTTGATTCCGAAATATACAGATTTGCACATATTTAAGATATTTACGCTGCTTAAAACATCTCTTAGAGCAATACGCATAAAATAGAGAGAGAAAATAAATCTAATAAGCTCTTTAAAATAAATATTAGATACCTGAACACACCAAAAATATTTTATGCATGAAAATATGTTAAAAATTTATTTTTTTAAGAAAAGCTTAGTGAACTCAAAAATATTTTTCGCTTTACTTATATGTAAATTAACATTTTTTTGAATGGTTTATTTGTAAATGTGTGTAAAATTCTTGTTATGAAGAGTTCAAAAAAAAAGAAAAATAAATACTAAAGAGTGATGCTTATAGACCAAAAATTCTATCGCATATATGTTGCCTTTACTTTTCAGATAAAGAATGATTCGTTTAACTATAGAGACGAAAATCTACATTAATAGGCCGCTTTAATAATGTATGGAAATTTATAATGTTGATAAATATATAGGAAAATATTAAAGACCTATTTTTTATATAGAATTAAGAGTTGCGGCAGCATAATTAATCCTTGCTGTCAATAAATTATTCAAATTATTTTATATGACTTTTCAAACTTTTTATTGGAATTTTTATCTTTTTTTTTTATTTTTAAAACAAATATACCCACTTGTTTTAGAAAAAATTAAAGTAATTTATACTCGCCCATTCAGGCTTCCAAACGGCAAAACTTTGTTTATACGTTATTAAAATAACGGACAAAGGTGATTAATTGTAACGGATTTTGATATAAATCCACTTGAAGCAAGTTATATTGTAAATTTTAATTTATCATGGGTCGAGCTTTCTTAATATCTCATTAAATATTCTATTTGACATGTTTCGACTTTTTTGCCCATAAAACTAGTTTATTATATAGTTAAGATTGGGTGGTAAATAAATCTTCAAAGATAAAAATGAACATATATTTTACCATCCTAAAATAAAAAAATGAATATATGAAAACTTGCATAAAAAGCTCTAAAATGTTGAAATCATAGATTTATTTGCTAAATATTAAAATTGAATTAAAACAATAGAATTTTCAAGAAAAGATCAGAAGAAAATTTTTTTTGTATTTCATGAAAAAATTAATTTCTAACGTCACTTTGTTTATTAAAACATTTGAAAATTTAGAACTGAAATAAAATTCCTATAATTTAGTCATCGTGTTTTGATAAGCATGATAATTACAATTCTCCGTTTTCATGATATCATCATAATTGAAATTGAAAATTTGATTAATATGAAATACGTTTACAAATAAAAATACAGATTATTTTACAAGATTTTTTGATATATTTCTAACTTCGCAATGAATCGATGTTGTTAATAATATAAGATACATAAAAATTCAATCTGCATTGTTATTACATGTTTCTCACTAAATAATCTGATGAAGCTTTCTTTTGCGCATATTGGTTGCTGTGTTAATAAACGATAGATAAAAATTTCAACGCATATTACTGTATTAATTTTATCATTGAATTTTTATTTTTTTCTTCTTAGAGCTTAGCTTAGGAAAAAAATAAAATTTAAGAATATTAGTTTATAAATGGTGCAAACACCGTGATTTGCATTAAACTCATAATTCAGGATTAGTTATAAAGGTTAAAATATCGAAAATAAAAATATGCGGAGGTATTTATTCTATAAAAATTCCCAACATCCTTTATATAAGGCTCATTTGTTTCTGCTGCCTGAAACGAGCATAATGAAATCACATAGAAATATAGGTAATTTTATATGTTTTTAGCGATCTTCGGTGATGCATGAAAAAGACATATAGCAAATTTCAATTATATGAGCCTCAATCCAGGCACAATTATGTTGTTTTCATACTTGGTTAAGCTTTTTTTATTAGATAAGAGTAACAGAAATACGCTCAAAGATAATTTTCAGCCTATATTTAAACAATCGTCAATTTTCTTTATATATAATCATATAGTGTTTAACATTGTATCTGGGTTTTTTAAACAACATAAAACTAAAAAATTACAATGCGTACATGCAAAATTTATAATCCCATTGATCCTTATATACATATTCTTGTTCAAAATACAAAAATGATTAATAGTTTTTATTCAAATAAACTTGTATATTTATACTAATAGAATTAAGAATTCAATAATTTATGGCACGATCTATAATGCTGTTACAAGAAAAATCAATAAAAAAATAATAATATAGAATCTTCATCCCGTAAATAGAATAAAAAACTTCATATCTGAATGCTGATACGATAATTTTAAGTTTTAAATTTCAATAAATTTATTTATAGAGACTTTAGAATATTAAAATTATAAGCGAAGTTTTAATTCCACAAAAAAATTAAATAGATGTGTTTTAGAGAAATTATATTAGTTTTAGATAAAAAGCTCGACAAAATGATTTATTAATGTATAGAGAAAATATCAAGTAGGCGGTTACATCATATTAACTTTATTGTATCATAAAAAAAGTCTTCTTTCTCTACAACAAGAATACAATCTATCAATAAGCTAAAATTTTATACGGAAACCTATAAATTAGAAGATTTTATAAAATTAACGTATTAAATGCGTTATTATTGAGCTTCGGAAAGAAGTGGTATAAGAATAACAAGGTAACTTCAGAAGTATGATTCTAGTTTGACTAAAATTTATATGTATATTTAAAAAATACGTAACTTTTTTCTTCTTCTAGCAACTTGGAAATTTGATTCATCACGCTTATGATTACGATTTGATCGGTTGTTACACCCTAATGACCCTCGAAGAAAACATATTTTGTAAAAAACATGCTAAATGCATTTTAAAAAATAAAAAAAAGCAATAAAATATGAAAAAGACAAGCTATTGATGCACAATATATTTTCAGATCACGCCAATTACCATATTATGATTGTATAAATTAAAATACAAGGACATTAAGTGTCATTTCATAGGTATTATGACTATAATAAGTTAAAAAGCATGAGACTGAATTTCAGGGCTGTAAAAAAATTTTTAAATTTTGGTAATTTGGTTCTAATTTAAAGTATTACATTTTGCATACTTTATCCTTGCATTTGTAGATAATAGTAACCTATGGATAATTTTTGTTTATAATATATTAACTTTAACATATATGTATATGCTTACTACATCTGTTAATATTAAAACATTGTTTTTAAAAAATCAATGCGAATGTATAGCATAAAATATATCTTTGAAATATTTCGTATAAAGTTTCTCGACATCCGGACGTTTGTATTATTAACTTAAAAATACATGCTTGTGGGTTAAGTAAATATATAACGTGAAATGCTTTTGGATGCTTTCATAATCAAATACTTCAATAACCTTTCCTTTAAATGATATATAAAGTGATGATTATAGGAAAAAAAGGTATATTCTCATTAATTGTATCAAATACAGATTCTCTTTTTAAAAAACTAGAATTATATTTAGATATTCAAAGATAATAAAGTGTCGTTTGAACTTAACAATAAAGTCGGTTTTCAAACAATAAATTCAGCGTGATAGGATATAAAAAGAGTAGAATGCTTTATCACTGATATAAATAAATTGAAATTTTTTGGCAAAATAATATTAATACCAGAATAATAATATATGATTACCATTCATGAAAACAAATACACATAGACCTAATAATTTGAGAAATTAAATAAGTTCTGGAAATGCTAGAGAAAAGAATTCTTACCTCTAAAATTATAAGGCTAAACAATATTTTTTAAAAGCTTGTCATGAAAAATCATTTTTTTTAAAGTAAAAAATAAAATGACCAAAAAAATCTCTTATATTATTAAAATTTTAGCAAGTAATAGTCAAAAAATTATTGAAAAAGTATGATACAATTAAATAAAAAAAAGAAAAACTGCATATTTGACAAAATTATTTTAATTATTTTAATTTAAGAATGTTTTTTTAATGTGGATAATACGGCAATGAAAAAATAAACACAACAATCTTTTGACTCAGATGACATTAAAAAAACAAGGAAACAATCCATGCCAGTAGTTTATGACAAAAAAAACATATTTGCAGATACTTAATGCCAAAACCATAAAAATAATTTTAAAAAAATATTATTTACGGATTATAATTTTTTTAAATGCATAAATAAATTTGTAATATTGAAATACAGTAAAATAGAGACGTAAATATCTACGCTTTACGATTAGCCTACAAAAAAAAGTCTTATAGAAATATAAACCGAATATAAAATTGAAATTGATTTTCAACAATATTTTTTATAAAAACTTTTTGAATGTGTGACTCAAGGAAAGATAACATAAGTAAGTTTTAAACAATATTTGATCTGTTAGAACAATATAGTAACAGAAATATTAATTTTATTTTTATGGAAATTTAGGCCATATAATTACGAAAAGAATGTCAATGCTTTATTTAAAACCTATTTCAAGGTTGAGTTTTAAAATAGCGAAGCATTTTACAAATAAAGAAATCATTCTTCGCATAAATTTTATAAGTTTTAAACATCTCTAAGAATCTACAAAACCACAAAAAAATTATGATACTGAAAAAATCAAAGCTGATTAGAATTCACTTATAAAAGAAAAATATACCATTTAATATGCAATATCTAGATATAAAATATCATGTGTGATATCTTTGCGCATATTAAAAATATCTAATATGCATTCAGACACATAATTTTTATCTAAAGAATAAAAATAGTGCATTAGGTCGAATATAAACCCTTTTAAATCTATTTATATGCAAAGACTGCATTATGAATCAATTTTATATAGAGAAATTTACGAAATAATCATACAATAATCAAATTTTTAGACTTTATAGGCACATCGAAAATAAATTTTGAGAAAAAAAAACGCTAGAACAAGATAAAACAACGCATGTAAATAAATCATACTTGTTTTATAAGTATGTGTGGTATTTTATGTTATCCATATTCTGTTTTTATACTTTTTTATACATAACGCCGATTTTTTGTAGTTGTTTGTTCCTAAGAAATTAAGATAGACTAAAATGTATATAGTTGATAGGAATGTAAAATTCTGGACCATAAAATATTAGACAGCTATCGTATATGGGACTAATAAATCTTTTTTTGCAGCTAAAATATAATATTAAAGTCCAGAAGATTGCAAATACGGATTGGCACTTCGTATATAGAATAAGCGAACCATTTTTGAATTGATAAAGTTATGGTCTATTTAAATTATATTGGCATAATCTAATTCAATATTACAGGCTAGACTTACACAAAAATAGATTCATAAATTCAGTATTTTTGCTACCATATACTTTTTTTACCATAAATAATTGTATTGAATTCAGATAATTTATATGAAAATATTGAAATTTATTCACAAAGTTACTTTCTTTGCTATAAAATAACATATTAAAGAATTTATTTATAGACAGGACTCACAATTTACTAAAAAATCAAGAAATACCCGATTTTGCAAAACTGTTTTTAGCTTAAGACAAGATTTTTAGCTTTTTTATTTGTATTTGTACCTGCGTTATGCAATATTATATTATAATGAGCAAATTATTCTTTTTTCTTTTTTATAAAGACACTCGGGTCCATGGAACAATAAATGTACTTATTAATACCATTCGATTTGGTTCCACACCTTAATATATGCATGAAAAAGTTTTTCTACTTGCTGTTATAAATTAAAATCAACCATAATTGAATGAATTATTTTAAATTTATTACCTATAGCCTTTTTAAGGATATATTATTATTTTCAAGTAAAAAAATCAAAACTTGCACTAATATTAGATTTTTATAAGTAAAAAAATGAAACGCAATTTTTTTTATGTATAGAATGTTGTTATTAAACTGATTTTACGATTACGTTAAAAAATATGCCGATTTTCTACTGCTATTGTTCAATTCAGGCTTAAGTAAAAAAATCGAAAATTCGTGCATCACTAAGTATTCTAACTATCTGGTTCAAGAAAAGGCATTTTAGAGCATCGAATCAAAGAAAAATCATTGAAGTATAAACTTAGTAAAGAGCATGTTTTAACAACAAAATTTTAAATTGAAAAATAACAGCACTTCAGGCAGCAGATATTTTACTATAGCTATAAAATACGATATATTTGGGATATATAATATATATCATATATTTTTTATAAAAAAATGTGGATAAAAAAAATATAATAAAAATATTTTGCGAGTTTTCAGCCTATTAGCCATTTTAATTAATTTTGTATCACGAACAATGTTTGATTAACATCTTTTTATATAATTTTTTTGAGCACACTTTAGTTGTGAAATTTAGCTATAATAATTATAAATTTCTAATGTATATTTATATATAAATAATAATATGATAAGTCTTCAAAACATATGGATGGTTTTCATAAAAAATCAATACTCTTCTGTTAGTAAAATTCTTGATCGATAATGTGTTATAACAAAAAATTTAAAGATTAAGTATTTTTCGATATCATATTCGTTCTACAGATTTGAACCCGTAGTTTTAGAAATTTTATTCAATCTATCTCAATATTGCTATACTGAAATTTAGATTCGCTTGAATATTAGTATTTTTTATTTATGGGCTAAATTTATAGATATGATTTTAGTTTTTGTTCTCGAGCACAGCTTCCTTGATTACCTAAGCGCACAGCGTATTTTCACTTTCGGTTATTTTCTCGCGTTCAAAATCTTCTTCAATACCTCTATATCTTTTAAGTCCTATAAATTCAAGGGGTTTTCTCAATCCCAAGGTTTGCTAAATATTTACAATAATTCTTAAATATATGCGAATATTGAGTACATTAATTAATAGAAAAAAAGAAACAATAAGAGTGAAAATGCTTATTAATTACTCAAAACAATGGAGAGCACATCCAAAGAAATCATTTAGAATAAAATTTCATGAAAAAGGAAAAAAAAGCCACAAAATTTATTTTTCTCGGCTTGAAAACAATCTTAAATTGATGTATAAGATTTAAAATAATAAAATTTCATGAATAACCGATTGTGTTTAGCATAATGATTAACAAAAAGCAGTTCATTTTGTTAGAATATTACAATTAAAATATTAAAGCGTATATTCTATTTATATTTTTTTATGCTAACAAAGGTTAGTAAAAATTGAGCATTTTAAATGTATAGATCTTCTTGGATTACTTTATACCAGCAATGCTCTCTCAACAATAGTTATAGTAAAACGAAAATCATAATTGATTTTTTTTCTAAACCTAGTCCAAGTTACTATATATTTACCTAAATACAGTTCAATGTGGTATTTTTGCACTTTTAATATCAAAACAAACCTTTACAGAGTTATATCATGGAACCTACTATCTCTTTGAATATATAACATACATACGAAAGTAAGAAGGAAATTATACAATAAATTCATGCAATATTATTGTAATTTTTGTGCATCAATAATATAGCCCACCTTCAATCATATAAAAAATTAATTTTATCGCTAAAATTGTAAATTTAACACAATATTTTTTATTTTTTTTCGTTAGAAAAAAAATGTTTCCTCATATACTTGCTAAATATTTGTATGACTCAAAAGTGTAATTAATGTAAAAAAAATCATGAATTAAATTAATATCTTACTAGATGATAGAATAACTATTGGGTTCAGCTCATATTATAATACATGTATAAATATATAAATAGCTGATTATAAGAATTTTTCAATATTAAATTTCTCAACTATTAATTCAGCTCTCTCTATTCTATCAGAAACCTTAATCTATTGATAATGATATTGTTGCCTATCTAACTTGTATATTTTTGACATTCAAGTTTTATTTTCCGCAAACACATGATAAAAAAAGCGTATAAAAAAATATTCTTCGCATTTTCTATATTTTATGTGTAGATCTAAGTTTTACTTATTCACGTGCATTTTTTAAAGTATACAAGTAATTTGCACCATTTACAATGCAAGGGCTCTATTTTATCAAACGAAAATTGCTTAGACTCTTACTAATTTGCCGTACATATCAATGTGAAATATAATTTTACAGAACAGGAATATATATATACCTAATTTTTAAAATTTTATTTAAGCTTATTTCAGTTTTTTTAATATATCTTCATATTCCATACGAAATTCAATAGAATATGCTTTTGCCATGTTTATAGGTCTTATTCTGTATTTTTAAATAGTTTTTTGTTAATTGATGGGGAATATTTTTCATACTTATATCTTTTTATAAATTTGATTTTAAGTCATATAGCGAACATTAATATATTAAAATTGTTTCACGTAGATTTAGCACGTGTATAGATTACATTGCAAATTTTCAATAAGCTCACCGAAAATTGTAATATTTTTGAAGGGTCTTAAATATATTAATATAGTTTAATTTGTATGGACTAGATCCATCAATATATTGAAGATAAATAAGTTTGTAAAATGTACGAATTTATTTTAAAACTTAAAATTTGAAACAAATAAAAAAATTATATGTTTTTTATTTTTAGAAACTTGAATCGCTCTATAGAATAAATTTGCTCAATAATTCTTTAAAACTCGCATTCTTCAATATATCCAAACTTAAATTCATCTTTGACAACTTAAAATATAAAAATTTTTGTTAAATAGTAATGTTTGTGCACATTTCTTCTGCATCAATTTGTATTTTAAAATCCTTAATATGCAACTTAAGGTATTTTTTAATCTTATCATCCTAAGTTGTGAAGTATGGTACTGTTTGTTTTTGCAAAAATGATACGGCATAGTTAAATTGCATATTTTCATATTATTTACATAAAATATTATTAAACAAGTAAGATTATATTCATCTGTCATTCCTATTTCTATCAAATTGATCAATTTTTTCTTTTTATCGTAGACAAGATATCTGGTCAATCATTCATAAAGTCATCAAGGGTTTTTGCTCAGCTATAAATTTATTTCTGTGAGATGATTTTTAACTGTTTTCTTATAGTTAGTGCTTTCAGATATTCTTTGGTTAAGAAAATTGTATCATTCGCTAGCATAAAATGTATACACCCTGCCCTTTCGAAAATGTCTACGTGTAAAATCATCATCAATAATAAAATTACACCAATTTCTAGGAAATCCATTGTTTTATATGTTGTCCGTAGTTCTAACGCTTTGACTTTTCTCTAAAGAACATTATTTTATTCAGCATGAAACATATCTTTTTTTTTCTTTAACACTTATGTTCCCAATATTAAACCAAGTTGAATATTTCTCTATATATGATGCAAATAAACATTTCAATTACTAGTTATTAAACGTAGCATCTTTACAAATTTAAATGGCAAGAATGTTTACAGAAACTGCAGCATAATCACAAACAATAGGATTTAGGAAGACACTTGAAGTAACAAGTCTTGAGAGAAGAAGATGCATGGAGTAAGATTGTAAAGACGATGAGACAAAAAGAAGTATAATCAAATCTGTTCTATAGAGCAATCACAGGTTTTACTTGAACAATTTCAAATGCCTAAAAATTAAAACAACCAAAAAATAAACATTAATAAAATTTTATTAATCTTTTATAGAACAGCCAGAAGCTTTGATTGACGATTTTATATTGAATAAAATAACCAAAATAAACATTTATTAAAAATTATATTAATCTGCTTTTTAGAGCAATCACAAGTTTTGATTGATCGAATTTATTATGATTAAAATCGGAAAATTCCCAAGGTTGATAATGATTCAAATTAAAAAAAACGAATAATTGAAAAGACTTCTATTTTATATAAAAGAATAATGACTCTTTATGAAAATTAGAATAGCAAAAAGGATTGGACAAAAAAATATAGACATTTGAATATTTGACAATCTGGAATTAGAGATAAAATAGGCAAAAAATTTTATTTTATTTTATTTTAGTTTATTTCTATTGGGGCGATATATTCACGGAAATAAAACAAAAACTTAATTTTTAAAGATGCTCATAAATTTCCGTAAAAATTGAATTTGACTTTCATAAATATAATAAATTCTAATAAACGGTATTGCAAATATCCACAGATGCACAAAATAAATCCATATTTTCACCTAAACATAATTTTCCTATTTCTAACGCACAAAAAATAAGTTTGTGGAGGAAACTTAAATTTATATCTTTTTAAAGTCTAAGATATGGACAAAAGTCTATTAATAGAATTACTATTATGTCCTGTTTTATAAAGTGTGTCTTAATTTTCGCCTTTTTAAGAATATTAAAAATCAAAAGAAGACGTACCCATGGATAAAAAATCATTTTGCAGAGCACATCTTTTGAAAAACAATGCAAAAAATAAATATATATGTGTTATTTAAAAAAAATATGTACAATCATATGGGTTATAAATATCTTTTATTACTATGACGTTATAAATATATATCTGTGTGTGTCTTATGAAAAAAAAACATTTAATAATTTTGATAAAACAATATATTGTCTCTACACGTTATATTGAAAAATAAATATAAATGTTATATACCGAGAATCACATAAAATCAGCCTGTATTAAAATAACCTATTTTAGATGTTTAATTTTTTCTACTAAATATATTTTTTTGCACTGCACATCATATGCTTTTACATAAAACTCTATAATCTCTTCTTCATTTTCTTGATGTCAATTTTTTCCTGATATATTTTAGTCCATTTGATGTTGATCACATGATAACTTAAATCCGTCTAAAATCTATTAAGATTATTTCTATGCCTACAAAATAGATAAATTGCACCTATATCTACACTTTTAGCAAAACTTCTATGCATAGCCGAAGTTTTTATGTAAATTTACTACTCATGATCCCTAATTGCAAATTTATCTTTTTTATTTATATATTCATAATTATAATGTATTTTTAACTAGTTTAATTTTATCTATATACGTAAACAAAAAAATTTATCGATTCTTTACAGACACCCCTAGTTATCTTACCTAATATTTACCTCTGTCAAATCATTTTATGCATTCATAATGTGCCGTAGCACAAAAATAATCACATAGATTCTATAATATTTTTAATATATTTTTGTTCTTTAAATATTATAAAGAATTTAGCAAATTTATTAAAGTTATATTTTACGTGTCCATGCGCAAGAAAATTTTTCAAAATTATCTGCGGGTATGAATAAGTATCTCCAAAAATAAACATACACATATGTTTTTATAAATCCAAATAAGAATGAAACTTACCACATATAAAAATATTCATGCTATTTTTCTATTAAAACTAACAGATTACTTGTATTTTTGGATATATTATAAAGAAAAAAAACAGATTCTACAGGCGGTACTATAAACAAATACATTTGTGCAATATTTTGAAATACGATAAGAAAATGTACCACTTTATTGTTAGAACTGTAATTATAGTCACAAAAAGATATTTCTTATCGTCCTATTTTATTAGTACATGATTATAATTTTAGATGTTTTTTTCGGATTAACTTAATTTGTAAAATCAATATCCCGCCTAAAAAAATTGCTTCTCTGATTGTAAAAAAAAGAACATTTCTAAGCTAATACTTACTTATACACCTAAATCGATTATTTAAGGCATATTTCGATACACAAATGACTTTGAGGCAGTTTATACATAAAATTTTGAACAAAAAGTTTTCTAATTTGATTCTGAAAATAATTTTAAAATTGTATTATTGTTAAAAGGATTTATCGGGTTCTTTAAAAAAACAAATTAAAATTTATAATAAAATATTTTAGATCTATATCAGATCTCTCGCACTAAAAAATTTTTATTTTCATGCCATAAATGGCAAAAAAACATCCCTGGCTGGTTTTAGATTTTTTTTGGTAAACTATTTGCGGATGGAAAATTTAATTCAAATTTTTATATTATCATTTTTTTAATCCATACTATTATTATGTAGGGCTAGTTATATTTTCGTGGGTCTATGGTATTTTTAAATCGGTTATTTTTTTATTATTTTTGAATTCAATCAGTTTCCCGTATAATACATAGAATTTTAAAATAAAGAGTCTAAATTTAATTAAAAAACACAATATAATGGACAATAATATTATTACTTTATTTTTTAAAATTTTCTTATTCCTCTGTATCCAAAGGCATGTATGTTAATCACAATATAAAAATTTAATTTTACATAGTTAAAAGTAATGGCATTAATGGATTTTACTCCCGTGAAGCAAAAACATTATTTATTTATAATATTGCAATAATTGAACCATCCTATTCTGTATTCATATTGTAACTTTTCATACTTTAAACCTTTTTTTTCTAAAGAGGTTCTTCGGAATTGCATAGCTATTTGTATTTCTGAATTTGTTTTAGAAACCTTTTTCCTCTCTGCCATATGGATATATTTACTTATTGCTTGCCATAAATTTAAATATTAAATGTGATATGTGAAATTTTTTTACAGAAATCTATAAAACGCTTGCTATAAGGCAATCACACAGAAATTAAAAGGAATTTATATAATAATTGAAGATATTAATTCAAAAATTTTTAACACGTAGATATTATATTCTTACATATAAAATAAACATTCCCATATTGATCGAGCGAAAAAAATTTATTCTTCTTGGCTCTTGACATGATCATCTGCCTTTTTTATTGTAAATTTTTGCATTCGTTCTACTCTAATGGAACTTTAGATCTCTTTGTCATTAATTATCATAAATATGCAATAAAAATGTAGGTCACTTAACGAATTAAAATCCTAAATCTCCAAATTTAGTCGAATATATATTTAAAAATATTACTAAAGGCTTCCAAAAGACTTGATCTATGCATTTTCGTGCCCAAAAAATGCATATAATGAAAAAATTACTAATAAAATGAAATTTTTAAATTATCTAAGTATTATATGACAATTAATACAAAAAAAACCTTTCAAAGGCAATATAAGAACTTAAATACATTTTATGAAGGATTTTAAGAATCGATTAATAAAAACTTGCTTATAGAAATCATAAATTTCTTACTAGCTAAACAATAATTATGAATCTATTTTTTCTTGTAAAAAAATCAAAAAACTGCAAATCCGACAATTCTTATTTTTTTGCTTGATTTTGTGTAAAATATATCATCGAATTGATGATACTAACAACGTCCATGAATAAAAAGATAATTTCGAGGGTGTTTAATCTTAAATAAAAAAAGGTTTTCAATTGATTTTTACACAAAATTTGATTGCTGACTAAGTGTAAATAGTTATGCTTTGAATTTTCAAAAAAAAAAGCTTATGTGATATAGATAAATATGTTGGATAACTACAAAAATAACTTCGTGGTGTAATTTTATTGTTTGGTATTTTTCAATTTGTTTTATACCATTTTAAAATTATATTTTGATGATTTTAATCTGTTTTTTATAAAATAGCTATAATGCTATAGATATGAAGCTAAAGATAATGTTTTAAATATTCTTATGGATATCAATATACGTCTAGCTTATTTTTCCAGCATTACATAAGTTTCTAATTCAAGATCGGCAATAAAACATTTGAACAACAATATTTGATCGACATGCAAAAAAAATTGCCACAAAATTTAATATGCTCTTATCTTGTAGATAAAAAAACGCGCAATTAAAAAATGATAGATTAAATTTATGATAATTCTATAAAAATTATCTAGAAAAATATTCATTCTTAAAAATTAGAAAAATAAAAACTATCTATATATTAATTACATGAAAATCTTATATTTATGAATCGACTTCATTATCTTTTTCTCCATCCATATACGTGAAAAATTTAAATAATTTTATTTTATCATATGCAATTTTATGATTATGCCAATAAAATAGCGAACCTAGCAATTAGATCGTATTTTCATATTTTTTTATATATTGTGATCCAAATCGACTTTAAAATATTATTGTACATATTTTTTGTGTAAGTACCTTGAATAGAAATGATAAGTGTATTCTAGAATCCCTGATCTATATATTATATAAATTCAAGCTAATTTCAAGATTTTTGCAAACACATTATACGTAAAGAATTATTTTTGTGTAAATTTTGATCTTTATATGAATAATCAGTTTGAAATTCAGATATTATAATTCTCAAGTGTCTTTTTTTATATATTTATATTACTTTGCTTATTATTATTCAATATGTTATAACATGGGACGGTCTGGTTACACATTATCATAGAAGGTACCTGAAGGAACTAGATTTCACGAACCAGGTTGAGGCATATATTCAAACCTTGGGATTGAGAAAAACCCTTGAATTAATAGGTCTCGAATGAAGGAGGGGTATTGAAGAAGACTATTGAGAGGAGAAGATAGCCAAAAGTATAAATACGCTGTGTGTACAGAGAATCAAGCAAGCTGTGCCTGAGAACAAAAACTAAAATTACTACTATAAATATTGCCCATGAATAAAAAATACATTACTTTGCTTATTTATAAACATATACTTTATGCACATAATTATGTTTATTTGTTCCATTAATTATAAATTTTAGGGCGCAAGCTTAACATTTATTTGAAAGCGTTCAATTTTCTTATACTTTTCTCTATTATAATGAGCTATCCAATAATTATAGCATTCTTAAATGGGAAACAACACAATGATCTACTGATTTTAATATAAGTTACTTTTATAAGACATGAATACATACTACACTGCTTAAATGATTTAAAAAAATGTATTATAAAAGACTGTATAAAATAAATTTTATTATTTGTATACGTAGATAGAGGAAATCCCAGTTTTAGTAGTAACAACATGTGTATGACAAATCATAACGTCTGAAGTGTGGCCTTCTTGTTTCGACAAATTTATTACAATACCTAAATAGAAAGAATTTGTCTCATTTGCCGGTCCAACCTTCGCACAATTTTTATTTTCGTTATACTTATTTAGATGAGCTTTATAATCTTCACCATCATAAAATCCACATATTATATTCTGTTCATAATTATTGGAACAGAAATCAACGGATTCTGATAATTCTTTCTTTTTGGATTTAATGATTAATAGCCTCATAGAATAAACTGTAAAATTTTGCGCGATCGAATATCTTATTCCGAACATTTTTTTCTTACCACAGTGACAATTTATTCTGAATATAAGATCACCATAGTAATCTGAAGATTCCGCTATCCTATTTATCATATAAATTGGATGGTCGATTCTATAAGAGCAATTATAATATGGTGAAGAGTGAGCAACAACAGTCGGTATACTGCTGTTGGGGTCTAAAATATCTATTAAAACTTCATATACATGGATCTGAATGAATTTCATATGTATATTGCAAATAAGATCAATGTTTATAAATTTTAATGCGTGGATATGAAATTCTAGAGTAATTTCCTTTGATCTAAATCTATTTTCATTATCAATTTTCATGTTTAGCAATGATTTTTCTCGACCCTTGTCTTCATTCTTCAAAGGATCTATCTCATCCATTAATATGCTCTCTGAATGTTGGATCATGGTCTTTTCTTCAAATTTTGTATTGGCCCTGCAAATATTGATATTTTCAGATGATTTATATTCATTTGGTATATTGGATTTCTTAATATCACAAGCCATAACTTCAGTTTCAGAGTTTTTAAATGGTTTCTGTGGATGATCGTTTGCTATTTTTGTTTTTTCTATTGAATGTGCATTCTCATCGAAGTTTTCAAAGTCATTCGAGTTTTTTGAACATGCTGCAATATTTATGATCTCTGAGTTTAAATAGTCTCTTTTATTTAAAAGGTGGATTTTAACGGAATCTATACATGCAGTTATACTCCTTCCACTAGTTTTACCTGTTGTACTAACATTTGTTGCTATATATTCTTCATTCGGTAAACATACTTCATCAATTTTTAGGGTATTTTGATTGTTATATATCTTGCTTTTATGCGTATTATTTTTATTTATTATATTATCTTCACTTTTCTTAACATTTTCGGCTATATTATTTTCTTTTATTTTAGTTGACGATGTGATCTGTTTGCTAATCGTACTATTTTTTTGATTCGACCCTTTTCGTTTACACGTTTTTAATTTATTTAAGCGACAAATTCTTTTTTGTTCACGTGGTGATTTTATATTCAGATTTTCTTTCTTAGTTAGTATGATTTCTTGTTCAATGCCTTCATGGATTTTCTTTTGCACTGTATGAATTGTTGCTGATTCTTCTTCGTGAGGCTTATTCTTGCTCTTTTCCTGTAAGTTCTTATTCTCAATCATCTTTTTGCCTGTTTTTTTGCACATATCATTTATAACGCATCCATCGTTTTTTTGATTTTTATAAACTTGCTTAATGCTTTGACTATATGAAGAAATTTTTGATTTAAGTTTCTTTTTTTTTGAAATATTATTTCTTGATTCAATATTTTCAGGTATATCTTGTGCCTCTTTAGAATTCAATATTTGTATATTTTCAGTGCAAGATTTATTCCCTTCAAGTATCTCAGCAAGAATATTTATTACATTATTTAAATATTCGGTGTCCAATTCTTTTATTTTCGCATTAGATTCAATGACAATTTTTTTTATTCTAAGATTCGCCTCATAGATAGTTGCAATGTATTGTTCTTTTAAGTTTTGACCCCAATTTTGTTTCTCAAGATTATCTAAAATTTGTAGCGTATTTAAATATACGGCATCATCATCCATCTCATTGGTTCTGGTGGCATCAATAAAAAAAACTTTTAATCCATTTCCATTTTTCGTGAAAATTTCATAGCGCAACTTTAATAATTCCATACCAGATAAATATTCTTTGAATTTTTCTAAAAAATAGTTCATTAATTTTCGTATACCCGGCAAAAATTGTTCGTTTTTTTGAAGCAAGCCTTTATTGTGGGAATAATTTATTGGGTTGCTCGTTAATGTTGTGTGTAAATAATAAATAAATATTTTCAAAGTTTGCAGTTTGATATTTAAACATTCGAAATCTTTTGTTTTGTTAACTTCTATCCAAATAAAATTTTCAAGTCTCGATACATTCAAATCATCTATAATAAAGGTTTCTTCGCTAAATTTTGTTTTCTGTTTTTGGTCTTTCTTAGCAACAACTAAATTCAAATCTTTCATTTTAACTTCACATTTTTTACATAGAATAAATCTTGAAGGCTCTGAGCTCCATAAAATATTAAACATAAGTTTATAATCATATTCTACAACATAAATCTTGATCTATGCAATAATATTATATATTTCTTCTATTTCATCGTTTTCTAATATTATTGGAATAAGCTTTCTTTTCCGTTCAATTTCTTTCTTTGAATATTTTTGATTTTTTATTGCTTTCAATCTTGTTGAATCTATAAAATCATTTTTCAGTTTCATGTGATATTTTTGCAGTTTCCTGTTGTAAATCTTTTCATAGTGATTTCTTGGATTGTGAAAAATGCACAATTTGAAAATTTCTTGCAAAAATGATAGTGTAGAAAATAGATTCTTCGATAGTGATTTAATTCTTTCCGTATATATTTTTGCTCTTTCATCTGAATCAAAAGAAGGTATAGTTGATTTCAAATACTCGATAAAACTATCGACTACCACCGTTTGTGTAAAAAACGAATTATTAAACCATTCCTTCTTTGATGCACAAGATATAAAAAATAATAGTAATAAAATCATGATTTCTAATTTTATCTATGATATTTATGTTTTTTTAGTAGGTCTTTTTGGGATAATATTGATTTTTTTGACATTTTACATTTCTGAACTTGGTTTCTCGAAATTAAAAGACTTTTTCTTTTACATGCCTATTTTGTTCAGCTTAAATAATTTGATAATCGTGTCCAGTCTATTTTTTATCTTTCTTTATGTTAAAATAACTTATTTATAGGATCGTTCATGTTCATCATAAAAAATAGAAATAAAACAGAGAAAAGTCCTGTTTATTTATTTAAGTCGAAAGTTCCTCCAGCTTTTTATTCTCGGTTGCGCATAGTTTTATATTATTCTAAAACTTATTTTAGTAATATTTTACGCATTTTGTTTATAACGACATGCTTCTTTGTTGCATATTTTTTCAATTTGCTATTAATTAAACTGTTAATTTACATCCTATTTTTCTAGCATATGCTTCACTTTGTATTCGATTCCCCAAGTTCATAGAATTGCACATATGTTGCCTATATGTGGTATTTTAATTATGTTTCAAATCATTTTTAGGCAATTTAATTATATTAAATCAATATTTTAAATTTTTCTATAGAACACATTTACTAAAGCATTATTTCGGTCTGTTCATATTTAAATGCTTCTTACGGGTTAATTTGATTTTTAGCTATTAATCTTGATCAAGCAGAACTTCAGAATGCTCTTTTAACAAATTTGGCTGCAATCATTTTACCTCGTAATCTTCACATTCTTCTTTCCAGGCTTATTAGTTCAAGTTTTTTCATCCTATTGTTCGTGCCTATAGTTTAGTTGACATTACCGACTTCTGTATATCACTCTTCATATTTTGTGACCGCTCCATTTGCTATTATGATACATTTGTTTAGTAATTGCTATAAATAGGAAAATAGCTAAATTCATTAATTAAATGGAAATTTTGTTAAGTTCTAGAATTTTTGTCTTGCTCATTCGAACCACAAGCATAAAACATTATATGCTTTTTATATGAAAAGTTCATGTGTGTCATATAAATATTTTATAACTAGTACACTTATAATAGGGCAATTTAAAATATTTAAATATTTAAAAAATTTAATTATCAACAATATAAGTTACGAAGCAAAGAAAATATTATCTTGAGGATTAATACTTCTTTATATATTTAAAAAAAATAATCAAAAATATATATTTTGACACCATAAACTTTTAGAAAGTCGATTTTAGATCTATTGTATTGATCAACGAGCTTCTATTGTTTGTATACAGGCCAAGTTTAAAACCTTTTTCTGAAATATAACACAATATATCTATACTAATATCGATATATAATAAAAACAGGGTTTTTTTAGTAGGCATAATCATTACATTAAATTATTAACTATAAGATACCATCTATAATAGACTTATATATAAATAATTTAGAAAAAACCCATGAGCCCAGAGCTTAATTTTTTGGATTTATCTTGGAAAATATATTGTTTGATAACAGATTATTTATATATTTTGGTTAATACAAATAGAACAGTTTCAAATTTAAGTATGTATTTGCTTTTTTTTGTTAAAAGTAAACGGCGAAGAATATTACTGCGTACCACTAAGGGGCGTTTTTTTATGGTTCACAGTTTTATTATAAAACACTATAGTTTATTACACCAACAATATAATATTGATTTACCTGAACTAGTCTAATCTAATACAAAAAAAAGAACAAATACTTGCATTTGACAAAAAGCTAACAACTAAAATTGTTTTTTAAAGTTTCTAAAAGAATAAACAGGGATTTTAGAAATATACATATTACAATTAAATTTAGCTATGTTTGTTATAAATATGTGTATTTCAATATTTAACAATAACAAAATTTTGAGATAAAAACTATGTATTACATCTAAATGTAGCATATATACCCGTGAAAACCTAATCTAGATATCCTTGGAAGAGATATAATTTTTGTGAATGTTATTTTATGCTTACCTAATACTTTAAAAACACATACGTTTTAATTTTATTCTTATGAATCATATATTTCTTAAAAGCTATCTTTTATTTTAACTCTCATGATTCTTCGCGCAAAACTTTATATTGTTCTATTTTACAAATTTGCTGTATGCAGATTTCGAGTCTATCATCTTTACAGTCTTTCTCAATACATCTTCTGTGCTCAAGATTTATACATTTGAGTGTTTTTCTATAAAATATTTCTTGGACATGATTCATATTATCTATTACTAAGTTTTATTAATTCGTTTAGAATTAAAAATATTAAGTTATGAAGCAAAACATAGTGTACTATTAGAATTACTTTACATCAATATATCTTCTAAATACATACACTAATCATATTTCAAGATATCAAATTATAAGATTTGTAAACGTAGCGCTTAAATTATTTTAATTTATATATTAAGTTTATTTTTATCAATTCCATCTATTGGGACGAAGTTGGTCCATTGGGAATATTATGCACCTCCACATGCATATTTTGACACCTTACCCTGATCTATCTTCATCTCTCACATGGGATGTGGGAAGGTGTCTTGCTATCTGATCCGCTTATATTATTGTTTTAATTATATTTTACATATTTATAGACTTGATTCCAATACTAGATTAATTTAAAGATAAAATTAAGAAAAGGTGACAAGGATTAACGAATTTAGTTTTCGAAAGAAATAACGTAAAAATCATCGCGAAAAAGTTCATGTACATTATCATCTTGATTCTTTTAAAGGGATTTTATCGACAAATTATTAAATGTTCAAGAGATACGAAAGTCTCCTTTTGTGATTTTTATTAACAAACTATTGAACTTGGTTTGAAATGCAGGTCGTCTAAAGGGGAAATTAGAAATCATCTTATGATCTAATGTGTGATTTCAGACTCTTGTAAATCAATCAGTAGATATTGAAAAAAGTCAACCATTGATATTGCATAAAAAATTGATTTATGATAAAAGATCACTATGAAACACAATATTATATATTTTATGTATATCAAAGAACGCTCTAAAAACCATGATATGATTTCATGTTTAATATAAAATTTTGAATAAATCGGGATTGAAGTTCCCCACATTTCCAAGTTAAATGTTGTGAATTGCTTTTTACTGTATCACAATTAGTTTTAATCTTTTGAAGCTGGAAAGGTTTTTGTTCATCATTGCATATAATTTAAAATAATTTATACAGATATTGTTGTGATTATTCATATCAAATCGGTCTATTTTAATGTTCAGTTTGAAATGTTAGTACAGCTTATTCTATGCTATATTTCAAAATATAATGCGTTAATTATAAGTATTCGCATATAATACTAATTGCGATAAAAAACACAAGTTAGTCTATAATTCAACCCAGCTTTCTTCAAATTAAATTCTTTTAAAGCTGAAAATATTAATTCCTTGTGAACCACTAAGATAATAATTGTTTGACTATGCTAACTTTGCATTGAAAATAAATATATCATTGGAGTCTAAAATATATTTAATTTTTTTGCGCTAAATTTTTAGTTGTCTAACAATAAATATGATTGTATTTTTATATAATGAACAGTTGTAAAATGCGAAAGAAGTCGTGCGAAAACTAGTTTATTTTTGCAATACAATCTGTTTTTCAGCGTCAAAATGTAAATAAAATAAGATTTTGCTTAATTCAAGTATTTAGAGCAATTCTAGAGTTGAATGATAAAAATAATATATTATAGAGGAAAATTTTTATCCTTATAAATAATAAAAGAATCAATATATTCACTTTTAACAAAAAATTTAACAGATTTATATTAATATTACAGCTAGATTCTTATCATACATATAAAAATTATAATCAATTAATACGCGATGGTTTGATAAAATTATTCTTTAAATCATCGTGTCATAATTATATTAATTACTCAAACATTATTTTATTTTTTCTATATAGCAGTTGTGGTTTGTTCAATTTCCCACAGTTCTACGTGATTAGAAACGTATTTTATACTTTTTAGAATTGTAGTATAAAATTATGTACAGATTTTAACGATATCAATTGGTTTTAAGGGAAGTATTTGGCAGTATATAGTTCAAGTTTTTAGATATAAGGTTTAAAGACCATTTTTTCGAATAATATATATTTTAAGAGCTATTTATAGCAAATAAATACACTCCTGGGAAAATTTTAAATGTATAAAAAGGTGATTAAATGGCAAAAAAACAAGCCAAGTTTAAAATTACTAGAGTATGTGTTTGTGTTGATAATGGCGGACAATAATTTTCAATATTCAATCGGAAATATTTTCTTAAATGCATCTACAATATTAACTATATTTAGAAAAGGATTACCACTAAACATATAGTTTTACTATTAAACGCCTTTGTGGTATTCATATTCTCAAAATAAAACCCACGATGAAATCTATAAACTATATATACAAATGTTTTGAGAAACCATTTTATTTAACAGCGATAAGATTTTATATTTCAATTTTAGAGATAAACTATTTATTTTGGCAATCTATTGCTAACATTTAACAGGAAACGAAATTTCAATAAATATTTTTTTAAAAGGTAAATTCGCATATTATTTTATTTTAATGGTGTGATTCTTTGAATGCCCAACAAATTTTTTATAATTAACACAATACCAAACTAGTAAGACAGACGAGCACCCATTCTTTGCTGTACAGATAAATTTTTAAATGTAATATAATAATATGTGATAATCAAATCAAAAATATAGGCACTCAAACGATGTTTTATGAATATGTTTTTCTTTCGGCTTTAAATTTATTTTATCAGAATATCTATACAATTATGAATTATAATGCAAGCACCATATTTTAGGGAATCGATGATACAAGCACGAGTAAATGAAAAATTTGATTAACATCTGAAATTCCAATCGAATTTACTTCTTTTATTTATGTTTTACTTCTATTACTTTTAGAAAGCTCGCTTTATATTAATTGGAACCATTGCTTAACTGCTGCGTCACTCTGTGGGACTCCCTCAGCACTCTTGTCACCCATAATCACCGTAAATTAGGCCCTTTCTCATAGGCGGCAGTCAATATGTGGAGGGGGTGAGATTTTGTTTACTGTTCATCGCTAAGTTATACTAGCTACAACCACAATCTACCCTTACCCATATCTTTGCTGAACGGTGTGGGATCTTATTCCTACTGATGGCACAGTTCAACGGTTTACACAGCAACGACCTATTTTTCATGGCTTGGCAATGCTACATCTTTAAAATATCACTGGCCGCCCCCCCCCCCCTTGGGTATTTTTCTTTTGAGCAAATTCGTTTGTAAATTAGTGGGGTGGGTGGAAGTGCAACTGCGCCCATTCACTGTAATCCGACTTGTAATCCACTCAACCGTACCACCCAACATCTAAAATTAAATATAATTTATTCTATAATTTATGTAAAATCTTACTAGGTTTTGAATAAGCATGAATTTACTTTATACATTCCTGGATTCGAATACATTATGATTGTATATTTTATTATCTTACTAGTTCTTGAATAAACATGAATTTACTTTGTATATTTGAAAATACGAGTACATTATGATTGCGAATTTAAGTTTTTGTGATTAGGGCATTCTTTGCCAATAAATTATTGATGTGAACAATTGAATGATTGTTGGCATTAAGCGATTTTTGTAGATAAAAGAAGGGAAGAATTTGTGCCAATGAAAGCCTAAAAAAAAATTACATTTTTTCAATTGGATTACAGATTTAAATATATTCGATCTCATTTTTAGAGTACCTAATCACAATAATAAAAAGGTCACGATAAAAATATAAGTGAATTATTTGACAGGTGGAGATAAGAATTTATACAAATCCAAGTTTTATTACATTGAAATAGTAATATACCAATAGATTACAACACCAGTGCCAATGTATTTGCGAGTGTATATGAAGCGAGTCTTTAAGATCGAAGAATGAAGACAATAAATAATTGTAATTTTGAAGTTTCTTTAATTATAATAATTTCGACAGTTTTATGCTTGAAAAATATTTCATATACAGCTGTCCTAAAGCTTCATGTAACGTTGGATTTAAATCTTAAGCAATTGCGCTAAAACATATCGAACATTATCATGGAGACGAAAAACAAAGATTATCTGAAATTCAGACAAGAAGCAAGTATGCTTATGTTTTCAGATCATTTAAAACTTTAATCGAATACTACAAAATGTATTGTCCAGGTATCGAAAACCCATTTCTTGGAAATTTCTGTTTTTGATGCTTTACTTATCCACACATAGTTCCGGATCATCCATGCACTAAAATTTCCTATTCTCTTACTAGTTATCCAAGTTGTAAAAGTGATCTTGATTCCGATAAATTGTAAGAAAATGTCTTTTCTAAATGTTGTGACAGAGCAATTCCTTATCTTAAAGACTCTGATGTATAAATCCTCGACTTTTTTAAGGAATAATGGATTGAAATATCAATAAAAATTGATTAAATTTAAATAAAATTAATATTGTCTGTAAACCTTTATGCAATATAAAAAGCTCAACTATTAAAATTTTAGATACTAGTTAAATAATAAAAATAAGTAACATTCCCAAACTCCGATGTACCGTAAAATGAACAACTATTAAAATCTTATTAATTATTCAATTTATAAATAAAGTATTGTGTGTAAAAATTTGTGTACTATAGAATGAAAAACCATTTAAATCTTAGTAACTAGTTAATTTATGAAAAAACACGAATGTATATCCGCTTATAATAACGTATTTTTGTACCTCTTTTATTTCCTGGAGCCTTCTTAATCCTCTGAACACTCCAAAAAGTAAATTTATAATAAAATATTTACAAACTAGACTTAATAAAGATCTCATTTAACGCCTTTGTTATCTATTTGGTATCTAAGACATGAGCCAATTCTAAAATACGCTAAGTGGCTTTGCAGAGGTGTAGAAAAACAGACAATGTTTTTATTAGTATGTCATTATATAAATAAATAATCCAATCAATGACACTGTATGTTTATAGGCCTAATATTGTGGGTATTTTCCATTTTTCTAAATAGATAATAATAAAAACATCTCGAAGCATCGTTCATCCTTCTGTGACATATCTTAAAAATATATATATTCTTAAAAAATATTATGGCCTGGCTAAAAGGAACGCCGGTGAAAGAATCATCGGTAAAATAGACGAATCTGGGTTCGTGAAAGCATACACGATAGAAGATAGAGTATGTATCGATTTCGTTAATTAATTATGATTCAAAGTTCCAAATTTCGGGCGTTCATTATTTTGTGATAAAAACGCACTTCTAAATCACTGAAAATTTTTTTAAACTTATATTATGCCTGTTAGAGTGGTTTAATCAGATAGAGGCGTCGCTATATAAGAATATTTGAATTTGGCCACATGCATTCTTCAATAAAGCCCAGTAGACACTTTGTTTATCCTTTACCTGGGAAATATACGAAAAAGATTCTGGTAAATTGGTTCGGGTTAAAATCTGATGTTACAAAGAGATATTCTATAAAGAAATCGATGAAACTTTTTATAGCTACCAACCAAATGTAAGAAAAAATTATAATCTAGCACTTATAAGTTGAATGTAATTTTACGCTTTTTTAAATAAATTTTTTGTGAACTTTAGCCTATACAGAGTCTTTTTTAAAAAATTCGCGTTTTTACAAAAAAAATATCTATAGAATGTTGACCAAAATAATTAAGCGAAGACTAATGAAAGTCTAAGCAAAGATGCGTTATTTTAAAAGAACCAGCTCTGATTCGGAAACTAGTTGAAAAATTGGTGCTTGAAATTAAAATGAATATATTTTTAAAAAGAAGTAATTAGAATAAGTTTATGGACTTCTTCATATTTAATATTCAAAGGATTATATAGTAAAATAAAATATATATATGTAAATATTTGCATAGAGTTAATATGTGAAAAAAATAAAGTCAAATAAACGAGTGTATTATATAAAAAAAAACGTTTTTAAAATGTTATCACCACAATATATCCTAGGAAAAATCTAGATATTTTTGAATAAAAGTAATTTCAATTTAAATATCAGTAAATATTTAATTCATTTAGAATATGGTTTTAAATAGTTAAATGTGTACATGTAAAAGGATATGGGTATTTAATAATAAGATTAATTCAATAAAAGTTAGTTAGAATTCAAAATACATATTAAAAACAAAATATTTTATGTCATCGAAAACCATCAATATTATATTAAAAAATTTGAATCTGCACTTCTCTTTTGTTAGAATCAAATCATAATTTACTCTAGTTTTACAATATTGTTTTTATTTATTGGTTAATTTAATTTTTAGATCAATGTAGTTGTTGGAGCAAAACATTTATTAGCTCGATAGAACACATTTGGCTCAGAATTTTCCCACTTAATCTTTAAAATCCTCCTCGATGCATCAGTTTCCCTGTTATTATTATGTTCAGGTGCCTTACTCAATCCCAATTCTTGTACATGTGCTTTTGTTGGGATTCCTTATTCCTTATTATGCGACTTGTGTATTTTGTAACCATACCATCCGAAGTTATGATGTTTGAGGCAATTTGTGTGATGAATTTCTAGATAAAAAAGTTATATTTGATACTAGGATAATGTTTCTTAGCTTCTCATTTGCAACATTAGCAAAGCTATCTATACAAATGAAAATCCGGAATTGTTTAAAATAGAATTTCATAACTTTACTTTTATATTATAAAAAATACAATTCTGTATGTGAACTCGACTTTTTTGTCTTAGTAAATTTTTGATTTTGAATATTTATTGATGAAATTTTTTTACCGATTCTGTTCCGCATTAATATAAATAAACAAATTATAATATATTAACCACGGGTGCAATTATACAATGATAAAACAAAAGGGTTTTTATCTGAATTTATACTTGTGTCAGCAAAAAAAAATCCACCTTACATTTATGTAATGTAATAGGATGGTGTATAATAGTATATTTTAGTCTCTAATTAAGGGGTTACGGATGCCAACCCAATCAAAAGCATATGTACGAACAATAAGACAGAGAAAAATCTTGAATTTATAATATTTAAGGTGAATATATATAGATGACAGTGTAAATTTATTTTAATACAAAGAGATATTATTCAAATTTGCACTAATAGGATGTCGAAGGTAAACTCAAATAATTCATAAATGATCGAAAATCAAATTAAACAATAGATAAAAATTTTTTAATGAAAATTAAGGGAGAAATATAAATTGAAACATACACACAAGAATCAGGAATGTGGATTACATTTGTGTTAACAAGTTTTGAGGCAAGAATATTGTAAAAGTGTGAGTTATAATGAAGCAATAGATAAATATGCACTTAATAGCATTTGAAATTCCAATTGAAAAACTATAAATAGCTAAAAATCAAATAACCCATAGATAAAAATTAAATAAGACAATTAATATAGTAAAATAACATGGCGCTATCTTCCTCTTAAAATATATATGTAAGATTTTATAGAAAATATTAAACTTAAAAAATTTTACCATAGATATTTTCTTTAAGCATTTTAAAAAGAATATTTTTCATTATATTTACATATTCTTAAATTGATGCCATAACTTTAGTTTTTGTTCTCGAGTACAACTTTCGTGATCTCTCGTGCGGAAAGCGTATTAATACACTTGGCTATTTTTACTTTTCTTAAGTCTTCACAATACTTATGCTCCGTTCAAGACTTATTAATTGAAGCGTTTTCCCTAATCGCGAGTTTTTTTACATCCCCCAATCTGCTTAGTTGCTTCTAGCTCTTTCTGATGCTTTTTATACTATCTTGCTACCGCACCGACCCAAAGTTAAAACATATGGAGTAATAATTCACTAAAAATTATACTTAGAAAATTAAACGATAAATGTTTCTTTGTTTTTTAAATTTGGTTCGAAAAACTAATTAGATTCTTCCTTACAGATAAAATAGACATTCCAATGATCCTTACTTTAAATATTCAATTGATAAATAATAGAGCCGTAATATTAACAGTGGAATAAGATAACGAAACACATCCTTCACCAATTAAAAACCACCACAAGAATAAAGATAATATCGATATCATCGACTACAAGGCACTAAAAGCAACAAGTAAGCTTATTGTGTAAAATAAAAGAGAAACCTTTCGAAGCAAAGAATCATAAATGGTTGATGCCATTGGATCGTCTTGGTGGTTAAATACGGGAATATCAAACCAAGTGAAGAAGGTAAGTTCTGTTTTATTCGATACAGAAAAGTTTTTCATTGGTGAGAGGATAAAGTGCCCATATTCTAATGAAGCTATTAAAGCAATCGATCATCTAGCATTAAGATGCAAAAGAATGTTAGGGCATGATTATACGCGAGGGTACAATGAAATCTTAAGAATCTTCATTTCCTCTTATCAAAACGTTGTAAATTCAAAATAACAAAAAAAAATCAGAATCAACACAGTACAAGAGATTACCGAAAATTAATATCTGAAAAAAATGGTAGATACCAGAATTAAAACTGATATACTAATCAAACAAAATTTGTCAGATATTTTCTTGCAAAAATAAATTATAATTACGACATGTGAAACAAGCTGAACCAGCTTAACCAGCTTTACAACTTAAAATAATTTGAGAATATGAAATATAGGAAGTATGACATCTTAGCGAATGAAATTAATTTAGTATACAAACGTAAAACAAAAATAATCCTATATGCAATGACTTTTATTGTAGTGGTTACGAAATTCAATAAAAATGTGCTAAATAGCTAAAATATCAGATAAATAGAAGCCTACATGCGCGCTCATACGCTTCGCAAGATACATGAACTCATAAAGTTTTACACATGAAGAATTTTTGACGAAGGTAGATCGGTAAAGGTGCCAAAATATGCATTAATGGGTTGTGCAATATCCTAACGGGCTGTCTAGTTTTCAGTAGATGGAATTTAAAAAATGAAGAAACATACCTCAACAATAAAAAATAGTGTAATAAATGATACTAAAGCCTTGCATAAATAATTTGGTGAGAGAGAAATTCAAATTTAGAATATAATTTATTATTTTTGCTAAATTTATTCTTGTGATTTTAGTTTTTGTTCTCGAGTACAACTTGTTTGATTTCCCGTGCGCACAGCATATTTATAATTTATGCTATCTTCTCCCTTCCGAAGTCCTCTTCAACGCCTTACTTCTTTTCGAGATATATTAATCCAGGGGGTTTTCTCAATTCCTATGTTTGTACACATGCCTCATTCTGGTTTGTGACTTAGAGTTTCTACTAACACCTTCTATGATACTGTTTCATCACTCCGTCTCAAATTATAACGTATGTGATAATTTTTATCTTGCACTTGTATTGTTAGCGGTTTAAATTTAGAATAGTAATATTTCTAAACAAAAAATTGGGACATGTTTTACAATAAGTATAAGGATTCCTTAAATATTTTTAACCAATCCCATTTCAAGTAATTCATTAAATTTAAAATTCACCCCAAAAACCTAAAATGAATCTATATAAATTACTTATTGAAACCTTTTAAAAAAGAATTGAAAGAATATTACTTGTAATTCAATTCATGGATTTACTAAAAAATCATCAAAACATATATTTTAAAATCTAGTTTAAAAAAAGCTTACTAAAAAAATCCAAATAAATCGTATATAAATTATACTGTTTTAATAGAAGCTATCGAAATAAATTGTATATAAATTTTACTGTTTTAAAAAAGATATTGAAATAAGTCGTATATAAATTCATTTGTTTTAGTAAAAGATATCGAAATAAATCTTATTTATAATATGTTGTTTTATAACAAAATATCCGATTAAATTGTTGTATATTATACGTTTTAAAAAGATATTTTGAAACGGAATGTTTATAAATTAATTTATTTTAATAAAAAATATCGAAATCTACATTGTTTAATTATTTAAATTAAATCAGATGCTTTACTCTGCATAAGAATAATAAACTTTTTTGCATTTCATTTCACGCATTCTTTGACCCCAGACCTGTGATCGCTTTTGATTTCGTATAAGTTCAAGCCTCTAAGATCGTGTTAAATGCTTTAGTCTCAAATCCTTTGGCAATTTTTTTAGCAGATTTAAATTTTTAAATAACTTCAACTAACCTTTTCTCATGTATCTCATTCATTACTCTTGCAATATTTTCTTAGCATTTTTGATTTCGGAAGGCTTTACGGTAGTGCTTTATTTTTGCTGAAATTAACTTTAAAGACATACTTTTTCGTCTTTAGTGTTTCGAGAAGTTGTGGGATGGTTTGGGCCTTTAAATCGGCTGATGATAATTTTTGTGACATTATGGGGGTAATGTAAATTCAACATAAAAATCTGTCGTATTGATAAATGAGAAAATTTATAAACCGCATATTGGCAGTTTGTTAAAAATAATATTTATTGTGAAATTCCGATCAGATCTCAAAAATAAAAGAAACCTTTTTTTTGAAATCTTACCCCTAACAAATACGGCAATAATCTAATTATGTCCTACTCATGCATTTTGTCATATTCCAATAAAATTAATCTTATTTATTTGTTTCACTTTCTAAACTCGTCTGTTATTCGGTTAAAACGTAGTTTGCCAACTAGAAATATTCTAACCTCCTTACTTTGTCGCTTGAAATCACACTCTACTCTGGTTCACCTACATATTAAGAGTTCAAATTATTTTCGAAGCGTATGAGGTCGCATATGTGCCTCTACTTTCTCTGATATTTTTAACTCCTTAATATATTATGTCTAAATAACTAGCTGTAAATTTACTAGATATTTTCGACAGCAAAAGACCGAATAATCTAAATCAAAAATTTGTAACAAGTATCAGATTAAAACTAGTTTAAATAATTATTATATCGGAAAAAAGATCCATATATTGCGAAGATATGGTCATGAAATAGCATAAATTTGTAATCTAGGAGTTAGGAATGCTAACTGAAGAGAAACAGGCGCACAAATATTAGAATTGAGGAGACACTTGGACTAATATATATGGAAAGAAAACGGTAGAATTAGCAGGATTCCAAATATGAGAAGTACAAAATATTATTAACAAATTCATTTTGTAGAACGCTAGAAAGTTTTGTTTGAATAAGTTTTACAGGCTAAAAATGAAATTTACGCATAAATAAAATAACTGTTGTGATCTTACATAATTTTATATATGTAACACAATAAAATTTATCTTGGACATGTAGAAATGCAGGGGAAAAAATATATAATTTATATTATAATGAATTTTCTGTTGCATATTAAATCTCTAACATCTGTGTAAAAAGCATAATATGCCTTTAAGTCATTTTTCAATTTTTAATTGGCGCTTTAATACATCTTTAATATAGGGAAACAATCAAAAATTCATAAATAGAATTTGATAATGTGCATTTTAGCAAGTATACATAGGTATATAAGAATCCATTCGAGCTTCAGAATTATGATTTTTTTTTAAAAATCAGCAGTTCTGAAATCTAGAGCAGATGTGAATCCCGATCACTTGACAAAAATGTTGAAACCATTAAGTTTTCTCAATATCAGTAGATATACAATCATCAATCAGAAATAAAATTTTTATTTTATCAATTTAAGCTTACAAATGTATAAGCTTATTATAATTAATCAGTTTGATAAAAAATTCTTGTTTTAGCTATATGATGATCAAAGCTTCACAGAGTAATTTAAAAATTAGACTAATTTATCAATATGCAAGTGATAGTAAAGAAATTCAAAGCACAAACTATGCCTTATACGTCAAAAAAAAATAAGGCTTTAGCATAATTTATAACGCTCTTCATTTTATTTGGCCAATTAAATTTTCCAGGATATAAATTAGAGAATTTTATCTAATATTAAGTCTTTTCCAGTATAAGTCAGCAACCATATAGCGAGAAACTGAATTTATATACTATATTGAATATTGATGCTACATAAATAACATAACAGTATATTTTCCTGTTTATGGCCCTAGTTGAGTCTATAATATCCCTAAAAAAGTAAAACCAAATTTATTTATGATCTACATAGATAAAATTAAAAACCAAAAAGTGTTTATCATTATTTTAAAATATATACTATAAAATTCATTACAGACGGCAAAAATACAATTTGGAAAACATTAAAACATTTATTTTGGGGTATTGTTCCTTCATCTTATTAATTCTAGATTACTGTGACCTGGTTAAGCTATTTTTTAAAATTTTTAGAATTTAAATTCATCTTCTTCTATATTTAGGCCCTTTAACAGCTTTTACTAAAAAAATTCGATGAATTCAAGTGTCTTGGGCGTTTCTGCTTCTATAGCTGTATAAATTTATCATTCCAAAGATATTTTATGCATGATATAATATAAATTCCTTAATATATTATATGTAATCGCTTTGGGACTCAAAAAGAATGATCTCATAATATTCCTTAATTATGCGGCAATTTGAAATCCGGGATTAGCCGATTGTATTAATATAAGATTTTACATGAATTGCTTAAATTTATTTGCATGCGATTGTGTAAATATTTATATATAATAAAAGACATTTTACAAACAAAATCACGGTAATTAATAATCCGTATATAAGCCTTAGCATATCCAAATTCTTTATTATTTTAGATAAGCAGTAAATGATAAATATGTAAATATTGAAGTATGTATCTTGTTTTTTTTACTTTCTTTAAAATTGAAATTTTATTATACATTTTAGGAATATTTATGTGAATTTATTGGTAATCTCAATTATATTGATCATTATGTACTGTTCCAAAAGAAAATCATGCGGTTTACAAAATAATTATAGAAATAGTTGATAAATGCACCTTTTACATTCTAATCTTCTAAATTTAGAATCTTGTGATTATTATATACAAGATTTTACATTATTATAGAATTAAACGAGGAATCATTCAAATTATGATACTTTCTATTAAATTTCTATACATATCCTGTTATAAATAATTTTCATACCAAAATTAATATAAACTAGATCTCTTATACTCACACAAGAGTCTAATCTAAAGGTTAAAAGGTTAAAACTGAATTTGAAGTATTTTTTAGTTGAATTTTTTGTTTTTACGAGGCTATAAAATACAATAAAATTGTTTTAAATATATTTTTTGTTAGCGTATTACAAAAAAATTAGATAAAAATGATATGAAATATTTGACTTCTATCTTATTCGGAAAATTTAAATACATATTTTTGAAGCTTTAATTTAGTCAATATTTTCGACTTGTTAAGGAGTTAAAAATTCCGGACGAAGTAGAAATAAACATTCAAGCTCTCACGCACCGAAAAACACTTGAACTCATCTCATTTGAGAGAAGAAGATCATTTTATTAAGATAGATCAGGGAAAGGTGTCAAAAGATCCATCAAGGAATTTTGAAAATTTCCCAATATGCTAACCACGTCTAAATAGATAATAACAAATATAACCTATAAATAAATAAAAATTATATTTTCGAGTTAAACGGTTAAATTTTATAATTTTGTATTATTTTAAAGATCATTCAAAAATATTTTTGAAAAAAATGAAATTATATTGTTGACAGGTTAATACTATTTGAAATTTTGGCAAGATGTATTTTGAAGACATTTGGTAATATTCTTTGACATGTTATCGCCATTTTTTTACAATTCAGAAACCACTTTATTGACATCAAGCTATTTATAGTGTGGAAAATCTACCTTTAGATGAATTTAGTTTTCGTTTTTTCTACATTTAATTTTGCATATATGTCATTGACCAATCCGATTACATCCAGTATAAACAATTTTATGGTATCGTTGCCTTTCTGTCATGCAGTTAACACGTATGGAAATTCTTATTGCAATAATCAAGATGCAATAGCATATGTATTCGATGCTCTAAACAAAGGAAGAGAAAAGTATGAAAATACTGAATCTATTACAAATGAAAGTTTCCTGAGCAGCGATAGTAATGATAGAGATGAAAACGTTAATTTTAACAAGGGTGTTTATAAGGATACAACAAAATGTTGTGAGGACGATGTAGATAAAAATGAACTGGATTGGACATATATCACATTTAATAACCTCGATAAGGTCAATAAAGGTAGTAGTATTTATGAACTTAAAATATTTGAAAATCAATATTACAAAGGCGATAATCCTTCAATAGTTAGTTGTCTTTGGTGTAATTACAAAAAATTTAAATACTTTGCTCCAGGAGAGCCATATAAAGCCGAAGAAGATAATCTCATATATCGTCATAACTACCATCCAGAAATTGAATTATTTCTGGGTGATATCAACCAGATACGTTTAGAATTGAGGAATGATCTGAATGACTTTATTCATTATGCAAAAATGAAATTCATAAGTAAACTTAGTGCAGAAATATTATATTTTGGGAATGAAAAGACAATTTTTGAAAATGTCAATATTCTTAATATTTCTAACTTAAAATATGATTTAGTTAATGGAAGTTTTGACTTAATTCTGGATAATGATTTCTATGACAAAATAAATCAAATTTGTCCTACAAATTGTCGTAATCACGAAATTAGTGCTAATTTAGAAAAGGAAAGTACTCCAATTATATTTTTAACGAAAAAAGAATATGATGAAAAAATAAGAAGATATATAAGAAAGTTGAAGTATGAGAAGGATTCAGCCTTAGAAGAATTAGTCATTAAGAGAATAAAGGAATTGAAAGAAAATTTTACCTCGTCACGTTTAGGAAAAAAAAATATTAATTTTGTATTTTTAGATAGCGATCGATAAGAAAATCATAAATAAAGAATTTATCTACAATTTTTAATTTCTAATTTTAAACTAGTAGTAAACTTGAATATTTTATAAAGCATATAAAAATAAAAAAGATAATGCTTAAAGAAGATCCATATTTTTTTAAAACTTATTCTATACAAATTGTTTCATTCTTAAGCGAATTGGCTGTTATTGTCCTTAGTGTCATAGCGAACTATAATTTTATGTATTAAAAAAAATTAAAATATCGTTTTTTTTGCATAAATATTATGTAAATATCAGCAAAAAAATGATATGATATATCTTTTATTTGATGTAATTTTAAGAGCATTATTTTAGTATTTTAAAATACATAACCTACAAATTTTAATCAGGCTATATTAAAACTTTAGAAAACATAATGTACTATAATATATAAAGGAAAAATACAGTTCCTGCAATAGAAAACAAATTTTAAGATTGCAGCTATCATGATAACGCAGACATTGAAATAAAATTATGCCGCGCCAAAGAAATAATATAAAGAATAGTGGTTATAAGTATTTTTATATTAGAGAAAACTGCGATTGTGATAGATATTAAAAATTAAAATAAAATTTTTACCAATGAAAAAAGCAAAATATGTGCCTTAAAAATAAAAATAACACAATATTAAATATTTAGGTATCACAGTGATTTATATTGTAATAAATCTATTTGTAAGAATATCACTTGTATATGCATACAGAATATTACATTGAAATATAGCATCAAGAAATGAATAAAAGTAAAAATGGGTTTTTTATAGTTTTCTACATAAATAATATAATTACGCATATTTATGTTTTTTATTATCATGAAAATAACCCTATCAAATGATTTAATTACCCTTTTATGCTTTCATTTTATTAATTGTTAGATCAAGAATAAGATATTTGCTCAAATATAAATGAAAAAAAATATACTAAGGCATAAAGTTTCTAAAACTAGTTAACCTTTTTTTTAGAAATAATAGTATAGGCATAAAGTTCACAATCATACGAAAAACCTTTTTTGGTGCAAAATCGTTTTCCACAATATCAAGCATTGCTTATCACTAAATTTTATATATAATATTGTGTAATTACAGTATATTTTTATATTTTTGATTATTCAGTAATTAAAAATTATGTGATTTAAATCTAAGCGCTTATGTGTTTATTGGAAAATAGATACATTTATAATATAAATTAAATTGCCATATGTTTTTTCTTTATAGTAATCCATGTTCCATTTGCCAATTTTTTGTTTGGTAATCATTATGCTTAAGTTTAACTGACTTTTGTTTTAAAAATTGTAAATTCTAATGTGAGGTGATACTGTCATAAATATTTGTTTTACAAAGCTTTTGACCTTAGATATCTGTCTTATTTTACTTATTATCGCAAATTAACTTAACTATTTTTTATTTAAGGGCTATATTTATAGTCGTTATTTTAATTTTTGTTCTCATGCACAGCTTGCTTGATTCTCTGTACACACAGCGTATTTATACTTTCGGCTATCTTCTCCTCTCCATAGTCTTCTTCAATATCCCACCTTCTTTCGAGAATTATTAATTCAAGGAAATTTCACAATCCCAAGGTTTGAATATATGCCTCAACATGGTTCGTGACATCTAGTTCCTTCAGGTACCTTCTATGATCGCAAATTAACTGTAAAAAATATTTTTAAAAAAAATTTATTAAATATCCCTAGAGATGCAACATGGTAAATTGATTTCAAATTTACAGTATAAGTATAAATTTGCTATAGTTTTTAATTACTTTAAGTTATTATGACTTTTAAATAAATTAAAAATATTAATTTACATTTAGAATAGTCAATAAAAAACATAAGAGATTATATCCTCGTTTTACGGAAATTAAACTTGCATAATTGCAATTTTGCGTAATTTATAAATCTAAAATTTATGTCAACTTAAAAAAATATACCAGTTTTCAGTATATAAATTATTGTTGACTGCAAACTAGAAAATATTTTTTTTCTTTAGTCCTTCGAATAGCGGTTCTTTTTTTTAATCTCAACTATTGCAATATTAAATATAAAAAAAGAAAGAAATAAAAGAATCATCAAATTTTTTTTTCTTACAAAAAAATATACAGTATTTATTAAAATAGCGCTGTGTATATTAATAGAGGTTTTGTAAGCTAAAATGACCCAACGAGTATGTATCTTATATTTATAAATTCAAATTGTAAATATCCCTGCTAAGGCGAATATTCATAATTTACAATCTTTATCCTGAATTTTTATATAAAAACAGTGTATCGAGCTTATTAAATGTAAATAAATCTGGTTTATAATAGCAAATATTTAAACGCATTCAAATAAGAATCTATACATCGTATAGAAGAATTTAAAATTTGGCATTGTGCCCTTAAATTAAATATTTAAAAGATAAGTGAATTTTCAATATAACGATAACTAGTTTTTCTATGAAGTATTATATGCAAAGATTGTCATAATTATATAAAATTTGGCTTTTTTGTATATAATTACATAGTATCTTATCAGAAATAAAGTTTCGTACGATAAAATTATATATTCTATTAAACTGATTAAACAAAATTTTGAAGCTGATATGCTTAGAATCTCCGCAAAATATTATAATATCTACTTATATATTATATAAATCATTCTTAATAACGAAATATTTGATTCCAAAACAAAAAAAAGACGTTAAGATGCAACGTAGTAAATTTATCTTTTGAACAAACATTCACAAAAAAATGAAAATTTATCTTTTGCTGATCAAAATTGTAACATATCATGTGAGAAAATTTTTTCTTGTATATTTTTGGCTTGCTCTTGTGTCATAAGTTTAAAGTAATTGAAGTTCTTAAATAGAATAGAAATCGAAAAAATAACTCTCTATATTTAGTCATATGTTCTTAGAACATTCTAATACATTTAAAGAGACAAAGTTTGTCAAAAACGGGTGTATTAGAATTAAGATTTGATATTAAAAGAGACACTTTCATCTATAAAAATTGCACCTATCTTAATTTTCGAAAATTACAAAATTTATTTTGAATTTTAGTTCTAAAGGACGAAGGCTACACATAAAATTTCATATCAGAATTATATACCGAGTTTTAACAAGTCTCACGTGTTTAGACTAAAAAGCGGAAATAATTTATGCTTTTTTTTTCTTTAACTGACCAATTCTGGTTATAATTTTAGGTTATCAATTTTTAATTTTCTAAATTTCTTGAAACAATTTGATCATTTATTATTTGGATAAATTAAAGTGTTCTTTAATCAAAGTAATTTATAATTCAGAAAAATCATATGGAACTCGACTGTTATTTTTCTAATAGAAATCAAAAGATATAATACAAACATTATCCATAAGGCAATACATTCGCCACTGTATCAAGATAATAACATTGATAAAAATAAGATTTGACTTATAAAAAAATACAAAAAAATATTTTTAGCATCTTAATTGGTGTATGTTCACATCATAATATGGCAGAATTTTCATAAAGTATAAGAAAGACGCACTATTATTGTATTTTTAATGTTATAAATTTTTTGTTTAAAAAAGAAAATACTATCAAAATAGTAAAATTATAACTTTTAAAATTGTTTTGCTCTTCAAAAAACAGATAATGTATTGAATCATAAAATAAATGTACGAACTTTAATGTGAATCTATATCTGAATTTTTAGAAAATGATTTTCATGTGAATAAAAGTTCATGCTTTGTATACATAGAATAGGAAATGGTTAGTGGGTCTTTTTAGCTCCTACATCTTATATATTCAGAATCAGAACAAAACCTAAATTCTATTACACAAAAAATGCGCAGATCGACTAACAGGTTTTGATCTATAGAATGTTTAAAATATTATTCGTGCTTTTATAACTAAGGATTTTATTTTGTACTATAAAAATAATCTCATATACTTAGAAATCCATGAAAAGCTTTTGCTTTTATTTATATGTGTGATAGTAAAATTGAATTTTTTAAGTGACAAATTGAAAATATGTTTGTTATTTCTATGTAGATATATCCGTAATTTTTATATCTTTCTTTTGAGTTTTTTTGTTATTGTTTAAGTTTTATCTATTGAGGAATAATCAGATCTGCGAAAAATTTCACAACTTTATCATACATCTTATCACGATTTTCCTGAACCGTCTTCATCAACTGCTCAGCTTCTCTAAAACATGATAATTCAGGTGTCCACATCAATCATATAAACAAAAATATTGATGCAATGCTGTATATTATTTTTTTGTGATAATTGCCTATTTTGTATGCATTTTAGGTTTCCTAAAACAATAATGAACGGTGCATCAAACAAGATTTAGCTATATGGTCTTTAATTGCGTTGAACGATTTTCATCATATATTTACTGATATTCATCATAAATTATTCCTGCCATAGAAAAACCAATACCATCCTTTTGAAAGATCTAACATATTTCTTATTAGAAATTTTTTTAATAAAGATAGAGCATTTAAATATACACCAGTGGTCATATATCAAGTCTAAAATATATTTAATTCTTTTAACGAAGAGTAATTTTTGTATATCAAATTGATGTATAGATCAACCCGTAAAAACACAGATTTTCTTATTATATACTTTTTAAAAGGGATCGAGAATTTGTACATAAAAGATCTAATACTCTGGAAGTTATTTTTCTGCATGTAAATATTTAGGTTTTTCATTTTCTGAATGATACCCATTTCTAGGCTTAAAACATATAGTTTTATTGACAGCGTGAAAATATTAAACTACTTTTTGTTCTTTTTTTGTTCAGTGGTGCATAAAAAGATAATTGAGTATTTTGTATGATTGTGAAGATATGTTTTCGCGAAGAAGTGACATCGCACCTATATTAATATTTTTTCTACGTAACACGAAGAATTATTTCAAAATTTTATTTCGCTTAAATAAATCTTCAATATTGAATTTTGGTAGAATTTTTTGAGGCCAAATGTTCGTGCACTAAAAATCATCTATAAAACTCTGTGTTTTTAATTCCTTAAAATAACAGCTAATTACCAAACGAACTTAGTAAATCTAAGAAGTATTGTAAATTTTTTTTTTAAGAAGGCAATTTGATATTTGATAATTGCATATTACTGATTTTCAAGATTTTATCATATAGAACCCTCAACTAAATATAAAATACGAAGATTAAGAGGTTCAAGCCGTATAAATATGTTCTAATAATGGTTTTATTCTACAATAATATACAAATATTTACCGATGAATCGAATTTTTATGATTATACACATAGAATTAATAAAAGACGTATATTTTGAAAAGCGATATTCTTTTTTAAAAAATCACATAAATTACGATCTTATATGACCTAAAAGCTAACTTATAATGTTCAACAGTCAGAATTTATAATCATTAGTTGTTTTTTTTATTAGAAGCCGGGTTCTTTCTATGTAAAAAAAAGTTTGATATCATTTTAAAAATAACTTTCCCTAAAAAAAGCTTAATATCATACTGTTTTTGTGTAAACATGACCTCTAAGAAGTCGTAAACAGTTTCTATCATAATAAAAAAGTTGTTTTATTAATAAATTCATGTGTATGCAGCTTGTTTACTTTCTTATATCGCTAAATAAGGTTTAAAGATAAAAAATAATATAAAAAAAAATTTATGTCGAATGCGAAAAAATATGTGTATTGATTAAAAAAAATAGAAATACATTCATATTTATTAGCAGTGTTCGCGATTCCTAATAAAAAAATTATTAATATGCTATAAAAGCATTATTTCACTAAAATTGTTACTTATCTCCAAAAAATTATTTTCGCTGTGTTTCAATAATTTATCATCAACAAACAATTCATTTCTTACCTACTACATAATAACTTGTAAGATTTTATTCACTTCAAATGTAGTATTTAATTTGCGTATTTTACAGCAAATAATTTTCATTAAGTTCATTGTTAAAAAAATAGGCGGCTAGCGTGCCAAACAATATACAAATAATTTCCTTGCTTTTTAGGCATTTATTTCTATATAATTCATTATTTATAGCCTCGTTACTAACTTAAGATAAGCACTCTTATATAACATTCTATTGTTGAAACTATTTTTTTTCAAGCTACCCGAAGTATGCAACTTTGATTTCACTATTAATATATTTGTAAAGGTACAGATTACTTTGTGCTTAAAATATGAAAATAATTATATCTCTTTCTGTAAAATGAAAAGCTGTACAATTTTATATAAAAATCACATTTTTCTGATAAATTCAGCATTTAAAATTTTATTTTATTTTGTGCTGATTCATGTTTCATATTCACTGAAAGATATTTTTAAAGATTAAATTTATCACATGTAGATATTTAAAGTTAACTAGGTTTTGTATACAAATAAACATTTCAGTCATACTGTTTTGCTTGTAATTTATTTCCGGTGTGAAATATATTTCTGTTATAATCCTTGCATCCACCTTAGATGTGCTAATCACCATCTGTGTTGTGCAATATCAGCTATACAGAATTAAATTATCATTTGATGCTTCTTTAAATAGTGTAATGATAAGTTCCATCACTTCGTATTTCATGAGATTTTAAATAAATAACAAAAAAATTGTTTGTAACCATTAGTGACTTTTGATTAAGCCCATTAAAAAGTATTAATCTAAATATCCATATAAGTTTTAAAATCTTTATCATATTTAAATCGTTATTATAGCTTTAATTCACGTTTAAATAATTACAAAATGCTACCTTTTTCATTACTTCTCAGGTATGATAAAGTATATATATTATTTGTGAAAGTATGTCATATCAAAAAAGCCAATATGAAGTTCTTGCATATTTTACGCATAAAGTGATAAATTGGTCTATTTTTATATTGTTTTTACGGTTAAAAATCAACACTTGCGAATGAAAACATAAAGCCTTTAATTTTGTATAAGAATATGATAAAATGAAGTAGAAAGAATGCTACTTTCGGAATTAAAATTATAAGAATAGGGCGTATTTATAGACCAAAAAGATACTTAACAGGTGGCAAATTTTCATAATAATTAGCTGATGTTGTTGTGTTTGTGTATACATTACAATTTGCGATGAATTGCACTTTATGGTTTCTATAACATAGGTGTGTAGAGAAATGCTGTTATTGTAAATTATTTATTTTATAAAACGATTTATATTACGGAACACGTAAAATTATTTTGTTTTTATACGTTATAAGAAGATTTCTAGATCTTAAACGTATATTAATATGGTAATCGAATTTTATTGATAATTAATCTCAGACTATGATCTATATTATCATTTTCCGACCGTATACGACGCGGAGTGGAATATTCGAGTTTTCTTTCCAAAAAATTTTGCGCTTTCAAGTGCTTTATTTAAGCGAATAATTTGGCTTTATAACGTAATTATTTTACTTAATCGACGAAAGTCTAATGTTTTTGCTATTTTAATTATGTAAATCATATAATCGAGTTATCTAAAGACCGGAAACATAGTTCTTGTTTTTTTTAGAAAAAGCATCGCAAAATTTTTATATTTATTATTTTAATTGCTGCAATTTTACGATTTTGTTCATTTAAAATATTATCTATAAATCTGTTGTATTATCGAAACCCTTAATCCGTACTGATTTTCTATATTATTATGTACATATATTAGACTAAAAATGCATTGTAATTTACATCAAATACATATAATATTGAAAATATATTTTTTATATTTTCGGTAAACTATCCCCTTAATTCATAATTATAGGTTTTATTTTTCTCTACACATGTATATTAAGATAAAAATATTTGTTTTCATTCAGATTATTAGATAAGATTCTGGAATATATATTAATAATAATATTGATATAAGTGTGAATTACGTATATCTGAGATTCATCTCTATATAAATTTATCTGTTTATAGTTTTTTTACAAGAGATGTCTACAGATATAACAAAATCCGATATATATCTTGCAGGTCAAAAAACCAATAATGCAATTTATTTTTTATTTATATAATTTTCATATAATGAATCATGGTATAGCTGACGGTACAATAATTATTTATTGGATTTTTTTATATGGGTTAATTTCATTTGTACTGATTTTATCCACTTAGACGTAGTCAGCCCATTGGGAATATTGCACGACTCCTTGATGAATCTTCTGATACCTTCCCCTGATCTATATTTAACATCTGCTCTTCTTCTCTCAAATGAGATGAGTTTAAGTGTAATGCTTATGTTAGAGCTTGCATATATTCATCTACATGTTCTGGGTTTTGTAACTCTTGCACATATAATTTATGAAATTTTGCAAAACAATCATCCTAAGTCATTGCATGTTGTATTTTTCTTTTTTTACATTTGTCTATTAAAAATTGTTTATTCTCCAAGATAAAATTCATAACTTCTGTTTAGTTGTCAAGACTAGTTTATATTAATTCAATCAACGTAATTACTTTTTTTTATCGTAAGAAAAACAATAGATCTATTTCGTTTGAGTATATAAATGTTAATTTTCTGGTTTCAGCCATCATTTATATATTTTCGTTATCGCTACCCTCTTGTACTGAGTGAGTTCTGATCTTTTTTGTTTTCTTAAGCTGTATCGTCTTTATAGGAGACAATGAAGGCATCTTACGATTCTATTAAATCTTCGCGTGTAATATTGACCTAAAATTTTCTTGAATCTAGTTGCAAATTGGTCGATTGGTATCATGGTTTCGTTACAATGCGGGCATTTTATCCTCTCACCTATCAACACATTTCTGTCTTGAATAAAACGAGGTTTTCTTTCTTCAATTGGTATAAATTTGCCGTTTCTTTATAAATCTCGATGATTCAACAATATAAATCACTTCATTTTTCATGATTTCAAAACATTTTAGTGTAATGGTACGATTTTTATTTTTCACAATAGACTTTCTTGCTGATTTTTCTCCAGTGTATTGGAAATGGTGATATTGAAATCATACTTATTTTTAAGATATTCTTCAATTAGTTATAAATGTACCTTGTTTTTTTTTCTACTTATAATATTGCAGCTTCTTCGGTAAACTGTTCTTACTATATAAAAGCAAATATGAAAGCAGGTAGATAATCTTTCGGTTGTATATTATATATAAAATAGCCAACGTCTTAGTCAAGTTCTCTTTAGATGTAATCTTTGTTTATTATTAGGCTGGAGGTAGATAGAAAATTCGTTTAAAGCATCTCTTAACTTATCATCAATTTTAGTTTATTCTTCAGTTTCTAAATTAAACACGCTTTTTTTGTAATTTACATTTGATTTATGCGTATATTAATGGCATTAAAAAAAATTCCTAGCAATAAATTAAGTCTTCATGGATTTCTTATGCAATTTAGTATTCGTTTTGTAATTATAAAATAGTTTTTTGCTTTGGCTCCAATTTAGTTTTCTAATCTACACCAAGATATATATATAGGTGCCGAACCTTCATTTAATGTTGCTATGTCTACGCATATTTTATGGAAAGGGGAGGCTTTATTTTCTTTATCATTTTGCTTACTTTTTAAAGCAGCTTATTGTTATATCAGTTTATATATCTATGTTTTATATTTTTTAAGTATATTTTAGGTCATCAATGAACAGTTGATGATTTTTTATTAAGATTTTTCATCGCACATTACAATCCCCCGGAAAGTGTTCATTTTATTTTCTGCTCAAAGAATGAATACAAAGAACGAATAAACAAGGTCACAGATGTTCTGCATGCTTTTTTTTATGTATTTTTCTATAAATTTTTTGTTTTTATTTTAACCTATAATATATACTACGTTTGCTTAAAATATTTTTTTATAAAAGACGTTATCTATGTAGGTTGATCTGAGGTTTCAGTACATGCGTGCAAGTTGTTATTTCCTAACGATTAAATGGCAAATTTTACATTGATTCACGTTGTATATATATTGTTTCTATGATCTTTATTTTTAGCAATATTAATAAGAGCTTGAACTTTGTTTCTTATATGTTTTCTTTGTTCCCAAAGATTTGCAAATATATTTTCTTGTCTTCAATACATATTATCTGATTTTTTTACATGCTTTTGTTGTATACTTATATAAATTGGGCATTAATGTGATTGGTATCTATTCATTTCCTATATTGACATCTTCTTTTGGTATAATATATGGTGTACATGGGTAGAACCATTCTTCTTGATTAATTTTTTCCAACATTTAGTCGATAAAATCTTTTATATATGAATTTATAAAAGCTCTTCGTCTTTAAAATGAATAAATTAAATATTTTATCAGATCTATTAACTTATGAGTTTTATTGGTGATTTTTTAATATTATTGTATGCAACAACTGTTATGTTGTGTATTTCCCCCTGTTTTTATACTGAAAATAATAAACATGGGTAATCGTTTTAAGTTTTTTTGTTGTTATTTTCTGTATCTTTTCTACATTTTCATCTAAATTTATTATTCTGTTCATTTAACGCTTGATCTTAATGTTATTGTTTTGAGCAACCATCTGTAAATAAAGTCTCCTATTAAGCTCAACTCAGTTATTTTCTTGTGTAAACTCACATCTTTTTTTATGCTGCTCTGTCTTTTTCTTGAATATTCTGATTTTTTCTGAATACTCATTTAGTGTTCTTTTAATTAGATCATTTATGCTAGGATTATAATTCTTCATCACATCTTTTTTCTTATTTTTTTACTTCCTATGTCTTAACTTGACTGCGTTTATTTATATATAATTCTAGTCTATCTATTATTATTTGTATTAAAACAATTTTATTATTTTTTCAAAAATTTATCGGTTGTCTTTTTTCAGTTTTGTTTGTGTGACGTTTATAAGTCTGTTGTGCGGTTCGTAGCAAGACTGCAACATCGGATATATTCTTGGGATTCCGGTGGATGTAATTGTCTTTATTATCTTATTTATAGTTTGGAGAATATCAGGGTCAACTTTGTAGTATGAGATATTATCTCTTTTTAAATTCAACGAAATTTGCCTTTTTTTTGCTTTCGTATATCTATTTCTACAAAATTAGACGCATCAATTCCGAAATGTGACGGTTCACTCAATTTTGACTTTTTGATGTTTTCGGCATCCCATCGTTTGACAACCGACTTCCTTGATCTTGGTCCCCTGATATGTTCATCGCTCTTCTTTTCAGTTCCTGTTATAAATTACATTGAATTTCTCGATAAATTTTTGGTGTTTGTCCCATCCGAAGCTCGCATACGATAGAAGCATATTAGCATTGCCGCACAGGCATCTTGAACCTATTCATCCAATAGAGATTCATTTGATTTGAAGATTGATCTTAGCTTCAGATATCTTGTTGATGTAATCAAAGAGGTTTGCGCATGTTCCAATGCCACCTCGTCTGTTTTGTCAGTTACTGCCGCAGTTTCATATTTTTTGTCTTTTTAGTACTCTACTTCTGGTTTTTCTGTTTCACCCATTTTCTTTGTGCAATAATCTTTGGTTTTAAATAATTTGACCCTAAACCATTCCAAAACCTGCTGTTTATGGACGCAGTTATAATCTTCCGTACTTTTTCACGAAAAACATCGATTAATCCTAAATTTAAAATAGTTATATTCTATCCACCGTAAAATGTAAAAGAATCAATTTTAAAAACAACATATTTTCCAAACCTAATCTAAAAAATTTGCTAATGACTTTTTATAATGTTAAAAACAAAATATTTTTAAAACTTAATCCAAAAAATTTGCTAATGACTTTTTATAATTTTAAAGTATGTATGTTTAAAATGGTATTTATATTCTATAATTAGACTTAAAGATCTTACTAATGAAAAAGCCCAGGTTTCGTTGTATATCAATATTTTTTTATATTATTGTGCTATAATTTAATAAGAAGGTTTACAACTTAACTTGTATGTAAATAATAGGTGCTCGTTGATCAACATAATAAAACTAAAATCGAGCGTTTAATATATATGGTGTCAAAATAGAATATTATCAATATACAATTTTAAATGCTTACAGAACATATATCTTCTATATGCTATATTTTCTTTGATTTATAACTTAGATTTTTGATAATTCAATTTTTTAAAATATTTTATTATTATAGATTGTCCTATTATAAGTGTACTAGGTAATAAAACATAGAGAGATACACATGAAAATGTCACATATAAAACATGAATTTTTCTTGCTTTCGGTTCGAATTTGCGTCACACAAATTTTGGAACTATAACAAAACTCACCCTATAGATAGCGAATATAGCTATTATTCCTATTTATAGCAATTAACTGTACAAATATAGAAAAGCAAGAAATGGGCCTGTCACAAAATATGAAGATCATATGCAGAAATGGGTAATGTCAACTAAAGCATAGGCACGAACAGCGGTATAAAAAAACTTGAACCGATAAGCCAGAAAAGAAGAATGTGAAGTTTACGAGGTAATTTGATTGCTGTAAAATTTGTTATAAAGAACATCTTGATATTCTGCTTGATCAAGATAAATAGCTAAAAAATAAATTAACCCGTAAGAAGCATTTAAATATCAACAGACTGAAATAATTATTTAGTAAATGTGTTCTAATAAAAAATCCAAAATATTGATTTAATATAATTAAATTGCCGCAAAATGATATGAACTTAATTAAAATACCAAATATGTTGGACACATGTGGTATTATATGAATTTAGGAAATTGATTGCAAAGATAAGCATATGCTAGAAAAATAGGATGTAAATTAACATCTTAAAGAATAAAAATTGAAAAAATATGCAATAAATAAGCATGTCATAATAAACAAATAGCATAAAATATTACTGAAATAAATTTTTATAATAATATTAAACTATGGGCAATGGAGAATAAAAAGCCGAAGGAAAATTTCGCCTTAAATAAATAAACAGGACTTTTTTAAGTTTTATTTATATTTTTTGTTCACAGGATCATAGTCAAATTTTTTATGATGAACATGAAAGATCCTTAAAAATAGGATATTTTAACATAAAGAAAGATGAAAAAATAGACTGGACACGATTATCAAATTATCGCAGCTGTTCAAAATAGACATGTAAAAGTATAAGTCTTTTAATTTCGACAAATCAAGTTCAGAAATGTAAAATGTCAAAAAATTCAATATATTCCCAAAAAGACCTAATAAAAAAAATATATATATCATTATTCAAATTAGAAATCATGATTTTATTGCATTTATTTTTTATATCTTGTATATCAAAGAAGGAATGGTTTAATAATTCTTTTTTTACACAAACGGTTGTAGTCGATAGTTTTATTCAATATTTGAAATCAACTATGCCACCTTTTGATTTTGATGAAAGATCTAAAATATATACGGAAAGAATTAAATCGCTATCGAAGAATCCATTCGATAAACCATTATTTTTTCAAGAAATTTTTAAATTGTGCATTTTTCACAATCCAGGAAATCATTATGAACATATTTTTAAAAATAAACTAAAAATGTATTTTGATGATTTGATAAGTAATTTAGATGATTCATCGAATATAAAAGCTAAAAAAAACAAAAATTATTCACCGAAAGAAATTGAATCGATAAGAATGCTAATTCCAAAAATATCTGAGGTCAAGAATATTGAAGAAACATACAATATTATTGCACATTTCATGATTTATGTTATAGAGCATGATTATGAATTCATGTTTAATATTTTATGGAGCTCAGAACATTCAAGATCTATTCTATGTAAAAAATGTGAAAATAAAATTAAAGATTTGAATTTGGTTGTTGCAAAGAAGGAACAAAAGAAGAAAACAAAATTTAGCGAAGATTCTTTTATTATAGAAGATTTGCTTGTTTCGAAACTTGAAAATTTTATTTTAATGGAAGTTAACAAAACAGAAGATTTCGAATGCTTAAATATCAAACTACTTTCTTTGAAATCGTTAATTTATCATGTACATGCAACATTAGCAAGCAGACAAATGAATTTTTTCCGAATTAAAGGTTTGATAAAAAAGAACGAACAATTTCTGCCAGATATACATGCTTTTATGCACTATTTTTTAGAGAAATATACAGAATATTTATCTAGGATTGAATTATTAAAGTTGCGCTACGAAATTTATACTAAAGATGGAAATGGATTAAAAATTCTGTTTATTGATTCCACCAGAACCAATGAGATGAATGATGATGCTCTATATTTAAATACTCTTCATATTTTAGATAATTTCGGGGGGAAAAAACAGGGTCTTAAATTAAAGAATGAATACGTTGTGGCTATCAATGATGCAAATATTAGAATAAAAAAAATTATCATTGAATCTAATGCAAAAATAAAAGAATTGGATGCCGAATATTTAAATAATGTAATAAATATTCTTGCTGAGATACTTGAAGGGAATAAATATTGCAATGAAAATATACAAATAATGAATTCTGAAGCGGCGGCACAAGATATACCTGGGAATATTATATCAAAAAATACAATTGAAAATGAAAACAAATTTACATCAAAAGCTTCTTCTCATAGTCAAAGAATAGAACAAGTTGATAAAAATAAAAAGAAAGATGAATCTGTTATAAACGATATGTGTAAAAAAAACGAAAAAGTACTGATTGAGAATAAAATTTTAGAAGAAGAAAGCAAGAATAAGCCAGGCGAAGAAGAACCAGCATCAAAACATCCAGTGCAAAAGAAAATACATAAAGGCATTGAACAAGAAAATATACTAGGTAAAATAGAATATCTGAATTCCAAATCACTACGTGAAGAAAAAAGAATTAGTCGCTTTAATAAATTAAAAACGTGTAAACGAAAAGGGTCGAATCAAAAAAAAAATACGATTAACAAACAGATTACATCGTCAATCAAAAGAAAAGAAAATAATATAGACAAATATTCTGAGAAAAATACAGATAATTTGGTTTATAAAAATAATTTGGATCTAAGTGAAAAAACTAAAAAACAAAATATCCCAAAAATAGATGCCGAATATTTACTAAATGAAAAACATACTGTAAAAAATTTAAGTAATGCAGTTAAACCTGTTGGAAGGAGTTTGTCAGCGTGTGAAGATTCAGTTGAAATTTGCCTTGAAAATAAAAAAGACGATTTACGCACCGAGATTATAAATATTGCATCATTTGAAAAAAACTCGAAAGACTTCAAAAACTTTGATGAAAATAAACATTCAATTCAAAAGACGGAAAACGCAAAAGATTTGAATCTGACACATTTAAAAAAAGCAGAAAGTGAAATTATAGACTGTGAAATAAAGAAATCCAACATATTAAATGAATATAAGTCATCGGAAATTTCTAATATTTGTATATCCAATACAAAATTTGAAGGAAAAACCATGATTTCACAATCAGAGAGCCCATTAGTATGTGTGATAGATCCTCTAAAGAATGAAGACAAGGATCAAGAAAAATCATTGAAAAACATACTAGCTGATGATGAAAATACATTTAGATCAAGAGAAATTAGGCTCGAACTTTATATCCACGAGTTAGAATATTTAAAAATTGTTCATATTTGTAATATATATAAGAAATTAATTCAGATTTATGTATATCAAGTTTTAACTGATATTTTAGATCAAAACAGCAGTATACAGACTGTTATTTCCGACGCTTCGCCACATTATAATTACACGTATAGAATCGATCATCCAATATATATGATAAATAGGATAGCAGAAATTTCAGACTACTTTGGTGATCTTATATTCAGAATAAATTGTCACTGTGGTAAGAAAAAAATCTTCGGGATAAGATATTCTATTGCGGAAAATTTTACAGTTTATTCTATGGGATTATTAAACACAAAATCTGAAAACAAAGAATTATCAGAATCCATTGATTTCTGTTCCAGTAATTATGAACAGAATATAATATGTGGATTTTACGATCCTGAAGATTATAAAGCCCATCTAAATAAGTATAACGAAAATAAAAATTGTGCAATGGTTGGATCGGCAAATGAGACAAATTCTTTCTATTTAGGTATAATAGTAAATTTGTCACAAGAAGAAGGCCACACTTCAGACGTCATGATACGTCATACTCATGTTGTCACCACTAAAACAGGGATTTCTTCTATCTACGTATACAAGAAATAAAAATTTTTTAATAAAGTCTTTTATAATACATTGTTTTAAATCATTTGCGTAGTGCAGTATACATTCATGTCTTATAAAAGTAACTTTAAATTTAAAATCAGTAGATCATTGTGTTGTTCCCTTATTAAGAATGGTATAATATTGCATGGGTCGTTTTAATAGAGAAAAGTATAAAAAATTAAATGCTTTCAAAAAAATGTACAACTTGCGCTCCAAAATTTTTAATTAATGTAACAAAGAAACCCTAGTATGTTAAATAAAGTATATGTTTATACATGAGACAAAGCAATATAGATATTAAAAAAAAGAAATATAATTATAATATTTAAATTTCAGACTGATTATTCCATCCAAACATTTGAAATTTACAGGCAAGAAGAATTCTTTTCGTATGATGTGTTTGCAATAATCTTGACAATTTGCTTGAAATTGTATCATATATATAGATCAGCGATTCTAGATAACTCTTATTCTCTGTAACCTCATACTTATACAAAAAAATTTTAAATATAGTATTTTAAAGTTCGATTTGGATCTCAAATCAAAAAAATGTATAATTACAATATAAATTGCTAGGTTCGCAATTTTATTGGGGTATGCATAAAATAAAATTATTAAAATTCTTCGCGTATATGAATAGAGAAAAAGATAAATAAGTCGATAAATAATATACAAGATTTTTATAAAATTTATGTGAAGATAGTTTTTCTTTTTCTAATTTTTAAGATATAACATTTTTAAATTATTTTATCATAGCATTTTTTAGAAAATTTTTGTAGCATTATCATAAATTTAATGTAATATTATTTAATTGCACGTTTTTTATTCACAAGATAGGTACATATTAAATTTTGAGGTTATTTTTCTATGCATGTGGATCGAATATTATTGTGCAAATATGAACCCATGTTTCATTGTCGATCCTGAAATAGAAATTTCAGTAATGTAAAAAATTAAGCTCGAAATATATTGATATTTATACGAAGATTTAATACGTAATTTAATTCTTCATATTTTTGTATTATGCCTTTTTTCAAAAAACAGATTAAAATCATAAGAATATAATTTAATATAGTATAAAACAACATGAAACATACCAAAAAATATAATTAATTTCCGTAAAGTTATTTCTGTGGTTATTCAACACAAGAAGTATTATTACATAAGCTTCTTTTTTTTTGCAAATTCAAAGCATAGCTATTTATACTAAGTAAGCAATCAAATTTTAAAATTTTACTGCAAATTTTGTCTAAAAATCAATTGAATTTTTTTTTTACTCAAGATCAAACACACTTTTCAAAAAATTTTATTAATTGACGCATTAGTATCATCAATTTAATGATATCTTTTACACAAAATAAAAAGTTGAATTAAAATTGCCGGATTTACAGATTTTTTTGCATCATAAAACCGATTCAAATAAATTGATAGCTAGTAAGAAATATATGATTTCTATGAGCTCGAGTTTTTATTCACAGATTCTTAAAAGCCTTCATAAAAGGTATTAAAGTTGTGAATACTACAATAAAATATTTTTATTGCAATATTCTATCAACTAAATAGATTATTAAATAATTTCTATTTATATTGAATGTAAATTTTTATAATTATGTGGATTTTTTGATCACGAAAATACATATGTCAAGTCTTTTAGAAGCCTTTAATTGTATTTTCATTATATATATTCTACTAAATTTTGAGATTTGAAAATTTTAAACTCTTAAGTGACTTGCGTTTTCATTGCATATTAATGATATTAATAGAAGGGGGAAAGGTTCTATCAGAGTAGTACGAATGCAAAAATTTGCAATAAAAAACGCAGAAAAATCACATAAAGACTCAAGAAAGATAATTTCATGCGCTTCGACTAATGATGGAATATTTTTTTTATATATAAGAATTGAATATCTACGTGTAAAACATTTTTGAATTAATATCTTGAATTCTTTATAAATTCCTTTTATTTTTTGTGTGATTGCCTTATAGCAAGCATTTTATAGATTTTTATAAAAATCTTTAATATCCTCAAAAAAATATTAAAATTTAAAACAATCAAAAGGATAATAAATTCGTATGGCAGTGAGGGTAAAGGTTTCTACAACAAATACATAAATACACATATATGTCAAACAAAAGCTATAATTCGGATAAAAAAATGTTTAAGCTATAAAAATTCACTATTAAAGCATGTGTTGTGATGGTTTCAAACATTGCATAATTGAAAATTAATATCTTTGGGATTCACGTGAGTAAAATCTATATACCCTATTAATTTTAACTATGTAAAATTAAAATTCTATAGTGTAAGTTATATCCATGCTTTTAGATATCAAGAAGAAATTACAAACCATATAAAGTAAAAAAATTATTGCCCATTATATTTGTATTTTTTTTATTAAAATAGATCCACTATTGAAAAATTCCATTTGTTTAGGTAAAACTTATGGAATTCAAAAATAAAACATTAAAAATACTATAGACTCGTAAAAAACTTAAAATAATAGTAATAATATGGATAAATAAAACAAATTTATATATAAATTTTCCATGTTAAATAGTTTATCAGCAAAAAATTATATAAGTAGCTAATGATGTTTTTTCGCATTATTGGCATAAAAATAAATTTTATACGTGTAAGGCATATGATTTAGATCTATAGTATATCTTTTTTTTTTGAATTTTAGGTTTTTTTTGCAGAACTGAATTAACCTATTTAACCATAATATAATTTTAAAATTATTCTCAGAATTAAATTGAAATACTTTTTGTTTAATATTTTATGTTAATAATCACAAAATATCAATTTAGTATCAAATTATGCCAAAAAAAACGAATTCGGTGTATATGTAATTGCTGACTCAAAAAATTTCTTTCTATACAATCAGGGCGAAGATTTTTTTACGCGGTGTGTAATTTTAGAAATAATATTTTCGCGAAAAGAAACACCCACAATGATAATCTTATACTAATAAATCAGAGCAACATGAAATACCGATTCAACATTATAATTACAGTTCTAACAATAAAAATTTAAAATTTTCTCAATTATTTTAGAAATCACGTGTATATGTTTGTAAATAATATCGTATGTAGAATCTGTTTTTTTTTCTTTCGAATATATTTAAAGGCACAATTTATCTGTTGGTTTAATATAAGAACAGCATATAATTCTTTATTCTTCTTTGGACTGATAATACAAACAATTATGCATTTCTTTTGATAGACACTTATTCAATCCAATAGATAATTTTATATATATTTTTCTACAAAAAGAAAATTAAAAAAAGATATCTTCAATAAATTTACTAAATCTTCGCTTCCTACTTGTAAACCAAAAACGTTTTTAATACATAATAAGAAATAATGCAAATTAATAAGTTGTATTTGTAGTGCATAATATATTTCTTTTATTTCTAAAACATATAGATATTTTTAAAATAATACGAATCCAAGTAATATTTTGATGCTACGGCTCATTATGAATGCATAAAATGATTTGACTGTGGTAAATATTAGGTATGAAAACAGGGTTGTCTGCAAAGAATCGATGAATATATTTTCCATATATGGATATAATTAATATTGTTTAAATACATTTAAACTTGAATATATAACTAAAAAAATATTGAAGATAAAACTTCTATTATGTATTGTTAACAAAAAAATAAACATTTAACTTCGGCTATTGATAAAAGTACTGTCAAAGTGTTTATATAAGTGAAAATAATTTATTCGTTACACAGATATCATTTTTAAAGATATTAAGCGAATTTCAGTTATCCTGTGATCAACATCAAATAGACTACAATGTTGAGAAAAAAATTGATGTTAAAAAATTAAGAAGATATAATATAGTGATAATGTTCAAGCTTTTGATGTACAACACAAAAATCTAATATTTATTGTCAAAAGTATAATAATAAAATAAACTTTTGTAATCTACTCTGATTTTATGTGTTTCTCGCCTATAACATTTTCTTTTCGTTTTAAATATTACGTATAAAGACACTATATTGTTAAATCATAAATGATTGAACATTTTTACATAAAACACACACATATTTTTTGAACATTGTAGTAACAAAATATATTGATATCTTATATGGTTGCTTTTATTTTTCTATAAATCACACACATATATTTATTTTTTACATTGTTATAAAAAAGTCATGCTTTTGAAGGGGTTTTTTCATCATGGGTATGCCTATTTTGATTTGTGATAGATTTGATTAAATTAGCAAAAGTTAGCACAAATTTTATTAAAACAGATAATAATAGTATTTTTAGCATTCAGATTCTATTAAGGGACTTTTTATACATATTATTGATACATTAGTAATATAAAAAATATTTTAAAGATAATATGCTTTGATTTTATTTGTATGTGGATATCTTAAATACAGTTAATTTCATTTTTTATTCTTCATTTGCAAATACAAGTTTAACGAGAATATTGGGCATCTTCTAAATGAATTATAAGTTTTTTTTTGCTTTAATATAGAACCACAAATAAATTCACTCAAAATAAATTTTATCTCTAACCACATTGCCTGATGTCCAAAAAAATGTATTTTTTGACCGATCCTTTTTCCTATTCTAATTTTCTTCGAATTTTATAAAAATAGATTATTTCTTGCACAAAAAAATTGAAGTCTTTTAGATTATTTAGTTATTTAAATCATCATCAAACTTGGGAATTTTCAGATTTTAATCATAATAAATTTTTTCAATCAAAACTTCTGATTGCTCTAAAAAGCAGATTAATATAATTTTTAATTGATGTTTATTTTACTTTGAGCAATATGAAATCGTTCAATAAAAACTTCTGGCTGTTCTATATGTAGATTAATAAAAATTGTATCAATGTTTATTTTTGGGTTGTTTTAATTTTTAGCTATTTGAAATCGTTCAAACAAAACTTGTGATTGCTCTAAATAACAAGTTTGACTTACCCTTACTCTTTACCTCATCATCTATACATCTTAATCAATGTATCTTCTTCCCTAAATCTCTATTTTTTGTGATTATGCTACCAGCTTAAGTTGGTAATTTTAATTTAAGTTATTTAATTAAATATAAAATTTATAAAAAAAATATTTAATATTCATCGTAATCATCATGCGCATTGTTAAATTTGTCAATTTTAGACTTGATTTTAGATTCGTCCATCCATTTGACAAAATCTTCCATCCCTCTTGAAACCAGAATATTGGGATCTGTAATATTTTTGTGGCCGATCCTAACATGCCCCTGTTCTATAAAAGTTATTGCTGCGCGCATATGCTCTACCATTTTAGATTTTACCATGATATATGGAAGTCTCCTTTTACAAATCGATGATACCGAAATCTTGCTACATGCAATAAGTTTTTTACAATCAATAAGGCCCATCGAATATAATCTATTTACCAAATTACGGCCTAGCGTAACTTTGGTTGGCTCTGTATCTTTTAGCTTGGATAATGCGGCTGCAAGACGGCGTATCTTTCCGACCATGCAATTATAGATGTGATATTGGTTTCTATCAGTTAGATAAAATTTTGATGTTATTTTTTGCTCTCTTGTTGTATTATTGTGCTTATATTCATCGAAATTGACTTTTTTGAGAAGCTTTTTTTCATGATATTTTAATTCTCTCATTCCTTTTCAAAAGGGGGTTAAATTAAATGTACTTATACCATATCTAAAATATATTTAACGAAAATATATCTTATTTCTTGTAAACACAAGACACTTGGACTCAACTCATTTGAGATAAGAAGAGCAGTTGAGGAAGGTATATCAAGGTAAGGTGTCAAAAGATGCATAAACGAGCTGTGCAATATTCCCAATGGGCTAGCCACGTCTAAGTAGATAAATTGATAAAAAGAAAATTAACCCATAAAAAAATTATTTCTTATAAATGTACGCAAATAAATTTGAGCAATCCATTTTAATTTTATAATCAAAATTTTACATTATATTTGTATTTAAGATTTGTCAAACAGCTGTACATAATATATTTACATCCTTGATGCATTTTTGATTAATATTATAATTATCTTTTATTATTGGGTTGATTTTGGTATTTTACTTGCGTATATTCTCTTTAGGCTTAACGTGATTCATTTCACATTGAAAATCATATTCATAATCTTGGCTAAATCCTCTTTGATGCTTCTCCTCTTTTCAAAACCTATTAGTTTAGAGGCTTTTAATGCTGTAGTTAAATTCATTTCTCAGCTTGGTTTGTGATATCGAGCCAATAAAAATTCATACAATAAAAATTTATTACTAGAGACTAGACCCATATAACATGCGAATGTAAAAAAAACGAGACACGCGCTATACATGTGATATTGTAGTGTAAAATATAACAAGACATGGTTCTATCTGTTAAGGATCCTAACAAAACGGATGTATGTGAAAAACAAAAGTATTGAGAAAAACTCTTGAATTAATAGGTCTTGAAAATATAATAAATAAGCACCAGGAAAGATTTGTAAATATAGTGAGATTTTAAAAATCATTTATTGTGTTTTTTTATGGCTTAAATGAAGGGTTTATTTACTCAAACATAAGTAAAAATCAAATTAACCCTTCAAAAGATATTCTTTACTTATTTAAAATATTATCGCTGCCCAAATTAATAAAGAAAAAGCGGCTGTATAATAATAATAAAATTCCCAAGTTTTTAACTTTGCAAACTCGTGTCAATCATTGATATTGATAAGTAGACACAATATTGCCGATTCTTCAAACCCATTATTCTGGTATTTTTGGGCTATATCGTATCAATCCTTATATTGAATATTATAAATTGGTATTTAAACATATTATTTTTGGCTACAATTATGTCCAAAAAGATGAATATACAATTCTTCACATGATACTAGAAATCACATAAAAGATAAATATTATATTTTTCGCTTTGGAATATGCTATCATGCATAAAATAAATGTTGTTTGAATATTCAGCATCATAATCAGCATTGAATAAGAGAATTGACATGATTTGTTTCAGTTCGTGCGTTTCACATTATATTCACCCCTTTTTCAAGCTTTTATTTCTTTAATTTCTAACATGAAATATTTAGACCGGCATAAGGCTTATAAAAGTACACAAAATTAGGCAATACATTTGATATGATGCACATATACAATATCAAATGTGTAATTATAGCTAATATACATGTAATTTAAAAAATAAATAAAGGTTAAAATACAATAAACTCATTAGTTAAGTGTCTACCACATGCTTAAAGTTTATATAACACTTATAAGAAGCTAAAAATATCATCAAATATAATTATTCAACATGAGACAGAGCCAAGAAAACACAGATATTCTATGGATTCTGTTTTTTCTTTAGTCAATTGTTATTTTTTATATTATAAGAATGACAAAAAATTTTACGAAAATTTAGAAATCACCTTAATTCTTATAAATTCTAGTATTTTTGTGTGATAATAAACCAGGGATAAATAATATAGATAAAGATCTAATGCCTTATTTGTATTTATGCATCCGACTTTAGAATAGCATGTTTGTCCAAGTAACTGCTAATTTAGCTGCTTTAATTTTTAATAAATAAAGATAAAAAAAAATTTCACAAAAAAGGATAAAAATTTTATGATAAAAAATATAAAGGTTGGGTAAAAATCAAATTACTAATAAATTTATGTGTGTAATTATAAAAATAAAATAATAAAATTTGTATAATCAAAAAGTGTTTATAGCGCTTTAAAAAGATTTAAATCAAATTTTTCTTGATAAAAATGGTCAGTTTCCGTACTTAATTTAAAAATTGATTTCCTATAAATAACGTAAAATAGATATAATATAAAATACAGATTTTTTGAAAAATGAAAAAGCCTTCCCAAAGATTAAGATTTTTTTTATCCCCAGAAATATTTTCTAATATTGATTTATTAAGAATTATATTGATCATGTTAATTTATAATTATTTTTTTATATAAAAATTCAAAATTTTGTCTGCTATTTTTTTCCAAACACATAGATATAATGATATATATATAAGTCTGAAACACCTCATTTTTTATATAATTGTATGCCAGTTCAAGCACCCGAATTCTCATATGGAAAGAAATAAGGCAACATCATTGGCATTTGATAAATTATATGGAACAAAAACGGTTTTACTAAATTAATATGCATTGATTACACAGTATTCAGTTTTTATCAGAATTTTAATTTTTTAACAATTTTCAAGACTTGCAAAAATAACAAAAAAAAAGTGTTTCTTTATTCTGATATTAGTTTTCATTCCTCTTTAAATTATATTTAAAATAAAATTTATGGTGTATATGCTGTATAATCATATCTCTCACGGCAGAAAATCTACGATTAATTTTTATGAAGCGCAAAAATTCAAATAACGAAATATTCGCAAAATACAAGAATCACAGGTAGAAAACCTAGATCAGAAAATCTTCCTATTTACCAAAGAAAAGGGTTAATTAACTGAGATTGCGCTGTAATATACCGTCGATGAAACAAATACAAAACATAATATACCTATTTTATAAATTGGATTATTAAAGAGTGTTTTTTTACTGTAGTATCAATCATACATTGTATTGAATACTCTATTTCTATTATATACCTTGAATATAGAAAATAAAGTTATATTACATTTTAATAAATGTGTTTTACGGAAGAACAATTTTGTTCATTGATATTATTAAAAAATGATTTTTAGGAATAAAAAAGAAAACTATAAAAAGCAAGTTTGTGGTTTACGTTACATAACTATAGTATCGGTATAACTTAAATAATAATAGAAATCTTTTTATAGCTTATTTTTTTTAATAATGCTTTTTACACTAGAACTGCAGATTTTCGATTTAATCTATATTTATAATATAGAAACCATATTAAACCTGACTATTTGTCACTCATTTAAAGCCACTTGAATTATAAGAATTGATTTTTCTTTTCAACACTTATTATTTAATCTTTAAATATAAAGATTTGAACACATTTATGAGCTTAAAACTTTATTCTTAGAGCAATATACATAAAATTTAGAAAGAAATATTAATTTAAAAAGCGCTTTATAATATTATTGGTAGCTGAACACACAAAAAATATTTAATGCGAAAATATAGGGCAAATAGTTCCCCTTTTAACTAGAGAATTTAGTTAACTCAAAAATATTTTATCCTACACTCTTTGCAAATTATCGTTTTTTTGAATAGGTAATTTGGAAATTTAATGACAATTCTTGTTATGAAGAACTGAGAAATGAGAATAAAAAGTACAGAAATTATTTCCAAAAAACTAAGAAAATATGATCTCAGATGATGCCTGAACTTTTCTATTTAAATGATTCGTTTAACTAATGAGACGAAAATCTACATAAACAGACCATCTCAATAAATTATGTGAATTTATAACGTTGATAAATATATAGGCACAGATTCAATTATTATTTTTTATGTAGAATTAAGAGTTGCGGCAGCAAATTAATCTTTCTGTCAATAAATAAATAAATTCTCAAAATATATTTTATATGTCTTTAATATCGCTTGTAAAATTTTTTCTGGAATATTTATCTAGTTTTTATTTTCAAAACTTACACAGCATCTTTGTTCTAGAAAAAATTCAAGTAATTCATACTTGCCCATTTTGGCTTCTAATAGGCAAAACTTTATATATTATCATTTAAATAACAAGCAAAGTCGATGAACTGTATGGATTTTGAATTAAATGGACTTTAAGCCCGCTATGTTGTAAAATTTGATTAACCATGTGTCGTGCTTCTTAATATCTCATTAAATATTCGATTTAATATGTTTAAACTTTTTTGCCCATAAAACTAGTTCATTATATAGTTATGATTGGGTGGTAAAAAAATATTCAAAGATAAAAATGAACATATATTTACCGTTCTTTAATAAAAAAATGATAATATGAAAACTTCCATAAAAAGCTTTGGAAGGTTGAAATAGAAGATCTATTGATAAAAGATTATAAAATCCAATAAGAGGATAATAATTATCAAGAACGAATCAGAAATTTTATTTTATACTTTATGAGAAAATTAATGCCCAACTATAATTTTTTTTATTAAAATATTGGAAAATTTTGGACTGAAATACAATTCCCATAATTTCGTCATTGTGTTTTGATCAAGCAAAAATAATTACAATCCTCATTTTTTATGGTGTAATCAACATTGAAATTTTGATTAATATGAAATACGTTTTAAATCAAAAATATGTATTATTTTTTGTAATTTATATTTATTTGTCTAACCATAAATGAATACATGTTGTATATAATATAAGATACTAAAAATTTTAATTAGCATTAAATATACCATATTAAATACTTAAAATCCGATGAAGCTAACTTTTGCGCATATTTTTTGCTGTGTTAATAAATTATAAAAAGGTTTTTTTATGAATATTTATGCATTCTTTTATCATTGAATTTTATTTTTTTCTTCTTAGAGCTTAGTCTAGGAAAAAAATATAATTTAAGAATATTTGTTCGTAAATGGTGCAATCGACGTGATTTTTACTAAATTGATATATTCAGAATTAGTTCTAATAGTTTAAATGTCGTATAACAAAATATGCGAGAATATTTATGCCATAAAAAATACCAATATCTTTTATTATATGGCTCATTTGTTTTTACTGCCTGAAATGATCATAAAGAAATCAAAAAGAAATATAGGTATTTATATGTCTTTTGTGATCTTCAGTGATGCATGACGCAGAAATGAAACAAATTTCAATTGTATGTGCCTCAATCCAGATACAATTTTGTTGTTATTATACTTTGTTAGGCTTCATTTTTCGATAGAACTAACAGAAATACGCTAAAAGATAAATTTCAGCCTATATTTCATCAACCATCATTTTTTTATCAGCAATCATATGGTGTTTTACATTTTATCAGGGGTTTTGCAAACAACATAAAACTAAAAGATTACAATGGGTACATGCAAAATTTATATTTATATTGATAACTTTATACATATTATTTTTCCAGAATACAAAACGGATTTATATTTTTTATATAAGTAAACTTGTATATTTATACTTTTAGCAATCAGAACTCAATAATTTATGGCACGATCCGTAATGTTGTTACAGGAAAGATCAATAAAAAAATAAATATCGAAAATAAAAACTTGTAACCATCATCCCATAAATAGAGTAAAATACTTCATATCTAAAACTAAAAATAAAAGTTTAAGTTTTAGCTTCCAATGAAGTAATTTTATAGAGGCTTTAGAGTATTAAAATTATAAGCGAAGTTAATAATTCCACAAAATAGTTGTATATATGTGTTTTAAAGATAGTAAATTATATTTATTTCTCAAGTTTAAAAGCTCAACAAAATGATTTATAAATTAGTATGAAAATATAAAGAAGGTGGTTACATCATATTTACTTTTTTGCTTATAAAAAAAAATTTTCTACTATAATAAAAATACAATCTACTTTTAAGCTATAATGTTGTCTTTAAACCTATAAATCAAAACATGCTATAAAAGTATAAGTTGTAAATGCATTCTTAAGAAGCTTCGGAAAAAAAGTGGTATAAGAATAACAAGGTTACTTATAGAGGTAATATTTTAGTTTAAATAGAATGTTTATTAATATTTAAAAAATACATTAAAATTTTTTTCACTACAATCTTGAAAATTTGTTTAAACACGCTTATTTTTACGATTTGATAGGTCTTCACACCCATATGACCCTCGAAGAAAACATATTTTATAAAAAAACATGCTAAATGCATTTATAAAATAAAGTAAAGTAAAAGATGAAAAAGACAAGCTATTAATGCAAAATATCTTTTAAGATCACTGCAAATAATATATATAGATTGTATAAATTAGAATACAGGGACATTAAGTGTAATTGAATAGATATTATGACTATATATAAGTTTAAAAGCATAAGACGAATGTTAGTGCTGTAAAAAAACCTTTTAAATTTGTAAATTTGCTTCAAATTATAAGTTTTATTTTTTACATACTTTATACTTGCATTTGTAGATAATAATAACCTATGGATAATTTTTGTTTATAGCATATTAACTTTAAAATATATGTTCATGCTTACTACAGCTGTTAATATTAAAACAATTTTTTAAAGAATCAATGCGAATGTATGACATAATATATATCTTTGAAATATTGCGTATATGGTTTCTCAACATCAAGACGTTTGTATTATTAACTTAAAAATGCATGCTTGTAGGGTTAGTAAATATACATCGTGAAATGCTCATGGGTGCTTTCATAATCAAATATTATAAAAAACTTTCCTTTAAATAATATAAAAAGTGATGATTATAGGAAACATAATTGCATATTCTCATTAATTGTATCGAATACATATTTTTTTTTAAAAAAACTAGAATAAATTTTAGATATTATATGATAATAAAGTGTCATTTGAACTTAAAAATAAATTCAGTTTTCAAATCATGATTTCAGCGCAATACTATATATAAAGAGAAATGGTTTATTTTAAATATTTAAAAATTTTTAAATTTATAAGCAAAATAATTTTATACTAGAATAATAACATTTCATTACTATTTCAGCAATAAAATACATCGAGACCTAATATTTTAAAAAATAAATAAGTTCTGAAAATTTGAAGAAAAAAATTCTTACCTCTTAAATTATAAAGCTAAAAGGTTTTTAGCACAACTTGGCGCGTTAATTTATCGCTTTTTATTTTTTAAAAAAAAATGGCCATAAAAATTTCTTATACTTATAAATTTTAACAAGAAATAGTTTGAAAAAAAAACCCATTGAAAAAGTTTGATGTAATAAATATAGAAGATATACATATCAAATTTAAAAGGCAAAAAAGTTTATTTTTTCGTTATAAAAAGATTTTTTTATAATGGTAATAATGAGGCGAAGAAAAATAAAAAGAAAACCTTTTGGCTAAGAGAACTGCATCGAAAACAATCAAAGCAAGTATTATATGCAAAAAACATATTTACAGATACTTAATGCCCTAACCATAAAAATATCGCATAAAAAAACATAATTTATGAATTAGAATTTTTTAAAATAGATAAATATATTCAATTTATTATATGAAAACTAAATTGACTCTATAATATTACTATTTTCTAATAAATATGCAAAAAAAATCTTTTAGGGAATAAACCAAATAAATGTTTGAAATTGATTTTCAACAATATTTGTTTTAAAGACTAGATGAATGTGTGTATCAAGAAAAGAAAATATATGATAGAATAATTTATATTTTATCTGTTAGAAAAACAAAAAAACATTTAATTTTTTTTTATAAAAAATTAGCCGTATAAATACAAAAAGAGTGTGCATGTTTTGATTAAAATTAACTTGAAAGTTGAGTTTAAAAATAAAAATCAATTCGACAAATAAAACAATCTTATTATACAGAAATTCTATTTGTTTTAAACATCTCAAAGAATCTACAAAACCATAATAAAAATTTTAATGATGAAAAAATAAAATCTGACTAGAATTCTTTTTAAAGGTGAAAAAACGGCAGTGTAATATGTAATATCTAAATTATTAATGTCATTTGAAAAATCTTTGAGCAACTTGGAAATATTAAAATTGTGTATTAGGTCGAACATAAACCATTTAAAATATCTAGTTATAGGCATAGAGAGCACAATAATACAAAAATTTTAAGAATATATAGAATTAAGACCATAATCATCAATATATAGACTAATTAGGTTTCTCGAAATTAATTTTGAGAAAAAAAAATGGCCAAAATTCAACAAAACAAAACATTAAAATAAGGTATACTTCTATTATTATAATGTGGTGTATTTATATGTTATCTATATATCAATATTCTGTTTATATAATTTGCATATATAACGCCGATTTTATATAGTTGTTTGTTCCTAAGAATGTAAGATAAACCAAAATGTAATTAATTTATAGGATTTAAATTCTAAGTACTGAAAGGCTAAAAAATCATCTAATATGGTTTAGATTTTTCTTTTTTTGCGGCAAAGATGAAATACTGAATCCCAGAAGATTCTAAAACAAATTTGAACGTCCAATAATTGAGTGGGCTACATTTATTGTTTCCGTTGATAAAGATATGGGGCATTTTAAATTATAAGAGCTAATGTTGAATTCAATACTGAAGGCTAGACTTTTACCGAAATATATATATAAATTCACTTGTTTTGCTTCATATACTTTTTTACCTTGATTAATGTATTCGGTATATTTAATTTGTATAAAAATGTTGTTTTATTCCCATAAAATAACATATCGAATGATTTATTTGCTGACCTGACTCACAATTTACTAAAAAATTAAGAAATACATGGTTTTACACAACAGTTATTAGCTTAAGACAGAATTTTTGAACAACTGAATTTCTTTTATGTTATATTATATAAGTACAAATATTCTTTAATAAATTCATAAAGACACTGGAGTCGACGGAACAATAATATATACTTATCAATAGCATCCGATTTGCTTATATACACTAATATATGCATGAAAAATTACTCTAGTTCCTGTTTAAGAATAAAATAAACTATAATTTAATGAATTATTCTTGAATGAATTATTTCAAATGATATAGCTCATTAGCTTTTTAAGGATACATCTTTATTTTTAGAAATAGACAATTTATAATCTGTACCAGGAAATTAGACTTTTATTAGTAAAAAAAACATATAAAATTCTAAATATAAGTAGAATGCAATTGTTAACCGATGGTACGATCAGATTATAAATATGCTGATTATATACTACTATTGTTCAAATCCGGTACAAGTAAAAAAAAATTGAATAAGTGATGTACCAATAAGTATTTTACCTATCTAGTTTTCAATAAGGTGCACGTATCACATTAAATGACATTGAAGTATTAATTTAGTAAAGAGCATATTTTTAATGTAAAATTAAAGCACTACAGCTGACAGATCTTTTACTATATTAAAATGCGATATATTTGGGATATTACTTTTCATGATAAATTTAGTATAAAAAAATTATGGATAAAAAAAAGGTGTTGAAATATTTTGCGAGCTCTCTGCCTAGTAGTTCAAATTGATATTTTTTAAATCACAAAAAAAAAGTGTATTTGACATTTTTTTAGCATGCAGTAGTTGTAATTTTTTGACATAATAATAATAAATTTTGAAAGTATATTATATATACTAAACGAATATGAAAAGTCTCATAACTTCTAAATGTTATTATAAAAATTAAATTTTCTTTTTTTGGTCAATTCTTAATCAATAATGTATTATAACAAAATTTTTTATTGATATAAGTAATTACTATAATAAAATACATTATACAATTGTAACTCATGATTATCGAAATATTATTTAATATATTTAATTATATCTTAATATTGACAGGTTAATTCGCTTGAATAATAGTAATTTTTATTTCTGTGCTTAAATTATAGTTATAATTTTAGTTTCTATTCTCGAGCACAACTTGCTTGATTCCCTGCGCACACAGCGTATTTCTCTTTCGGAAGATAAATCCTCTCCAAATTCTTCTTCAATAACTCTTCTCCTTTCAAGACCTATAAATACAAGAGCTTTTGCAATACCACGATTCGCTTGAATAATACAATACTTGATGAATATATGCGTATAAAAAAACAGTAAATTATTGCGACAATATATACGAAAACAGGCAAAAGACATATAAATTACATAACATAATGATTAGTACGTTCGTTGATTCATATTTTAATAAAGTATAATGAACAAGTCAAAAAAGCCAATAAAATTACATAAACCCCTTAAAAAAACATAACGATATGTGTATAAGATTAATAATAATAAAATTTTAAACATAAATCGATTGTATTTTGTATATTTATTAACAAAAAAAAGAAAATTCTATAAGAATATTAAATAAAAAAAATAAGACGCATTTTCTAACTTCATTTATTTTCTATACACGAGAATTTTACAAAAACATCAAGAAATTCTAGATTTTATAGAAGATTTTGTGTTGCTTTATACCGTAAATGCTCTTTCAACAATAGTTATAGGAAAAAAAATTAAAATCGATAAATTTTCTAAAAATTAGTCCAATTACCATATAATTACTAAAATACAGTTTAATTTGGCATTTTTAGTCTTTTTTATAAAACAGACCTTTCCAGATTACTATTATGGAGCAACTACCTTTTTGAGCGTAGTAATATTAGAACAAAAATTCGAAGTATATACAACAAGAAATTCATGAAATAAGTTTTTTTTTGAGATGAACTAATATGCCCTACATTAAATCATATTCAAAAACTTGATTTATTTCCTAAAATTGTTAATTTAATGCAATATTTTTCTTTCGAAAAACATGTTTCCTCTGATACTTTTGAAATATTTATATTTCTAAAATGTGTTATTAATTTTAAAATATCATGCATAAAATTATAATCTTACTAGATGATAAAATATATGATTAGATTCAGCAACTATTATAATACTCGTATAAATATACAAACAGCTGATTATAAGATTTTTTTTTTAAAAATTTCAACCATTAATTCAGCTCTCCTTTTAATTTAAGAACCCCAAACTATTGGTAGTTATATTGTTGCTTTATCGAACTTGAATATTTTTGACATAAAGGTTTTTTTTTGCAATAAAATGATAAAAAAAGTGTTTATCAAAATATTTTTCACATTTCTTAAATTTTATAGGTAGCTCTAAGTTTTACTAATTCACGCTTATTTTAAAAAAAAATACAAGTAATTTGCATTCTTTAAACTGCGAGGGCTCTATTAATCAAACGAAAATTGCTTAGACTCTTAAAAATTTGCCGTGGATATCAATGTGAAACTTATGTTTGCAGAGCAGGAAAATATAATTAAAAAAAAATTATTTAAGCCTGTACATGTTTTTTTCTTCACATTTATTTGTATATTTATACGAAATTCAGTAGAATATGCTTTTGCCATGCTTATAGGTCTTATTCTGTATTTGTAAATGGTTTTATGTTTATTGATTGGAAATTTATTTCATGCTTATATATTTTCGTAAATTCGATTTTAAGTCATATAGCGAACATTACTATGATTAAAATGGTTTTACATGTGCATAGATAACATCGACAAATTTTTATTAAGCTCATAATATATTAAAAACAAATATGCATATAAAATGTACGAATTTATTTTAAAACCTAAAATGTCAAACAACGCAAAAAAAATTGTATGTTTTTTATTTTTAACAACTTGATTGCTTCATGCTCGCTTAAATTGCTCTATAGAATAAATTTGCTCAATAATTCTTATAAACTAATATTCTTGGATGTTTTACTAATCAATTCAATCAATATACCCTTTAAATAATAAATTTTGTGTTTTATAGTATTACTTCTGCACATTCTTCTGACTCATTTGTGTTTTAAAATCCTTCATATATAAATTGTGGTATTTTGTAATCACATAATCCCAAGCTATGAAATATGGTACTTTTTTTTGCATGTATAGATACGACATAGTTAATTTATTAGCAATCAAATTATTTACTTTAATATATCAAAACTTATAAGATTATAATTACTTGTCATTCCTATTTCTATGTATATGATCAAGTTTTTTTTTATCTTAGGCAACGAATACATGATCATTCATTATCAGTTTTTGCTCTATTATCAAATTTATCTCTTCCAGTTCGTTTTTGATTGTTTTATTGATGTCAATGCTTTCTGATATTCTTTGATTTTTAAAAATTATATTTTCTGTTAGCATTAAATGTACACATCCTGCTACTTCGAAATGTCTCCATGCAAAGTAATTATCAATTATTACATTAAACCCTTCATGTGGATGATAAAAGGTTTTAAATGCTTCTCCGATGTCTTAAAGCTTTTACTTTTCTCCAAAGAACATTATTTTGTTTAGCATATCTTTCTTTTTCTTTTAGAATTTATGTTACCAAGTTGAATATCTAGCTATATATAATTTAAAAATACATTTCAATTACTAGTTATTAGCGGTAGCGTCTTTATAAAATATAGGTGTATGAATGTTACAGAAGTTGCAGCGTAATCACAAAAAATAGGATCTAGAAGACACTTGAAGGATGAAAATAAATCGAGTAAGATGTATAGATGATGAGGTAAAGAGTAAGGGTAAGTCAAACTTGTTATTTAGAGCAATCACAAGTTTTGTTTGAACGATTTCAAATAGCAAAAAATGAAAACAACCCAAAAATAAACATAGATAAAATTTCTATTAATCTGTTTATAGAACAGCCAGAAGTTTTTATTGAACGATTTCATATTGCTCAAAGTAAAATAAACATTTATTAAAAATTATATTAATCTGCTTTTTAGAGCAATCAGAAGTTTTGATTGAAAAAATTTATTATGATTAAAATCTGAAAATTCCCACGTTTGATGATGATTTAAATAACTAAATAATCTAAAAGACTTCAATTTTTTTGTGCAAGAAATAATCTATTTTTATAAAATTCGAAGAAAATTAGAATAGGAAAAAGGATCGGTCAAAAAATACATTTTTTTGGACATCAGGCAATGTGGTTAGAGATAAAATTTATTTTGAGTGAATTTATTTGTGGTTCTATATTAAAGCAAAAAAAAACTTATAATTTATTTAGAAGATGCCCAATATTCCCGTTAAACTTGTATTTGCAAATGAAGAATAAAAAATGAAATTAACTGTATTTAAGATATCCACATACAAATAAAATCAAAGCATATTATCTTTAAAATTATTTTTATATTACTAATGTATAAATAATATGTATAAAAAGTCCCTTAATAGAATCTGAACACTACAAAGACTATAATTAATTGCTCTAATATGCTTGCGCGTATTTTTTCTTACACAAGAATATTGCGAATGATAATAAGTAATACTCATGATGAAAAACCCCTTCAAAAGCATGACTTTTTTATAACAATGTAAAAAATAAATATATGTGTGTGATTTATAGAAAAATAAAAGCAACCATATAAGATATCAATATATTTTGTTACTACAATGTTCAAAAAATATGTGTGTGTTTTATGTAAAAATGTTCAATCATTTATGATTTAACAATATAGTGTCTTTATACGTAATATTTAAAACGAAAAGAAAATGTTATAGGCGAGAAACACATAAAATCAGAGTAGATTACAAAAGTTTATTTTATTATTATACTTTTGACAATAAATATTAGATTTTTG